>NW_026606298.1:0-600000 GCF_029834395.1 Sorex fumeus | reverse complement strand
ATGGGAACATGGGGAGAGGCAAGATCAGTTTCTCCTGGGGTTCACTGATGGGCTCACAGTGTTTCAGAACTGTGTTCAGAACCTGAAGAGTTCTTTCTTTGCTTCTGTACCTTAAGTGTGGTACCATGTCTAGATACAACATCCTTCTTCTCTTCTTTCCAATGAAGATCTCTCTCTCTCTTTCTCTCTCTCTCTCTCTCTCTCTCTCTCTCTCTCTCTCTCTCTCTCTCTCTCTCTCTCTCTCTCTCCCCCACACACACACTTTGTCCAAAAAATTTTTTTCAGAATAAACTTGTCAAAGCTGAGGCTTTGGGACAAAAGCCGGAAAGAGAAATATCTTACTAACAACTTCTGTTTCCGGTCCAATAACAAAAACTTCCTCTGAACTGAATGAATATCAAAGAGCTTGGAAATGGGACTCGTGGAAATGGGAAAGAAAATATGGAGAGAAAAAAATTCCTTTTCTAAATGATCCTGATCTACCAGCAACTATTATTTGAATAGAAATATTGGGTATAATCACAGTAAGTTGTTCTTACTCTTCGTCACGTAGCAGCAACTAAGAGCACCAGTTACATGCAGACTCTCCCAACTCTGTTAATAATTCGCTATACACCACTTCTCTACTCTGGACGCAATTTTGTCTACTCATCTACTCAACAAAATATTATAAACCAATATGCTGCAGTAATTTGGGGAGAGTGTATTATAGTCTGTGGGACTTCAAGATATTCCATGACATCATAGGACATCATATCTAAGTCAAAGAAAAATTGTAAGGTTCGAGAGACATTAAAGCACCAAAGAGAGAGACACAAGGAACCACCAAGGAAGGGGACTCAATGTAGCCTGGAGGGAAATGACTGGGCTGAGACTTGAAGAAGCAGTTGATATCTAGGCTAGCGGTTCTGGAAGGGCATTACTAGGGTTTGGCACTAACAGTATCAGTAGTGTCTGAGATTTACGGAGGGACATGTGAGTACAGATCAAATCCCATTGGAGCTTACCTTCATTGATGAAGAGAATGCTTTGTTTTCTAATCGAATGAAGTCTTTTGGAACAACTTTGGTGGAATGAATTATATGGCTAAGATTTGCTTTATGTTTGTAAGGTAAAGGTAAAGGCCCTCCCGTTGATCGTCGATTTGCTCGAGCGGGCCCAGTAACGTCTCCATTGGAGGCTTTGTTGTTACTGTGTCTGGCATATCGAATACTCTCGGTAGCTTGCCGGGCTCTCCGAGAGGGGCGGAGGAATCGAACTCGGGTCGGCCATGTTGGCCGCTTGTAAGGCAAACGCCCTACCGCTGTGCTATCGCTCTGGGCTGGCAAGCTACCGAGAGTATTCGATATGCCAGACACAGTAACAACAAAGTCTCCAATGGAGACGTTACTGGGCCCGCTCGAGCAAATCGACGATCAACGGGAGGGCCTATGTTTGTCAAACAATACAAATTTATGATCTTAGATCAAGGACTTCTGCACTAAAATCAAGATGTCATCTGAGCAGAATTCCCTTCTGGAAGCTTTAGAAAAGAAGCCTGCCTTGCTTTTGGCAGCTTCTAGAAAGCTAGTCACATCCTTTAGTTCGTCATAATCTTCCACCATCTTCAAAATTAACAAAGACAAGTTGGGTCGGTCTCATATTGCATCACTCTGACCTTTTCTGCTTCTTTTGCTCAGTTAATTTTTTCCTTTTTCAAAACTTGAGATGAAACTTTACACAGCATAAAACCATTTTGAAATACGCAATTCTCTGGCTTCCTATATTCACATTTTGTGCGACAGCATCTGTTTCAAGTTCCATATCATTTAATCACCTCAAAATAAAACCCTGCACACAATTACTCTTCCACCTCACCCCAGATCCTGGCAATCACCAATCTACTTCTGTCTCTGAAAATTTACCTATTCTGGTTATTTCTCATAAGTGAAGTCATGCAACGTGGGACCTTTGGAGTCTGTCTTCTTTCCATTAGCATGTGTTCAAGTTCCATCCATGTCAGAATTTCATCCTTTTATATTGCTGATTCATTTTGTTTATTTATTTATTTATTTTGTTTTTTGGGTCACATCCAACAATGCACAGGGGTTACTCCTGGCTCTTCACTAAGGAATTACTCCTGACAGTGATTGGGGGACTATATGGGATGCTGGGAAACGAACCCGAGTTGGGCCGCGTGCAAGGCAAACGCCCTACCTGCTGTGCTATCGCTCCAGCCCCTCATTTTGTTTATTTTTAAAAATAGCTATTCTGGAGGGTTGAAAGTAGTATCTTAGTGTGGTTTTTGATTTGCATTTTCCTAATGACTAATAATGAGTATCCTTTGAAGATTTCCTTTTCAAACAACGAAAAATTGACAAAATGTGAGGACCTCTTAAAATAAAAAGGTAAAGGTAAAGGCCCTCCCGTTGATCGTCGATTTGCTCGAGCGGGCCCAGTAACATCTCCATTGGAGACTTTGTTGTTACTGTGTCTGGCATATCGAATACTCTCGGTAGCTAGCTTGCCGGGCTCTCCGAGAGGGGCGGAGGAATCGAACTCGGGTTGGCCATGTTGGCCGCGTGTAAGGCGAACGCCCTACCCGCTGTGCTATCGCTCCAGCCCTAAAAAGAAAAGAGAAGCCAGAGTGTCACCATCGCCCTTAGTCAAAAAAGAAAAGAGGTGGTCCTGATAACCTAGACTACTTAGAGTACTTCCCAGCACTGAGATTCTTTCACAGCGTGACGACCTCGCAGAGGTTTATAAGGTGAAATTTACTTGAGTCCTTAAAATTGAAACTACTTGTGTACATTAACTGAATTATAAAGCAAACCTTTATTACTGCAGGGATAACTAAGAACAAAATTCAAACGTAAATAATTTAATAATTAGAAATTAAATGCCAGTTCAGGAACTAATTCACAAATATGGCATCTAAATTTTTGTTTGTTTGTATGTTTGTTTGGGGGCTATCCCTGGCAATGCTCAAGGTTTACTCTTGGCTCTTTGCTCAAAAATTACTCCCAGTGCTCAGTGGATCATATGGAATGTCGGAGATTCAACTCAAGTCAGCTGTGTGCAAGGCAAATGCCCTACCCACTCTTCTATCTCTCTGATCCTGAAAATACTATTTTTTATTTATTTCAGAAGTGAAGAATCATGGAATTGTTAACATGATTAAATTGATTGCTTTCTTAAAATGTGAATATTGAGGTCTGGGACACAGGTGAAAGAGCATTTGTAGCATGTTCAAGGCCTCAAGTTCAGTTCTTAACACCCAAATGATCCACACAGCATCACAGGACAGGGTCCCAGTGGCTACTAAAAAAAATACTAGGTTTAGGTCTTTTTTTTTAAATTAGAACATGAGTTCTGATGGAATTAGTGCTTATAATTCTATGCAATAAAATTCAATGTTCCAATTCCCAATTCAAAGGTTATGCACTTTTTTAATAATAGCACAACTCTTTGATAAGAAGAGTTACAACTCTATTACAAGTAACAGATGTTAAAATTACCTTAATTTGGATTCTGATTTCCTCAATTGTGACCTAAAAGATGCCAAAATTAACACACCTCTAAACTTAATTTCAAACCAACATAGCATAGATTAGAGCCAAAATAGTTTCAGTAAGAGCGTTTCTTCAAAGTTAGCAACAAATCATAGATAACTGTTCATTAGACAATTCTCTTTAAAAATTAAGGACAAAATTGATTCTGAAAATACATTTAAGCTATACAGTATGAATAAGAAACACTTTTACTTTTAAAAAAGTAAAAATGTTATCACGAGTTTATGTTAATATAAAATAGTATCTTTTGAAATATTTTAAGTTTTTTAGTATATTTTTGTTAAATTTTTATTTTGTTTTGAGGCCATGCCTGGCTGTGCTCAGGGCTGGAGAAATAGGGTGTTTGCCTTGCACATGGCCAATCCGGGTTTGGTTCCTCCGCCCCTCTTGGAGAGCCCCGCAAACTACCAAGAGAATCTCGCCCACAAGGCAAAGCCTGGCAAGCTATCCGTGACGTATTTGATATGCCAAAACCAGTAACCACAAGTCTCACAATGGAGACATTACTGGTGTCCTCTCAAACAAATTGATGAACAACGGGATGACAGTGCTACAGTGCTACCTGGCTGTGCTCAGGGGTTACTCCTGTCTCTGAACTCAGGAACTACTCCTGGCAGGCTCATGGGACCATATGGGAGGTCAGGGGTCAAGACAAACGCCCTACCTGCTGTATTATTGCTCTGGCCCAGATATCTTCTGAAATATTGAGAGATACTTTGACTTCACTATCTTTAGGCTATTGAGAAAGCAAAAAATTGAAGGATTTTACTTTTCAGGAGCTACATTGAAGCATCTTTTATTTTTTTCAAGTACTTTGCTTCTTAATCTCAATTCCTCTCTTTTTCCTTAGCTCCATTGTCTTTTAGAAAACATTCCACCCAGTCATTACATTGAATTATCAACCTACCAAGTAATTTATATTGTCTTCATTTTATCATAAGAAGACACTAACTATATATTTTCTTACCACTTAACCCAACCATGCAATTATTTCCACCGAAGGAAATGATAGAGGTTAAAGATTCAAATGTAATGTTTGTAAAGAGAGAAATTAGAGGACCTGCCTTCCTCCTGATATCATCCCTCCTCATGTAACTAGAAATTTTTCACCCAATATGCCCCACTCATACGGAAGCCTGCCTCAGCTCTTGAACCAGCCTTATGGAGGATAACAGGTCTCTTAAATGAGGATTCTTCCATTTTTCTATCTACCAACTTCCCTTTACATGATCTTAGGGAATTATAAAACGTTTGTCTATAGCAATATTTTTGTCTACCTTGTGTCACCTTATACTTATTATAGATTCTTTCTCTACTTTGTGTCTTACCAAGAAGTATCTTTTACTATCAATGGTATAGAGAAATATAGAGAAATATTCTGTAGTTGCTCCCTAGCAACAAGTTTCTAAAAACCTTGTAATTTACTATTCTTTTAAAGCTAATGACATGATCTCGGGTGCAGAGACCCTAAAGATTTCGGTGTTGGGGAATGGTTGCCAGAAAAAACAACCACTTCTGGAGTAGTTGGGGATACTGAAGACTGAGTTGAATCACAGGGGATCTTTAATTCAGTCAATCACTCACTTAATCACTTAATCACTTAACTTCCCATTAGTCGTCGATTTGCTAGAGCGGGCGCCAGTAACGTCTCCATTTGTTCCTGTCACGTGCTAGTGTAGCCCAATGGCATCTGTTTGCTCTGGGAACATGAAGAGCCTCAAACCGATCGTTCATGATCTTCACGAAGAAGTCTGACCATCTGGTAGGTGGGCGGCCACGCAGTATTTTGACATCCCGTGGAATCCAGTCAGTAACAGCTCTAGTCCAGCAGTCGTCTTTAAATCTCATTATGTGACCAGCCCATCTGATTTTTGACGCCTTGGCAAACGAGACAGTGATTCTTGATCATCGACGGATGTCAGAACTCCGGATTCTTTCTCTCATTTGAGTGAAACGTGGTATTCCAAGCATAGCTCTTTCTATTCTTCTTTGAGGACCTGAATAGCGTTCTCATCTTGTTTGCTTAGGGCCCAGGTCTCTGAGGCATATGTTAATGCAGGAAGAACAGTGGAATCAAAGAGATGTGCCCAGAGCCGGAGGTTCTTTGTCCTCTTAGCTATTTCTTCGACGTTCTTGAAGGTGTTCCAAGCCGCTCTCTTCCTCCTGCGCAGCTCGGGTGCCAGGTCATTTGTCATGTTGACTTATCGACCTAGGTACACATAGCTGTTGCATTCGGAGATGGTCATTCTTTTGAGAGCAAATGGGGCATCAGGAACGAGGCTGTTTCTCATGAACATTGTCTTCGTAAGATTCAGCTGTAGTCCTACCTTTCCACACTCACGGTCAAAGTCGGCCAGCATTTGTGCCGCTTGGCTGATGTTTGGTGTTATGAAAACAATGTCATCAGCAAAGCGGAGGTGGTGTAGTTGCCGACCATCTATCTTCACTCCCATTCCTTCCCATTCCAGTCATCGCATGATGTTCTCGAGGGTGGCACTGAAGAGTTTCGGTGAAATGCACCCCTCTCTTGACATCAACGATCACTTCTTTGTAGAATGGTGAGGTCCTGGTAGTGAATCCGCAATACAGCTCACGGAGGATCCTGATGTATTGGGCTTGAATGCCCTGATTGGCTAGGGCTTCAATGACCGCTTCCGTCTCAACAGAATCAAAGGCCTTCTTTAAATCAATGAACGTTAAGCAGAGCGGCATCTTGAACTCCCGAGAAACCTCAATGAGCTTGGTTACCGTGTGGATATGGTCGATGGTGCTGAATCCTTTGCGGAACCCGGCTTGCTCGCATGGTTGTCCTTCATCTAGTGTTCTGCCAATCCTATTCAGGATGACTCGAGTGAACAGCTTGTAGATGACAGACAATAGGCAGATCGGGCGATAGTTGCCAATGTCATGGATGTCTCCCTTCTTGAACAGTAGTACGGTCCTGCTGGTTTTCCATTGAGATGGAACCTTGCATTCAGACAGGTAGCGAGTGAAGAGCCGAGCCAGTGTATTGATGAGTACTGACGGCAGGTTCTTCAGGTGTTCAGGTCTGACCTTGTCTGGGCCGGGTGCTGTTTGCTTCTTTACTGACGAAATGGCGTGTCGGATTTCGGAAGGGAGAACGTTGGGAACGACATACCCATCCTGTGGAATTTGGTATGTCGGCAAGTGGACATGGCTATCGAAGAGATTTGAGTAGAAGTCATGGATAATCTTCTCCATTGCCGTTCTGGAGGATGTGATGGATCCATCAGGACGTCGGAGGGCAGTCATCTTGGTCTCGTAGTTGGCGAAGGACAGGCGGGCGTTACGAATACTTTTCCCAGTCAATCACTCACAATGAAAAAATCATTTTAAGATTATACATTTTAAAAATGCATGCCTACTCTTTGTTTTTAATTTATTTTAAATATAAACTTTTGTCTTATTAAAGAACTAAAAGGGCTGGAGCGATAGCACAGCGGTAGGGCGTTTGCCTTGCACGCAGCCAACATGGCCGACCTGAGTTCGATTCCTCCGCCCCTCTCGGAGAGCCCGGCAAGCTACCGAGAGGATCTCGCCCGCACGGCAGAGCCTGGCAAGCTCCCCGTGACGTATTCGATATGCCAAACAGTAACAACAAAGTCTCCAATGGAGACGTTACTGGGCCCGCTCGAGCAAATCGATGAACAACGGGAGGACCTTTACCTTTACCTTTTAAAGAACTAAAATTTATAAAGTAATTGATTATTGAGTGTTAGA
Source organism: Sorex fumeus (assembly GCF_029834395.1). Lineage (NCBI taxonomy): Eukaryota > Metazoa > Chordata > Mammalia > Eulipotyphla > Soricidae > Sorex > Sorex fumeus. Next base: position 592,708 of record NW_026606298.1, on the reverse strand, counting down.
TATATGATGTTCTAGACCAATTACATCACCAATGTACACTTCCCTCCATGGGTGTTGCCAAGTTCCCACCCCATGCCCCCAGATTGCCACCTTGACAGGCAAAAAACATGATGAATTTTAAAGTAACATGTTCATAAGGCAGGAGGATGGTATACCCTTTCTCCAAGGAGTTGGAGGCCCCAGTGCTTGGGACTGCTGTAAAGTCTATGAAACTAGGTTGTAAACATAGACTTTTAGATTCTATGAATCTCTTTGTTCATTCATTTATATTCTCAATTATGAACAGCTTTGTAATGATGTATATCATGGTTACTCAATAAATTTAAAAAAATTAAAAAAATAAAGCACACCCTATCAAAAAGAAAAAAAATATTTGCACATCTGACAAAGAGATAATATCCAAGACATAAAGCACTCACAAAACTCAGCAATGAAAAGAACCCAAACCATAAAAACAAAAACTTCGAGGGAAACATAATAAAAGTTTTCTCAAAAAAGATATAAACTGCCTACATGCATATGAAAAGGTGTTCATCATCACTTCTTTTCAAGGAAATATAAATTAACAATGAGATATCACCACACAGCTTTGATAATGGTCTATGTTTAAAAGTCCAGAATCAACTTCTGTGCTCTTTGTAAGGAAGGTGTTGGAAAAACAAAAAACCAAAAATCCTCATTCACTATTGATAGAACTGTCCTCTGTTTAAACCTCTATGGACAATAAGGATTTTTTAAGAATTAAAAATAGAACTTCCAGGTGATCCAGCAATTCCATCACTTGGAGCCTCTTCTGAGAACACACAAAAATAATACATAAAAATATATATACAGCACCTATCTTCATTTGAGTTCTATTTCAAATAGCCAAGGTCTGCAAGCAATCCAAATGTTCAATGACAGATAAAAGGAAAATGAAATTGTGGTATACAATGAAATTCTACTCAGCTGTGAGAAAAGGTGGTATCTTGTTCTTTTTCACAACTTGAATAGAATTAGAGGCTGTCATGTTAAGTAAAATAAACCAGAGGCAGGAAGATAAATGCTAGATATCTTACTCACTTGTGGTATGTAAAGAAACAAAGAAAGAGAGTGAACAGTGTCCAATGTTTGGATCCTAACAACAGAACTGATGTTATCAAGCAAGGGGACAAGAAATATGGTGAAGAATGTGACCTAGAACTGACCTAGGAACCATGGTGGAGGGGTGTTGGCGCTTTGGTAGTAGTGGTAAAGAACCTTCTGTGTGTTGAAAGGATAAACATTAACAATATTGTAAAACATGTTATCATCTTAATAAAGATATTTTGGGACAGGGAAGTATGCAGAAAGAATAAAAAAGGAAACAAAGCATGGAGAGGATCATGCTGAGTGAAATGAGTCAGAAAGAGAGCGACAGACATAGAAGGACTGCACAGATTTGTGGAATATAAAATAACATAATAGGAGACTAACACCCAAGGACAGTAGAGATAAGGGCCGGGAGGATTGCTCCATGGCTGGAAACATGCCTCATGCACTGGGGGTGAAGGCAGCTGGGATAGAGAAGGGACCACTAAGTCACTGATGGTTAGAGGGATGGCTCGGGATGGGAGATATGTGCTGAAAGTAGATAAAGGACCAAACATGATGGCCTCTCAGTATCTGTAATTGCAAACCATAATGCCCCAAAATAGAGAGAAAGATGGAAATTGTCTGCCATAGAGGCACGGGGAGGGGTGGGATGAGGAGGGAATACTGGGGACATTGGTGGTGGGAAATGTACATTGGTGTTGGGATATGGGTGTTCGATCATTGTTTGACTGAAACTTAAAACATGAAAGCTTTGTAGCTTTGTATCTCATGGGTGATTAAACAAACAACAAAATCAAACAAACACTGTCCTCCCATTGTTCACCGATTTGCTCGAGTGGGCCCAATAATGTCTCCATTATGAGACTTGTTGTTACTTGTTTGGCATTCTGAATACATCACGGGTAGCTTGCGAGGCTTTGCCGTGTGGGTGAGATACTCTCGGTAGCTTGCTGGGCTCTTCGAGAGGGGCGGAGGAATCGAACCCGGCTGGGCTGGGCTGACTGCACACAAGGCAAACGCCCTACTGCTGTGCCATTGCTCCAGCCAACATGGTGATTAAAAAAAAATTAAAAAGAAACAAAGACAATGGAAGGAAGGAAGGAAGGAAGGAAGGAAGGAAGGCAGGCAGGCAGGCAGGCAGGCAGGCGGGAGGGAGGAAGGGATGGAAGGAAGGAGGGAAGAGGGAAGAAGGGAAGGAGGGATGTAGGAAGATAGGGAGGGAGGAAGATAGGGAGGGAGAGAGGAAGGGAGGGAGGGAGGAAAGGAAAGAGGGAAGGAAGGAGGGAGGGAAGGAGGGAGGGAAGGAGGGAGGGAGGGAAGGGATATGTTAGCATCACAAGCAGAGGTGTGACTAGGGTTGAACGCTGGGCCTGGAAGTGTGACCTCTCATGGTCATATGTAGGAGTACTACAGTGACCCCCAGTGAGCACCATGACCATAACTTACTTATGTGGAGTAATTTAGAGTGCAGCCCACGGTGAGCACATCTTTAAGCACTGCAGATAAAGCAGTACCAACGTCAGTAGGCACAGTGGCTGGGTGTGAGGCACTGCAGCCTGATGGGTGGCCCGGAGTAAGCAGAATAGCGAGAAACATGTGAGCACTACAGCCAGGCATGCATGCAAACCCCAATGAGCACTATACCACCACCACCAATAAAACGATGAAGGAGGAAGGGAAGAAAATAAAAGAAGAATGTGAGAGTCCTCACTTCAGCTGTTCAGAATCTAGGAATCTGAATCTTTAACAGAACTGTAGATGATTCCAGAAGAGAGCAATTAAGAACTAGGCAACTAGTGACAAGCTCCAAAGTACTTGGTGAGAGGAAACAGCATAGGCAGGTTAACTCAAACCTGAAAAAGAAAAAGAAGACATACCAGTGTTTTCACGGTGTAGAGCATGGTGATGAGCACTGGAGCAGATAAGACCCGACCTTGCAGAGCCATCCTGAAGCGAGGCCCTGCGGGAGTCTCTGGGCAAAGCTGGCAAGAACAGGGTGTCAGCTCCAGGTGTCCAGCCTTGAGCCTCACCCGACCCCCAGTCACACGCACCAAAGACGCAGAAACTGTCACGCACACTTAGCAGGTCATCCTAACCACAGCGTCTAGCCTTGAATGGGATTGGACCAGGGCAAAACAGAGTAGAAAAGTTAACAGGCCAATAAGCTAAACTTTATGTGATTGGACCTTCCTGTAAGACCCGCTATAAAATATGTGTATATTTGGCAAAAAAGTGAACAGCCATTGGCTGCTCCCAGAGGGTGTTTCTAAGAGAGCCCGTCATACCTGACTCACGTCTGCCTAGACCCGGTCCTGGCATGTTGGGGAAAAACTGTTCCCCAACATCACAGCAAGACAGTTAATAAACTAGAATTGTGAGCAGGGACTGCAAGTCAGGACTTTATGTCTGTCTGGTAAGCATTAGTCCAACATATTCTGGCGTAGGAATGGCCCCGCACCACAACTGAACTCCATCAAGTCGCCAAATTGCTCTCACTCCTGGAGCACTCGGCAATATATATGTGACTGTGCAACACCTCCAAATTTTATAGTACCAAAAGCACAGTAGGAACACTAAATTTGGTGGGAAAACCTGGATAGAAAACTAACCAAGCTCAATGAGCAAAAACGGAAACACAGAAGGCTCCGCTAACACCAACCAGTTCTGTAAATTCTCAGACAATGACTTTAGTAACATGACTGTGAGATAGACCTTTCACAAATAACTTGTTATCGATCTATTTTCTCATAACTCTTTGTTGTAATAAGCAAGATAGATTGTAACTGCTAAGGGGGAAGGCTTGGAGGTGGGGAAAGCCAGTGTGGGAAACCAAAATACTGAGCCAACACGTGTGTGTGCTTCCTCAGAGATCAAGCACGCACACACACACACACACACACACACACACACACATGTGTGTGACCTCAGAGAGCCAGGATGTGTATGCAACCCCAGTCAGCATGCATGTACTATCTGTCCATCCTAGCAACAAGCCCCCCTACAAAGGGAAACATTAAATCAAGATTAATTTTTATTTTAGTCCATGTTGCAAGAACCAACATAAAGCCAATGATTTTGTTCTTGCTAAGAAGGCAGGCTTGGGTGATGGTTAGAAAACTGGAGACAAGGGTGAAGAAAAGATCACACTGGCGGTAGAATTGGTGTTGGAACGCTGAATGCTTGAACAACTGTATTGTGACTAACTTTGTAAATCACAGTTTTTAAATAAAGTTTAGGAGAAAAACTTATTTTAAATGCATCAATTTGCTCCAGATAGGCATCTCATTCCATTTGGGCCTGAATCACAAGTAAAGAGTCACACGAAAATGCATTTCTGGACAGTGAGATAATCCTTGGGTGGCTCTATTAAACAATGTGCCGGCATAAAAAGACATGCAGTCATTACTTTGCCTCATTTCCAAGTTGTGATAATTTTTCTCAACACACACAAAGGTTCAACAAAGAGCCTGCTATATAATTGCTAGCCTGAGCAAAAGCGCTCAAGTAAGATAGTTGTTTAGTATTTCTCTACCTCTACCGCACACTAGCTGGATGACCTTGCCTGTGTTTTTCTCCTTTTCCTTAGTTATCTAATCTGTAAAATGGGAATCATTGTGTTAACTATTCCACACAAGATGCAAGAATTTAACACACACACATATATGCATATATTATATATATATATATATATATATATATATATATATCAAAGCTCAGATCACCCAAACCTTGACAATATGTTAGTGATATCCTATAGAAAGTCTTACTGGCTTCTGCCAAAATAGAACAATCTTCATACTGTTTCCTATATGAACACTTTTTGTAAGCATGTTCAGCAGTTCTTCATAACAGACAATATGAGCTATATTATTTTGGTTATGTTTTGGGACAGGGATTGGGGTTTGGGATGGAAACATCTCGAATCTGGTGTTGGGAAGGTATCATGGTGGTGGGATTGGTGTTTGAATATTGAATGCAACCAAAGATTGTGAACTAACTTATAAGATTTAAAAATTTAAACTAATAATGCAGAGTTCATGCTCAATTCAATCAGCTTAATCAATGGCTGAATAAATAGCAGTACTCCTACATTATTTAAAAAAAAGAAGAATTTAACACTTATCCCGTGGCCGCTGTTGTGGCCACACGACATCATATGCTCTTCATAATTAGCAATAGAAAACAAATTTTCTAATTACGTCTTTGTGGCAGGTCTGAATGTTGGGGAAAGTTCCAAATAACAATGTTGGGTCTTTTGTTGTAATGTTGAATATGATCAACGGGGGGGGGGGGGGGAGAGAGAGAGAGAGAGAGAGAGAAAGAGAGAGATATGTGAAAATCTGCCTCACAGGCAGGGAGTGGGTGGGAGGGGGGTATACTGGGATTCTTGGTGGTGGAAAATGTGCACTGGTGAAGGGACGGGTGTTTGATCATTGTATGACCAACCGAGACTTGAACTGAAAGGCTTTGTAACTGTTCTCACGGTGATTCAATAAATTAAAAAAATTTTTAAAAAGATAAAAAAATATTACAAACATAAAAAAATAAATAAAAAAAGAAGAATTTAACACTTAGAAATCACTATACCTGGTACATAGTTGCCACAACGAAGCAGAAAATGAATACTTACTCCCAAGACAGTTGATGTCACAACACTGCCAACATTTTCACAATGTTGGGTACAGGGGTAGCGAGGAGAGAGGAGAGAAAAACATCGCTGCAATGCCTAGAGGGTGGACACAGTTGGCCAGAGGGTGCCTTTTATAGCTAGGACTTGGACTAAGGAGAAAGCTATTTATATCTGGGCTGGGAAACCAGCTTACTCTTGCCTCAAGCATTATTAAAATGGACACATGCCAAGGTTTTGAAGGCAAAGATAAATTTTATAATCTTGTTTGTCTGCTTTTTGCCCTCATTCTGACACCGAAATAATATATAACACACTCTCAGGGATTACGGGTAGAACTACCTGTTTCTAGATCTAATCTCTGCTTCCTGTGCTGATGACATAGTCCCCTGGGAATGAAAGTGGGTTTTGTTTGTTTGTTTTGCCAAGAGCAGCCTCCTCAACGTCTTTGACTGCCTTATTTAATGTGAAAATAGAAAGAAAATTTCATCACCAAACACTCCACACAATCAGCCCAAATAAGCAGGCAGCTACAGCTCTTTCCCAACTTTTCCCTCTAACCAAAAAGCATCTGGGATGCATTTGGAGGAAGACTAATTAATTCTTATCTTCCCAACAATCATCTCCTGGCATTGGACTATTTGATAATGAACTTTAGGCCAATGATCAGCTTGTGCTGCTGTAAATAAGACATCATCACCTGAGCTTCGCGTATTTCTCTTTTCTGTGTGTTACAATATGAAGGATAAGATATAATTAGAAATACCCAGAATCTGGAAACAGTCAAGTTATTTTACTCAAAATACAAAGGATCATGAAGATGGGCTTTATGGCAATTCCAGTGAATACAAGTTACAGCAATGAACCGGCATTGACTCTCTGATCCTCCTAGGTTATGCTTCCTAAAAGTCTGAAATGTGAGTGGGAAACTCTCTTCCCTGTGATTGTCCCAGCAGATATGTGCTAAATGACGGTATCTCATGAGTCAGAAGGGAAACAAGTGATTTCACACTGGAAACAGGTGACAGGTATTAAAAAAAATGCTCACACCTTTTTAGGAAGTGATTCATCCTCCCCTGTTTTTTTTAAGTATATTCAGCTATTCATTTATTGATTTACTCTCCAGTGGTAGAAACATAAATACACATGAAGCAGGCAGGTAGATTTGGGGGTGGGTGGGTAGCTCTCTGAGGGATTCAGTGAGTTATTATGACATAGGAAAACTAAGATGGGATTTGAAAAAGTGACTATCGTTGGTCCTAAGGCAGCTAAAAGCATTATTATTGGACCTACCTTGTGGACGTAGGAACTGAGGTATGATAAGACGGTAACTGAGGCCAGCAGTGGCCAGGAGAAGGCTTTCCCCACTTACCCAGAGAGAAATTCCAAGAGGAGCAAAGGGTTGTGATAAGGTCAAGGGGGTGGATCACTAAAAGTTTCAAACTCTTCTTTTCAATTTCATAGCAACAGTCTATTCTGGTACACTTTCACGCGAATTCAAAAATATTATGGATTCTGCTATTGTTTTCTGAAATAGTCTTAGCGACATATCCATGTCTTGTTGATTAGAGTGTTGATTGCCTGTGTTATTAAATTCAGTTGAGTTCTCCAATTTTCTGCCTGTTGAATCTGTCCATTTCTGTTGTATGTCTGGTGAAATCTTTGATTATACTTGTAGGTCCATTTTTTTTTCTTTCTGCAGTTCTACCGGTTTTTGTGTTGTATTTTTTTTTTAAATTTTCTGGAGGAACTTCCTCCTCCTTTTTTAAAATTTTTAAAAATTTTTTATTTTTATTTTTTTTTTGTATTTTTAAAAAAAATTTATTAGGGAGACACCATGAGGTACAGTTGTAGACTTACAAATTTTTGTGCTTGGGTTTCAATTATACAATGATCAAATACCCGTCTCTCCATCAGTGCCCATTTCCCACCACCACGGATCCCACAATGTATAGTTTTGTTTTGTTATTAAAAACATACATATTAAGAACAACTATGTCTTCTTGGAGACTTGATTCCTTGTAATTATTTAATACCCCCCTTTATCCCTGGTAAATTTTCTTGGTCTTTTCTTCATTGAAATTTCTTCTGATTAGTACTAACATGGCAAATTATTCTCCAACCATTTACTTTTCATCTATATATGACTTTATATTTTAAGTAGATTTCTTGTAGACTACATATAATTGAGTCGTCTTTTTATATACTCTAACATTCTCTGTCTCTTCATTGGTACATTTCCTACTGACACGAAATGTACTTTAAAAGTATATTCTAGGGACCAGAGCGATAGTACAATGGGTAGGGCATTTGTCTTGCACGAGGCTAACCAGAGTTCAATCCCCGGCATCCCATACGGTTCCTCACGCTTTGCCAGGAGTAATTTCTGAGTGCAGAGCCAGGAGGAACCCCTGCGCATGGCTGGGTGTGACCCAAAAAACAAATGTGTGTATATATATATTCTATTGATGTAATATTTCAATAATAATATTCATATAAATAGAATTTTAATTTAATATCTGTGCATACTTGATTGTGATCACCACCAAAAATCCAGTTTTTATAACCATCAGATTTTCAGTTCTTTTGTAAAACAATTTCTATTGATGTCATTGTTAAAGCTGTATGATAGCACAGCGGGTAGGGCGTTCGCCTTACAAGCGGCCAACATGGCCTACCCGAGTTCGATTCCCCCGCCCCTCTCGGAGAGCCCAGCAAGCTACCGAGAGTATTCGATATACCAGACACAGTAACAACCAAGTCTCCAATGGAGACGTTACTGGGCCCGCTCGAGCAAAATATTTTGAATATTCATCTACTTTTCAGACAGATATATGGCTTATAAAGACCTTACATTTGTAGGTTGCCTATCAAGGTCTTAGATTCTTGTTTTGCTGTTGTTGTTGTTGTGTGTGTGTGTGTGTGTGTGTGTGTGTGTGTTTGGCCTAATGTAATACCATTTGTTTATTTTTGCTTTTTCCCCCCTTTGCCATTGACAATATTTCTAGGATAACTGCCAAAATGCTATTTTTTTAGGGTTTGAGATCTTATCATTAATTCATTAATTGATCTTGAGCTAGTCATTTTAAAGTATACGATTATCTGGTATGGTCTATTCATATTTTTGTGCAACAGCATCTGTTTTAGGCTCCAACTAGTTTAATTACTCCAAAACACAATTACTCCACCAGCTCACCCCATCTCCTGGGAGTCACAAAAGTAGATAATCTACTTTATTAGTAGTAGTTCTACCATCCTTTTAAATTATTTTTTTTAAATTAAGTCAACGTGAGATACACAGTTACAAAGCTATTCACGAATGGGTCTCTTTCTCTCCCTCTCCCTCTCCATCCCCCTCTCCCTCTCTTCTCTCTCCCCCTCTTCTCTCTCTCTCTTTCTCTGCCCTCTCTCTTCTCTCTCCTCTCTCTCTCCCCCTTCCCCTGCCTTTGGGAATTATGATTTGCAATACTGATACTGATGATACTGGGCAGTTCTTATCCAGAGTGATCGTTTTCAACTATCTTTGTCATAGTGGTCCCTTTGCTGTCCCAACTGCCTTCTCCCCAAGCACTCGAAGCAGGATTCCAACCATGGACCAATTCTCCTTGTCCTTGTTTCTACTGTCCTTGGATATTAATCTCATTTTATGTTTTTTTTACATCCCACAGATGAGTGCATTCGTTCTAACTGTCCCTCTCCTTCTGACTCACTTCACTCAGTATGATACTCTCCATATTCATCCATTTACAAACGAATTTCATGACTTTATTTTTCCTAGCAACTGCATAGTATTCCATTGTGTGTGTATACTATACTATCGCTCCAGCCCCATTTTCTCTTTTAAATATTTTCCTCCTCCTTTTTCTTTTTTCCTTCATTCATACTGCCTTTTATAATAGTTTAATAGTTCCAGAAATTCTAGTCTATTTATTTTAGTCTTTGTACTATTTACTTGGAGGAGTGGGGGGGGCATGGTATTGATATATCTTTTCTCAATTTTCTGTAGTCTACTTGTAAGACTATCAGAAGTATGTACCTTTTTCTGTTATATCGTTTATTATGTTTTGTGCTTTTTTTGTTCTTTCTTGAAATTTCCATTTATCTGCTTATATCACCTACACTGTTAGCTTTTTATTAGAGCCCATAGCACATTAATCATAATTGCTTTAAATTCACAGTATAAGAATTCCAACATCGCTCCTACATCTGAGTCTGGTTCTGATGCTTGTTCTGTCTCTATAACTTACATTTGATGCCACTTTTAAATTCCTCTTCATCTTTTTTTGCAAATCAAGCATCATAAACTAGGCAAAGCAATTTTTGTAAAGAAGCTTTTAATAGTGTTTTAGAAAGGTATGGGAAATTAAGCATTCTCTAACCCTACAATTTAGGTGAGAATTTTACATTTTCTTAAATAGTGATTAAAAGCTGATATCTAAAACTGCTTAAAAAAGTAATTTTAGCATTACTTGAAAGCATCGTGTCATTTCAAATTAATGTTTGTTATTCTAGTATTCCATTGTGGTTGTGCTTCCAAATTCAGCAACAGTTAATTCCTTTCTCCATTAACTACTATGATTCTGGCAATTTTTAATGGTGCAGAATAATTTCTCTTACCCATGTGAATGATTATAGAGTTTTATCTGATGTCTTTACTCTTGGAATTAACTCCCTTCTATTTCTCTATTTTTATTTTGTTTTAAAATATTAATATGCAGTATAAATGACTTTAGTTTGAGCTAGAAATTGTGTTTCTCAGTAACAGCTTTTCTCTAGGTCTGCTTTCAATTAAAACTTAATTTCACCTTATTGTTCCCCATATTATGAAATGCGTTATATGAAATCTAATTTGCATGCCCTGAAACATTAGAAGCACACCGGAGGCACTGTTAGTTATTTTAATTCTGAAACTGTTCCCTTATCCCACATCTGGTGGAATCATGTAATGGTCACTTTTTCTTATCCTTTGAAATTCCCCTGTGAACCATTAACACTAGATGAAATCACCTTCATAGGTTCTAAAAAGGACTTTATCAAAGATTCATACCTCTAGTATCTTGATCTCTTGTTATATTCACATACAAAAGATCTGTCCATATTTGCACAAATAATTTTTTTGTTATGGGGGCCACACCCAGAGGTTTTAAGGACTTACTCCTGTCTCTTTGCCCAAGGATCAATTTTGGTGGGGCTCAGGGGACCATTTGGAGTGTTGGCAATCCAATCTGGGTTCACTGCACACAAGTAAAAGGCTCTACCCACTGTACTATCTTTCCAACCTGGAATAATTCATCCTTACTTGTCTCTAAATGTACAATTGCATTACACTTAAAAAAATGATTATGGGACTGGAGCGATAGCACAGCGGTAGGGCTTTTGCCTTGCACGCAGCCAACATGGCCGACCCGAGTTCGATTCCTCCGCCCCTCTCGGAGAGCCCGGCAAGCTACTGAGAGGATCTCGCCCACACGGCAGAGCCTGGCAAGCTCCCCGTGACGTATTCGATATGCCAAACACAGTAACAACAAAGTCTCCAATGGAGACGTTACTGGGCCCGCTCGAGCAAATCGATGATCAACGGGAGGGCCTTTACCTTTTTTACCTTTTAAAAAAAATGAGAAGGATCAATGATGTTTTTGGAATTCATTCACTCATCCACTCACTACTGTGTGCATGCTTATGCACACAAAGAGACACAAATCCAAGGTATTGTATATATTTAATTTTGGTAATACTCCTTTGATTGCATATATCAGAGAACACAAAAAATTAGTTTAAACAAAATCGACTGGTTCATATTATCATAAAGTACAAGAGCAGATTTCCTTTTTTAAAAAATTTTAATGAATCATTGTGAGATACATTTACAGACTTACAGACTTTCATGATTGCATTTCAGTCAAACAATGCTTAAGTACCCATCCCTCCAGCAATGACCATTCTCCACCTCCAATGTTCCCAGTATACCTCCCCCCACCCCCACCCCTTTCTACCTCCTGCCTCTGTGGCAGGCACAATTCCCGAGAGCAGATTTTCAAGGGACTGGATGCCCAATCAACAAGCAATAACATCAGGCTTGAGTTTCTCTATTTCTACACCTCAGCTCCTTTTCTTTCTTCTTCCCCTGCCTGCTTTCTGCATGTCCCTTCCCAGAGCTTTCCCCTCCTCCACGTCTTTCCTTCTTCCTTCCCCCTCTTTTTTTTTCATTCTTTATTACACAGTCATTTAACAGGTACTGGGACAGAATAGCTACCGGCGCTTTGGTTTCTTATAATTTGCCAGTTTAGAAGTCACATTAAGAAAGATCATTTCTTCCAGCAGAGTTCCAAAGAGCCATGCATTGTATCATATTGAATTAATTTGGGTCAGTTGCTCAACTTCAGTCTGACCACTATGACCAGTGGGTGACACCTGCCTACTGACCAGGCCATTTCACATATATCTCCAGGATCCAGCGAGGTTGATTTAAACAGGCAGAAAGTGGGGGAGAAGAACCTCCTAAGTGAACTTAGTGGGGCATTAAGGGCAAGATACAAACTAAATATCTACCACATTCCCTGGAGAATGTAGAGAATCAAATTTTCCTCCAGCCCAAATCAGATCCTTCATACTTTTTTACTCAAATAATGTGCTTAAATAGGCCAAATGATTCAGTATGTAAATCAAATCACTAGAAGATTTGAAATCTTTGAATGCTATTGTCAAATAGAATGTTGTCATCAGACACACAAATGCGATAACTGGCTATAGTCATCACAGCAATAAGGTCAACATCAATGAAAAAGAAGGGTTAATCTATCCTAGCTGAGTTAAAGCAACATATTTATCTCATCTATCTTCCAAAAGCCCACTAAAGTGACTGTAAAAAAATCATAAACTCAGTAGCACAAAGAAAATAACAGAAGAGATGACAGCAATGAAGATCAGGCAAAGCTGGAAAGCAGATGAGCATGTCTGTAGAAAACGAAGAAGTGAGCCAGCAGGGGATGGGGGCCCAGGAGCACAACCAAATCAAAGCAGGATGGTGGAGAGGACAGACACCTCCAGAGGACTTTGGAGGGGGCTGAAAGCACAGGAATCAGATCAAATTAAGCAGAGGACCAGTGAGATGTGTAATTCTACCTCCCAATCCAGAATGAGAGACTGACAACACGAGGGACATTAAAGAAGACTTGAAATATGAGGGGATATGAGACAAGACTGAGTGTCAGGATAATGAGCTCAACATATGTGTGCTTGAATAGTGAATTGTAATGTAAGATGATTCCCCACCCTCCTTCATCCCAAGAATTCTAAACTTGATATTTAAAAAATAGGTGTCCGAGAGTCCCTTTCTCCCCACATCCACGCCAACACTGGTTGTTTTTGTCCTTTTGGATGTGGGCTAGCCTCTGTGGTGTGAGATGGTATCTCATTGTTGTTTTGATCAGCATCTCCCTGATGATTAGTGATGCAGAGCGTTTTCTCATGTGCCTTTTAGCCATTCTGATTTCTTCTTTGAGAATGTTTCTGTTCATTTCATTGCCCCACTTTCTGATGGGGTTGGATGTTCTCATCTTGCAGAGTTCAACCAGTGCCTTGTATATCCTTGATATCAGCCCTTTATCAGATAGGTATTGGGTGAATATCCTTTCCCATTTTGTAGACTGTCTTTAGAGGTACATAAGTTTCTGGTCGTTGGCCGTTGACCGTAATCCCCTCAACGGCCAAGACTCAGAGACTATAAAATCCAGCTCCCGGACGAGACCAGTGCAGTCTCCTGCCCCTGCGCCTGGCTGTTCCTCGCCGGGGTCCCTTGGAGGGGAGCGGGTTGAGCTTTCCTCCCCGCCCCGACCAGGGCTCCAGCAGCAGAAGACCTCCAGGACCAGCCACCACCATGCTGAGACCACTCTCCGCACACATGAAGGTACTGGCAGAGGGACAAAGCCACACAGGTTCCGAGGCCGAGATCTCCAAGCCTACTCAGATTGGAGTTGAGCATCCTCCACCCAGATCCTCCAAATTCCAGTAGGCGGGGGTCACACCCACCACATGGCCCCCTGGCACCGTGTAATCCCATCAACGGCCAAGACTCAGAGACTATAAAATCCAGCTCCCGGGAACCGCGCGGCCACGTGACATCTTATCAGGACATCTTATTATGACATCTTATTATCTCATTCCTACTTTGGACAAACTTGCAGGCTATCGAATGTAGCCTGCCCACAGGGCAGAGTCTGGCAAACTCCCCGTGGCGTACCCAATATGCCAAATACCAGTAACAATGATGGGTCTCATTCTCCTAAAGAGCCTTGAATATAATCTCAGGGCTAGGATGAAAGAGACGTTACTGGGGCCTGCTCGAGGCAATTGACGAATAAGAGGATGATGAATGAATGAATGAAGTTTCTGGTCACTGTTTCTTTAGAGGTACATAAATTTCTTACATTAAGTTAGTTCCATTTATTTATCTCTGTTTCCAATTGCCTGGTCAGTAGTGAGTCATCTTTGAAGATACCTGTAGCTTCGATGTCGTGGAGGATTTTGCCAACCTTGTCTTCAGTGTACCTTAAGGATTCTGGTCTGATGTTGAGGTCTTTTATCCATTTTGATCTGACTTTTGTGCATAGTTTTAGGTAGAGGTCTGAGCCCATTTTTTTTGCATGTAGCTGTCCAGTTTGCCAGCACCATTTAATAAAGAGGCTTTCCTTGTTCCACTTCATATTTCTTGCTCCCTTATCAAAGAAAGCCGACTGGTTCAGCCCTTTTGGAAAACAGTATGGACGCTTCTCAAAAAATTAGAAATTGAGCTTCCATTTGACCCAGCAATACCACTTCTGGGAATATACCCCGGAGAGGCAAAAAAGTATAGTAGAAATGACATCTGCACTTGTATGTTCATTACTGCACTGTTTACAATAGCCAAAATCTGGAAAAAATGCGAGTGCCCAAGAACAGATGACTGCTTAAGGAAACTCTGGTACATCTACACAATGGAATACTATGTAGCTGTTAGAAAAGATCAAGTCAGGGAGTACCTGCCCACCTCATAGCTGCACCAACTTCTCTGCAGGTTCATAGGTCAGCGTGTCCCTGCCTTGTGCTCCCCCACTGCTGGGAAGCCAGACAGGACCGCTGACTAGCATTTGGGACTGGCTGCAGGTGTGACCTCCACTGTAGGGGGCGTGGCCTCCACAGAAGTGGTGTGGCCTTCTGTGTGGCTGGTGGCTGCTCATGCGGCCGCAGTCGTCCCCATTCCCAGTACCCTCAACTCATATGCCAACCTATATCATGTAATTCTGTGCAAAACGTCCCGGCCGCCTCAACCACAATGTGACAGCAATCCACTACACCAACTCCATTAAAAGACCAGTGTATGCAAAAGGCTGTACAAGCCCTATATAAAAAAGCACATCCTCCAATGTTTCACTAGATGTCTATCCTAAGTCACAGAATAATGTTTGAGAGGAAGGACATATTCTAGAAGGGGAGAAGGGTGACCACCATCTACCAAGCTCATTCAGAACCCTTTTCCCGCAATAAGAGGGAACAGTACTAGTGAACTTGAAGGTTCTACCTCTATACAACTGCAACAACATGAAGAAACAGCTCAAATCTCCACTACGACGAAGAGTCGAGTCCCGAATCCTAAACAGGGGTTACCCACAAATATGATCTCTCCGATAAAGAAATCCGAGATGATATACTGTGGATGTTCAAGGAACTCAAAGAATCAGTGGAGCAGAATCCAGAAAATTAAAGGAAGAAATGAAAGAAACAGTGGATCAAATAGTTGAGAAAATTACAGGAAGAAATGAGAGAAGAAATAAAAAAAGCTACAAAAAGAAGTGTCACAAATAAAGGATTTGGTAGATGAAATTAAAAACTCAGTGGGTGCCCTTAACAGTAGAATGACGACAGCCAAAGACAGGATCAGTGAGTTTGAAGATGAGTAGCAGGAATCGTATAGGCAACAACAAACAATGGAAAAAGACCTCAAAATAGTTCGAAGGTAAGTCAGAGACCTAGGGGATGACACCAAGAGGAACAATATTAGAATCATTGGAGTACCAGACGGACAGGGAGGCAACCCCAATGAAAAAGCCACAATGAAAGAAATCATTTCGGAAAAATTCCCAGAGTTAAAGAATGCAGACATCCAGATTCAAGGATCCAGAAGGGTGTCAGCTAAAAGAGACCCTAAGAAGAACACTCCAAGGCATATCATAGTCAGAAGGATTGATGCGTGGATAGAGACACAATACTGCAAGCAGCAAGGCTGCTGGTACCCACTGGAGCAAATTGATGAACAACAGGACCACAGTGCTGCTTATAAAAATACTCTTTTTGTTTATATAAAAGCAGTAACTATCTTTTGGTTTACATAAAGGCAGTATTAGCCATTCTTGCCCCAGATCCTGCAAAGAGAGTTCAGAACAAATGGGAAAGACATGTTAGGATGCACAACGTGCTGGAGCACATGCTTCACATGTGGGAGCTCCAAGCCCTCTCTCTGGCACCACATAGTCCTCCAAGCACCATAGGTAGCAACCTTGGAGTACCAAGAGTAGCCTCCAAGTACTGACCATTGTGACTTCCCCTGGAAAACTGGCAAAAGGAATTTTGAGGAGTACAGTTCTGGGAATAGAAGCAAGCAAAACAAAGTCACCAGTAAAAATAGTTGGAAGAGAGCTTCCAAATGCTACTGGCACCGAATTTCTCAACCTCCCTGCATCTGTACACAGAGACTTAGCGTTTACTTCCATGGTAAATAAATGAGTTGTCCCAACTCCACTGAAAGGCCAGCTTCTTAAGTGTTGACTGGATTCTGTCTTCTACCACCACCTGCTCAAGAATAGATGTGCTGTGGTTGCCTCTCTCTATGCTGAAGCATTCATTTTTTTTCCTCTCAAGTGAATCACTCCTATTGGAACTCCCATTAAAGAGATGAAGAGCTGGAGGAGGAGGCGACATGCTTGAACTCAGCTCTCTGTAGCTACCACCACTCTTTCTGCAGCATTCAATTTTTATCAAAATAGAACATGTCGGGGCTGGAGCAATAGCACAGCGGGTAGGGTGTTTGCCTTGCACGCAGCCAACCTGGGTTCGATTCCCAGCATCCCATATAGTCCCCTGAGCACCACCAGGGGTGATTCCTGAGTGCAGAGCCAGGAGTAAGCTCTGTACATCGCTGGGTATGACCCAAAAAAGCCAAAAAAAAAAAAAGAACATGTCTTTAAACGAGTAAAGAAAGCATATGGAAAATTCACTCAATCCTAGTTACTTTTCAGTATTTAGCTCTCCACAAAAGATAGGTAAACCTTAAAACAAGCCCCAAATGTGGCAAATACAAGTTTTTAAAAGTGACAATTACCTTTTGTAGATCATCAGTAATACCTTTTAGAATTTGATAAAAATAGTGATCTCTCTATTAAAATAATGAACTAAAAATCCCAGAGAACTCCATGACTTTCTCATACTTACTCTTAAATCTTGTTCACAACTGCATATTACAATTAAGAACTCTTATTTTATTTTTATGCTTTTAATTTATTTTTTAATGAATCATCATGAGATACAGTGTTGGAGTACAAGGAGTTTACACAACACAGTTACAGACTTACAAACTTTTGTGCTTACGTTTCAGTCATACAATGATCGGGTATCCATCCCTCCCCCAGTGCCCATTCTTCACCACCAATGATCCCAGTAACCCCCCCACCACAACCCCAATTCCACCCCTGCCTCTGTATCAGGTGGATCCCCTTTTTACTCTCTCTCTCTCTCTCTCTCTCCTTTAGGGTGTTGTGGTCTGCAATGCAGTGACCATCATGTTAGGTCTGTAGTCTACTCTCAGTACACGTCTCCCATCCCAAGCGGGTCCTCCAAGCATCCTTTACTTGGTGGTCCCTTCTCTCATCTGAACTGCCTTTTCCCCCAGCATGTGAGGCCGGCTTCCAAGCCATGGAGCAATCCTTCCGAATAACCCTTATTTTAGAGAAAATAATAAAAGTCAGACAAAATGTTAAAGCCTTGATGCGGTTCCTATGGTTCCTTCTTTGTCAAGAATTCATAAAACTGGCTGAGAGCATATGACAACGGTGAGCCATTAGCTCTTTCATACAGGACCAAGATTCCAAGTGTATCTGAAAAAGAGTCTTGTTTGCAGTCACTAATACTATTTCCTGCTCTGTGTGGTTTTTAAGCCCCGAGGGCAGTGCTTCTCTTCCATACTAAATCCCTCTCTCTGCTTCAAGAGTTTGTTTTATTTTGTTTCAAAGAGTGTGTGCTCTAGAGATTGGATAGCACAGGATTCACACACATTTCCTCTCCATTAGCAATGTTTTGTTTAGCTGGAAAGTGTTGGTCCATACTTCCATCTTCTGGACCCAATTTGACTATAAAAGATTAAAGAAACCAAAACCAGATCCTTTACATATTAATAATGACAAAGGCCCCGTGGAATTTGGTATATAAATGTTTGCACTTAACTAGAAAGTCTTCAAGACACTATTGAGAGAGATCAGGTTTGGCCAGAGGGGTGGGGCGGGGGGGAGGGGACAGGAAGATTTTTCAGACTTTCAGTCATTCGCAGAGACCCACTTCAGGGTTTTAGAGACATATTATAGAAAATATAAACAGGGCGAGGAGAAAAATGAAGGTGTCAGTGAAGTACAAATTGGGAGTGACTTTGAGAGACCAAGTTTCCCTGTTGAACATGACTGTTGAGTAAGACTTTACACCAATCTCTCCATTCGGTAATCTATAACTCACATGCAGTCCACTGCCAAATTAAAAGGATGCCAAATAACATTATTTATAAAATGTGGAAGAATAGTTAGGCACTCTTTTTTTATGCTGGCAATCTTCCCCACAAGAAACACAGAAATTTAGAGTTTGCAAGATACTTATTGCACAAAAGAAAAAAATAAGATTATCTTGCAGTCTTTTATAACTAGTGGATTGCAAAGCTATCCTCTTCTCTAACGCCAATTTTCAAAAAATATATAATTTTTAAAAAGCCAGTTCTGGAGTACTAATTTTCCATATTTGGGTCTGTATTCAATTGAATTTTAGTAAGACCCTCTCAGTTTCTTTGCTCTTCCCAAAAAAGGCTCTCATGAAGAGAAACATTTAATGAAATTATTTTTCACTATCAGTTAAGAGACTGCTCTTGCATATTTTTCCATATTGTTCAAAAACAAAACAAAACAGAAAACCCAAAAAGAATTAAAAATTAAACCAGAGAAGAGTATATAATATTCACATGCAATGAATCATAGGATCCAGATAAAGACCAATCAACTAGGTTAGCACTTAAGAAGAATTGGCCACATGGGAAGTTAAAGAGGAAAATGTTAGCTACCACCAAACCTATAATCACCATGATCTTCAGGATAAGCCATTAGTACACTGAGAGTCTTTTAGTCTTTCATATCCACTCTGTAAGCCTATTTGCCTCCTTGTCTTCTGTCTGTTTGTGGGCCACACCTGGGCTGGAGCAATAGCACAGCAGGTAGGGCGTTTGCCTTGCATGCGGCCTGCCTGGGTTCGATTTCTCCATCCCTCTCGAAGAGCCCAGCAAGCTACTGAGAGTATCCCGCCCGCACAGCAGAGCCTGGCAAGCTCCCCATTGCATATTTGATATGTCAAAAACAGTACAGCACGTCTCACAATGGAGACATTACTGGTGCCCACTTGAGCAAATCGATGAACAACCAGAGGACAGTGCTATAGTGCTACAATGGGCCGTACCTGGTGGTATTCAGGGCTTACTTCTGACTCTCTCTTAGGGATTACTCTTGGAAGTGCTCAGGGGACCGAGGAGAGTGAATCAGAATTGGCCACGTGAAAGAAAATGCCCAACCACTGTCTGAGCTCTCTAGTCCCTCCCCATTTGTCCTTAATCAGAAGAAAGCTAAAATGGTTATATTCTCTCAGCTCTTTTTACTGGTTTACCTCAGTACCCAGAACAGGAGAATTTCCATGTGGGTAGTTAGACCAAGACTAGCCAACACTCCATGCGTTACAGAACCCAGGAGGGCACAGAGAAGCGAAACCAGAACTTTACAAACTGTGCAGTGTAAAATAATGTATCCCCTTATTGTTCAAACCTGTTGGTCAGTGGCTTCTAGGCTTTTCGATGACGGTAGCATAACAAAGGTGAATGACACGTCCAGAGGACATTGCTGAGGATTTTTCTTTTTAGTCTCTATCCTTGGTTTTCTCTTAATATCAGAAGCTTCCTATATAAGAGTCACACAAACCAACAGGAAAACCAGCCTGATTTCAAAGCACTCATTCAGTTTCCCTAACACCATTTGAAAGAGTCCATATTTTCTAAAAAAATTTTTAACATAAGAGCTGGAGAGATAATATAGGGGTTAAAGTATTGTCTTGCATGCAGGTCACACCAGTTTCAATCCCAGTATCGCACACAGTCCATTAGTATCACTAGGAGCAAAGCTGGAAAAAGTTAAGATCCAGGAGTTTCCCCTGATCACTTCCAGGTATGGTACCTCCCACATCCCCCACATAGCAATATGTATCTTTAAGAAAGTCATAATCATTACTACTGCTGTGGTGTAGCATGCTACAGAGTGAGTTTGTCAGCAATAATCATTCCATTTCCATTTATGACAATTTTTTGGTTTTGTTTTGCTGTATCTGGAATAAAACCCAAGTCTTCACACATACCGGGCAAAGGTTCCTCTTGAGAAGGAGGGAGGAAAGAAAGGGAGAGACAGATGGGGATGGGGGTGGGTGTGTTTATGGAGTATTGGAAAGATAAAAATAAGGATAAAGCAGGAAGGAGGTATGCATTGCTCAAGAAAATCAAAGCAACGGTGACACAGTAATATCATTATTGCCAACTGAGAAAATTTAATATAGTGTGCTTGAGAGACCTACTTCTAAATGAATCATTTACTGATTATCCATCAATGAATAAAGGTAATAAACACCCGCCTGCTCCTCTCTGGAAAGAAAGATGGCGGCCGCACGGGAGCCTTGTGGAAAGCGGGTTTGAGCCGGGCTCGGGGGAGCGGCGGGGACCTCATGGGAAGGGGGGCTTTGTGGGCCGTCCCCCACGCCCCACCGAGGTCGCCAGCTGCCCCCCACGAGCGGCTCTCCGGCACGGCCACGGCCCTGGAGGCACAAGGACTTAGCACAGAGAACCAGCCGCTTGGAGCAGAAAAGCAAATGGACTTGTGTTGATCCGCGCCACCAAGCCTGCCCGGAGGGGGAAGGGCGTTGACCAGCCCGCCTGCTCCTCTCTGGAAAGAAAGATGGCGGCCGCACGGGAGCCTTGTGGAAAGCGGGTTTGAGCCGGGCTCGGGGGAGCGGCGGGGACCTCATGGGAAGGGGGGCTTTGTGGGCCGTCCCCCACGCCCCACCGAGGTCGCCAGCTGCCCCCCACGAGCGGCTCTCCGGCACGGCCACGGCCCCGGAGGCACAAGGACTTAGCACAGAGAACCAGCCGCTTGGAGCAGAAAAGCAAATGGACTTGTGTTGATCCGCGCCACCAAGCCTGCCCGGAGGGGGAAGGGCGTTGACCAGCCCGCCTGCTCCTCTCTGGAAAGAAAGATGGCGGCCGCACGGGAGCCTTGTGGAAAGCGGGTTTGAGCCGGGCTCGGGGGAGCGGCGGGGACCTCATGGGAAGGGGGGCTTTGTGGGCCGTCCCCCACGCCCCACCGAGGTCGCCAGCTGCCCCCCACGAGCGGCTCTCCGGCACGGCCACGGCCCCGGAGGCACAAGGACTTAGCACAGAGAACCAGCCGCTTGGAGCAGAAAAGCAAATGGACTTGTGTTGATCCGCGCCACCAAGCCTGCCCGGAGGGGGAAGGGCGTTGACCAGCCCGCCTGCTCCTCTCTGGAAAGAAAGATGGCGGCCGCACGGGAGCCTTGTGGAAAGCGGGTTTGAGCCGGGCTCGGGGGAGCGGCGGGGACCTCATGGGAAGGGGGGCTTTGTGGGCCGTCCCCCACGCCCCACCGAGGTCGCCAGCTGCCCCCCACGAGCGGCTCTCCGGCACGGCCACGACTCCAGGGCACAGAAACCAATCTCTTAACTAGCTAACTTTTAATAGAAATTCTTCCAGGGTCAATAAGTAAAACAGCAGAAATTCAAAACCGCGCGGCCGCTATTGCGGCCGCGCGACATCATTTTATTCTTAAACCAAGTTGTAGAAAGCAAATCATTTCACAACGCTGTTTCAGCATGTCTGATTGGGGGAGGGGTGGGTCGTAAACTCTAAACAATAATTGTGCATCTTCTATCGAAATAATCTATCTAGTCAAAGTAGATAGAGTATTAACTAGAACTCATCTGCCTCACAAAGAATTGGGAGGGGTGGGAGGTGGGGGTCTATTGGGGTTCGGGGTTAAAAATGAGTATTGGTAAAGGGAAATGTGTTTGGTATCTACATGACTGAGACCTAAACCCGAAAGCTCTGTAACTTTTCCCACAGTGATTCAATAAATAAATAAATTATATATATAAAAAAAAAAAAAAGGTAATAAACACCTTTATCACTAGTGTGTATAACCAGCTAGCATGTAATCTATGGTCTTTTAAGTGGTCTACTAAACGTGGTGAGAATGTACAGAAAAGAGATCTATATCTAATTTACATCTATAACCAGATTTATTTTTAAAGAACTAAACATGGGGTTTGGAGCCAACAGTAGGAAATAGTATTTCACTCTCCCGGACTTTGGTTATTAGGGTAACATTCAACACATCAGGTTTGGAATAGAGGACAGGCTATTCGTTCCTCCAAATAGCCTCTGCCCTTTGCAGGAACATCTGGGAGTCTTAGGGCTTTCTTTCAAGCAGATGAAATTGACTCTTCAGATGAATCTGAGAGAAAGTGAACGACCAAGTCCAATGTGGTACGAGGCTGTTAAAAGATTAGTATTGACTTTTGGTGGAAAAACAATTACTCTGGCTTAGAAACATCTGCCGTACACTCAGCAAAGTAGTAGAGAAGGCAGATTTTTCCTCACATTTCACTTCCTGGGCCCTTTTTAATTTTCAAATTGGAGACAATTCTCTAGCTGTTACTTTAAAAGAATACAGAACCAATGTAGAAGCCTGATTCTTTATCCGCTTCTGTTACATCCACGATTCTGTACTTGTATACAGTTTTCTGGACTGTCTTACAATATATGACTTTAGAGTTTTACCTTATATTATTTGGCTATTCATTTGATTCAAAGACTTATTTACATTAATTCACTCAATAGACTCTAGAGGTTTCAGGTTAAGTTCCTGGTTGAAACCATTTTCACCACATAAACCAATTTTCTCTAAGGCAGTTTAACTATAAAAGGCAAAATAATTGGTTGACGGTTTAGGCTAAAATAGTTGGATTTCAAATTCTGTCTGCACAGCAACAAGTAAGTGTGGTGGTTTTGAAGTAAAGGAGGAGAGCAGCATCATATACTGACTTGATATAAAACACAATAAGACCTACTGAATGTGTAAGTAAGAGCAGCTAAAGCCAGCTTGCATGCAATGCCAGAAAGTGGTAATATCGGAGTTGGCAAATCCTCCCATGAGCACAACCATCCCTGTGACCTGACAAAAGCTTGTGGAGTAGAGGTCCTGGAAACCATGGCCGTTTGACCACTGTCATACTTCCAGCTGTAGCCCTGGTGACTCCTGAGCACTGCCAGGTGTGTCCCTCCCCCAGTGTTCTCTTTTAAAATTTACCATGCTGTGACAGAGAATAGGGGCGGCCAGTAATCCACACACTCTAACAAATATCTAAGTATTGTTATTATTCCTCTGCACAGCAAAGTCTGGCAAGCTACTCGCGATGTATTCAATATGCCAAACACAGTAACAACAAGTCTCACAATGAGACATTCCTGGGCCCGCTAGCGTAAATCGATGAACAACGGGAGGACAGTGCTACAGGTATTACTCTTATCACATGTTCGAAATGCTTTAGAATGTTTTGTGTATTCATTCTTTAAAATATTTTCAATTTTACAGTTAATGTTTCCTCTTTTCAATGTATTTCGAACCCAGGTTGGCCACAGGCAAGGCAAACGGGTAGGGTGTTTGCTTTGCCCATAGCCAACCCGGGTTCAATTCTTCCATCCCTCTCAGAGAGCCCGGGAAAGTACCAAAAATATCCTGTCTGCACAGCAGAGCCTGAAAAGCACCCCATGGAGTATTCGATATGCCCAAAACAGTAACAACAAGTCTCACAATGGAGATGTTACTGGTGCCCACTGGAGCAAATCAATGAACAAAGGGAGGACAGTGCTACAATGCTTTAATGTATTTCATTAATTAATATCCTTTTTTATTTTTTGTATTTTTTTTAAGGGCCGGAGTGATAGTACAGCGGGTAGGGCATTTGCCTTGCATGCAACTGACCCAGGATCAATTACTCCCCCATCTCAGAGAGCCCGGCAAACTACCAAAAGTATTCTGCCTGCACGGCAAAGCCTGGCAAGGTACCTGTGATGTATTCGATATGCCAAAAACAGTAACAAGAAGTCTCACAATGGAGATGTTACTGGTGCCCGCTCTAGCAAATTGATGAACACTGGGAGGACAGTGCTACACTGCTATTTTTTTTTAAAATCACTCTTATTGTGTGAGTTACCCACCAGTGGATCATCCAGAGGTGTACTCTAGGGATCATGTAGTGCCAGGGATCAAACCGAGTGACTTCTATAATCAAGGCATGTGTGCTTACACTTGAGCAAGATGCCCAGCCCCTAACTTGAACTTTGTTATGGCAAAATTGCCTTCTCGATTATCAGTTATAAAGCACAAGTGCTTGCAGCGAATGTTAGCACTAAACAGTTTATGGAAAATCTAGCTTGGACAAATTTGATAAAGGACAAAAAATTAATAATATATCATGATCACGATCATACTGTTGTTCGTTGATTGCCTCAAGCAGGCACCAGTAATGTCTCCTTCGTCCTAGCCCTGAGATTTTAAAAAGTGCCATATCCAAGGCTCTTTCAGGGTTAGGAGAATGAGACCCATTATTGTTACTGGTATTTGGTATATTGGGTACACCATGGGGAGTTTTCCAGACTCTGCCACATTGGCAGGTTACATTCGGTAGCCTGCCAGGTTGTCCAAAGTAAGAATGAGATAATAAGATGTTACGCAGCCGCAAATGCGGCCGCACGCTTCCGGGAGCTGGGTTTTATAGTCTCTGAGTCTTGACCGTTGATGGGATTACACGGCACCAGGGGGCCAGTAGGTGGGTGTGACCCCCGCCTACTGGAAGATGGAGGATCTGGGTGGAGGATGCTCAGGCCCGTTCCGAGCAGGCTTGGAGATCTCAGCCCTGGGACCCGCATGCCTTTGTTCCTCTGCCAGTACCTTCATGCGTGTGGAGAGTGGTCTCAACATGGTTGTGGCTGATTCTGGAAGATATATATATATACATATATATATATATCTGTGTTTCTTGTGCCCATTTCAACCTATTAATAACCAACATTATGATGTACCTATCCTTGTAGTTCTTAGGATTACAGACCCTTCAGCAATAACCATAGAAAGATTTGGGGTCGGGGGAGAATGAGGTGTATCACTTACAGGACCTGGAAATTATGCAACATGCTAGGGTCCAGAAAAGTCACAGGTGGAGAGAGACCTCATTCATGGGCCTAAGGTCCTGCTTTTACTGGAGTTCAGGGTTGTGAATCTAGATTTGTAAAGTTCATTCCCTATTGGGATGAATTACTATATCAAAGAAGAGGAAAAGAAAGAAATGATAAGCGTCTATTATCTATGCAAATCAGACTCTACTGTCCATTATTTATGTAAATCACTCTGTAAAATACAGGCAACTCAGTGTGGAAAGGAAGATTTATTCTTTATATGTTCATATGAATGGCAACATGTATATTTCAGCTAACCCTCTGTGAAGTGCATGCATCAAAGAGCTTAAATCAGACACTTGCATTACAAAGAAAATTATGTGGTTGTGGGGGGTTGGGGAAGGGGTGATATGATTGTTAATAATTTATCAAATATTCCTGGACAACAGAGATCAAGACAAGGAGAAAAGCTACTGGTTCAGTTCCCTTTGTTGCACGACTATGCGAAGATTTATGTGGAGGGTTCTATGGTAATGGTGCCATGTTGAGAAAGCAGTTTAAAAGGAAGAGAAATAGGACTGGAGCAATAGCACAGCGGGTAGGGCATTTGCCTTGCACGCGGCCGACCCAGGTTCGATTCCCAGCATCCCATATGGTCCCCCGAGCCCCGCCAGGAGTGATTCCTGAGTGCAAAGCCAGGAGTAACCCCTGAGCATTGCTGGGTGTGACCCCAAAAGAAAAAAAGTAAAAGGAAGAAAAATGAGTTAGTAATTGCTAATAATAAAGGTTATTATGAGTTTTCTATTTGTAGGGAGGGGATGTTTGGGCCACATCTGATAGGGCTCAGGGATCAAATCCTGCAGATGCTCAGGGGACCATATGTGGTTCCAGAAATTGAACCAGGGCTGGCCTCTTCTAAGGTAAAGGCCCTACCTTCTTCTGCATTATTTCTCCAGTCCTGGTTCTTATCTTTGTGGGGATAATTCGGTCCTTTGGGCCAATTCAAATTAGTAATTATCAAAACAAATTTACTTTAACCCTCTTCTTCACCCTTGTTTGCTTCTGTACTATAAAACCTTGTGAAAATTGCTGTTGTGTTGTTTCCATTCTCCCAGGTTTACCTCCATTACTAAAACATTTTCCTAGTCTTAGTCACAGTAAGTCAGCCTGAAGTCTTTCATTTCTTTAGACTGACCCTGAGCAGAAATACGAAGAGTTTTTGAAGATAGTGCTGAGTTAAAGCCTTTTTTTTTTGAGCCTACTTATAACTGTCCATGGAATTTCCAAGAATGGAGCATGACTGCTACTTTGTACTACCGCCATACCCTCCTAAAGACCCTGTGAAGAGAATACTCTTCCTTGCCCTCAGTTGACTCTGGAGGTTACAGAAATGTCATATTTGGCTTACAAGACCTTTACCTAGTGCTTGTGAGGCTGAGAGGTCCCTCCCTGTACTTCTAAGCCAACTCGGCCAGTGGTTCAAAGCAAAGGCTTGAGAGTTAAGCCCTTATAGTCCCAGGGATTACCCAGGCCATCTTGCTGGTGTCCCCGGGCCCTCGAGGACTGTACCTAGTAATGCTTTGGGAAATTCAATGCTGGGAATGAAACTGGGCTCAGCTGCATGTAAGATAAGCACCTTAACCCTTATATTCTTGACCCTAAAAACGCTTTCTTTCCCTGCAGGTCCCTTGTTAAAAGTGCAAAGGGCTCCACAAAGTGTCAGGAATCAAACTCAAAGCCTTCTATATCGCATATGCTAGGCTGTGCTCTCCTATCTGACGACTTATCCCTGAGCCCTGGGAATGCTTATAAACTGAGCAGAGCCCTTGCTGAGATTGTGGGGATATGCCTCGTTGCAGATCATCATAATCCCTTCTTACTGCAGGATCCCTGAAAGCTGTTGACTGGCTTCCTGAGCAGTTCACCCCTGATTGTGGGTCAAAGTCCTCTCTTTATCAGTGGTCTGGCCACGCTGTATTCGTATATTTAGTCTCTCATCTTCACGGCCTGCAAGCCCTGAGACCACTGAGAGATCAGGACAATCCTTCTGCTAATGCCTAGCAACTGTTATTTACCCTAAGAGCTGGATGCTGGGTAAGCTCTGGCTTTTGTTACAAAGCCCCAGGGATCCTGGAAAGCCAAGTGTGTGTGCCAAGAAGCTCTGGACTGCGCATTCATGAAGAACCTGGTGGCAACCACCATCCTACAGTTTTAAAAAGAAAAATATTACTCCCATAGAGAGGTCAGAAAGAATCGTCTGGTGTCAGACAAAATCAGTGTATCGGCATTAAAAACCAAATACAAAAGACTAAAATTTTTTTAGTCTTAGTTAAAATATGCAAAAGTGGCATCACTCAAATGATCAAATCACAGGCAAAAATTTCAGAAAGTCGCTTGAACTTCTCTCTAAATGTCTACCCACCCATAAACCCAGGAAGAGTTTTGAACCCTTGAGAGAATGGAGTCTGGCTCGCAACCCTTTAGCAATAGAAGCTGATGAATACACTGAAACATCCTCAAGAATCCTTTTCCCCAAAAGCCCAGCACCAGGATAAACAGAGCTGCACGAGGCGACCTTGGCACATGCAATCACACCAGCCTTAGAGTTCAAGAGGCGGTCAGGAGTCCTGAAGTGCACACCACCCAATTACCATCTATTTGTGGAAAGCATAATGTGTATTTGCTTTCCAGGATGACCATATGCTGAGGAGAATGCAGTTGACAGCCTAATGTTTGATGGATCCATAACATAAACAAATAAAGTGCAAAAGGAACATGTCACAAATCTTTGACTTGAAGGGAGAGGTGTTAAGATGAGAAACGACCGTGAACAAGATGCAGCACTTAGTTGGATCAAAGTGCTCAGGATGATAGAAATGGCGTCTGGCTTTCGCAAGGGATAAGACCTGAAAAATGAGATCCTACTCAAGTAATTCATGACTTCCCAGCCAATTGCAAATGGACCCAGTTAGCCATGAAATTGTGTTTGTGGGGGAAAAGGTGACCAATCCCATGAGGGTAATTGATCACTTTCTGAAGTGGCCTTAGAAAAGAAAATGTAGAAAGGGCATGCTATGAAAATTTAGAATTTCATTACATGAGTCTCAACTGACTAAGAAAACAGCACTTGTGAATTTTCTGTGTACACAAAAAAGGGAGCAAAACTGATGGAGAATGTTGCCTCACTGGTCTGCAACAAGATAAGAGTGAGGGAAAGACACACAGCGTGTTTGCTTTACTGCAGTATTTGCACAAGGGGGTATTTTCTCATGAGAAGCAGGGTCTTCTAGCACCGATTCCTTTTTTTTTTTTTT
This sequence comes from Sorex fumeus, assembly GCF_029834395.1. NCBI lineage: Eukaryota > Metazoa > Chordata > Mammalia > Eulipotyphla > Soricidae > Sorex > Sorex fumeus. The sequence continues at coordinate 564,134 of NW_026606298.1, read as the reverse complement.
TTGCTTTTTGGGTCACACCCGGCGATGCTCAGAGTTTCCTCCTGGCTCTGCACTCAGGAGTTACTCCTGGCGGTGCTCGGGGGATCCTATGGGATGCTGGGAATCGAACCCGGGTCGGCCACGTGCAAGGCAAATGCCCTACCCGCTGTGCTATCTCTCCAGCCGCCTCGATTCTATTTCTAAGAAAATTATTGACTGTCCTTCCTCTATATCCCCCCATTTTCAGGATGGTGACCAGTTGGGTTGGCGTTGGACCACTGTCCTCACCTCTACCATTACCATCATCATCTACTTCCATCATCATCACTAATTCCATCACTAAGTCTCCACAACCCATCCCCACTTCCCACCCTGGGAGGAATGCCAGAATGTTATATAGAGTGTGAGAGAGCCGGCTTAGGTGCAATTGGAAGGAACATCCTGTCTGTTTGCATAACGAAGGTAGATTTACATGGGGGTATTTTTTTTTTGAACTTTTAAAAATATATTGGCTAGAAGTGAATATCAGGCACTTGAAATTTCATAATTTGTGTTCATTAACAGCTAATATTAATTTTTAAAGTCATGTCTATAATTATATCATCTTTGTAAGATTTCAAAATTAGCTTGCTTGCAAAGTTACCTCTTTTTTTCATTTTTATTAGTGAAACACCATGAGGTACAGTTGTAGACTTACCAATTTTTGTGCTTGGGTTTCAGTTATACAATGATCGAGTACGCACCCCTCCACCAGTGCCCATTCTGTACCACCACGGGTCCCAGTATCCCTCCCACCCCCCATCCCCCCATCCCCCCCCCCCCCCCCCCCGCCTCTGTGGCAGGGTATTCCCTTTTGTTCTCTCTCTCCTTTTGGGTGCTGTGGTTTGCAAAAGAGACATTGAGTGGCAATCAAGTTTGGTCTATAGTCTACTCTCAGCACGCATCTCCCATCCTGGGAGGATCCTCCCAACACCCTTTATTTGGTGCTCCTTTCTCTATCTGAGCTCCCTTATCCCCTAGCATGTGTGGCTGGCCTCCAAGCCATGGAGCAAACCTCCTGGTACTGATCTCGGTCACTCTTGGGTGTTAGTCTCCTATTTGGTTACTTTATGCTCCCCAGATGAATGCAGTCTTTCTATGTCTATCCCTCTCTTTCTGACTCATTTCGCTTAACATGATACTTTCCATGTAGTACCACTTATACGTAAATTTCATGACTTCGTCTTTTCTAATAGGTACATAGTACTCCAGTGTATAAATGTATCAGAGTGTCTTTAACCAGTCATCTGTTCTCAGGCTGGTTTTTTCCAGTTTCTGGCTATTGTAAAGAGTGCTGCAATGAACAGACAAGTGCAGATGTCACTTCGACTATACTGTTTTGCTTCTCTGGGATATATTCCCAAGAGTGGTATTGCTGGGTCCAATGGGAGCTCAATTTCTAATTTTTTGAGAATCGTCCATACTGTTTTCCAAAAGGGCTGAACCAGTCGGAATTCCCACCAGCAGTTAAACTCCACAAGAAGAAAACATCCGACCCCATCAAAAAATGGGGCGATGAAATGAATAGAAACTTTCTCAAAGAAGAAATCCGAATGGCTAAAAGGCACATGAGAAAATGCTCCACATCATTAATCATCAGGGAGATGCAGATCAAAACCACAGTGAGATATCATTTCACACCACAGAGACTGGCCCACATCCACAAGAACAAAAGCAACCAGTGCTCGCACTGATGTGGCGAGAAAGGGACCCTCCTTCACTGCTGGTGGGAAGGCCGTTCAAAATGACTAATATTAAGAAGTAGAATTAAGATGAATGTTTAAATTGTTGTTGTTGGACTAAGGAAAGAAGAAACATCCCCCAGATGATATTTCTCCCTTGAGCAGGATCTCCTGGCTGCAGGAGATCTTTGTCTTATCTTAGAAGAGCTTACCCCAAGGAAGGGCTTTCATATGTTGACTGGGCCACCTGACCTGGCTGTGGTTGCTACCCCCAGTGCTTAGAAAGGTTGGGAATGAGACTGTTGGCAGAGGCTGCAGACCAGAGTGGGGGAAAAGACTCATGGCCACCGATGGCAAGATGCACGTGGCAGGTGAGAAAGGCCAGGCCAGCAGTGTCCAATCACTTGTTTTGTGATTCCTACAGGCCCAGACACCAACTTCTGAAGACCAGGCCTCCAGGGACGGAGGGAAATGGGGACAATTTTCTTGGCCTGCACAGGCCCTCAGCACGGATTGCTTCTGCTCTTTCAAGAAACTCTGAAGAGGGGCCCCTAAATAAAAGACATTGGGGAGGGGCATTCAGAACTTTCTCCCCTTCTTTCCCCCAAATACCCTCGCCCAATCCAGAGGAAGAGGAAGTCCTAAAAATGGATTTAAAGTATAAATAGTATTTAGAATCCCCATGTTCAAACCCTGGATCTATAATTTAGTAGATTTACACAGCAAAATAAAATCAAGTTTAAAATACACCTTGAATCTGTCGTGGCAATTATCAAATTAATACATCTGGCACTTGTCAAATCAATACGCCAAATTAAAACATTACCACATCTGTCAATGTGATAGATAACTTGAGCTATCTTTGCTCTAACTTTATTGTCTGTAAAAAAAAAAAGAGATGCTAATTCTCATTATTGATTGGGTTTTGAGGAGAAGTTAGCTAATGTTTAATTACTCAAGTTCAATCACAGATCCAGCTTTTTGAGTAATTCTTTCTGCAGAGGTATTGTAATATAAACGTAAGTCTTATGAGCATGTGACTCTACTGAAGAAAGAGGCCTTGTCTTATTTTTTAAAGATTTGCCAAGATTTAGCATAGTACCTCTGGAATCCCCCAAATATGTTACAGCTTTTAGATTCCCATGAAATCTTAATTTGGTTTTCTGTCAATATCTTATTCAAGAGTTTTCCCATCAATGTTGATATAATTTTGAGCTTTTGCCAAATTTGACAGAAAAAAAAAAACTAAGAAATTCCAAACTCAGAGAGTTTTGGATCAAAAATATTGACACAGGAGAGGATAAGTTACGTGCTAGCCCAAACTAAGTAAAAACAGATCAGGATTTTAGCCTAACTCTGCCTCTTACAAGGTCTGACATAATATGTTCTTTAAACTCTCTAAGCAACAGTATCACATAATAAAAAAATACGGGATACATAATGAAGGCTCAATAAATGTTGCAGTTAATATTACAGTGAGCTGGATATGGTTGTTTCTAGTACAAATAATATAATCAATATTTATATGTTGACTGCATCCAATAAGCGTTCTGTCCCTGTGGCGTACCCAATATGCCAAATACCAGTAACATTGATGGGTCTCATTCTCCTAACTCTGAAAGAGCCTTGAATATCCTCAGGGCTAGGACGAACAAGATGTTGCTGGGGCCTGCTCGAGGCAATCGACGAATAACAGGATGATTGTGATTGTAATTTATATCTAATGTGATTAAATATAATAATGGTCAATTCTTCTGAATTTCCTATGTCGTGTGTGAATAATATAAACTTTACTTCATCATTTCCTATTTTTGTGCCTCTTATCTCATTTTTTAAAACATTATTCCATGGATAAAGCCCACTAAAAACATTGAACTGAAAGGGAAATAGGGATTAACTGTCTCTTATTCCTGACTCCTAGAGGAAAGGAAATAAAAATCAGCATTTCATAATTTAATAAGGAATTGGCTATGGAATTTTTTGCAGACATCCTTGGAAGTTTTAGGTTCTTTCCAAGAATTGTTGATAATCTTTATTATGAGTATGAATTAAATTTGAATAATTTATTTTCAAAATTTATTAAGAGCTCAAGCAATATTTCTCCTCTTAACTATTGCTAACGTAGACTACATTGATAGATAATTCTGTACAGTAAAACAACTGCATGCCTCTTGAATAAATGCCACTTGGTCACTTGTGTATTATCAGGGCGCTGTTTACTGATGTTTCTGAGCTACAATTCTTTTTTCTTTTTTCTCCTATTAACTTGTTTCATTGTTGTGTTCTGGCAATAAAGTAAGTTCAGCAGCATTATTTCTTTCTTTGTTTCCTAAAAAATGTGCTTGAGATTGGTATTTGTTCCTTGAATATTTAAAAAAAAATTCTTCAGATAAGCCATTTAAGCCTAAAGTTGTCATTGTAGGATCATTTTCAACTGAATTCAACTGCTTTTATACTTGTGGTATTATCCACATCTGTTTTTCTTGTTGGTGGATTCTGATTAACTTTTGTATTAATTAATAATATTTTGAGATAAGCAACCTCCCACCACCTCCCTGTACTTCCGGAAGCCCAAGCAGTCACACCAACATCCCACGCTGACACCATGTAAACTGATCTGCCAAAATAAATAAATAAATAAATAAATAATAAATAAATTCACCTGCCAGTCCTGTTCCAGAAATTCATAAATAAATCTCGAAAGAGAGTAACTAGCCACAAAACTTTCTCAGATACCAAGTCCCACATGAGATCTCCTAGGCAAAAATTGGGAATGGGTCAACTCATGTCCCCACCTACCCAGGCCCAGGCATCCACACTCACTAACACGCCAAGAGCTGCTACCGTGTCTCTGGCCAGATCACGCAGTTAAATACTCTGGGTTTTCTGGAGTACAAGACCAAATTTGCGGTCCCATAACATCTCCAAACTCTACAATACTAACATCCTAGTAGGACTACACCATATTGGATGGGAACATAAAGTAAGGTAAAGGCCAGGTAAGGGCCCTCCCGTTGATCGTCGATTTGCTCGAGCGGGCCCAGTAACGTCTCCATTGGAGACTTTGTTGTTACTGTGTCTGGCATATCGAATACTCTCGGTAGCTTGCCGGGCTCTCCGAGAGGGGCGGAGGAATCGAACTCGGGTCGGCCATGTTGGCCGCTTGTAAGGCGAACGCCCTACCCGCTGTGCTATCGCTCCAGCCCAACTATTAACACAGAAGGCTTAACTTAAAAAACCACTTAGTCAACCCTCCGAAAAGTACTCAATGTCCCCATGGTAAGATAAAACAATTTTCACAAATTTTCTTTTACTGAAGTTTTTATTATTTTTTTTTGATAATTCAATTAGCCATTTAGTGGTACCAAGCAATATAAAACGAATTATTGGGGATCTGCTTTGGGGGTGTGTCTTCCAAACAGGAAATACAGGTTTTCTTCCACTTTCTTTGATCATTAATGCTTCTTATGGTAATACGTTTCTTTTTTTTATTTTATGAAGCAAAATCATTTTGTTTGTTTTGGTTCGGGGGGCCACACCTGACGGTACTCAGTGATTACTTCTGACTCTGTGCTCAGAGGTCATTCCTGGAAGTTCTAGGGGGACCATATGGGATGCTGGGGATCCAATCCAGGTTGGCAGCCTGCAAGTCAACTGCCCCACCCGCAGTACTCCAGCCCCTAAAGTAAATCAAATTTAAAGAAACTTTCTTGGGGAAATGTGGGGGGAGAGGGTATCTGTTCAAAAGAGAATGCAGGTTCCTCTGAAAGAAAAGTGCCTAGCGTGTAACGTCTCAGGTTAAGATGCGAGCCAGTGAGCTGGGTGAAGAATGAGCCCTGCATGCCTTTGCAAAGCAGACTTCATCATAGGGTTGCTTCAGAACTGTGTTGTCTGTCATGTTCTGCATGCAGAAAAGTTAGTCTCAGTGTTGTCTAAGGTGAAAAAGTCTTAGAATTTTGATGGTCCTTTCTCCAGTCCAGCAATTTGGGTTTCTCAAACATAGTATTTACTTAATTCGTAGCACTGTAGCACTGTCGTCCCATTGTTCATCGATTTGCTCGAGCGGGTCCAGTAATGTCTCCATGGTGAGACTTATTGTTACTGTGTTTGGCATATTGAAAACTTAATTAGTATTAACATAATTACTAGGATTCGGGGGTATGAACTTACACTATTATTTTTTTATTTACTCAAATAAGTTGTTTTCTTTGTTCCTGTTTCCAAACCTTTTGAGTTATTTTTCAGTATTCCATTTTATCTTTCCAGTTATCAATCGAATATTTTTAGTGGTTACTCCAAGGATTATAAAATTAATCTAATTATTGACTAAGTACAACCTACTTAATGAATAATTTCACACTACATATATCATCCAAGAACTTCGAAAACACTTTCTGACAGCATTTACCTGCCGCTGTGCTAGTTTTTAAACAGTTTATTTCCACAACTGCCATGACGTTATGAAAATGCTATTGCAAATATTTCAGCTGAATTTTTTTTTCAGATTTATGCTCAGCTGTCCTGTTTGGTAAGGGGCTGCCTTTGTTCCTTCACGCATACTCTTCATATTAATTTTCTTTCACCCCAAAGAACTCACATCAGTTGGGATTTCTCCTGTTGCAGAGTTGCAAGTTAGAACTTGGCCTCACATTTTTTCTGAAATGTTTTCGTTTTCTATAATTTTTTTAAGATTTTTTTTAGGATATAGAGTTCTGTATTGGCAGCATATTTGAATTTTCTTCTTAATACTTTAATATCCATCCTGGGGCCAGGAGATAGCTCAGATGGTAGCTCATATGCCTGGCATGGGAATGACTCTGGGCTCATTGTGACACTGAATGTCAGTGAACCCCTTTCTGCCTGATATCTGAGCAGTGGGGCCTCACAGGAACCCCAGAAGTAGCCCTGACCCACTGAGTGCCAATAAAAAATAATACATATATATTCAAATATATTATCAACCAATATCCTTTCAATGCTTTCTAGTTTCATACTTTTTAATTGAAAAGTTAACTTTTGAGGGGGGCTGGAATGATAGTACAGTGGGGAAGGCATTTGTCTTGCATGTGAATGACCTGGTTTCAATCCCTGGCATCCTATATGGTCCCCCAAGCACCACCAGACATGATTCCTGAGAGCATGAGCCAGGAGTAACCCCTGAGTATTGCCGGATGTGACCCAAAAAGAAAAAAGAAAAAGAAAAAAAAGTTACTTTTTTTTGTCTTGGTGTTCTTTGGATGTCAAATCTGAAACAAATATGCTTCCTCTTTTTGTTGTGAAGGGTTACACCTGGTGGTGATTCTAACAGTACTCAGGGGCTACCAGGGTCCTACCTAGTAGTACAGAAGGTGATGCAGGTGGCAGAAGTGCTGGCCGCAAGTCTCTGTTCGTTTGTGACTCAATATTTTCAAGAATGAAAATGTTGAATAAAAAAGATGCTCAGACTCAGAGTTCGAAAGTAGAAGAGAAAAGAAAAGGAATTCCCCAAATGGGGAAGAACTTAGTATAAGACTAAGTTAAGACTAAGAGTTTTGTGTAACAGTAGAAATGACATCGGTACCTATATGTTCATTGCAGCATCACTGTTCACAATATCCAAAATCTGGAAACAACCCATGTGCCCGAGAACAGATGACTGGTTAAAGAAACTTTGGTACATCAACACAATGGAATACTATGCAGCTGTTAGGAGAGATGAAATCATGAAACTTGCTTGTAAGTGGATGGTCGTGAAGAGTATCATGCTATGTGAAGTGAGTCAGAAACAAAGGGACAGCTATAGAAGGACTGCACTCATTTGTGTAGTATAAAATAACATAACAGACGATCAACACCCAAGGAGAGTAGATAGAAGGGTCAGGAAGATTGCTCCATAGTTGGAAGCCTGCCTCATGAGTGGGTGGGGAGAAGGCAACTGGTATATAGAAGGGATCATTAAGAAAATGGTGGTTGGAGGGATTGGTCGGGATGAGAGATGTGTGCTGAAAGTAGATAAAGGACCAAACATGATAACCTCTCAGTATCTGCACTGCAAACCGTAACGCCCAAAAGTAGAGAGAGAGTCTGGGGAATATTGTCTGCCATGGAGGCAGTGGGAGGGTGGGAAAAGTGGGGGTATACTGGGAATATTGGTGGTGAGAAATGTGCACTGGTGGAGGGATGAGTGTTTGATCATTGTGTGATTGTAACCCAAACATGAAAGCAAAGAGTTTTGTGTAGGTCTTTTTAAAGACCCTTTGAATCAATCAACTATCACAAAGAACATGGGGAATCTACGGGTGGTCTGGCCAGTTTGTCTTTCTGATCACCTGCATCGGGTCTTGTTCATTATCTTAGTCTTGTGACTCCTAGTTCTGGGAAAGAATGATATGGTGAATGACTTTTAACTCTGTGTTTACCAGAAAAAGTCCAGGAATTTTCAGGGAGCCAAAAATGTGGAATGGGCCAGCTAAAAGTTAGACTGCTCACAGCAGCTGTCAAGGTAAACTGAGGCTTCATCTTTCAAAGGTAGGCCTAAAGAGCAAGGGATTGGACCTAGGTCCTTCCATGCATGGCATATATTCTACCACTTGGGTAACACTTCTGTCTCCCTAAAGCACTTGTTCTTACGTATCCATAATTTCCATCTCCCTCCGTGACAAAATGTAAAGTTCTTGATGTCAGGGGCCATGTGTGGTAGTTTTTATTCTAAGCATATATTTAATAAATTGATTGCATGCTATAATTTCCAAAGAATGGAGGACATTGATTAGGCCTGGAGATTAAAAGTAGTTTTGTGTGATTTTAAGTTAAAAATACAAAATTGTCATCTTAAGAGTTAGCAGTACTAGTCTTACAAAGGGATTTTTGTCCTCCTTTCTAAAGTAAAAGATCCCATGTTTTATAATAAATTGGACTTATAATTGACTCTGACACTTTTTCAGACAAGCACTTTCAGTGTTCTTGTCTATAAAAAAAATGGTGCAAAATGGCCATAGGCTCCACCTGAGTGATGAGTTAAGGGCTTCTAGATTTTGTCTATATCACTCGACAATGTTGAGGCCAGACTCTGGAGCTCAAATTCTTATCTGGCCTCTAGTTCTTTAATGGAAGGGTAAAACAGATAGGCTGCACATTAATCAGAATACTAATGCTTATGGCATAGACAATAACGAGTGTAGAAAGAAGTGGGGAAATGAGGAAAATTAACTTTATCTCTGACTCCCTGACCTCTACATAATTCACTCCCAGGAACCTCTCTAAAAATGAGAAGAGCAGAGACCTGACTATCTTTGTATTTTCAAACCTCCTTCTGGGGCACATTTTGTTAAATCAGAAATAGATTAAAGAATACTTGGGAACATTTTTTCGTCATAAGATATTTACTATAACCCTATTTGTGTTTGAGGTTGCGTGGTGACTAAGAGCCAAATCATGTTCCTCCAATATTTCCTAGGCAGTGAGAGAGGCTGAGGGGACTGTCAGAGGAGGGAGGTCTAAGCCACGCACAGACAGAAGGGCGGCGTGCACAGGAACTGGCCTAGTGATGGAGGGGGTGAAGCCGTGGGGTGGGATGGAGAAATTAGGGGATGTTGGGAAGCTAGAGAGCATCCATCCTAAGGCAAGCACATCTAGGTACCAGGAACATGGAGGTATCACAACAAATTCTTATGATAAACACATTCTCTTGTGTAACAGATACCCCAAGAGGCAGACAACACCCCCCAAAAACTGCTTCTTTTTTATGCAAAAGGAGCTACTGTTGGTGCTAATTATTTTTTTAATAACAGCCAAGAGTCTTCATCGGGGCCATTCAGAGGGGGACGGGTTGAGTTCTCCCTCCCCACCCCAAGCAGAACCCCGGCAGCCAAAAACCTCCAGAACCCAGCCACAGCCGTGCTCAAGGCCACTCTCTGCAAACTCAGATGAGCCTCACACATGAAGGAACCAGCAGAGGAACCCAGATATGCTGGACCCGGGGCTGAGATCTCCAAGCCTGCTCAGATTGGGACTGGGCCTCCTCCACCCGGATCCCCCATCTTCCAGTAGCTTGGCAGCCAAACTCACAAACTGACCCTGGTGCCATGTAATCCCATCAATGGCCAACATCCAGAAACTATAAAACAAAGCTCCGACCCCTTATAGTCTAGCCCATTGATGTACCTAAAGCAGCACAAATGTGTTTTGTTTTAACACACTTGCTTGTATTCTCTTATACACATTCTCTGTCCCTTTTGGAGAGCCCGGAAAGCTACCAAGAGTATCCCGTCTGTATGGCAGAGCCTGGCAAGCTCCCCGTGGCATAGTCAATGTGCCAAAATCAGTAAAAATAATGGATCTCATTCCCCTGACCCTGAACGAGCCTCCAATATGGGAAGGACAAGTAAGGAGAGGCTGCTAAAATCTCAGGGCTGGGACAAATGGAGGCGTTACTGGCACCCACTCGAGCAAATCAATGAACAATGGGATGAAAGTGATACAATGATAAGAGCCAATGAATATGATAATAGCTAAAGCTCCTCGTTGCATATTTACTCTGTCTGAGGTACCCCACCTGGGGCTGGGCAAGGTGTCATTTCATGCGATAAACCCAATGGTGTCAAATATTTAAACAACTATTTTAAAATATTAAAAGAATTACAGACGTGAAGAGTGGTTTGCTCAGATTCACCGAATCAGTACCACGTGAGATGCAATTAGCGAGGCTCTGCTAGATCCCAGGCAGAACCATGCCATGGTGCTTACAGTCATAAGCCACACCTTGAAGTCAGCAGCTGTTCGTTTGGTTGTTTTTTTGAGGGGTCACTCAGGACTTACTTCTCACTCTGCACTCAGGGGTCCCTCCTGGCAGACTCAGAGTACCATAGAGTGTGCTGGGGATCAAGCCTGGATTCGCTGTATTCAAGGCACTATCCACTCGCTATACTATCTCCCTAGGTCCTAGAAATCAGCAACTATTAATCCATTATTCACTACTGTCAGATTAAAATAGCTGAAATTGTCAAATTGTCTCATTTTTAAACAGAGAAAAATGAGGCTCACCATAGCTGAGGAGCTTATAATATATAACATCTTATTGTTGTCAACTCTGAGAGGGAAACAGTTGAAGTCAAGAGATGAAATGATAAATATCAAAACATCTAGGCAATGACATCGCCAAGATAATTGAATAGGGAATTGCAACCTGAACAATTAAACTACTAGAGTTGCCTCCAAACCCCACATCAAAGTGAGTTTCATATCTGGAGTACCCCAGAGGGGAACAGGTGAGCCCACCACTTGACCAAACAGAGCCCTCAAGAGCCGAAAACCTCCATAATCCAATCACCACCATGCTCATGGCCGAACTCCATAGGATCAGGACGAGCCTCATGCAGGAATAAATATGTTGAAAACCTCAGGTATGCGGGTTTTGTGACCCAGGCTCTAATGGAGTCAAGGGTTCCCCTCCCCCATCTCATCCCATCATCCTGTTCTTCTGGGAGCCTGGCAATCACACCCATGAACTGCTCTACCGGCCAAGATCCAGAGACTCATAAACAAATCTCAAAAGAGATCAACAAGCTGTGGAGATGCTTCCAGACCCCAAAGTCACCATCCAGTTAAAAATTTAACTCCAGCCATATCACCCCATTCAAAATTTTAGGAATTCCCAGAGCATGTGGCTGTGACTGCGACATCTCATACTCTGATATACCAGAAGTAGCACACCACACCACAGGTGTGGCCCAAACCAACCCCTGACCCCTAACACACATACACACACATACAGACACACACACACACACACACTCAATTTTCTTTCCCAAGCAACAAACCATTATAATTAATAAATTCAATACATTTTCGTGATATAAAATCAGATTTATTTCTGCATATGAGGAGTAAATTCCCGGAGCGTGTGGCTGTGACTGCGACATCTCATACTCTGATATACCAGAAGTAGCACACCACATTGGATGGGATGTAAAGTGGAAGGCATCCAATCTTGTTTAAGAAAATATTAACATGCAAAACTCAAAATGTGACTGACACGTTACATGGGCTTAATGGCTCCAGGGTGAGATACAACCATCTTGACACATTTTCTTCTGAGGAAATCTTTTTTTAGATTATTTTTAGTGAATTCATCATAACAAGCAATAAAAAATAAATTACTTAGGGACTACTATTGGGGCAGGCTTGGGTAGTGGTTGGGAAAATTGGAAATAATGGTGGTGGGAAGTTATAATGGTGCTGGGATTGGTGTTGGAATATTGAATGTAATAAAACATCATGAACAACTTTATAAAAATTAAATTTAAATAATAATTAGACTGCTGTATGAACAAAAAATAGCTCAAGGGGAGTGTCAAGATTAGTCCTTCAAGTGACCAACAGGCAGCTGTCATAAACCTGAATGAGAAAGGAAGAAGAAAAGATTCTGTTGTTTGCTGAGGGTATGCTCTTGTAGAAAATCCTCACTCAGAGATCTAGAAGTAAGTCCTGAGCACAGCCAGGTGTGGCCCAAACCAACCCCTGACCCCTAACACACATACACACACATACAGACACACACACACACACACACACACACACACACACACACACTCAATTTTCTTTCCCAACCAACAAACCATTAGAATTAATAAATTCGATACATTTTCGTGATATAAAATCAGATTTATTTCTGCATATGAGGAGTAAAAAAAAATCTGGAATAATTATTTTTTTAAAAATGAAAGCAATTACTCCATAGCTTAGAGACCAGCCGGGTATTCTAGGGGAAAGGGCAGCTCAGATAGAGAAGGGAGCACCAAATAAAGGGTGTTTGGAGGATCCTCCCAGGAGGGGAGATGCATGTCGAAAGTGGACTATGGACTGAACATGCTTGCCACTCAATGCCTCTTTTGCAGACCACAACACCCAAGAGGAGAGAGAGAACACAGGGGATTGCCCTGCCACAGAGGCAGGGTGGGATGGGGGGGATGAGGGTGGGGGGATATTATCCATGGTGGTGGAAAATGGGCACTGGTGGAGGGATGAGTATTTGATCATTATATGACCGAAACCCAAGCACAAAGATTTGTAAATCTACAACTGTACCTCATGGTGCTTCACTAATAAAAAAAAATATTACAAAAAAAAAACTGAAAGCAATCTAATTTACAGTACCACAAGAAAACAAAACTACAAAATACATTGGAAAAAGCTACCAAGGAAACTATAATATCCAAACTATATGACTGATGTAAGAAATTTTTAAAAGACACGAGTAAATGAAAAGATATCCTATATTTCTGACCGGAAGTAATTTTATTTAAATTCCCATACTGCCAAAATCAACCTACAGATTCAAAATTCCCATGCTATTATTTATAGAAACAGAAGAACCAATCCAAAATTCATATGGAAATACAAACCAAAATAAACAAAGCATGAAATGCCAAAGCAATCCTTAGAAAGAAAGGCAAAGCAAGAGGCTCACCCTTCCTGATTTTTTAATTTAAATTATACTACAAAGCAACAGGGAGGCAGCTCTATCCACCAGCCCCCAGGCAGGGGACATGTTTCAAGACCCCAATGAATACCTGAATCTGTGTGATACCAAGTGCCACAGTTTTCTCCCCACAAGTACACACCTCTGATAAAGTTTATTGGATAAATTAGACACATTTAGATATTCACGACAGAAATTTAAAAAAAAAACAGAACAATTCCAATGCATTGTAATCAAAGTTATGTGAAGTAGTCTGCCTCAAAATCCTTTATAGTACTGCACTTATTTTTCTTGTGATGAGATGATGCTGATACTATACATAGGTGAGGAGGTGAGGGGACCGTTGTATACGCATCGAACAAGAGCATTTGGCTACTACACAGTATGAACATGCCCTGGATGAATGGGTGACTTAAGGCGAGGTAAGATCATGAATGTCAACACCACTGGAAACAAATCACCTTAGGAATAATAACTGTCTAAAAAGAAAATTAAATAAAATTAAAATTGTAAGGGTGTGTTTTTTTTTTAATGGGTGGTACACATTGGGAGAGGGGCAGTGAAAGGAAAGACATGAGCTTTCATTATCCATGTTATTCCTAACAGAGTGCAATTTGAAACTTATACTTTTTTTTTCTGGAATTTTCCCACTCATTTTGAACCATGGATGGCGATGGCTAACTAAAACTGCCCAAACAAAACTAAAGAGATGTATATGATAACGTTTCAGTATCTGTATTGCAAGCCTTAATGCCCCAAAGTGGGGGGGAGGGAGAGAGGGAGAGAGAGAAAGAGAGAAAGAGGAGAGGGGAGAGAGAGAGGGAAAGAGAGAGAGAGGGCAAGAGAGGGAGAGAGACAGAGAGAAAGAGGGAGAGACAGGGAGAGAGACAGAGAGAGAGGGAGGGAGGGAGAGAGAGGGAGGGAGGGAGAGGGAGAGAGAGGGAGGGAGAGAGACAGAGAGAGGGAGGGAGAGAGAGGGAGAAAGAGGGAGAGAGAGGGAGGGAGAGAGAGGGAGGGAGAGAGAAGGAGAGAGAGGGAGGGAGAGAGACGGAGGGAGGGAGGGAGAGAGAGGGAGAGAGAGGGAGAGAGAGGGAAGGAGAGAGAGGGAGGGAGAGAGAGGGAGGGAGAGAGAGGGAGACAGAGGGAGGGAGAGAGAGGGAGGGAGAGAGACAGAGAGAGGGAGGGAGAGAGAGGGAGAGAGAGGGAGAGAGAGGGAAAGAGAGGGAGGGAGAGAGACAGAAAGAGGGAGGGAGGGAGGGAGAGAGGGAGGGAGAGAGATGGAGGGAGGGAGGGAGGGAGAGAGAGGGAGAGAGAGGGAGAGAGAGGGAGGGAGAGAGGGGGAAGGAGAGAGAGGGAGAGAGGGAGAGGGAGGGAGAGAGAGGGAGGGAGAGAGAGGGAGAGAGAGGGAGGGAGAGACAGGGAGCGAGAGACAGGGAGTGAGAGACAGGGAGTGAGAGGGAGACAGAGAGGGAGAGGGAGAGGGAGGAAGAGAGAGGGAGGGAGAGACAGGGAGCGAGAGGGAGGGAGAGAGAAGGAGGAAGAGAGAGGGAGAGGAAGGGAGAGAGAGGGAGAGGAAGGAAGCGAGAAGGAGAGAGAGAGGCGCCTGCCATAGAGACAAGCAGTGGGAGAAGGGTGGAAGGGAAGGAAACTGAGGACTTTGGCGGTGGAAAGTGTGCAGTGGCTGAAGGGACAGGTACTGGAACATTATGAGAAAACCGGTTATGAACAACTTTGCAACTGTGTATCTCACTGTGATTCTAGAAATCAAATAAATAATTAAAAAACAAGTAAATAAAAACTAAGCTGCATGAACAGAAAAGGGGAGCCCGTTATAATCAAAGTAAAGCAATACTGCAACACGGCATAAATTCGAATTCCTGCCTTGTGGCTCTCATGCAAATGTGAAGCTCCAGGTTCCACTGATCCCAGAAACTGCCAATGCTGCTGGGTTCAAACCCTAAATGGGGCAGGGAGTAGGTTTCCAAAATCCAGCAGTGACATCTTCGGCACCATTAAAGAAAAAAAAATGGCATCATGGATTCATACAACAGAATCAAGACCTCACAGAAAAAACCCTTGCATATATGATCAAGTAATATTTGATTAGAGTGACAGGAACCTCCAACACAACAGGAAGAGTATCTTCAACAAATCCTCTGCAACAAATCATGTGCAAATAAATGAAACTGGTCCCTTCTCTAACAATGCACCTCAAAATGAACCCAAAATGGATAAAGACTTGAATAAAAGGTGCGAAATTCTAAAACTTCTAGAGAAAAGTAAAAGGGAATAAAGATCCTTGATAAGGAATTTAATAGTAGCTTTTATTTTTTTTTTGATGTAACCACAATAAATGCGATCAACAAAACAACAGCAATATCCATCAAGTGGGACTACCGCAAACTAAAGACCTTCTATAAAGTATAAGAAACAATTCATAAAATAGAAAGGCAACCCTCAGAATGAGAGGAGTTATCTGTAAGCCTTCTATTTGAGAAGGGGAAGAAGGAAATGAAATCCAAAATACATGCTCCAACAATTCAATTGCAAATAAACAAAACAATCTGTTTGAGAACATATTTGAAAAATAGACATGTTTTCAAAGAAGACATATAAATGGCCAACAAGCTAATTAAAAGACAGTGATTACTTAGCAAGGGAATTAAGTAAAACATAGAGACAAATTTCTAGATTTTCACCCAGTGTAGGTTATCAGACTATGATTTATACAAGCGTTGCTGCCAATGTAATTCTCATATTTGGTCAATAAGAAAATAACAGTCACGGGAATGAGCAGCTACTCTCAGATACATTCAAAGAAAACTGATTGTAAATTAATGTAGAAAGTTATAACTTTAAATAAATATAGGGTGTTGTGAGGATCCTCCCAGGGTGGGAGAAGCATGCTGAAAGTAGACTATAGACCAAACATGATTGCCACTCAATGCCTCTTTTGCAAACCACAGTACCCCAAAGGAGAGAGAGAACAAGGGGGAATGCCCTGCCACAGAGGCAGAGTAGGATGGGGGTATGGGGGGTGGGAGGGATGCTGGGACCCGTGGTGGTGGAGGATGGGCGCTGGTGGAGGGATGGGTACTCGATCATTGTATAACTGAAACCCAAGCACAAAAATTTGTAAGTCTACAACTGTACCTCATGGTGTTTCACTAATAAAAATGAAAAATAAAATTAAAAATAAAAATATTTTAAAAATTCTGGCAGGCAAACAGGGATTTTTTTTTTGTTTGCCAGGTGAAATCTAAGATAAATGAGGTCACCTATTGATAATATTTAAGATGTTCAATGATCAATTATATCTTGTGCCTCACTGAATATATTTAAAATTATTTTTCCACCAGTATCTTGCCATCTTTTACTTGCTATATATCTTCATGTTGTAAGGCCAACCACAAACTACTCTATCATCTACTCCATCATTTTAAAAATGGAATAACATTTTCTATCATTGGACTATTATGAAGATGCAAACAAAATTTATATACCTGCGTAGTTGTATTGATAGTGACACACATTAGCTATGTTTTGTGTGTGTATGTGTGTTATCTTATAGCTTTTTGTGTCATCAGTTTTCTATACATTGACTCGGGTTTTTTCCTCGGGGGTGGGGGGGTTTGGGTCAGACCTGGTGATGCAGGGCTTACTCCAGACTCTGAGTTCAGTGATAAATCCCTGGGGTGCTGGGTGGTGGGGGGAACTATGGGGTTCTGGGGATCAAACTGGGGTAGGCTGATTGCAAGGCAATACTCCAGGTATTTGAAAGTGCTAGCAGACACAAATTCAACAACATATAAAGCTTGTTTTGGGATTTTATGACATTTTCAGAACAACCACACATGAATGCAGTGCAGGATAGGTCATTCATCATTCCTTTGGCCAAAACAACTTTGGTCGGTCTGGAGAAGATATGTACATCTGGTATGCCCATCTTCAAGGAAAATTTCAAGCTCTTTTTCAGGGCCTTCGATACAGACTTCTTGAAGTGCACCCTACAGATGTTGCAAATATTGACGGTGGGTCCATTTCCTGCTCACTACCTTCCTGATGGCATAATGGTCCTTTTTTTTTTTTTCTCTCTCTACCCTTTCTGTTAGGAGTCATTTTGCTGGGCCCAGATGAGAAAAGCGAAGAGTGAAAGGTTTGTCGAGAGAGGAGTCAAGGTCAAAAATGGCTGTGCCTTGAGGCGTGGGCATAGCTCTGGTTGTAATGATTAATATACATGTCTCTTTTTGCCTTTGATGTGTCTATAGCCCTTCACAGTTTAAAGGCTGAATATTTGGCCTATTAGACAAGCTCATCTCTGATTATACTACTTTGATCTATATTTCTGACAATTCTATTCTTAGCCTTCTTAATGCATCTGTCCTGCTTCCATTGCTAAAACAGACAGCATTTCCGAAATGTGAAATTTGGGGGCAACACAAGATTGAACAATATTTAACAGATGTCACACATTTTATTTCAGCAGAAGTTCTCAGAGCCTTTGTTATATATAACACATGAATCTCCACGAGAGTACTATAACTGACAGCATACTTTCCAAGCTTATTTCACAATGGAACTCCTCTTTGCCTGGAATATATATATGGGTTCCAGTGGTCTGTGAAGCACACATTTGCGAAATTTTGCTCTTTAGACGTGGCGGAAATGATCCCACTGCTGAAGATAAGGTGCTTCTCCATTTCAGGGCCTTTAGCTCCCCAAATCTCATTTTGTCCTTTGATATTGCTCTTTAGATTCTGTAGGACATATAAATATAACTGTGAAGTTATGGAACAAGATATTCCTATTGCATTCAATTTAATTACATTATCATAAAGTGTTTCAACATGGTCACAGCTAAACAACCTTGCAGACAGCAAAGTGTTGAGTACCCTAAATTTTCCAGGGCCAAAAATACTCAAATATATTGAAATTTCTGCTTCACTGGGTTCATTTAAGCTAAGAGCATTTATAAAGTCCATAGATATACTTTTAAGACATTGTCAATTCAATACATAAGCAGAGCTGACACGTGTGTTGATTTGATTTGGTACCCTTGTTTGCATAGAATATTTAAATTTGGTAATAATTATACCATCCTATAGAAATAGAAGGCGTAGTGCTTTCTTTCAAAATTTTCCTGATCATGCCCAGGATGGGAGATGCCTGCTGAAAGTGGTCTATGTGTAAAATCTTATCACGCCGAAGGTTGTGTGTTCACGGGCTCGCTGGATAGCACTGTCTCACCACCTGCGTTCCTTGCTCTTGAGCTGCTGTGTGTGGCCTGGATCGGAATGGCTGTTGGCCAAGGGCAGACGGAAGAAGAAACAAGGGCCAGGTCGGTCTATATCAATAGTAGTTTAGTCCAATCCTCTTCACTCCTGTCTTTCTCTGCCTCCTTGTCTCCTGGGCCCCAATATTGGAACCTCTCTCCTTCTGGCTCTGACTCTGGATCTCTGGAGCCCGAGCTCTCTCGCTTCTGACTCCCTCTCCGAGCTTACATCTTAGTTTATATAGCAGTCACATAAGGAGGTGACATAAAGGTGGGTTGAATACTGACGAATCAACAAACAGAGGTAAGACCACTCCTCCAGGAGATTAACTCAAGGATAAAATCTCATCTACAGAGATTACTTCAGATTACTAGGAGATCCACCCAAGGGTGGGATCCCAACAAGGGTGTGTTCTCCCCTCAGTAATCTACTTAAATAGTTGTAATAAATCTACTTCTAATATTTCTAGCAATGTCATTCTGTATGAGCACAGTAAGAGATATAAATTTAGTTTGGTTCTTCCTGAGAACATCTCACTATACATTCTGCAGTCATCAGGCCAGGTTAATCTTCCTAGCTCCAGCAGGGTCCTAGTCTCGTCGTTACTTACTTTTGGATCATGACAGCATTTGTCCATGATCATGCCCTCATATAGTTGAGTATCGTGGCTCTTTGGCCTGGCCCATTTCAATGCCAGGGTAGCTCACTGCTTGCCCTGGGTCCATTCAGTCCCTCGTCAGGACCCTGCTTTTGCGGTGCTAGGAACTAAGGGCAACTGAGTCAAGAAATCAGATGCCCAGGAGTAAATATTATTTGGAGTCAATCAACTCCCAAGTTACAAAGCATAATATTAACTGTCTTCCTGTGTCCACACAGAAAGGACATTGCTTACAAGTTCAGTGTCCTTAGATGGGTGTGACCTGACAAACCTAAGCTACCTGAGGAAGGACAAAAGAGTGTTATCCTACAGTCTATGGACCGAACATGATTGCCACCCAATGTCTCTTCTGCAGACCACAGCACCCAAAACCGGAGATAGAACAAAAGGGAGTGCCCTGCCATAGAGGCAGGGTGGGATAGGGGATGGGGGGGTGGGAGGAATACTGGTAATGGTGGGGGTGGAGAATGGGCACTGGTGGTGGGATGGGTACTGGATCATTGTATAACTGAAACCCAAGCACAACAACTTGTAAGCCTACAACTGTACCTCGTGGTGTTTCACTTCATTCATTCATTCATTCATCATCCTGTTATTCGTTGATTGCCTCGAGCAGACCCCAGTAACGTCTTTTTCATCCTAGCCCTGAGATTATATTCAAGGCTCTTTAGGAGAATGAGACCCATCATTGTTACTGGTATTTGGCATATTTGGTACGCCATGGGGAGTTTGCCAGACTCTGCCCTGTGG
Source organism: Sorex fumeus (assembly GCF_029834395.1). Classification (NCBI taxonomy): domain Eukaryota; kingdom Metazoa; phylum Chordata; class Mammalia; order Eulipotyphla; family Soricidae; genus Sorex; species Sorex fumeus. Next base: position 544,295 of record NW_026606298.1, on the reverse strand, counting down.
GCAGGCTACATTCGATATCCTGCAAGTTTGTCCAAAGTAGGTGTTTCACTAATAAAAAAAAATTTCCTGATCAGGGACATATAATAAATTTTAAAAAATACCAAAGTTTATTTTCTGAACACTTGTGTCACATTCCAAATTTTCAAGCATGAGTATTAATATTCATATAGTATAAATAATGAGCCTGAAAATTTTATGGTTTGGATTGAACAACTTTCTGCTTTATATGACTCTCCTCTCCTACCCACCCAACCAGGTAAATAACTTCACTCATTAGAATTCTCACCAGAATTTGAAAAAAAAGAAGCTAAACATTTGAGTATGCTGAAAAATGGCAAGTGCCTTAAATTAAGGATCATATTGACTGAGAGCAAAGGTGTTTAAAGGTACAGAAGACAATGCAAGCAAAGGAGTCATCTATTTTGATAAAACCACTATAATATAAATGCATACAAATTAGCCTAAACAAGAGAGGAGATGTAGTATTTCTCCCCCAGGTAGTATTCTGGCTTGAAATAACTCCAGTTTGATTCAATAACTATTCATTACACAGGCACTTTTTCTTTTGGCGTCACTCTAGCCTTATTTAACTCCCAAATACAACCATGTTCCGTCCAGGAAGATGGAAAAAGAAGGATATCCTCTTCACCTCACAAAGTTGCACACGGCACTTCTATATCACCTCCGAACTTGGTCACTTACAGAGCAACATCTAGCAGAAAGAGCCATCTTTCGCAAGGAGGTCAAATGTCCCGAAAAACGCTAGACTTCCGTTGTTAAAGGAAAATGAATCACTATTGAGGAACAACTAGAAAACCGTCACATGCCATAAGTAATCTCATTAAGTAATGAGATGTAAGTAATGAGAATGTGGGAATTTAGAGGAATAAAGGAATTTAGGGACAAGAAAAAAAATTCCCCCTATTCCTTTCGATTTGTATTTATGAAGATGTTTAACATAAAACAGGTTAGTAGGGGAAATAACAAAATTACAAAAATATAGAAAATCTACATGCATAGTATGTATATTCATGTATATACATACAAATATTCATAACAAGAAAAAATGAATAGGAAATGCAGCCATGGGAGAGATTTGAGTGGACTGGGATTTCTTGTGTAGATCTTTTTATATTTTTGACACTGAATCATATGAATATGCTGCCTATTTAAAACAGAATTAAGATTTTTTTACCACGGTCCCAGGACAGACAACGCTGAAAAAGAGAAGACCTAGTGGCATTTGATTCACACGTTGAACCCTCTTGGGCCTCCAGGGACGTAGGACTTAATACACACATCAGTTGTGTTCTCTGGGCACTTGGAAAGGAGCCAAGTACTTGTCCCTAGTGCCAGTCTGTTCTCAGATGAAACAAATGTGAGATTCAAAGGCAAGTTCCTGGGAGACGGGATGCAAGGGTCTAAGAATTCCATCGCTGGAGGCATCAAGGCGCCATCCTGCTTAGGTCGCCCAAGGCCCTGCCTCTGGCTGAGAAGAGAGAACGGAGGCACAGGGATTTGGCAACGGGCTTGCAGACTTGCACACTGTCTGTAAAGTGAAGAATGTTCCCGGGGAGGAGTGAGAAAATACAGATCTTAAAGGAGGAAGAGGAAAAAAGAAGCCTCTGGAACACGATCACAACCATCCTGTTATTCGTCGATTGCCTCGAGCAGGCCCCAGTAATGTCTCCTTCATCCTAGCCCTGAGATTTTAAAAAGTGCCAAGATTCTTGCAGAGTTAGGAGAATGAGACCCTTCATTGCTACTGGCATTTGGCATATTGGGTACGCCACAGGGAGTTTGCCAGACTCTGCTGTGTGGGCAGGTTATATTCGGTAGCCTGTCAGGTTGTCCAAAGTAGGAATGAGATGATAAGATGTCACTTCCGGGAACTGGGTTTTATAGCCTCTGAGTCTTGGCAGTTGATGGGATTACACGGTGCCAGGGGGCCAGTTGGTGGGTGTGACCCCTGCCTACTGGAATTTGGAGGATCTGGGTGGAGGATGCTCAGCCTGGATCCGAGCAGGCTTGGAGATCTCAGCCCCGGGACCCGCATGCCTTTGTTCCTCTGCCGGTACCTTCATGCGTCTGGAGAGTGCTCTCAGCATGGTGGTGGCTGGTTCTGGAGGCCTCTGCGACAAAATTGGATGAAACCCAGTGAAGAGGGATCCTGCAAGAATTTCTTACACTATTCTGTTTATTTTTTTTTTTACCTGGCGATACACAGGGGTTACTCCTAGCCGTGCTCAGGGGACCATATGGGATGCTGGGAATAGAACCCCGGTCGGCCTTGTGCAAGGCAAACGCCCTATCCAGCCCCTCTACTCTATTCTGTAGGAGTTCCCGTCCCTGAGGACCCCTCCCTTCACAGGAAAATAGTTTCCCCAAACAACAGCTGGTGTCATTCAGGTACAAGCTTGATACTCATTCTGGGTTCCTGTGGAGTCTGACCTGCAGCCTGTCCTACTTGAGATCTCCGGGCGTCCCTCTCCTATCAGCTTTATTATTATTTTTGAATTATTATTGTTTTTTGTTGTATTGTTGTGGGGCTGGAGAGATAGCACGGCAGGTAGGGCATTTGCCTTGCATGCGACCAGCCCAGGTTCAATTCCTCCACCCCTCTCGGAGAGCCCAGCAAGCTACCGAGAGTATCTCGCCCTTATAGCAAAGCCTGGCAAGCTACTCGTGACGTATTCGATATGCCAAACCCAGTAACAACAAAGTCTCCAATGGAGACATTACTGGGCCTGCTCGAGCAAATCGATGAACAACGGGAGGACCATGACAGATTATTGTTGTGTTATTGGCTTCCGCTTGAGTAAACCCACGAACAATGGGAGGACAGTGATACAGTGAAAGTGATTATTGTTACTGTTGTTGCTATTTTGGTTTGGGAGCTACTCCTGGCTAAGTTCTGGGCTTACTCCTGGCTCTATGTTTCTGGGGTTGCCCCTGGTGGTGCCGGGAAATGACCCCGAGTTAAGTTTTGTGCAAGGCCTTACCTGCTATACTCTGTCCCTCCCTCCCTCTCTCCCTGAGACCAGGCAATTTTAACACTTAGAACCTTAGCCAGTATAGTAACAAGAGTCTGGTGAGAGAAACACTACCTTTTCTGGGGCTGGAGCGATAGCATAGTAGGTAGGGCATTTGCCTTGCATGTGGCTAACGCAGGTTTGATTTCCAGAATCCCATATGGTCCCCTGAGCTACCTCCAGGAGTAATTCCTGAGTGCAGAGCCGGGAGTAACCCCTGTGCATCACCAGGTGTGACCCAAAAAGCCAAAAAAAAAAAAAGGAAACACTACTTTTTTTTTAAATTTTTATTAGTGGCAAACCAAGAGGTACAGTTGTAGACTTACAAATTTTTGTGCTTGGGTTTCAGTTCTACAATGATCGGGTACCCATCCCTCCACCAGTGCCCATTTCCCACCACCACGAATCCCAGTATCCCTCCTACCCCCTCACCCCCCCCATCCCACCCTGCCTCTGTGGCAGGGCATTCCCCTCTGTTCTCTCTCTCCTTTTGGGTGCTGTGGTTTGCAAAAGAGGCCTTGAGTTGCAATCATGTTCGGTCTATAGTCCACTTTCCGCATGCTTCTCCAATCCTGGGAGGATCCTCCCAACACCCTTTATTTGGTGCTCCCTTCTCTACCTGAGCTGCCCTTTCCCCTAGAATGCCCGGCTGGCCTCCAAGCCATGGAGTAATCCTCCTGGTACTTATCTCGGCTATTCTTGGGTGTTAGTCTCCTATTTTGTCACTTTATGTTCCCCAGATGAATGCCATCTTTCTATGTCTGTCCCTCTCTTTCTGACTCATTTCGCTTAACATGATACTTTCCACGTTGTACCACTTGTATGTAAATTTCACGACTTCGTCTTTTCTAACAGCTACATAGTACTCCATTGTGTAGATGGACCAAAGGGAAACACTACTTTTCCTTTGTGTCCTGCAGTATCACACACTCCAGCTGGGTTCTTTTCTAGAAGCTAGGTTGAAGGACACACGCATGCAGACTTTTGAGAAATTCTGCCCCAACCGAAGCTGCTTCTCGTTCTACTCTCAGCAACAGTGCCTGGGTTTCTGCCCTTCCACATTCTCACCAACACGAGACACTCTCAGCCTCTGCTCAGAAGCTGGAAGGGAAGGCTGTGATCTCCTAACGCTTACCTCTGATGAAGGCGAGCTATTCACAGTCTTTTGACGTGATTTGTAATTCTGTGCCTATGAGGAAAGTTGGGGCTAGAGTGATAGCACAGCGGTAGGACCTTTGCCTTGCACGCGGCTGATCTGACCGACCCAGGTTTGATTCCTCCACCCCTCTCGGAGAGCCCGGCAAGCTACCGAGAGTATCTCGCCCACATGGGAGAGCCTGGCAAGCTCCCCGCGACGTCTTCGATATGCCAAACACAGTAACAACAAGTCTCACAATAGAGACGTTATGGGCCCGCTTGAGCAAATCGATGAACAACGGGAGGACAGTGCTACAGTGAGGAAAGTTGAGAGAATGTGTTTGGAGGTTCTAGCAGGGGAGCGCAGCTACTCGTATACCCTCGACCGAAGACCGGTCCGTCTCTATCGGGGAAGGCCGTCCTCTTCGACCGAGCGTGCAGCTTCGGGAGGGACGCACATGGAGCGGTGAGGGAGGAAGGGGACACCCGCCTAGCCAGCCAGATCAGCCGAATCAACCCTGGCGATCAATGGGGTGACAGATGTCGCAGCCAGATCGCCCTCACATCCACGGGGCTGGTGTGATAGCCTTGCACGTGGCCTACCCCGGTTCAATTCCTCCACCCCTCTTGGAGACCCCGGCAAGCTACTGAGAGTATCCTGCCCACATGGCACAGCCTGGCAAGCTCCCCATGGCATATTCGATATGCCAAAAAGTCACAACAAGTCTCACAATGGAGACGTTACTGGTGCCCGCTCCAGCAAACTGATGAACAATGGGTGGACAGTGCTACAGTGCTACAATGCATGAGGAAAGTTGTGCCCTTTGCCATTTCCTTGTGTGTCATTTCTGGGGGGACCACACACAGTGGTACTTGGGTCTAACTTGCAAGCAGCAAGGCAGAGGTTAAACCCCTGCTGTACAGCTGTACAGTTGCCCTAGTCCTTTTGGGCTTTTTTTTTTTTTTTTGATGATCAGGCAGGCATTCTTTATCCCTTTTATGGTCCCTGAATTTTGTTTCTTGCTTGGAAAAGATTTTTCTACTCTGAAACGATATTTTTTTAAAAAAAAATTATCTCTTGTATTGTCACACATTTTCCATTTTTATCTGAGTAGTGGACATTAATGGTATCATTTTTTTTGAGGGAAGGCAGAACTGCACCATTAAAATAATGAAATCATTTTATAAAACTGGGTTTTTTTTCTCCTTTTGTATTGGTTACTCAATGACATAATGGTTTGTTCCCTGCCTGCTTCTCTTGGGGTGTTTTCAAGTCTTTTTTACAACCTTAATTAAAAAAAAATCTATAGAAGCATTGCTAATGCTGAGTACAGGCATTGCTGAATTTTCCCATGCTGTGGACAGCCTACTTCAGGGCCCCCGACAGAGAATGTTTTCTGACCTAACAACAATCTCCAGTATGTAGACGCATGACACAGGAGAAGTGAACTTTCTAAAGACTCCTCAGTTGGACTTACATTATTTGTCAATTACCAACGTGAAAACACGATGTGACAGGTGGTTAATACCATGAGCTCTAAGGCACCCACCCACAAAGGAAAAATTCTCCTAAAGTGTTTTGTTCAAAAACATCGAGACATCCTTCTGAAGAAATGGTCTCATCAACTTTAATACAGAGCCAATTTTTAACTTCAGTTCTTGATTTGGAAGGTCTGCCAGAAGTCATTGTATTCCTCCTCTCCAGGAAGAATACTCTTAAGGCCTTATTCTTTGGGAGAAGAAAATACAAAGCCTGTTGGACTTGTTGCATCTTGGCGGTAAATTCTAGAATTCCTGGTAGGAATAGTCTCTGTCTAGAAGTGCTTCCAATATACCACCAACACAGTTCAAGAAATTTTTATAAAAAGGAGAAAAATGTTCTCTTCTGCACTCTCCACTGTCCTTTGCACCTACCAGGGTATAAGAGAAGAATGAGGTGATGCTGCCAAAGGAACAAGAGACAAAGGAAAAGAATATTAAAAAGTCACAGTTGGGGCTGAAGCAATAGTATCGGTTAGGGCATTTGCCTTGCACGCGGCCGACCAGGGTTCGATCCCCGGAGTCCCACATGGTCCCCCAAGCACTGCCAGGAGTGATTCCTGAGTGCAGAGCCAGGAGTCACCCCTGAGCATTGCTGGGTGTGACCCAAAAAGCAAAAAAAATAAAAGTCACAGTTCAGGCTTTTTCCATTTTGTTGTTGTTTTGTTTTTCCAAGTGGCTTTGTGTTTGTTTTTTTGAGACACTCCTGGTGGTGGTCAGGGTTCCTCCTTGCTCTGCGCTCCGGGATCACTGAGTGGGTCAGGGGAGTGGGTTGGGTAGTTAGGATAGAGAAGGGACTATTATGACAATGATAGTTGGAAATGATCACTCTGGACAAGAACTGAGTTCTGAAAGGAGGTAAGGAGGTAAAGGGATGTACATGATAATTTTTCATTACCTGTATTGCAAACAGTAATGAGAGAGAGAGAGAGAGAGAGAGAGAGAGAGAGAAAGAGAGAGAGAAAGAGAGAGAGAGAGCGCGCGCTTGGGGGACCATTTGGGGTGCCAGAGATTGAACCTGGGTCGACCGCATACAAAGATAGTTCCCTGCCCCCCCTATACTTTAACTCTGGCCCTTGCTCTTCCCACTTTGGAACTGACCACATTCCAACTTGGAGTGTACGATCCCCGATATGTTTTTTTTGCTTTATGAGATTTTGTCCTCTGTCTCCTCCCATACGTCTTCTTCCTCTTCTGCCACACCATGTTTTTTCTCAGTGTTTACTCCTGGCTCTGTACTCAAGGATCATTCCTGGTGGGACTTGGTGGGATCTTATGCGAAGCCGGGGATCAAACCTGGGTGAGACGCTTGCTAGGCAATCGCTCTACCTTCACGCGTCCTAAATACAACAACTCGATTTCACATGCACAGACTCACAAGGCACCGTTCCTCAAAGCCATGAACTTGAACAGCATTTAGTTGTCCCCAACACGTCACTCAACTCTGGACTCAAAGAAAGTACTCATAAAGGTGATGAAATCTGGACCCCATTCTTTAAACAAACCAACTCGACTCATTCTGACACACAGTTCCTCAGTGCCCCATCTCTCTGGGGTCATGAGTGGTTTTAGTCATCGGCAACTAGAAACAGAAGCACTCAAATACGGTAGTTAGACTCAACAAATAAAAATATGCACCAGAGAGTTAGCCAGTGGGTAAGGTGCTTGACTCACACGAGGTCTGCCTTGGTCTGATCACAGACATCCCACACGGTGCCCCAAGTTCCGCTAAAAGTGATCCCTGAGCACCAAGATAGGAGTCAACCCTGAGAAATGCTGACTGTGGACCCTCAAAATAAAAATATTAGGTTTGTGGGAAAATGTTATTAGTTCACATGAAGAAGTTTAAGTAAAAATTTTCATCAAATTCAAGATAAGTAATCTGATAACTGTGACTGATGATCTTTTATAATTAAAACAAGCAATATACAAACTGTAGATTCATTCAAACTAGATTAGAATCACTAACTTGTAGCACTCATACTAACATCATTGTATCACTGTCATCCCCTTATTCATCGATTTGCTTGCGCGAGCACCAGTAACGTCTCCATTTGTCCCTGTCGCGTGCTAGTATAGCCCCATGGCATATGTAGGGCTCTTTCAGGGTCAGGGGAGTTAGGATCGTCATAATAACATAAAAAAATCCTATTCTATGTTGCTATATTCAAGTATGGGTCTGAGTCTTTCACCTGTAGTTGCAGGCCAATTACTTGCGTCTTATAATGAGGTTCCACAGTGTAACAGACCATTCTCCCCTGTTTACTGCTGGGCACTATACTTCTGTTCATATAATTCAAAATCATTTGGTACACCACACACTTCTACTGATCTCTAACTTAGAGCTATTTTTTTCCTTTTATGTCTGTATGTGGGCCGGAGCGATAGCACAGCAGGTAGGGCATTTACCTTGCATGCCACCGACCCAGGTTCAATTCCTTCATCCCTCTCGGAGAGCCCGGCAAGCTACCAAGAGTATTCCGCCTGCACGGTAAAGCCTGGCAAGCTCCCCGTGGCGTATTCGATATACCAAAAACAGTAACAACAAGTCTTACAATGGAGGTGTTACTGGTGCTCGCTCAAGCAAATTGATGAACAATGGGAGGACAGTGCTACAGTGCTACATGTCTGTAGAAAACCCCTCTATGTTGCATTTGGTTTCCTCATTCCCAAATTTACAAATCTTAATTTAATTTTATAGTTTGCTGCAGGTTGACTATAGGTTGACCTTGCGACCACTCACTACTTTCTAGAGAGCCTGGCAAGCTACTGAAAGTATCTCACCAGCATGGTAGAGCCTGGCAAGCTACCCGTGGTGTATTCCAATATGCCAAACACAGTAATAACAAAGTCTCCAATGGAGACGTTACTGGGCCCGCTCGAGCAAATCGATGAACAACGGGAGGACAGTGACAGTGACAATTTAATTTTAGTTTATATTAGTTATAGGTTGTCAATATATCATATTCTGGTTGCTATTGTTTTCCCTTCTTCCTTTTTTTTTTTTGATTTTGGGTTATACCCAGTTGTATTCAGAGTTCACTCTTTGCTCTGCGTTCAGGGATCACTCCTGGAGAAATAGGGAATCCTACTGGGTATTGTTGATAGAACCAGGGTCACCTACAAGGCAAGCGGGATCTATTACATTATATCCTATCTATTTTATTCTTTCCAGTCCCCTACTTTTTAAAAGCATGCTTAAATCTTCATCTACCATCTGTTTGTTTCAAAATACTTCTAAGTTTAGGAACACTAGCTGAGAGTTATGGTGATTCAGGAACCTGATGTTTAAAAACAAAAATGATCCCAACCATGTAAACTTGTACGGGAGTGAGGAGACTTTGCTTACTGGTAATTAGTAATCATCACTCAGGTCAGTTTATAGAACAGATTTCTGACAAGTAATAATCGCTCTAGGGAATCTACTTCACTGTGAAGTCATAGAAAATTAACAAAACAAACAGCAGGTCTTTGCAGTACCCTGAGCTCTGCAGAAAAAAAAATAGGTCAGACTCATTTTGCATTTTCAATCATGTATATTTGAGAATGTATCCTAGAATCAGATGGCTGATCCTCCTTAATATTTTCCCACAAACCTGTTGGAAACTTCACAGGATGTTGTATTTCTGGCATTTATAGTTATGCAGCTACATTTGGAAGAGTTTTCTAATAGTACAAACAAAAAATTCACTTTGCTCAAAAGACTATCCTTGTTCTTAAGGGACCCGAGCATTGTATAAAGAGATAAGAGCCAAGATCACTGATTCTTGGCACAGAAGATGGAGTCAACCCAATTGGAACCAAAATTCAATATAATTCTAAAGTGTTTATATATTATCCTCTACAAGCCAAGAGTTTCCTTGCAAGTCTATATGCAAAAAAAAATAGTTATTCTGAATTTATATCACAATGCCAAAGATGCACATTTATTGATATTTTCCAATAGTTATTTTAAATCTTTTCTCTTTTTATTGCTCACTCAACTTGGAACTCTTAGCAAGTAATATTTACATAAACTAAGAATATTCTACTTCAAAAATTTATTTCAGTTATTTGTTAGTGGGATAAACAGAATGAGGAAGAATATATTTTCAGTTACCAAAGCACTCAAATTCGGGACAAATAAGGCAAGAATTTGATAAGATGTGGACTGAGGGACATGCAAAAATAAAATCTAAAATACAACTGCACATACAAGTAGACTGTTTATTAGAAATATCATGCATTTGGGATTCAGTCACACTGGACTATCAAACGTTAATTTCTCCCTCTACCACCCAGGTAACTTGGCATGCAATTCTTAGAGTACAGCCTCATCAAATTCCTTACTAACAATTTGAATGATGCTATCCTGAGTTGAAAAAGGATTCAGAAAATATTATTTCTACAGCACAAAGAGACTTGTAAGAATCCATATTTCTTTCACTCTTGGTCAACAGAGAGGGGAACGGAAAGCATCATGTCCTCTGAAGCTGCTATACAAAAAATGATACCAAAAAATGATACAAAAAATGAAAAGTAGTGCTGCTTCATTACACATGAAATCTCTTAAATGGTAATTCAAAGTTCACAAGCAGTGCCTGCTTCTGAAGTATTTTGTACACTTTCACTTTCTAGAGAATAAAGTAAAGTAAAAAGTAAAAGCCCTCCCGTTGATCATCGATTTGCTCGAGCGGGCCCAGTAACGTCTCCATTGGAGACTTTGTTGTTACTGTGTCTGGCATATCGAATACTCTCGGTAGCTTGCCGGGCTCTCCGAGAGGGGCGGAGGAATCGAACTCGGGTCGGCTATGTTGGCTGCGTGCAAGGCAAACGCCCTACTGCTGTGCTATCGTTCCAGAATAATACAAAGTATTTATTATGAACTTCAGTGCTATCATGGGCACAAATCAGATGTCAGACCACATTGGAAGTATATATAATGAGGGGGGCCCATAGGAATGTATCTTATGTCACCAACTTCTTTCCCCTTTTATAAAATATGGGTCTTTTAAAACCAAATGCACTGCAAATAGCATCCCTTGGAAGAAGTTCTGAATGTGATTATCACCCTGATCCAATCCAGGCCAGCAGAAGAGCATTTAGGTGCCAGTTGCAAGAAGGAAATAGTTCCTGAGGTACCTAGGAGAATCAAATTTCCTGATGCAATAACCTAGAATCTCCAGGATGAAAAATAAAAGGAGTCGAGTGGAACATGAGTCAGGGAGGCATCTAAGAATGATGGATTGGTGTCATTTCCCAGCTCGAGTCCTCCTGCCATCTATCCAATCCCAGATTTGAAGAAAGTTTGCTCATTAACTTCTCTGTGTCTCTCCACTCTTCCTCTTATGGTATTGTTGATTCTCATTTGCATTCTGTCCTTTTTATTTGTTTACAGTTTTAAATATCAGGCCATATTCCTAGGACTGGTCCAATACTTGTGCAGCTCATTTCTAAATATTATAAATAACTTGCTAGTAAGTAAACTAATGTTTTACAGAAAAATTTTTTTCCCTGCCAAATCTAGAATTGCGAAACCAGGAATTACCTCTTAATGTGTCATTCTCTAAACCATAGGAAGAAGTGAATGACATTGAGACGCTTAACCAGTAACTCCATTACATAAGGAAGGAATCTGAGTAGAGCATTTCAAGTTTCATATTGTGGTGAACGGCCTTCACAGATGGCCCTCGATGAATTTGGCCTCCTCTAGTCATGTCCTGGTGTCATGCTCTGGCCCTATGTGGGAGGCTGCACCTGGACCTTGCAACTTGCTTCTGACTCACTCGATGTGGTAAAAGTGATAGGCGGTCCTTTCTGTGATGAGATTATGAGCACTGTGACTCATCTGGTCGGACTTTATTGCTTTCTTGGCATGTGTGCATTTTGCTGAAGCAAGCTGCCATGGTGATTGCTCCCACGTGTCCAAAAACTGAGCAAAGCATCCAGCAAGGCACTGAGGGATTGTGTCACTTCTCAACTCTAGTTAGATCAGCCTCTAATATATGCAGAATAGACTCCCCCACCCCCATTTTGTGTCTTCTGGATGTTTGGGATCAAGTTCAACTGAGTCCATGAAGGCTTTGAAGAATCTCTACTTTCTCCCTAACTCCTTAATCAAGGAAGCTATTACTGCTCCCAGTACTCACCTAGAAGAACATACTCAGGGTGGGAGGAGGTTAATGCAGTGTAAGTTTATCAGTGAAGACAGTCTCTCCATCTTAGAAAAGCTCTTAGAAACCCATCTTTTTACCCTTAAAAATGAAGTCACCCCTTTACATACAAGTGGTACTACATGGAAAGTATCATGCCAAGCGAAATGAGTCAGAAAGAGAGGGACAGACATAGAAAGACTGCAGTCATCTGGGGAATGTAAAGTAATAGAATGGGAGTCGAACACCCAAGAATAATTGAGGTAAGTGCCAGGAGGTCTGCTCCAGGGCTTGTTAGCTGGCCTCACATGCTGGGGCAAAAGGCAGCTCAGATAGAGAAGGGAGCAACAAGTAAAGGGTGTTGGGAGGATCCTCCCAGGATGGGAGATCCGTGCTGAGAGTAGACTATAGACTGAACATGATTGCCACCCATTGCCTCTTTTGCAAACCACAGCACCCAAAAGGAGAGAGCGAGAACAAAAGGGAATACCTTGCCACAGAGGCAGGGTGGGATGGGGGATGGGGGGTGGGAGGGATACTGGGATGAGTGGTGGTGGGAAATGGGCACTGGTGGAGAGATGAGTACTCGATCATTGTATAATTGAAACCCAAGCACAAAAATTTGTAAGTCTACAAATGTATCTCATGGTGTTTCACTAATAAAAATAAAATAATAATAATAATAATAATAATAAATAAAAAATGAAGTCACCCCAGGGGCTGGAGCAGGTAGGACATTTACCTTGGATGCGACCGACCCAGGTTCAATCCCCAGCATCCCATAGGGTACCCAGAGCACATCCAGGAGTAATTCCTGAATGCAGAGTCAGGAGTAACCCTTGTGCATCACTGGCTGTGACCCAAAAAGCTAAAAAAAATGAAGTCACCCCAATCTTACCACGTGGGACCCTCTCTTCTTAATGTCCCAGCTTCCCTACCACAGGGTTTGCACATTTACTTTAGAATTTGTAATCATAAGTGAGGGTGGAGCCATAGGATAGAGGCTAGGGCTAGAGACTTGTAGGTGGCTGGCCCAGGTTCAACCCTCAGCATCTCATATGATTCCCCAAGCACTGACAGGTGTGATTCCTCAGCATTTCTGGGTATAAACAAACATAAAAAAGAATTTTGTAGCTAAAAAACTTCCTTAAAGTATTGAGTCTTTCCCCCCTATTAATCTGAGGTTAATTTGCACTGCTTAGAAGAAGTAAATGGGAAAGAAATTTACCTATGCCCTGAGAGAATCAAGATTCTGATTCCAAAAACTGATCACTTCACTTGATCACTTGACCCCCGTTATTCATTGATTTACTTGAGCGGGTGCCAGTAACGTCTCCATTCATCCCTGTTGCATGCTAGCGTAGCCCAATGGCATCTGTTCGTTCTAGGAACATGCAGAGCCTCAAACCGATCATTTAGTGTCTTGACAAAGAAATCTGACCATCTTGTAGGTGGGCGTTCACGCGATCTTTTGACGTCCCGTGGAATCCAGTCAGTAATGGCTCTAGTCCAGCGGTTGTCTGTAAACCTCATTACATCTCCAGTCCATCTGATTTTTGATGCCTTGGCAAATGAGACGGTGTCCCTGATTCTTGATCGTCACGGATGTCAGAACTCCGGATTCTTTCTCTCATTTGAGTGAATCGTGATATTCCAAGCATAGTTCTTTCGATTCCTCTTTGAGAGACCCGAATAGCGTTCTCATCCTGTTTTCGTAGGGCCCAGGTCTCTGAGGCATATGTTAATGCAGGAACAACAGTGGAATCGAAGAGATGTGCTCGGAGCTGGAGCTTCTTTGTCCTCTTAGTTATTTCTTCAAAGCTCTTGAAGGCATTCCCAGCCACTCTCTTCCTCCTGCGCAACTCAGGTGCCAGGTCATTCATCATGTTGATTTCTCGACCTAGGTATATATAACTGTTGCATCCGGAGATCATCCCCAAAACTGATATGGGATGAAATTTTGACAACCAACCAACCAACCAACCAACCAACCAACCAATCAACCAACCATCTAAACCAATCAAGGAGTGAACTCAAAAATGGATTCTGTGAGGCCAGAGAAATAGTACAGTGGGTAAGGAGTTTGCCTAAAATGCAGTCGATTTGGGATTGATCCCTGACACCCCATATGGTCCTCTGAGCCTGCCAGGAGTGACTCCTGAACAGAGCCAGGAGTAATCCCTGAGCACTGGCGAGTGTGCCCTCCCTCTCCCTGCCCAAATGGATGCTGTTCTACTTGAACTGCAATATAAAAATTCTGCTCCCAGTTGGCACCTTGAAGGCATACCAGCAGCAGAGGATCCAATGTAGATTCACTTGGGTTCAAGACCATCAAACTATGAGACAAATGTTTTGATTCCAAGAAGTTTCAGTGCAATGTTTGGAATTCACTAAATTTGAATTTCACTAAGAAGACTGCTACCCAGGATTAGAAAATAATACAAGTATAATCACATTTTCAGTTGAGGGGCTAAAATAACTGTGGATAAATATTTTAATCATTGGTCTTTTCAGCTTGAATACATAATTTGTATTTGAAAGTACAGAATGACACACATATTTTTGAACTAGGTCAGAGAGAGAGCATAGGAGGCAACACACTTGCCTTGCGTGCAACCAATTTAGGTTCCATTCACAGCACCACAACTGGTCCCCAGAGCACTGTCAAGAGTGATCCCTGAGCACAGCTACAAGTCAGCCCTGAGCATCACTATGTGTGGCCTTAAAACAAAAAAAAATTGTTTTCTTCAAACAAAATATCAATCATTAAATTAAAAATATATCAATATGACCAAAGTTACTAGTAATTTATTTTGAGTAGTGAGATGAAGAGTGTGAAGGTTTGTATTTTTTAGCATCTACTGAATTTTCCACAATTAGCATGCAGTTACATAAACAATAAAATGTATCACTGAATGTTTGAAACAGCTCACTCCTAAAAGTCAGTCACGATATAGCAAAGCATTATCATAAGGGCCAAAGACGAATACACAAATGGCCAAAGGCAACAGAACCTGAAAACTGTTCTACACAACCGGGTTTACTGGGGTGGTGGGCCACTCTGGTAGAGGATATGGCATTGGAAAACTATAGGCATAAAATACTATCATTAACAATATTGTAAGTCATCGTGCCTAAATTTTTACATACACACAAACACACACATATCAGAGAAATCTAAATACCAATTCTTTAGAGCTCTGAAATTTGACAATGCTTTAGAGCTCTATCATAATTTGACAATTAGCTCTGGAACATAATTTGACAAAAGCAAGTGACTTTGACACACGGGTACAGTAAGCTGATATTTACCAGGTATTTTCAAAGGTAAGAATGTGTCAAAGAACATAAGCATAAAAACACACATGTGATTGAAATCTGTTTATATGGTAGTCAGATAAAAGTCTATGAACACCTTGTCAAGATCTGGAATCAAATTGACCAAAAGTTAAGCAGGAAATTCTAAATGCACATCATCCCTTAGAGAGCCTGTTGCTCAGAGCACGTTAGGAAATTTCCTTGATTTGAAAAGAGCACACCATGGTGTCGTCTCAACAAAGAGTCACAACACTTGTCTACATCTGTTTTTCTCAAAATTAACCCAAAGCAGAATATTCTTCAAAGGGGCCAGAGAGCTAGTCTAGTGGGGAAAGCACTTACCTTGCTGGTGGCTAACCAGGGTTTGATCCCAGCATCACATACGGTTCCTGAGTTCCATGAGCCAGGAGTGACCCCCGAGCACAACCCACGTAGCCTAACCCTCTCCCGCGTCCAAAAGTCTAATTCAAGTTATTTCTCTTAGGACAGTGGTTTCTTACCACTGTTCAACAGATTACTGATGGTCTATGGGTAAACCACTATTTTGCGTACCTATCTGGCTTCAAGAGGAATCTGCAGCCTCTTTGCTAGTGAAATCAGCATAACATTCTCTTCTGGTAAGTAAGTGCAGGCCAAGTGCTGCAGCAAACAATCCATCAACTCACATTGTTTGCAGGTGAGTGGGATTCACTTACATACCGATTTCTTGGCTGCCAGCTAGGAGCCAGTCCATAATAGAAGGAACACGAAATTTAGCCTGACCATCTTATTAAGAATTCTTTTGATTGACATAGGGTTGTGATTAATTCCGGTGGGGCGATAGCATGGCTGGGAGGGCACTTGCCTTGCACGCCGCCGACCTGGGTTTGATTCCTCTGCCCCTCTCGGAGAGCCCGGCAAGCTACCGAGAGTATCTCACCCGCACGGCAAAGCCTGGCAAGCTACTCGTGGTGTATTCGATATGCCAGACACAGTAACAACAAGTATCACAATTTGTTGTGAGACATTACTGGTGCCCGCTCGAGCAAATCAATGAACAATGGGAGGACAGTACTACAGTGATTAATTCCATTGTACAGTTCACATGAAGGAAAAATCATTGTCTCGAAAACTCATGAGACAAACACTCTTGCCCTAAGTTCACTGCACAAAGAAGTTATTTCTTGCACCTGTGAACACTTTCAATTCCCCATCGCATCTCGTCTCAGGACTCTGTCAGCTCCCATCAACCTGGAAGACGTTACCTAGAGTGGGGAATTCTTAGTGCAGGCACTTAGAAACTCCATCTTGTTGTCCACAAAAATGTAGAGCTTTATCTAAATTTCTCTTGTTTATCCCTGTTCCTTAATGTTAAGAAAAGTTCCTGGGACCTGAGAGACAGAGATAGAGCACTATGGTTAAAGCAGTTGCTTTGCACACAGTTATGATGCTGTTTGATCCTTGGCACTACCTATGATCCCTGCCAGAAATGATTTATCAAACCACCAGTGGCAGCAGGATACTGTGTGTGTGTGTGTGTGTGTGTGTGTGTGTGTGAACCTTTCTTTGTAGAACTTAGCACCACTGTGCAAGTTTTGCATATGTGTGTACTAGGGGTAGCAGTAAAATTTCTCTGTGCAAAGGGGTCAGCATATAAAGTACTCGCAATACCATTGGGGAGTTTATGCAATACCATTGGGGATTAGCTGTCTGTGCCTTTTTGTGTGAGGGATGGGGAGCACAGATCGCATCACACCCGGCAGTGCTCGGAGCTTAATCCTTGCCTTGTGCTCAAGGATTACTCTTGCCAGGCCTCAGAGGTCCGTAAGTTGTGCCAGTGATCAAACCTGGATCAGTTGCATGCAAGGAAAGAATCTTATCCACTGTATTCTTTCTGGCCCAAGAGTAGGAATTGTTTTAAAATTTTTATTAGTGAAACACCATGAGGTACAGTTGTAGACTTACAAATTTTTGTGCTTGGGTTTCAGTTATACAATGATCGAATACCCTTCCCTCCACCAGTGCCCATTCTCCACCACCACGGGTCCCAGTATCCCTCCCACCCCTTATCCCCCATCCCACCCTACCTCTATGGCAGGCATTCCCTTTTGTTCTTTCTCTCCTGTTGGGTGTTGTGGTTTGCAAAAGAGACATTGAGTGGCAATCTTGTTCGGAATATAGTCTACTCTCATCACGCATTTCCCATCCTGAGAGGAACCTCCCAACACCCTTTATTTGGTGCTCCCGTATCTATCTGAGCTGCCCTTCTCACCTAGCATGTGTGGCTGGCCTCCAAGTCATGGAGCAAAATTCCTGGTACTAATCTCGGTCACTCTTGGGTGTTAATCTCCTATTTTGTTATTTTATGTTCCCCAGATAAATGCAGTCTTTCTATGTCTGTCCCTTTCTTTCTGATTCATTTCACTTAGCACGATACTTTCCATGTTGTACCACTTGTATATAAATTTCATGACTTCATCTTTTCTAACAGCTGCATAGTACTCCATTGTGTAGATGTACCAAGAATAGGAATTTTTTTAATTTTAGTTTTTATTTTTCAATAAGAGCGTCATCTTCTCAGGTTGCTGGTACCCAAATAAACCCATTTTCTCACACTAATCCATATACATCTCTCATATATTGGCCTTTGAGAAGTGGCAACTGGCTCTTACCAATGTTGATAAAGCAAATTTTGTTTTTGTCTTTTTTTTGGGGGGGGGGGCACAACCAATAGTTCTCAAGGATTACTCCTGGCAGGGCTCATGGGATCACATGGGAGTGCCGGAGATCAAACCCACTTTGGAGTGTGTAAGGAAAGGGTCCTACTCTCTGTTCTATCATCCCAGTTCTAGCAACTTCATCTTTACATTTTTATTTTTTATTTAAAAGCCTCCTGTTGAAGAAACTTCTTGCTCCACTTCATGTTCCTTGCTCCTCTGTCAAAGATTAGATGATGATCATATATTTGACAGTCAGTGTCAGGATATTGAACTCTGTTGATATTGACCTGCGGATATGTCTGTATTCCAATACTATGCTATTTTAATTACTGGCGCTTTGTAGTACAGTTTGAAGTTGGGGAAGGGGACGCTTCCCATCTTTTCCTCCCCAAAGATTGTGTTAGCTCTTCATGGGGTTTATTGTTCCATATGAATTTCAGGAGTGCTCGATCTATTTCTATGGAAAGTGTCATGGGTATCCTTATAGGAATTGCATTTAATCTGTATAATGCTTTGGGGAGTATACGGTTGGAGCGATAGACAGCAGAAGGGCGTTCGCCTTACAAGCGACCAACATGGCCAACCCGAGTTCGATTCCTCCGCCCCTCTCGGAGAGCCCGGCAAGCTACCAAGAGTATTCGATATGCCAAACACAGTAACAACAAAGTCTCCAATGGAGACGTTACTGGGCCCGCTCGAGCAAATCGACGATCAATGGGAGGGCCTTTACCTTTACCTTTAATGCTTTGGGGAGTATAGCCATTTTGACAATGTTAATCCTTCGAATCCAAGAGCAGGGGATGTGTTTCCATTTCCTTGTGTTCTCTAATTTCTTGAAATAGTGTTTGTAGTTTTCTTTATATGGGTCCTTCACCTCTTAACTTAAGCTGATTCCAAGGTACCTGGTTTTCCGAGGCACAATTGTGAATGAGATTGTTATTAGAATATCTCTTTCTTCTCCTTCATTATTTGTACATAGGAAAGCCGTGGACTTTTGTGTACTGATTTTTGTAACCTGCCACTTTACTACTATACAAGCAACTTCTTTTTAAAAAAGAAAGTTGATAGACTAACAAAATTGGTAAGCAGAATCACAAGGGAACGCATGCATCTCGAAATGTCTGAAGTAGAAAAAAGAGTTAAGTAGGAACTGTCTAAAATCAGACCATTGGGGCCGGAGCGATAGCACAGCGGGTAGGGTGTTTGCCTTGCATGCAGCCGACCCGGGTTTGATTCCCAGCATCCCATATGGTCCCCCGAGCACCGCCAGGAGTAATTCCTGAGTGCATGAGCCAGAAATAACCCCTGTGCATTGCTGGGTGTGACCAAAAAGCAAAAAAAAAAAAAATCAGACCATTAGCAAACTAGTAGTCAAAAATTTGTTCAGACCAGATCAATTTAATAAAATGTGAAACAATTAAAACATTATGTCTAAAAAAATTATGTCTAGTTACAAAATATAAGGCATTTCTAACATTCCAAAATGAGTTTAAAACTGACATGATGGAATCTGAGCTTTGATATGCTCCTGACAGAGGCATGGTTGTCTTTTTTTTTTTCCCCTTTGAGTCATTTTGTTGGTACCTCAGACTGTCTTTTTTTTCTTTTCCTTTTTTTTCCTTTTTCTCAGACTTAGTCTTACCCCCCAAATTTATCAGTAAAATTTCAAACAGGCATATTGTAACTAAATTATTGACCAGAACGTATGTCAGCTGTGTGGTTACTTTTGAAACAAACATTTTTACACTAATTAAGACAAAACTATAAAATTTCTCTCTCCCTCAGCCTAGGAAGAATTGTGAAGCACTACTAATCCCAGATGAATTATACACTTTTTAACCTCCTCACCCAATATAGGTGATAACCATTTTTCCACTAAAACATGCTATAAATACCATAAAAATCAATGATTTGGGAAAACCGAGGCTTATCTTTTCTTAAGGCCATACCCACCTATGCTCAAGGTTTACTCCTGGCCTGTGCTGGACTTGCCCACGTGCAAGGCCTGAAGCCCTGTAATATCGCTCCAGAGCCAGCTGAGACTAGTTATTAAGAAAGGCTGAGGCCAGTAAAATTCACATCTTCTTCACTCTGTAGGTAGTAACACCATAGAGCCCCTTCCGCCCATTTAAATATTCCTATGAAAACTTTCCTAAGCCAAAATAACATAAAACAAAGAAGCAATTACCACTAATGTTGAGCATTCGGAGATCTAAATACCAACCTGCTACATCATGCTAAACAACATACAAAACTTAAGATAACACTAACATATAGTAAAAGGAGGACTAAGTTAAGCATAATACTACTGTATTAAGTAGTTCCTGGGGAAAGACCACTGGGTGCTTTCCTCATACTTGAGGTGGGGACAGGGGGTTCAGTCGTCCCTTCAACAGTTGTTGCATGGTTGTGT
This sequence comes from Sorex fumeus, assembly GCF_029834395.1. Taxonomy (NCBI): domain Eukaryota; kingdom Metazoa; phylum Chordata; class Mammalia; order Eulipotyphla; family Soricidae; genus Sorex; species Sorex fumeus. The sequence continues at coordinate 524,026 of NW_026606298.1, read as the reverse complement.
GATTGCCGTTTTCCCTTCCCCTCCAATGTGGTAAAAAGTGAAAATCCTGCTTTGGGTATTTCATTGCCAAAAAGAAGTACCGACATGGGTCTTTCGTCAAAGAGAAATGATGAACTATGAACTTAGGAAAAGTGGGTGTGGGTGCGGGGAGGTTACCTTCAGAAGTCACTCCTGGTCATAGACCAGTTGTTCTTGCTTAATTAGGAGCAGAAACCAAGGGTGGTGGAGATTGGGGTGGAGGAAGAAAACAGGAAGCTTGCACAGTGACCTCACGGGATGCGGGGAGAAAATCAGTGTAATTATTATCACATTTCATCTACTCCAGCCTGACCTCCAGAGACATCCGCAAACTCCCGTCATGATTGGTCACTGAGGAGACATGGGTACAAGAGCAGGAGCCCTCAGCAGCTTAAAACACTCCCTGGCTGTTTTCAGCAGGTGCAACAATTTATAGTTTATAGTAGAGATTATAAATTTCCTTTAATGAAATAATTCAAATTTAGGCTTTAGTGGATAAAAGGATTTAAGGCATAATGCAGGAAACCAAACTAATAAGAAAATGAGGGGATTTTTCTCTTTACCAAGCCCTTCATTAGTCAAGGGTTAAGCCAGAGAGGATTTCATCAGATTTGACCAGAATCTGGGTCCCCCCCCGCCCGAAAAAAAAACTGCCAAGATTAGTTGATTATGAACATACATGTACTCAATTGTTATTAAAGAAAGCACACCCAACATTTTGGAAATGAGCCAATAATAAAATACGTGTAAGTAAGATCTAATAAGATCTTATTACATATGTAATAAACATACAACGCAGGTGTTTGCTCAAAACCTTTCATTGGTGGGGGCAGGCTAGCGAAGAAACCGGAAGGCTACTGACACAGAATCAGAAACTAAGGTGGTGAGGGCTAAATCATGTCTTTTATTTTCCTGGACTAAAACGTAGCTAATATTTTATTTATTTATTTTTATGTAGGAGTCCTGCTATTTATTCAGCCACTGATTAAGCTGATTTAAGTAGCTAATACTTGTCGATTAGTAATTTTCTAAAATAATTTTATTTGAGGATAACTTTTAGAAACCTCTCATCTCCCCTCTTATTCTCATCTTCTAAACAGTTACTTCAAATAATCCAATAAAAATTAAGTATGAGTAAACCCACACCGTACAAAATTCCTATTGAAAATGAAAGAAACCATGTTTGTTCTTTTAACTGTATTTTACATTGTTCTATTATTTCCTGGGTAGGCTTTTAGTGTGTTAGAGTTTTCCATGAATCAACCTACCCACCCACCACACAGCAGGCAAGATGAATTGATGAATGTGGTGTCACAAACCAAGCATAACGTTTTTTTCTAATTACCACTTATGCTTCTGTACATTGGATATGTGTAAGATAAAGGTCAAACATGTAAGAATGTGGGCTTGTACCGCTTCTTTGTAGAATTGGGTGTATAATGAGTGCTGACTTAAGGGTCAGGGCTCCTTGACTTGCCTTGGCATGGGAGTCCTCAGAGCTGAGCTTTAATAAACTTTCATATGATCTCCATCTTTCTGAGTCTGGGTGTTTGTGACAAGCAATGACTTTAGACTATGAACAAATTTGCTGTGTACATATTGTTTTTTTTTTGGCATCTCACCCAGTGATGTTCAGGGGTTACTCCTGGCTCATGCACTCAGGAATCACTCCTGGTGGTGCTTAGGGGACCATAAGGGACGCTGGGGATCGAACCCAGGTCAGCCGCGTGCAAGGCAAACACCCTACCCGCTGTGCTATCATAGCTCCAGCCCCACTGTGTATATATTCTTAATTTAGTACAGTGGAAGCAAGAGCAAAAAAGAAAATTGCCCACTATTTTTTGTCTTTCATCTTAAGTAGACAATCTCTCCTAAGACAATGGAACTACAGAAAATCAACCAAATCACATAATTTGGTGAGTTGAGTAGGGATTCTTGAATATCTGAAGTCATTTGAGTCATTTTTTCCACAAGTATTTGTCTATTTTTTGGGGGGGGAGGGCTGCACCCAGAACTGCACAGGATTTACACCTGGCTCTGCACACAGGAATTACTCCTGGCAGTGCACAGACAACCATATGGGATGCTGGAGATCGAACCTTGGTTGGCTGCATATAAGGCAAGGGCCCTGCCCACTGTACTATCACTCTGGCACCTTGTCTAATGGTTCTAGTTACTCTCAGGTAGATTTTGTAAAGTTAGCAAGTAAATCCCTAATGTGATATAGGAAACTTAGCTTTTAATGCACTAAAAAAGCAAACTGTCCTTGACTTTGCAGAATCCTGAGGATAAATCCATAGCTAGCAACAGTATCATCAGAAACACAAGAAACTTCGATGCAGATCTACTTTTAGATGCTATCACATCACTCACTTGACAAGAGTTAAGGAAATCACCCACTAGTTTTTGACTTTCATCTTAACTAGATAATCCATTACCCACTTCAGAAGAGTTTATGCATCTGGAAGTATTTTATCTAAAAGGAAGAGATAACTGCATCTTATTACTATTTTCCTTATGTTTATGTTGGTTCAAAATAATCCAAAAAAGGCAGCCCAGACTTCTCTTGTTTGTGTAGACCAATTCCTGACAGCCAGTAGCGTTCTAAGCCTTCCGCCCATATCTGCCATAAAAGATACCTCTCAGCATGGTCATATGGTCAGATACATCCACATTTGTGCTGTAATCAGAGGGTACACTATTTCAAGAGATGCTATGTTAGGGCTGCAGTACAGTGGGTAGGGCACTTGCCTTGTACGAGGCCAACCAGGGTTCGATCTTCAGCACCCATCTAGTCCCCAACCCCTACCAGGAGAGATCCCTGAGCATAGAGCTAGGAGTAAACCCTGACCATCACCGAGTGTGGCCTCCCTAATCCCACCAAAAAAAAAGGAAGATATGGGAGAACTAGTGGTTTGGCTTTTAAGAGAAAACTATCCACACAATTAAGCTCTCTGCTACTTAAGAACCATTTTTTTTACATTATAATGTAATGTTTATAAAGGAAATTTGTTTCAATGCTCTGTTTTGTTTTGTTATACAGGTGGTTTGGGGCTATATTCAGGTATTCTCAAGGCTTACTCCTGATTTTCTGCTCAGGGATCACCCCCACATGTGTTGCCAGAAAGCAAATTAATGTCCTATTCTTTGAAGGAAAGAGAGGAGGGAGGAAGGAAGCAAGGAATGAAGGAAGGGAGGGACGGAAGAATAAAATAAAGAAGACAAGGAAGGAACGGAGGGAATAAGAGAGAACTCTGTAAGCAAGAGCTGTTTGCCATCACTTAAACTTAGAGGATTCCTCTGAAGTAAGCCTAAAATTCTAGGATTAACTCAAGAGGAAACAAATATCACACACATCACAGAGAAGCTCTGGAAGGAGGGAAATCACTGATAAGTTGGGGTCATTCCTTAAAACTTCTCTCAAAAACTTTAAACCACTTATCATTTTCTGAAAGCTTAGCTTACGTCTGAAAAATAAATGCTTTAACAGGGGCGACACTTAAACAGGCTCCGATAACATCATTCTCTTAAATTTGTCTTTGAAGTGGAAATGTGATCATGAGCATGGCACCAATGGAATAAAGACAATTTCTATTGCCTTTTCAGCTGGCATGCATATATAATCAGATTCTTGAATTTGAGCACACGATCGCTTGAGTTAGAATTACCCTTTCCTCAAAGCGTCATCTTTTTTGAGGAAGGAGAGATGACTCTACTTAATTATGGTGCCTCATTGGAGACCGTGGGAACTCCAGGCTCTCCAGAGTTGGCCTCCATGACAAAGGCCAAAGAGAAAAAAACATGATACAACCTCCTGGGACCCAGACATCATCACCACTGTCCAATTCCAATGTTACGTGGAAAGTTAATTATCTGTCTTAAAAGCCTCCTGCCACCATTCTTTGAGGAAATTTTATATCTAGGAAAAGTCTATGACTTGCTAAAGTTTTTCCCTGCATACAGAGAGTGGGGTAGAAGTAACAATGAAACTATTATCACAAAACCAAGTTCAAGATCTCACGTTGTTAGATTTGATGTTTGAGTGTGTACAGGTCAGAAGAATAGCACTATGTTACTTCGGTCAGTCAATTCCATCACACAGCCCTGGTCAAAGGTCACATTTCTCAGTGATTGGTTTATTCTCTGCTTCCACCTTGAACATGATGACCCTCAGGGTCACTGACGGTGCCAGATACTTGACTGGTAATTATAAAAAATATTTGTAGAAGGAGTAATCATGTCATTTTCTTACAGGTTGATTCTTTATCACTGGTGTTTGATAGCCCCTAAACAACCTGCCACTATCAATATATACCAAACATTTACCATTTAAAACCAACAGGAGAAAAAATATTTACTTGAAATAATCAGGTATTCCATATGTTCAAGTGAATATGTTTTATTAAATGCATACTAATATTGTTCTATAGTATGTGAGTATACATAATAAATTAAAATGTATATATTTATTAAATATAGATATAATACTAGAACATGATTATTTCAGATGAGAAATCAAAATAAACCCATTTGTAAGTATCTTTTGGTCACTCCAAATCGATATTGCTCATAAAAAATACACTGATTTTCCCTGGGGAAAAAAATTAATTCCATAGCAAGGTAGTTAAGGGACATGTTTTATTTTATAGCCTTCCGCAAGCAAAATTTGCTCTGATACAAAATGAGTTCAATGATACAGGTGCTATTGTCCACTCAAGCAAAAGAAAACCTCACGTTTATATGAATGCACTTTAGTTATATTCTTACAGTATAGGAGGTGTAATATTCAGGCACCTCTGGCCTCGTGTAAAGCCATGACACAGAAATGCTGCAAGGTTCGGGACGGCCATAGCAGCGGTAAGTGCTGAAAGTAACTTCCTGCAATCTCTCTGTCGGACTGAAGATCTCTGCGTAAGGAACCATGTGCGGATGTGTCTGTCTTGCTGTTTTCCTCTAGTCTGCATTACCATCATCTCAAAATACAGCTCCAGTGTTCGGTTTTCCAGAGTTTGCACACAATCAAGGAAATGTCATGAGGCATCCTTCACCCTAGCTAGGGATGTAGGGCGGAGGAGGATGTCACCGAAGATGTGAACTTACCTGTTGGGACAGTGATCGAGTTTTAGTGTAAGAGCCACACCTTGCGGTGCAGAAGGGTTAGTGCATGTTAAACTTTTTTCTTCCACAGATGATGTGACTTTAACCCGGGAATCTGACCCCAAATCAGACAGGTTAAAAAATAAAAAGACAAATACACAAATAAGGCCATCTGTAGAATTTTAAACTCGCCTCTTACAATATTTCACAATAATTTCTACATCGTATTTTACAGTTTTCGGAGTTAAATAATAAATGCTCAAGGAAGGATGGTGGTGGGACCCCGGTGCACTATCTCTTGGAGGACTTGTCCAGTTTGCTGGCAGGAGATTTCCTCTGGGGCGTCGGTATTTTGGAAGGCTTGGCTGCAGATGGCCGAGAACCTGCTCGGGGCGTAGGTCTTTGTGTTGGAGGGGCCGTGTCCACGTCTGAGCACACAGACTGGATTTCTGAAATGTCAAAGTCTGATGCATCACTCCCTCGACGGCTGCTGGCCCGGCTGCCAGCTTTGCTTCCAGCTCTGCTTCCGGGCCGGCTGGGGGTCTTCTTGGGATCTGGGCAGAGAGAGAGAGCGAAGATGAGACTCCCTTGTTGAAGGGCACGTCTGTGCAGATAGCAATACCTACAGCACCTTAAATCGCCTGTTCCGGATTCCCAGCAGGCGCTCTGCAATACTGTGGGTCATGAGGCCTTTGTCAGGTCCCGCCAAGGTAGAACACAGAGCACAGAACTCTACAGATGCAACGTAAGGACTCCTCCTATCCTTTCGGATCACGCCTTCAAACGTCATAATGTGTGCCCTGTGTAGTATGTCGTGCAAACAGAGCTCTAAGCTCTGCCCACAACTAAGCACACTCAAAAGATAAGACATGAACCCTTAAGATGCTTCATGCCTGGTGATATCAGAACACCGGAGGTGAAGTAAGGCTCACTATTCTCTTCAGGAGTGTGAGAAGCAAGCATTGGAAAGGCCAGGGAGGCTGTGTTTTTCCAACCACCCAAACAGAGTCCAGTGCAATTCCTTTCTTTATTTTTCCTTTTGCTTTTTGGGTCACACCCAACAATGCACAGGGGTTCCTCCTGGCTCTGTACTCAGGAATTACTCCTGGCAGTGCTCGGGGGACCATCTGGGATGCTGGGAATCGAACCCGGGTTGGCCGGGTGCAAGGCAAATGCCCTACCCACTGTGCTATCGCTCTAGCCCCCCTCCAGTGCAATTTCCAAGCCAGTGTAAGAACCAGCACTAATCAGCCTGATGGGATATGAGACTGTTATGTTTAACGGTATTGTTTCCTTCTGTTCTTCAGTCATTCGTTGGCTCTTTCCAAAAGGGATTTTCCAGTCAATATTCCTATGATTCATGTATCCCCTACCTTGGTTGGAAGGCTTGGGGCTATGTGCTTTTTCAAAACAATATGCCATCATCAATTTCTCATTTCGACCCCAAAGAGGAAGAAAAGGGAGTTCAGAAGCCATTGACGGAACGCATGCCCCACACTCACCAGCAAACTGGGTCCTGACTCTGGTGGCTGCGGTGGTTATCAAGCCACTGTCTTCTCCAGAGTGGAAGCCTTTCCCGGAGAGATATCCTGGAAGTCGAAGCTTGCTTCCTTGTATTGGGGTTCCCTGTATGGAATCAGTGCAAAGACATTTCAAGATACGGCCCCTGTTTCGTTAAATTCCACCCGCACCGTAGACAGGTGGGAACCCTCTGCTCATTGTCTTCCAAAGGGCGATGAGAGACCACAAATGGGGGCGGGGTGTGTGTGGTGCTCCCATGCTTCCTTCCCCAGTTTCTTCTCCTCTCGTTGGATTCAGAGGGAACCTTCTAAAGAGAAGTCCACACTCGAGGAGAAAACACAGACACGGAAACTCCCACAGGATGCCAAGGAAAGAAAGGCAAATGAAAGGGTGAGTCTGTTAGTTTCACACTGTCAGGGACCGTTTCTGAGCATAGAGCGTTGGTGCCAAAAAGACGGGACTGCGTGGTGCCGGGGAGAGGTGGGGATTCTGCCAGGCGGTGTTTGGAGACTAAGCTGCCTGCAACGCTTTTGGGGAACTAGGCAGAAAGAAATACACAGAAGTAGAACAGTAAGTACATAAGTCGTGCTGAGACAGCAATTATTTCTTGACTACAAAAAAAATGTTCTGTAACTTGGCACACCATGTCACTTCGCTTCTTGGTGCCATCACTGTGTACAACCTTTATATACAAGATAGCATGGCAACGTTGGGGGAATTTTTAAAATTTCTTTTAAATACTCTTACAGGCATTTGTAGACAACGTTTAAAGCAAGCACAATTCTGGGATCTTATTTTTAAGTATAAAATCACTGCATTCTTTCCAGATCATCACAACATTTTGAAAATTCTTCCGAAGTTAAAAAAAAAAAGTAAACAAATATGAGAGACTAAGCATTGCCACATTTCTCAATGAACTCACAATCAGAGTTCACTGGAGGAAGTAAAGATGTGAAAATAATGTGGTTCTCTTTAAAAGCATCTTTCTTTATATTATGAGGTTCAAAAAAATTTTTTGCGGGGTGAACCACACCCAGTGGGGTCCAGGGCTGACTCCTGACTGTGCGTTCAGGGATACTCCTGGAAGGGCTCAGAGGACTATATGTGGTACTGGGGATTAAACTTACAAGGCAAGCACCCTACCGGTTGGACTATAGCTGCTGGCCCCAGCAGTTAAAAATTCTTATAAAAGCATATTACCGTTTTATAAATTGAAATTTTAATTTTATTATTATGATTCATTTATGTAGCCTGTCTGTTGACTGAGTATGAAATTTATATGATTTACATACTTAAATTTTCAATCCCCATTCACAAAATTCTCACACTCAATCCTAATTTTATGTATTAGGATAAAAATGTAACTTTTATGTATTAGGGAAAAAATGTAACTCTAAGTTGTGAATGGATTTCTGCAAGATCTGACAAATCTGACCTTGTTAAATTCCTAAGGGAGAAAAAATTGGGGACAGAGATATGGCTCAGTGCTGAGTGTATGCTTGGTGGGCAGAAGGCCTGGGTTCCATCCCCAGCACTGCGTGGTCTCCTGAGCACTATCAAGTGAGCCCACTTTTTTTGTTTCTGTTCACTGAGATGACTCAAAAGAAAACAAACTTGTACTAGTAAAAACAAAACTTCATTTGGGAATTGCTACGCTTAACATTTTGATCATAGTAGCAGAGCTCTAAGTATTTCAGATTTGCCATTTGAGATTCTTTAATCTTTCCTCAATTTTTGCTACCAAGGTGTAGGCTTGAGTGACAGGTGTCTGTAGATGTAATATATGATATTAACACCCCCCCCTTCCCCATTTGAGGGAAGGGATGGAGATGAAGGTCTGGGAGAATGAAGAAGAGTTGAAGAAGGGGCTCTTCAACTTGTCCAAATTATCCCACTCTCAGCAGTAATTCCTATCATATTCAAGTGAGTCATGAGGGAAATGAAATTACCGTTGCCAAGCTCTTATAGTTGATACAAGGATTAAACAGGAAAGAAAATGCTTTTAAAAGAATAAAGGACTTGAAAAAGGTAGCACTGTAGCACTGTTCTCCCATTGCTCATTGATTTGCTTGAGTGGGTACCAGTGACGTCTCCATTGTGAGACTTGTTTCTGTTTTTGGCATATCGAATATGTCATGGGGAGCTTGCCAGGCTTGCCGTGTGGGTGGGATACTCTTGGTAGCTTGCTGGGCTCTCCGAGAGGGGCGGAGGAATCGAACCCAGGTCGGCCGCATGCAAGCCAAACACCCTACCTGCTGTGCTATTAAAAGGTAGAAGGTAAAGGCCCTCCCGTTGATCGTCGATTTGCTTGAGTGGGCCCAGTAACATCTCCATTGGAGACTTTGTTGTTACTGTGTCTGGCATATTGAATACTCTCGGTAGCTTGCCGGGCTCTCCGAGAGGGGCGGAGGAATCGAACTCGGGTTGGCCATGTTGGCCGCTTGTAAGGCAAACGCCCTACCCGCTGTGCTATCGCTCCAGCCCAAAAATATTCCAGAAAAAGATATTGTAATATTTTTATACAGGGTCTTGGTGACAATATGAAATGCCTCCTTCATTAAAGAAAAGGTATGTAGGGTCTTCCTTGCCCCCCAATATTATGATTATATCAAAGATGTAACTATTTGGTGATTCTGTCTCTATAGGAAAGATATCTCTTTCAAAAGATATATGACATGGGGCTGGAGAGATAGCACATCAGGTAGGGCATATGCCTTGCACGCGGCAGACCCGGGTTTGATTCCCAATATCCCATATGGTCCCCTGAGCACTGCCAGGAGTAATTCCTGAGTGCAGAGCCAGGAGGAACCCCTGTGCATTGCTGGGTGTGACCCAAAAAGCAAAAAGCAAAAAAAATCTCCAGATAAAACACAGGAAACACAAAATTTGTGTTTAAGACAATAAATATTTTTTTAAAAAAACCCACAAAAGATATATAATAGATTTTCTACTGAGTGTCAATAATCTGATATATGAGCTAATTTTGGCAAGCCTGTTATCACTTACAAATCTCCTCCCCATATATCGAATGCCACAATAAGAATCTAGAGCATGCATCAGTGACAATCATTAGTGTAAAAAAACATGCATACTTTTAAAAAATGGCAGATAATTTCCCCCCTGCGGAAACTCACTTCCTCCACCCTGACATTCTGCACTGAAAATAAAATGGTTCTGTCTACCTCGCCCATTCACTCAGTGTTCCTGCACAGAAATAAATGGAACAGATACTTGGATACATAGAATAGGACTGTGCCCCTTGTAAAGACTAGAAAAATATACTTCAAGTTATTTTCTTGCAAATCATCTTGCCTCTTGCTCTCACTTAAAGGGCATATAAAAATATCCATATAAAACAAAGGGCATATGAAAATGTTATATTTCTTGGCTAAATTATGTCTAGAAGTCAAGTCATGCCACTGGAAGTGAAAGAAATTTATTTAGGTCTGGATATAATCTCTTGTACTTTGCCGCTCAAGAGATAAACGTAAGAAAATGAAGGACCGAGGAAGTATCGCTCTGTAGCTGTGGTTATGCTGGGCTCACATTCCTCAGGGAGCTGTAAACGGTTTCTCCTGTTACCCTCACATCTTTCCAGAAACCACTGAGCGAATATTTCTTACAGAGAAGCTGACTTATAAATACATATCGTGTTGTCATAAGTACGTACATCAAGGGAGAAGTGAGGCGATGTTAGTGGGAAATAGTTTTGATTAGCGAAACTGGTTAGACCAGAAAGTGGGGCCTTACAATACCTCTGCAGATGGTACGGAAAAGTCTGAGCTCTCTGCTGGCTTACAAGGAGTTGACATTTTGCTGTTTGTCAACCATGGTTTACCATAATTGCGTGTTAAAGGTTGGAGAATCTGCATGGCAAATCAAACAATGGCAAATCAAACATAAAGGACAGATGAAAAAAAAAGCCACGGAAGAGATATTTATAGCAAAGAGTAACAATTCACAGAAAGAATGATAAAAATAATTAAAACATGGAAAGATTTGATGGCAAAAATCCTACACACCCAAGACCAAACCAAACCAAACCCCTGAGTTTTTCTGAAGAAGGAACAATCTGTCGGATAACAAAGCTTCTAAATAGCCTGAAGATGGGCCATTAGGTGTGATGGACATAAGATGGGCATTAGATGGGCATGTGTGTGTGTTTTTTAAAAAAAACCTCCATTTGTCCGAGCAGGGCACAAATGGAGAGAGTTGGTCTTATGATTTTTTTTTTTGCTTTTTTGGGTCACATCCAGTGATGCACAGGGGTTACTCCTGGCTCATGCACTCAGGAATTACTCCTGGCGGTGCTTGGGGGACCCTATGGGATGCTGGGAATCGAACCCAGGTCGGCCGTGTGCAAGGCAAACGCCCTACCTGCTGTGCTATTGCTCCAGCCCCGGTCTTATGAATTTTTGAGGGCTGTTAATGCCCACTAGTATGTGTTGATTGCTCAGAAACGGGGGAAACATGTCACAATTCAGCCATACCTTGGGGGTGCTGGCAGAAGGGACCTGCGGGGAGGCCACTTGAGCAGCCTGACTGGACACGGACGTTGATCGGTTGGGTGAAGCTCCTCTCGAGGAAGGCCGAGATCTTCGGCCCCGGGGCCGGAAGGCTGCCATGCCCTGACTGGCACCGTCGGCTAAAATGAACTTCTCACGCAGTTCCATGTTTGTCCTTCCTTTCGCTGGATGTCGGAACATACAACGGTGCAGACAAACAACAGAGCAAAGGGGAAAAAAAAAGGAGGCCTTCAGTCACGGAGGGGAAGAAGCAGGTACCAGAGGAGGCTTTGAGGATGTCAAGCATGTCTTTTTGCCATGCCAACTCCAACTCAGCATAACAAAAAGTCAAATGCATTCCTTCACAATGCATTCCTTTCGGATACAAGTAAGTTGGGAAAAGAAAAACAAAAGTGTGCTTATTCTAACACTAGACACCAGCAAGAATATTCACCATTACAGAAAAGAGTCAGCATGAAGATGGGAGGCTCATGCTAATTACTGTTAATCCACCAGGTACCGATGCCCACAGGGTTCCATCACCCTTCCCCCACACTGAGAAGACAAGCCGAAAAGGCAGGGACTGTGTCTTGTGCATGTACTACCGAGGCAAGGAGAACACTCGTGTTTAAACACTGGGATTAATCGGACAATAGAATTACACAGAATGAGAAATGGCTTGTTAATCATGGTGACAACATATAAAATGTTCAGGTTTTTTTTTTTTTTCACTAAAATCGAGGCAGTTAGCATTTTTTTGGTTTTTAACTCTTGGAAGACTCTTTTACCAACATGCATAATGAACACCAGACCCAAGGGCCCATAAAGTAGGTAGTCAGTGATACAACACTCATACAAACACATATGCACACGGAGACCACGCCACAAGAACCCGATGAGCAACGTGTTAGCATGTGTTTGATCACTTGCAGAAGACCCGTATTTGAAACACACCGGAAGTGTGCCAAATTTTCAGAGGTTTGCGAGTTGGAAGCATCAGCTCAGCTGGATATGGGTTAAGCCATACGCAATGGATGAAGCGCATTATTTCAAAACAAAACGGATTAAAGCAAGAATGTTCAAAGTACGAAGGAGAAAACAAGAGCGAAGAGGCAAACAGAGGGGTTGCCAACCTATAGTAGGCTGAGTAGTAGTAATTGAAGAGTTTGATTCCGAACGTAACATTTTACTCCCATGATGATGAACTAGAAAAAATGACACAGGATACCAATCACATTAAAGAATACCGTTAGCGGGAGAAGAAACAGTACAGCAGTTGACTAGGCAAAGGTGTTCAGGCCGGGCCTTCGGCACTTATTTTAGAAGAACAGTTGCGTGAGGAAAGAAAGCATGCAAAGGTCTGCCTCGGAAAGGAAAAAAAAAATATATATATATATATATCTGGAGGACTTTACCACTGTCATGCTTCGCTCTCCTACGTAACCCAAACCACTACGGCTCGACTTGCTCTGTTTCAGAAGCGACGCCACCTCGCCTTAGGCTTCTTAATTTTCAAAATATGAAACAAAACGGGAAGTTTCTCTTCTGAGCTCACTTCTTGCACCTGCAGCATCTTTGACCTGCCTACAGCAGGGTTATTGGGGACACTTGTCGAAGCACCCATGGGGTCCTCGGCCCCCAGCTGCAGACTTTGAAAATATACTTTGACAGGCCTGTGGGATTCAGAGGCAGCCAAGATCCAAAAGATCCCACTGGAGGGACCTAGCATTCCTACCCCATAGTTAAAGAGCTCCAGCACCAATTGGTGTTATTATTAGGTAAAGGTAAAGGTAAAGGCCCTCCCGTTGATCGTTGATTTGCTCGAGCGGGCCCAGTAACGTCTCCATTGGAGACTTTGTTGTTACTGTGTCTGGCATATCCAATACTCTCGGTAGCTTGCCGGGCTCGGCTTTAAATAAGTTCAGAGATTAAAGAAAAGTGTAAATATTTTATTGCCTTTTTTAAAAAAAGGGTTTTACTAATTACTTCTTGAGGGACTGAAAGACATGATGCTTAAGGACTCTGTATTTAATTTTTTAAGAAATGCAAACAATAACAAACTATAAAGTAGCCAGCCCCCCCTCTGGTGGGTGATATAAACAGAAAAAAAATTATGTTCATTTAAACCGGCAATTAAATGAGTTCCTGCTGTAGATTCTCTTTCCCTTAAATATGGCCATGATGTTAACCTTAAACAGATGACAAGAGTTTGGTCTTTGTTTTTTTCCATGTGTTTCTAAATATCTCCTAATTAAAAAAAAATAAAATCAGTAGGTAGCGAACAGTGATTTTCTTCAGATAAGCTACAGAAAATGAACTCGTTTTACATGCTGCTTTAAAAGGGAAGTTTTAAAAATCAGATTACAAAGTTTAAACAGCTGTCAAAACACCACACTTCACACTTCCTTTTAAATATTAACTAGCTATGTTTTAGTTACTCCTTACATTTATTCAATTTTTAACTTTTAAAAAGACTAAAACATTTTTTTAATTGAGGGTACACGACTTAGATGATGTCATGACATGCAATCACGTAAGTCATGTACCCTCGATTAAAAAACAAAACAAAAAACACGGAAGTGCTTTTTCCCACCTCCTCAGAAGTTGACACATCACATAATGACCAAAATGCCAAAATTCCTCCACCACCATTTATTGAATGTACCCCCCGCCCCCAGATCCTCTGTGTCCTTAATATCCCCCTCTCCTCAATCTGGCAACCAACCTTCTGTGGTCTAAATCCAAGGGTTGGTTAGCTGGTTCTGTTGGTTCCCATTCTCCTTCCTCCTTTTTTTTGTTTTTTTTGAATCTCAAATACATGAGCGAAAAGATCCAGGATTTGTCCTTTGCTTTCTGATTTATTTTGCTTAGTGTGAGCCCTTCCAATTCCACCCATGTTGTAGCCAAGGATAAGATTTCTTCTCTCCTTATTAATGAATACTACTGTTTTTTTTTTTTCAAGGAATAACGGGTCAACTAGGTAAATAGGATCTAACACTGCAACTAACAGGTCATTTTATTTATCATTTTTTTTATTAGTGAAACACCATGAGGTACAGTTATAGACTTATAAATTTTTGTGCTTGGGTTTCAGTTATACAATGATCAAGTACCCATCCCTCCACCAGTGCCCATCCTCCCCCACCACGGGTCCCAGCATCCCTCCCCCCCATTCCCCCCCCCCCCCCCGTCCCACCCTGCCTCTGTGGCAGGGCATTCCCCTTGTTCTCTCTCTCTTCTTTTGGGTACTGTGTTTTGCAAGAGAAGCATTAAGTGGCAATCATGTTCAGTCTATAGTCTACTTTTAGCATGATCTCCCATCCTGGGAGGATCCTCCCAACACCCTTTATTTGGTGCTCCCTTCTCTATCTGAGCTGCCTTCACCCCTCGAGTGTGGCCTCCAAGTCATGGAGTAAACCTCCCGGTATTTATCTCAGCCATTCCTGGGTGTTAGTCTCCCGTTTTGTTGCTTTATGTTCCCCAGATGAATGCAATCTTTCTAACAGGTCATTTTAAAGGTAAACCAATGATGAATTAAAAAACGGACAGCTCTGAGAAAATAAGAAAAATGACGCTTTGCTGTAAGTCTACATGAAGAGAGCCACGGTATCCTAAGTCTATATTTTCAGTGCTCTAAGCTGCAATTTGGAAGAGTCACAGTTAGTAGTTATTAAGTATGACTCTTATCCCTGCTCCCTAATTTCGTAGCCTTCACTCTGCAACGTTTACTTTCCAATAGCGTTGGTCTTCAACTCCACTTCCTTTCCTCTTATTTTGCCCTTTAATGAAACATGAAGCCTTTTCCACGGTTGATACAATTGCTCATTTTTAAAGACTGCAGATGGGAGCATCACAAGAAGAAAGGCCAATCTTCTATATTTCCTGCCTATCAGCCCCAGATCCAGAAGAAGTGAAACAAATAAATAAGCGTATAAATAAATTTTGTTTAAAAGAATGAGAACATGGTTTACATGATTGCCACGAGTTCTTTGGGTGCCTTCGGCTGACAGAGACCAATGTACACATTCACTGTTAAATAAAATTATAACTAAAAATATAACCAAGGTGCAGTTGACACCACAACTGCTCCACAAGTTTCGTCCCGACATAAGCACTTCCTTACCCCTGCAAGGATCATTTTTCACCAAGAACTCATCAAGGGCCATCCAGCCGCCACCGACACGAACCATCACGGTGCTTCGTAAGATTCGGACAAGTCGCAGCTGTTGGGAGTCTCCAAACTGTGAAGATGAAGAAAAAAACAGCCTCGAGTTGTCAACAGTCATTCTCAGCAGAAGGAGGACGCTCAATATGAAGTAGCTTAAGCCACCAACTTCAATTTCTTGCTTAGTTCACAGTGATTAGTAAAAAAGAAAAAAAAAGGAAAAAAAAAACTCAGAAGAAAGGGGTGGGGTCTGTAATGATTTGCTTGTTAGACTGCTGCATGCTGTTTTAGCCCACAGGAGATAGTTTGGAAAGAGATAATGAAGGTTATCAAGTATATTATTGAAGCTTCCTTCGAAAAGGTATTTCCCTTCGTATGACAGAAACAATATTAGTAAGGCAATCATAGGAAACAGCTTCTAGAAATTCAACGCCAGTCAAAAATGAACCCAGGCACACTTGCCCAGAGGCTGTGTAAAAGAAGACAATTCTAAAGAAAATGTAAAACTCCTGCCTACTTGTTTACACCTGATCTTACATAAAATCTTTTCCATTATGTGTGGAAGAAATCTTTAGAAACTCATTTTGCTTCCGACAAAATATGGTGGCTTTATTAATAGCTCATCTGACACGAAAAATGTTTTCCACTGAAGTCTGTGGAAGGAATATTTATGAATTAATTGTTTTTTTTTTCTAAGAGGAGTTAGGAGGATAACCTGGGGAATGAATATGACCAATACAAATTTCACAGCCAGCTAAAATTCCTGCATCACTAATGATGTGACAAGACAACGTGTTAAAGGCTGCATTAATGTGTCATTTAGGTTACTGCAATATTAGAACAGCAACAGATGTTTTATTGACACCACTTTTAAATTTAAATGTGATTTAGATTTTAATCACATTTAAATCCTTTTTCATACCACCACTGCTTAAACTGATAAGCAATCACCTTTTCTTGCCCTTTCAATTGATCTCCGCTTTCTTGAATATACTACGAATTTTGAAAGTCTTGAATGAATGACAGATAGTTTCTGATAGTGAGACTTATTTATCTTGAAAGCCCATGAGAAACAATTTCACACTTTCAAATCATTTCTAATAGGCTCGTGTCCAACTTAGAAAAACCACCATACTGAATTTCATGGTTGCCAACTCAATAGACACCACGGCAAAATAAGCAGTCAATTAAACATAAATAGCTTATTTGTGAAGCAAGTAAGACACAATTGTGACTGTAACTATTTGTCTGTGTTCAGGAGGAAGCCAAATTTTTTTTTTTTTTTGCGTTTTGGGTCACACCCAGCAATGCTCAGGGGTTACTCCTGGCTTTGCACTCAGAAATAACTCCTGGCGGTGCTTGGGGGACCATATGGGATGCCGGGGATCGAACCCGGGTCGGCCACGTGCAAGGCAAACGCCCTACCCGCTGTGCTATCACTCCGGCCCCAGTCAAAAATATTTAAATGGAAATAGCTTTTTTTTTTTTTGAGGAGGGGTCACATTCAGCAGTGCTCAGGTCTTACTCCTGGCTCTGTGCTCAAGGATCATTCCTGGCAGGACTTGGGGGACCATCTGTGGTGCTGGGGATTGAACCCAGGTCAGCTGCATGCAAGGCAAATGCTTTACCTGCTGTACAACTTCTCCAGCCTCCAAATGAAAATGATTTGTTATGTCTAAGTTTTAGGATAAAACTTGCAAACAAAGCCAAACAATCAAGACCTGACACTGAAAAGCATGTGGAATTCACCAGCAGAAACTCATGCAGTTCCCAGCAAACCCTTTTCTATCATTAGATATAAAGTCCATTTTTAGGCCTTGAGACTTACACTTTACTATAACGGAACCTACTCCTTGACTCATTAAGCTTAAATTAGAAACCAAAATACACATTTGTTAGAATAAATTTGTGCCGCTAATAAGCAAAGGGAAAGGAGGAAGTTTAAAGAGAATTACCCTTAAGGAACCAGATAATCTTACTTTTGGGCCAAGACTGTGTTCAAAACAAACACTTCAGGAAATAACTGAAGCAGTTTACGGTGATTCCATTTCAATCACAGTACACATGAATAATCTTATTTTGAAAAAGTAGTCTCCAGGTAACAAGCACCGTCACAATTTCCCTAAGATCCAAATTGGTTCAAGAAAAAAAAGAGAGACTAATGTGGTTCTTTTTGTGCTTTATATGAATGAGTAAGACCTTTTGAGATATTTCGTCCTCCTTAAAATGTAAGTTGTGATAACTTCTGGTAACTAAGGAGTAACTAAAATGGAAAAGAACCATATGTATTTTCTATTAATTAATTTGTTTCATTTGGGGGACCACATCTGGCTTACTCCGAGGTCTGTGCTCACAGATCATTTCATTTCTCTAGCCTCACTTCCGTATTTTTAATGGATGTTTTAAAATCATTTGTTCCAAGTAACCCAAATTTTTATTTGAAAACTATACACTTGATGAAAAACACGTATGACAGGTAATTTGAAACTTAAGGTGTTAAAAGGTCTTTAAAAATGAGTGGCAGATGGGGTCAGAGCAAGGCCTGGGGAGAGCCGTGTGTGGCCCCCCCAAAAAAACAAAATGATGGAGTGGCACAGTCATATCATATATGATGCCGTCAGGTAGGATAAATGGTTCTCTGAGTGCATGCAGTAAAAAAATACTTCATATGGAATCAAAAACACAATCCGTCTTTAGTTCCAAAATTCTAATCATGACGTTGAGTCACATAGTTTGTATGTGAGGTCAAAATGGCACAGAGTGTAACTCGGATTTTGAGTACGGGTCAAATTATACCTTTCTTCTGAGGAATTCCATCATTTAAAATGTCAGGGGACACAAAGCCCTGCATCCTTGATTGAGGACAAGCGAATCATGGCTGTTCTGGAGAGAACTCATCGCGGCTGAGTTCCATGGGGAGTCCTTGGTCTTCCCATGTCTCTGCCTGAGGCAGATTCATTCCAGCTAGTGCCCGCCACCTGTCCTCAATGAGCAAAGCCCTGCGAAGCTGCCGAGATAAGTTGAGAACCACATTCATGCTCCGGTGGGTATTGGCACATAAGACAGGTGCTAATTACACCATTAACCATGGGGACTGAAAATTGCATCCGGAACCCTGTATTCAATCAAGCGAAGATACATTATCTGGTTCACTTAAAAGTAATCTCCCTATTTAAAACACAAGGCAGTAGGAATCCTGAATCAAGGACCCTCAGAGCATTTACAGAAACACCACGCCAACCAACAATGTAGTAGCTGGGGGGGGGGGGGGGGGCAGCATGGGAAAGATTGGCCATGGCAAGCTTTAATGACTATGAATTAAAGTTAAAAAAAAACCATTGGGAACTTGAGAATACATTCCACTGGTTTATACCTGATTTCCCAGGAAGAACTGATAAAAAAAAAAATGAAAAATGGAAGAAAGACACAATTAGTTCAACAGGAAACTTTCTATATGATTCTAGAACACAACACACACACACACACACACACACACTCTTACACTCTGCACTTCTGAATATAGTATCTAGCTTGGAGATGTGCAGGTGCCCATTTGAGTCTAAGTTAAAATTCAAATATGTAGATAAACAAAAACTAACAGGGTTTCATCTGAAAGTAAAATACCCTCTTAGGGGAAACCCAGCACATTTCCTATCTAGCTACTCCATGTACGAGATGTTCCAAAAAAAGAGAGAAAGTTAGAGAGATGAAATCACATTGATCTTTGAGTTACTGTTTTAAAGGTGAAACAAGTTATTCAGATTCCTGAGCAAAAGGAAAAAGTACTGCACAAGTAGTAAAATGAAAAAGTCTCTATTCCATATTTATAGAGCCAATATCTTAAATTTTGTGCTGAGATGTAATCTTCTTGTTATTGGAAAAATTAAATGTCACATTGATCATAATGAAATAGAAAGCAACACGAAGAAACCTAAATAGAAAATAAACATCCAGGCAGTGTTTTTTCCTCTCACTATTTTTCCTTAAAAGTAATGTAGCTATTGTGAATCTTAAGGATGTGTAAGTCATAGACAAACGAGAGCTATCTCTAGATGATTGACAATGACAAAGTTAAAATTCCACGTATCATTCAATTTGGCCTAAGGTAAAAACTAGCATTCCTGGAACACAAGGCAAATCAAATTACATACAGATTTTCACTTTTCCATTATTTAAAAGAACCGCAAAGGTCATCTTGAAAACTTACCCTGTACTTGTTGTCTCCAATCTGTTCAACTTGAAATCGTTTTGCACACTTACACTTCGCAACCTGTCTTGTCACCTGCCAAAAACAATGATAAGACAGCGCTTTACTCATATTCTAATAGCAGACTCCTTAAAAACCTTGATGTAGCAATTAGCTATGGGAATAAAGAAAACGGACTATAAATGGCCAGTGTTATCTGAGCAGGGCACACTATTACTGCTGTAGGGGCAAGCAATAAATAATACTAAATAAAATTTATATATTTATAAAAATAAATAATAATAAATACTTCATCTTCAATTTTGTCAGCATCAGTGACAGGCTTGTAGGCATCTTTGTTGGGATGAAGGGCGGCTACAAATTCGTAGTAGTCAATGTAGCCATCACCATCTCTGTCAAAAATGTCCGCAACGGCACTCATCTCCAGGCGACTGGTTGGGAACTCTGAAATTTTCAAGACAAGAGTAAATGAGAACTCAGGAAGGACCAAGTTTTAAGACATTCAAAGCACACATCACGATGATGTTGTATGTGTTTACAATGTGAAAGGACTTCTGCCATCTGATCAACACTTCCATGACCTTGCATATATATTTATCTGTGTGTGTGTGCATGTGTATATGTACACATGATGTGTGTGCACACTCATTAGAGAAAGAAAGGGCATTTAAAGTTCTATTCTTAGCAAATTTCAGTTGTACAACCAGTGTTACCAGCTATAGGAACCATGTATTAGCTCCTTAGTCTTTATTTGTCTTATGGTCTGAAGTTTGCAACCTTCACTAATCTCTTGTTATTTCCCCAAAAATGGCATGCTCCAACTCATTGTTTCTGTTTTTTTAAATTTAGACTTAACATGCAAATGTAAATTCTAATACTCCCAGTATTAAAGTACTTGTAAATTTATAATATTTGATACTGACAACACAATTTCACAAAAGGACTAATCTTTATTTAAAAGGTACTCAGCATGAACTGTTAATTCGGCTTGGTATTATCAATTGTGCCATTCTATCTAAGTGAGGCTTGATAGGTTATTAGTGTTCTCAAATGTCTTAATATCCTTTAAAAAAACTGATTTTTAACATAATCAATGAACTAAGTATAAATTATATATTAGATGTTAACTTAATTCCCACTAGGGTGGATTGTGTAATTGTGTGAGATTGTTGCTTCTGGGCTAAACATCAGAGCAAATTACATAGGGTTCAACTACTATTTTATTTAAGGAATGGCTGATATGCAATTTAAGAATGCCTTCCTGTCACAACTCTGAGAGAAATCTCTCATCCTCATGACCTAAAAATAAAAACTGACACATCCTAAAAATTCTTAAAGAGTTCGATTTTTGCTTGTTTGTTTATTTGTACCACAAACACTGGTGGTGTTCGGGGCTTACTCCTGGCTCTGCACTCAGGGATCACACCTGGTGGTGATCAGGGGACCGCACGCAATACTGGGGATCAAACCTGGGTTCAACATGTGAAAGGCGAGTGTCCTGCCTGCTGTACTATCTCTCTGTCGCTTCTGGAGTTCGAATTTATTATCAACAATAATATCAGATCAGAATGAAAAGGAAAAGGACTGACTTTGCATGTATTGATTTCTATTATATTCCAGGCAACGCGGATGATGTGAGAATCAAATAATATCACTCTTATCACACTAAAGATTTCGGCAGAGTAAAGAAGAGTACCCGTAGCTATACAATTAGGAAAATGTACCAGATCCAAAGCCATAATCCACCACCCCCATTTTAATTGTGCCATGATTCACAATATTATCAGTGATAGTTTCATGCATTCAACATACTGCTTCAACACACCAACCACCAGAATATTTCCCTCCACCAATGTCCCAAGGACACTTTAAATCCCCAACCCCAGATTTTACCAAGGAATCACTTTCTTTTAAGTGTAAAGGTGTTGTTTTTTTTCCAAATTATGTGTAAAAACACAGGCATTACTTAGTAAGTTTTTATTTAAGTCATCCTGCTGTTACTCCTTTCCCTCTGGGTACACACTCCTCCAGCTCCAGTCTCATCTTCATTTTAGGATAGCCATGGAGAAAACAGGTACCAAACACTGATTCCCCACAGGAGGGTTATGCAGCCCAGCAGAAGAAGCAATGGTACCGTCTGAGTGGCCACTGCATCAGGGGGGAGGCTTCAGTCTTTGGTCACAGCCTTAAGAGCTCCTGATCTCAATCCCCAACGTCTCTTTGAAAAGGCCAGACAGAACCTTTCATTTGTTTAGGGTTATGTACTACACAGACATGTTTATAATATTTTTTTGGGGGGATGGTTTGGGCCACACACAGTGGTGAACAAAAATTACTTCCAGTTCTGCACTTGGGTGCTGGTCCATGTGGTGCTAGGGGGATTGAACCAGGGTTGGATGCATGAAAATTAGGTGGGAAATGGGCACTGGTGGAGGGATGGGTATTTGATCATTGTATAATTGAAACCCAAGCACAAAAATTTGTAAGGCTACAACTGTACCTCATGGTGTCTCACTAGTAAAAATTTAAAAAAAAAATCAGAGTTCCAGGGGGCTGGAGAGATAGTATAGTCCTGAGCACCACAAGGTGTGACTCAAAGAACAACAAAACAAGAGCTCAGAGCCCTTGCCTTTATACTGTCTCTCCAATCCCGATAGCCAAGTTTAAAGGCAACCCTCGTTAGCAAGACAAGTTTGCTGGTTCTGCGATTTTAAATGGTACTTATTTTCTTTAAAAATCACATCCATTAGAGTCCCCTCTTCTGGGACTTACTTGAGGAAAGAATTCCATCAATAAATTCTTGTCGGGTTATTTTCCCATCTTGGTCTTTGTCAATTCTCCTAAAGAAGTCCATCACGCGCGATTTCTTGTGATTCATCCACCGCATGTATTTTTTCCGCCAGACATCAAAGTCAAAGTTTGCAAATTCCTTCAGCTGAAAGGGGCAAAGTGGATATTTTGGCTGAGTTAACAATGTGCCCAAGTTGTATCTGTTACCAGAGATTTTTTTAACTGCCGGTCCTTATACCAGTGCTGGTCTTGAAACCAGTCACAGGTTTTTAAAAAGGTTGGAACCCCCTGTCCAACATGATAGGAATAAAGTTATTTTCAGTGATTCTCTAGATATCACACATACCTTTCCAGTGACCATGAGAGGAACATTCTTAAAAAAGGAGATTTTGAACATATTTGATGTGAAGTTTAAGTTCATTACTACCAGTGATTTTTTTTTAATTGAAGAAACAAAACTCAAAAAAAAAATTAAGTGAAATATTCTGACAATACCAAAGTTGGCCACAGGTGTCATGTAAGTGATTTCCCCCAAAGTAAGCCCCATGTTTCGCTGGATAGTAGGTAGGGATAGTGGAAATCTTGCAAAGTGGCCGAGCAACATATATAAGACACTTCCTACCCATTTATGCCTCTCAGAGAGCCCGGCAAGCTACCAAGAGTATCCTGCTCACATGGGCAGAGCCTGGCAAGCTCCCTGTTGTGTATTCGAGTGCCAAATACAGTAACAACAATAGGTATCATTCCCCTGACTCTGAAAGAGCCTCTAATCATTGGAAAAGACAAGTAAGGAGAGACTGCTAAAATCTCAGGGCTGGAAGGAATAGAGATGTTACTGGCACCCACTCGCGTAAATTGATGAACAACGGGATGACAGTGGTACAGTGATTCGAAGTCTGATATATTCTTCTCTCCGAATTAATGCTCGTGGCACTGATTTTAGAAGTAAAATATGCCCTTATGTAGTAAGAGTTTTCTTATGTATTGTCCTAGCAGGACCACAATCACGACCATCCTGTTGTTCATCGATTGCCTCAAGCAGGCAATCGATTGTCTCCTTCATCCTAGCCCTGAGATTTTTTAAAAAGTGCCATCTTCAAGGCTCTTTCAGGGTTAGGAGAATGAGACCCGTCATTGTTACTGGTATTTGGCATATTGGGTATGCCACGGGGAGTTTGCCAGACTCTGCCATGTGGGCAGGTTACATTCGGTCGCCTGCCAGGTTGTCCAAAGTAAGAATGAGATAAGATGTCACGCGGCCGCATTTGGAGATCTTCAGAGACTATAAAACCCAGCTCCCGGAAGAGAACAGCGCAGAGTCTCCTGCCCCCGTGCCTGGCTGTCCTGGACGGGGCCCCTTGGAGGGGAGCGGGTTGAGTTTCCCTCCCCGCCCCGACCAGGGCTCTGGCAGCCGAAGTCCTAACAGGAAAGTTGGAAAATCATGATTTTGGCAACCCGATTGAACAAGGACAAATGACAAGATGGGGTGAGTGCTGGTGTTACTAACCTCCTCTAGTCTGTCCAAAGCATCATTAAGCTTTCTCCTTCTTTCCAATGCAAGAAGCCAGACCTGTTGCCATTTGCTCACTAATAAGTTGATCTTGGGATTCTTGGTTTCAATTTGCGTCTGTGATCCAGAGGGATATAAGCTTGATGATGGAAAGCATTTCCCTGTTAAAAAATATAAATCTGGTTAACATAGCAAAAATTTCAGAGTTCTGAAGTATGGGAAGGTTTGACCTTTATTGTTCCGAGCTAAACTGACTCATCTTAATTACTGGGTATGACAAGTAGAAATACTCTAATTTAGATGACGCATAATGTTAGGACCCAAGTACATTTTTCTCATTAAGGATCATAAAAGCGGTCTTTGACAGGCTGTTTGTAGAAACGGTACTTGACAGAAACATTTAAATTCATAAAGCTCTCTCTCCATGAATCTATGCTTAAAACTGCTTCCAGTTTAAAATTCATGACATTTCAATGAAGCATCTTGTGATTCTCTTCTTCATTAATATATGATTAAATAAATTTCTCAGAGAAGTAAGATATGTCTTAGACTTAATTACAGCAAACCTAGCTGCCCCAGGAGACACTGGGCCTTCATCAGTCAAAGCAAAATACTGTATCAATTCCCAAGTCTTTCTTCAAAGTCCATTTACTATGTGCAGTTTTATCCTCCAATTTACAGCCTTACTAAAAGTTTTATACCTTGCTATTTTTCAAAAGTTTCTACAACCTCAAAAGATAGTAATTTCAGTGCATTCTTCTCGTATAACTCAATGGGTAAATGTGGCCTAGAAATATTACTGACCTAAGATTCCATAGGCTATTAATAAGGAAGCTGGAATTTTCCCAGAATTCCCTACTCCCACAGGATTATATAAAAATATCAATAGGTAATAGTCACTGACCATTGAACTACAGGCCAGGAAGGATGGGATGCTAAACACTTAAAACACATTAGCTCATTTGATTCACACAATGGTTTAGCAGGAAGATTATATTCACCCCCTTTTATAGGTAAGGAAACTGAGACACAGTTTAATTTGTCCAGAGTTCTTTTTCCTAGTTGGTAAGTGGTAGATGATGGACAAGGAGTTTGTTTCAGCATGTTGATGATGATGATGGTGATGATGATGATGACATCTTCTAGGACCATATCAGCTGTGCTCAGGGACCACTCCTGGCAATGCTCAAAGATCATACACGGTACAGGGATCAAACCCAAATGACTGTCTGCAAAGCAAGTGCCTTAGCCCTAAATTATCTCTCTGGCCCTCAACATTTTTAACCACTTGATCACCTTAACTCCCTGGACAGTAAATTACTACAGATAAAAAAAACAAAACCCTACTATAGATGCAAAAAAACCCCCAAAAACCAAAAACACTACTATAGATGCAAAAAAAAAGTCATTAGTTGGGGCAAAGTCATCTGAGAAGTACATAAAATAGAGTCTAAAGTCATGAACATGGGCAAAATCTACCAGACTGCATACAGGACACTAATGGATAATTAGGCCTATGAACTTTATCCAGATCATTTCTGTTAAATCCAACTTGAAAATTATTTACATTTATAGAAGCAAACATGGCAAGAGCCTGGCAAGCTACCCGTGGCATACTCGACATGCCCAAAACACTAAGAATGATGTCCTCATTCCCCTGACCCTGAAAGAGCCCCCCATACGCCATCGGGCTACACGAGCATGTGACAGGGACGAATGGAGACATTACCGGTGCCCGCTCAAGCAAATTGATGAACAATAGGATGACAATGATACAGTGACAGAAGCAACATGAGACCATTAACAGTGGGGTGATGATTTCTGGCCTTGTAAATACTTCCAATTTCTTCTTAGAAAGATCATGCAAGTAGTTACATAAACAGACCTAAATGCAACCTTTTCTTTCTTTTTCAGTAGGTTGCTCTATACTTGAGTCCATGTACTCTTTAAAAAAATCTTTTGTGATAGAAAGTCCATGTAGGATCACCAATTGCCCTGAAATATCACACAGTAACTCAAAATGAACTTGCTTGCTTGCTTTAACCATTTATTTGTAAGAAGCCGGCCACTGCTTACTTGCGGTCCGTCCTTTATCTAAGACTGGGATATGGGACTGTATTGAGGAAGGATCAGCCACTCTCCTCTTATAGGTCTTTGTTACTTTATCAACATCAGGCTGTTTTCTGGTCATTTCCTCCATGAAAGTCTGAAATAAAAGAAATCATGACAAGTAAATTCAAGTAGATTATGAAAACTATCTTCAGACATTCAACTAAATAAAAAATGTTAAAAAATCCACGCTATTTTTTCTGAAAATGAATAAATCATCATGTTTTATCTTCAGGGGAAATCTAGCCCATCAGAGTATATATTTATTCATATTTAAAGAATGCATAATATTACAGTTTATAAAGACAGTAAATTTCATTAAAAACAAGAGAACTCCAGGCCAAGACAAATTAAAGAAATTGTCTACACTGTCTTTCAAAAGCCATTAGAGGTTTTTTGTCCCTTTTGGAAACCCTTGTTTTCTCTTGAACATGTATTACTCTTTTTCTCCTCTCAGAACTCTCTACTTAAATTTCTTTTGATAAAACTATTCTGTTTCATATACCAAAAAAATGTATTTTTACTTGAAACCCACCTCTGAGAGCAGTGTATGAGTAATAAATCCTGTCGGTGGCCCAACCTGGATCAATCTTTGCAAAGTCTTCCTGAAGAATCTTAGCATTAGCTTGCAAAGAAGCTAGCTAACTGGAGTAAGCCCTAGGATTTTTCTGTGACATATTTCACCTACAACTTTGAAACAGTCACACTAAGTGTGAATAAATTTTAAATATTCCTAGCAGTGTATATGCTATGTGAAGGAGAACAAAAATTATTCAGGTTATAATTAATATTGTAAAGGACTGACCATCCTGCCATTTCTCTTTCTTCAGACTTACTGTTGGCTGTTGTTAATATTACTACTAACTTTGCTGTCATTACTTCTGGAACAAATGGCAAAGAAAGACAATCAAAGGTGATTGGAGATTTATAAAAATTAAACTGAAGTAACACATTTTTAGAATATCTATCTCCTTGGAGCAATCTGATCACTCTAATACCTCTGATCACAGAGAACAGAGCTAAAATGCTTCAGTGCCCATTATTTACATTGGTATCTTATATGTTACCCCAAAATACATGATCAAAATTAACTGCTTATGCTGTGAAGCTGAATACAACGACTCTATTTAAAACAGGCATGATACGTGGGAAAGGTAATTCCTCTGAGCAAGGTCATGTATGTCCTTGCAGATACGAAATGCCTGAAGCTCATTGAAGGTGATGTTTTGCGGAAGAAGTAGAACACTCAAACATGGAATCAGGTTGACATTTTGAAGGTCAGAGAGAGGGCAGGAGCCAATCTGATACAGTGCCGTTTGAATATAACAAACTTCACAGAGGCCCCCTCCCAACCCCTCCCCCCCAAAAGTTTGGGGAAATAGCACAATAAGGGAAAAACATCAAAATTAAGTTAACTAGGAAGAGAGAAGAAATAGGGCAATGGTAGAATTCGAATCCCAGCCGGAAGGAAGTAACGAACATGTTTAAAAAAGTAGGGGCATGGGTTTCACTAATAAAAATAAAATAAAATAAAATAAATGAGAAAAAAACAATATATCAAAAATTTAAAAAAAAAAACAAAAAAAAAGAGAGGCAGTGAAAGAGAGGGAAACTGTGTGCAGACAGGAATTAGGATTGTATTTTACCTGGTGTTCTGCAATGAGCGCTTTCACTTCTTCAATTTCCTGGGGGATGACCTCTTTATCCTTATCACTAAGTGTTGTTTCAGCCCACTGCAGCCAAGCCAGCAAAGCCTCCAAGAGTTCTTGTTTAGCAATCAGTCCAGCCAGGGCACTTGCTAACCTTTGCTGATGTTGTTTTGCCCAGGCCAGCACCTGTGGGAAAAATAGACAGTTCTTTTCATTTCTTACACGGCAGAATTTTTTTATTTTTATTTTTATTAGTGAGACACCCTGAGGTACAGTTGCAGACTTACAAATTTTTGTGCTTGGGTTTCAATTGTACGATGATCAAACACCCATCCCTCTACCAGTGCCCATTTCCCACCACCACGGGTCCCAGTATCCCTCCCACCCCCCATCCCCCCATCCGACCCTGCCTCTGTGGCAGGGCATTCCTTTTGTTTTCTCTCTCTCCTCTTGGGTATTGTAGTTTGCAAGAGAGGCATTGAGTGGCAATCATGATCGGTCTATAGTCTACTTTCAGCATGCTTCTCCCATCCTAGGAGGATCCTCCCAACACCTTTATTTGGTGTTCCCTTCTCTATCTGAGACAGCAGCACTTTTTAAGATAAAATGTCCACTACAGAACACTGGACATTACATAAAATTCAGGTGAGTAACTGGTGTAAAAGACAGAGAATGTACAGGAAATTGGGCTCATTCTACATTATCTCCACACTGCTTGTTTCTCTTCCTCCTGTAAGTAGCACCGAGACCCAATTACAGAAGGAAAGGACAGCCTGTAGGATGTTGACGACCCTTAGAACTTTAAAGATACATTTTCATTCCTGAGGCTTCCTTTTGTTTTCTTTTTCTTTCTTTCTTTTTTTTTTTTGCTTTTGGGTCACACCCGGCAATGCACAGGGGTAACTCCTGGCTCTGCACTCAGGAATTACCCCTGGCGGTGCTCAGGGGACCATATGGGACACAGGGAATTGAACCTGGGTCGCCCACGTGCAAGGCAAACGCCCTACCCACTGTGCTATTGCTCCAGCCCCTCTTTTCTTTTTTTTTTATTATTTTTTATCAACTTTTATTGGTGAAACACCATGAGGTACAGTCGTAGACTTACAAATTTTTGTGCTTGGGTTTCAATTACACAATGATGGAGTACCCATCCCTCCCCAGTGCCCATTTTCCACCACCATGGGTCCCAGTATCCCTCCTACCCCTCACCCCCCCATCCCACCCTGCCTCTGTGGCAGGGCATTCCCTTTTGTTATCTCTCTTCTTTTGGGTGCTGTGGTTTGCAAAAGAGGCATTGAGTGGCAATCATATTCAGTCTATAATCTACTTTCAACATGCATCTCCCGTCCTGGGAGGATCCTCCAAACACCCTTTATTTGGTGCTCCCTTCTCTATCTGAGCTGTCCTTTCCCCTAGAATGCCCAGCTGACCTCTAAGCCATGGGATAATCCTCCTTTTGTTTTCTAACTTAAGCTCAATTACTGCATTCTCTGAAGAATTAAATAGGCTCACTTCAGGAAGTACAGAGTGGAAATAAAGACAACTGAAAATGTTAGGTACAAAATTAATTTGCTTCGTGTATGCAATTCACTCCAAAGACCTATGGCCGTCTGAAGCACTGTGCAATGGCTGTCTTATTCTCCCCCCCCCCCCCCCCCCACACACACACTGTGGAAGAGGGGCAGGACATAAAGGTTCTATAGTGCACCATAATGGCTGAAGTTCCACACTCCCCCGGATGCTCAAAGCTACTGCTCTTGGGATGGCCCGAGAACACTGACCTCTTCAAACCTGGCCCGGATGATGGTTATCCAGTGCTTAATGGTGGTGATCGAGTCAGGGTGGCAGATGGCCAAGACAGCATCTCCCATACTGGTAGCTTTATTTAGTGCAGATCGTTTTTCTTCCAGTTTTTTCATGAAGTCCTACATCACACACAAAGACATCAATTAGTTGTTGGCACTGTCTGAAAACAAAATGTCAGTGGCATTCATTGGCTTTTCTGTTGAACAGATGAACAAGAAGCTCAACGGGTATATTCATAACTGGACATAATTCACTAATTGGGGGGACTAAGGGCAGAGAAGGGACGAGATATACAAAATAGCTCTCAAGAGTACATTTTAAAATACAAGTCAAGGGTCCGGGATGTGGCTTAAGGACCTTCCTTTGTACAGGTGAGGCCCTTGATTTATCCCTAGCCTCATGCAACCCCAAGTAGGTGTGGCCTTGCTTCCACTGCCACCACCACTGGGTATGGGCCCTAGCACTATAATAGAAACACTGTCACTGTCACTGTCCTCCCGCTGGTCATCGATTTGCTCAAGTGGGCCCAGTAACGTCTCCATCGGAGACTTTGTTGTTACTGTGTTTGGCATATCGAATACGTTACGGGGAGCTTGCCAGGCTCTTCGAGAGGGACGGAGGAATTGAACTCGGGTCAGTCATGTTGGCTGCGTGCAAGGCAAACGCCCTACCGCTGTGCTATTGGGCCCGCTTGAGCAAATCGATGAACAACACAGTAACAACAACAAAAAAACACAAGTCTACAGTAATATCTCATACTTTAGGAAATGCATTATACCAAAAAGACATACTCCTAAATTTGGCCAGATTATATCAATGGGGAGTAGAGCTAGAAAGATTGTAATATCTGAGATAAAAATAATACTGATTTGAAAGAAAAAACTAGAAATAAGAAAAAGAGGATCAAATTTAAAATAGTATTAATTGCCCCTCCCCAGGAGGGAAAGGGTGTCTGTCTCTTCTGCCTGACCCCCCAATCCCCCGCCAGCAGCATGGTGGCTGCCACCTCAGACCCTATTGGACAGACAGGTATGAGCTGGCAGTGACGGGGCAACTGTGGCTTCATGGGATGGGGGGGGCGGAACTGGCACATCCTTCCTGCCTGGCTGAGACCATGAGTTGCCTCCACGAGCGGCTCTCCAGCACGGCCATGGCCCCAGAGGCACAAGGACCTAATTTGGAAACCAGCAGCTTTTGGCAGAAATGTGAATGGACTATGCATTAAGCTAGGGCGCTGTGCCCCCAGCCCCGGGAGGGAAAGAGTGTCTGTCTCTTCTGCCATCCCCCCCCCCCCGCCCAGCTGCATGGTGGCCGCTGCCTCAGAGCTTACTGGACAGCCAGATATGAGCCGGTGCTGATGGGGAAACTGTGGCTCATGAGTTGGGGGGCAGAACTGGCACGTCCTTCTTGTCCTGCTGAGACTAGTTGCCCCTCACGAGTGGCTCTCCAGCACAGCCACGAACCCAGAGGCACACAAACCAATCTCTGAACTCTTTGGCTTTTGGCAGAAATCCCTCCAGACTTAATTAGTAAAATAACAGAAATCCAAAATCGCGTGCCCAGGACGTCATATGCTCTTCATAACCAGCAAGAGGAAACAAATTATTTCACAATGCCTTTTCAGTAGGTCTGATTTTGGGGGGGGGATTCCAAATAATAATGGTGCATCTTTTGTCGAAATAATGAATGTAATCAAAGTAGAGAGAGAGTCAAGTGGAAATCATCTGCCTCACAGGTAGGGGGAGGGCTAAGATGGGGGGTATATTGGGATTCTTGGTGGTGGAAAATGTGCACTGGTGAAGGGATGGGTGTTTGATCATTGTATGACTGAGACTTAAACCTGAAAGCTTTGTAACTGCTCTTACAGTAATTCAATAAATGAATTTTAAAAAGTAAAAATAAAATAGCATTAATTGTAGCAAAAAAAAAGATAGAAATATGTACATTAAAGTATGAAGGAAGAGGTAAGAATAAGAATGGGACCAGAATGTTTGGGGATCTGAACTGGGGAGCCAGGCTATGTGATAATGTACCTTTCAATGGTCAATAATAAAACGTTTCCAATGAACAAGCCACTACAGGTTTCAAGAGTCTCTGGAATCAATCTTTTAGTAAGAGTCTCACACACAGGGGGTATGGTGCCGCCAGCAGGTCAATCTGTACCTGTGAGGCGAGGGCATTAGCAGCCTGATGGCACCGTCAGGCCTTCAGATACCCCAAAATTGCTGCTGTGCCTTTGGCCAGACCCCAAAAACTTGGGGCAAAGTTTCCCAAGAAGGTAAACGGCCAAAAGTTAGGTATGTGGGAGACACACCCACAAACCACCTCTGACTCAGCTATATAATTGGAGGCATGGCCTCTCTGGTTCCTGGTTGGACTGCCTAAGGACCATGATCCCAGAGACTCAGAAACAAATCTCGAAACCCAGTGGCTTTTGGCAGAAATGCGTCCAGTCCCTGCAGTAAGTTACAGGCGCTGGGCCAACCCAGGCGGGAATAGGTTTCGTGCCTTGGCCTGTCCCCCCTCGCGGCCCAATGGCCGCCATCCTCCAGAGGTCACTGGACAGTCAGGTTTGGGCCCATACTGACGAGACATGTGGGGCTTCATGGGATGGGGGTGGAGCCGGCTCTTTCCTCCCCGACCCAATAAGACCCCGAATCGCCGCCCACGCATGGCCTCTATGGTTCCTAGTCAAAGCTGCTTAACGACCATGATCCCAGAGACTCAAAAACAAATCTCAAAACCCAGCGGCTTTGGGCAGAAATGCATCTGGACCACATACACGGCCATGGCTCCAGAGGAAACATCAATTGATATCAATTCTTGGGCACCAGAGTACAAACTAAGATCGGTACATAAACACCAGATTGGGGAGAAGGGAGGATTAAGTGGACTGGAGGTGACACAGGGGCCAGGGGGGTTGGGCACTTTAGTGATAATGAGGTAAGGCAACTGTGTTGCCTCAAGACCATGAACGTCAGCTCTATTATAAACACATAACCTAAACTGTAATAAAGTTTTGAAAGTTATGTTTTTAAAGTACAAACAAACAATGGTCAGAGCCAGAGAGGGAATAGAGGAATTAAAGTGCTTGCCTTGCCTTGTATGCGGCTGGCCCCCGTTTAATCCTCAATACTGCATATGGTGGATGAATACTGCCGGGTGTGGCACAAAAATTCAGCCCACCAAAAATTCAATTGTCAGGGGCAAGAGAGACAGTTCAACTATTGTTTTGCATGCAGAAATTCTGGGTTTAGTTCTTGGACCATGCGGTCCCCCAAGCACCATCAGGAGTAAGTCCTGAGCACTGGGATGAGAACTGTTCTTGAGCATCACAAGGCATAGTCAAACAACAACAACAATGAAAATCAATGGTCAGGGGCCAGAGCGATAGTTCAGTGGGAAGGGCATCTGCCTTTGCATGCCGCTGACCTGGGTTCTCTCCCAGGCATGCCACATGGGCATCCCCTGAGCACTGTCAGGAGTTATTCCTGAGTGCAGAACCAGGAGTATATCCGGAGTATAGCTATCACTCAAGACCCCCAAAATAAATTAAAAAATTTTTAAAAAAAGAAAATCAAAGGTCAGACTTTATTTGGTTAATTATTATATCTTCTTATATAATTCATTAAAGATTATAATTTATACTATGGGTTACTTCAACATATTTAAAATTTAAGAAGACTTTTAGCTAAAAGCAAAAGTAACAAAGGCTTAAAAATACTATTAAGAGATCAGTTATTAATTTACTTGTTTATCTTGCTTACAAAGGTCAAACTTATTAATTTAAAAGTCCAATAGTATAATTGTATAAATGTTGAACTTTCATGAAGTTAAGTTTCATCTTTTAAATGCACATACAAGTAAAACAAAACTGATCAAAGGTGGTAAGAAATCCAATATTCCTTCAAAAATCAATATCCTTTCTAAAATTAGGAAACAGTGACTGATTTCACAATAATCACCTTCTTCACATGAAAAACACAAATAGCTCTACACACCTAAGCAGGCTGGGTACGGATGACCCTCAAATGTACCAAAATGACTTCAGAGAAAAGAAGATAGTCAAGCAGTGTTCTCAATTCATCCACTTTGATTTTAAAGCTAGTATTACTTAGCAATCATGCAACTCACTTTGTGCTGATCAATCAGAGTCCGGAGAGCATCTTCATCATCTGGGAGAACGCCATGGAAACGGAGGGTTTGTTCTGCCTCAGCCAGCCATTCCAAGAGGGCATGTACCACTGAGTGAAATTCCTCTGCCTAAGAGATGACACACACACACACACACACACACACACACACACAGTCCAAACAAAATCCCCAAATCACTGGTTAGTACAGTAAATTCTTCCTGGCAATAAAAAAAGTCTTAAATTTAAACTCATAATTCCCATTCAAGATAAAAATATATGGTGCTATTTTACAAATGTAGGAAAATCTCCAGCACTGTAGCACTGTCCTCCCATTGTTCCTGGATTTGCTCGAGCGGGCACCAGTAACGTCTCCATTGTGAGACTTGTTACTGTTTTTGGCATATCGAGTATGTCACAGGTATGCCAGGCTTTGCCTTGTGGGCAGAATACTTCAGTCGTTTGCCAGGCTCTCCGAGAGGGGCGGAGGAATCGAACCTGGGTCAGCTGCATGCAAGGCAAACGCCCTACCTGCTGTGCTATCGCTTCAGCCCTAGGAAAATCTCTAATGTCAAAAAGATGCCATATAAAAGGTAATTGACGATCTTGACTTTAGACAAATGGCGTTCACCATACACTCAAGCCGAAAAATCATGCACCCTGGGCTTTTCTGTGAAAATTAGGAAACCTTCCTCGGAGTAATTCACATTCTTGGGGGAGGAGTACCAAGGCGAAGATACTTCAAGAATCTCCTTGGCTGTAGCAGGGAGGGCATTTGCTTTGCATGCAGTTGACCTGCGTTCAATCCCCAGCATCCCATGGTCTCCAGAGCCCCCCAAGAGTAATTCCTGAGTGCAGAGC
Source organism: Sorex fumeus (assembly GCF_029834395.1). Classification (NCBI taxonomy): domain Eukaryota; kingdom Metazoa; phylum Chordata; class Mammalia; order Eulipotyphla; family Soricidae; genus Sorex; species Sorex fumeus. The sequence goes on along the minus strand of NW_026606298.1, from coordinate 489,655 downwards.
TAGGAGTGAACCCTAAGCATCACTAGGTGTGTCCTCCCGGCAAAACTTTTTCTTTCTTTAATGAAAGAATAAAATAGTAATTTGCCGAAGCTCCAATCCCTTTCTTTGTACAGCCAGTTATAGTTCGCAGGACTCGTACCTGCTGCAGAGCTGCTTCCAGACGTGTTTGCTTGGATATAGAGAGGGCACACACGGTCTCCCAGCGTGTGCTTAACTCCTGCATCTGGACCCTGACCCAGGAGGAGTCGTCTCGGCTGCCTTCGATGAGCTCCCTGGCGGAGCGCTTCAGGGCCTGCACGCTGCTCGTCCTCTTCCCCAGCTCTTTTTGGAAGACCTAAAATCACCATATTTTTAAAAATTAATTGTTTGGTTATGAAACCAAAAAAGTAAGACATGCTATTTGAAATACAGCCATGTGTGTGCACGTATGTGTATGTTGAGGATACACGGATGTGTATCTTCAACACATTTCACGATCGTATGTTAATCTCTAACACCTTCAATTTAATGGTCCGCATTTCCTGCAGAAACTTCAGAAGATATGGCACGCTGCTCAAAATAGTCAAGAGAAGCAAGAATCTCTCATAAATCTGGTCATTTCCATAGCAGTCTCCCGAGTCAAAAACCATTTTCGTAAATGGCACATTAGAATCAAATAATGGTAACCAACCTTGTTGTTACTGTGTTTGGCATATTGAATACTCTCAGTAGCTTGCCAGGCTCTCCGAGAGGGGTGGAGGAATCGAACCCGGCTCAGCCGGGCTGGCTGCACACAAGGCAAACGCCCTACCGGAGCGATAGCACAGCGGTAGGGCATTTGCCTTGCACGCAGCCCACATGGCCGACCCGAGTTCGATTCCTCCGCCCCTCTCGGAGAGCCCGGCAAGCTACCGAGAGTATCTCGCCCGCACGGCAGAGCCTGGCAAGCTCCCCGTGACGTATTCGATATGCCAGACACAGTAACAACAATGGAGACGTTACTGGGCCCGATCGAGCAAATCGACGAACAATGGTAGGGCCTTTACCTTTACCTAACCTTGTTAATCTTAACTATGCACACATGCGTGTGCGCGCACGCACACACACACATACACACACTATACACACACTATACCTAAATTGTTTTCTTATTCTGGGAATCTTCAATAGGAAGTCCTTATTCCTCAATTGTTACTGTACCAAGACAGCTGCTGACTGCCGATAGATACCACTCTCAATTAGCAAATGATCTGAGACTAACAGATTCATTGGCACTTTGGGGTTGTAACTTTATAAGGGGGGGGTCTATTGGAGATAATGCCCCAAAAAATCTCAAAAGAAGTTGGCATGCGATCTTCTGTGGGCCACATCACGCAGTGTTCAGGGATCACTCCTAGTGGTCTCAGGGCACCAGATACAGAGCAGGGGATAGAATCAGGGTTAGCTGCTGTGCAAGGCCGTGAATTAACTCCTGTACTATCTCTCTGGGCCCAAAGCCTGTGATATTTTCTTCCTATGCTATGCCTTAGCCTTAGGACCATAAAAGAACAGGTAAGAGCAAATAGCACCCATGGGCCAAATTTTAGGGGCTATAATCCTTATCCATCACCTTTCTGGACAGGTCTTCTTTGAAATTTTTGCCTTATTCTAATGAACTTCAATAGTCCCCAAATCAAATAGCCTTTTTGGGGGCAATCCAAGAAATGAACACTGGGCACTTCATTTCTGATCCAAAAATCTCTAAGGAACACAGGTACAGTGTCCTTTTTTTAAATTAACCTCATGCGTAGAATAAAACTAGCATGTACTTCTAAAAGAAAAATGATCACGAATGGGCTGGAGTGATAGCTGAATTGGGCCGAGCGCAAGCTTTGCGTGCTGAAGGCTTGGGGTCAGTTCCAAGCACCACAAGGTCTGCCATGAGGCAACCCTGAGCACTGACCAGGGTATGGCCCCCTAACAGCACAACACAAAATGAAACCAAATCATCACAAATGAGTATTACCCAAGCACACTTTATAATCCTAGCTACAATCATGACATTTTACTTGGATACTCAGAAACAATCCAAACATAGTGTGATATGTTTAATTATTTGTTCATTTCAGGTTAATACTGTTCCATGAGATTACACACACACCACACATACATGTGCAAACATATAGAAAAGAAGTATAATGTCCAAATAGTCTATTAATGGTAGGAACAATACAACAGTCCTAAACAGACTTTCCAATGTTCTTTGTATACTAAGACTTTTTTATGAGCCTTCCAATAGTATTACTAATGCTGAATGATTAATTCATTCTTGATGACTTTTAATATATAAAACCCAATCTGACAAATGCCTCCGGGAGTAAATATTTAGACAGTGAGGTTGTAAAAATAGCATTTATGTATAAAGTAACATCGTATTATTCATTACTCTTTGAATGAATGTCGGGTAAGAGAATCAACAGAATCACCTGCAATAGTCATACAATGAACATTTGTTTCCGTATAAGCTAAAGCAGAATAATTAAATATTTTTAATTACTGAAGGGCTAATCAGTGTTTTTCATTTATAATATTATTTTCTGCTAATATTCATTTCATTCTCTTTTATAAAAAACAACCAAAAAGGGGAAAATAAATATACAAAAGGACCCTAAAAGAACAGGTAAGAGCAAAATAGCAGGGCAGTATAAAGGACATTTTAAAGTAAAATTTTCTGAACTCAAAAATGATAGAAAGGAAATGACACATGAATTCAAATGCAGTACTGTGAGCTATCTATAAATAAAACCTAGCCTGATATTTTTATTCTACATCAGTAGCATGCCTCATATTTTTTCAAGGTTAAGTTGTAATATAAGCACTTAATTATAGTGGAGCACCTCAAATACTATGCCTAAAATATTACTCTTGATTTGCATAATAGTTGAACATACTTATCAGGACAATGCAAAGAAACTACTTTTATTAAAGTAATAAATCCCTAATAGCACAGGCTGGCATCTCCTATCTTGCTATATAGTTCAAGGGCTAGGTTAAATATTTTTTTTTAAGGCAGCTAATCATGATGGCAACAGATCATACCACAAATTTATACCCCTATGTAATTACCAGTTCCAGGCCACAGAATGATTTTAAATTCTATTACATATTATGTAAATAAAACAAAAGACAGTAAAACATTCTTGAAACATATTTCTCAGAACTAGAAGCTGAAGTCATCTATTGCCTAAACTGTAATAATAAAAAGGTTTTGGGTTTTGAAATTAAACATGCAAACTGTCTCACTAGTACAAAAGTCATTTTCTTACATTACTTTAAAAAAAAGTTGCTTCCTGATTCTGCTCAAATGTACCAATACTTTAATATGCAGGACTGTTACATAATATGATATATAGTCTTTAGATTTTAAAAGACTACATTAAGTGGTTGCAGTTTCCTCTCTACTCAGAATAATCAAATGAGATCAAACAAAATGTCCCAAAGAACATTACCTTGTGATTATCGATCAGATTCATCACTAAATCAATGTCTCCGTGGACAGGCTGGTCTTCTGCCAGCTGGGGTTCAACTCGATACAGCCAATCAATCAGAGCCTGCAGGGCATCTGTGAACTGTCCAGAAAATATCAGGGCTTCCTCCAGTTTATTTTGTCTGAGGAAAAATGGGGGTTAAAAAAAAAATCAAAGTGAACAACAACACAAAGTCATCCTATTTTTCTGAATATTCAAAATTCACTTATGAAGGCTGAGCAGCACTCAAGAAAAATAAGATATTGCAACTGATCGCTGTTCCTCTGCTTCCCTTCGAAATTTTTCATTTTTTTTCATTTCATCATCCTGTTATTCGTCGATTGCCTCGAGCAGGCCCCAGTAACGTCTCTTTCATCCTAGCCCTGAGATTATATTCAAGGCTCTTTAGGAGAATGAGACCCATCATTGATACTGGTATTTGGCATATTTGGTATGCCACGGGGAGTTTGCCAGACTCTGCCCTGTGGGCAGACTACATTCGGTAGCCTGCCAGTTTGTCCAAAGTAGGAAAGAGACAATAAGATGTCGAAATTAACAACTTTTTTTTTTGCAAGTAGGGGGCTTCCGAATGGTACACATATAGTATGAGGTAACTCCTGGTGATAAATGGCCAACTAAGTTGGCAGTTCAATACCAGGGCCCATGGGGTGACCACTGGTCCTCCTGCGTCTCCAGAACTACACCTGATGGTGTCTAGGCCTGTGATGCTTGGGCTCGAATTCATGTCCTGGTGTGAGCAAAGTATGCTGGGCTAGCTAATCTCTCTGGCTCACAATTTCTTTTTTTTAATTAATTTTTAATTTTAGTCATTGTGATTTACAATTCACAATAACGTCATGACGGGGTTTCATAAATACAATAATCCATCCCCACCAGAGTGTTCACTTCCTTTTACCATTGTCTCACGGTCCCTCTCACTCTGTCCCCACCCGGCCTAAACGTTCCCCATTTCCGTCCGCCTAATCTCACTGCCACGGTTAGCTCAGATCTGCACATCCGATTCTTAGATTCTGTTGCTTTGGGCCTTTTGTTATTTCCCTACTAAGCTTCTTTACATCCCACACGTGAGAGAAGCACTCTGTATCTGTCTCGCTCCTCTGGATGACTTCACTCAGCATTATACCCTCTAGTTTCAACCACTGTTATTCAACATTCAACATTGGAAGTCCTGGCCAAGAAAGAGAAAGTAAGGCATCCAGGTTGGGAAAGAAGAGGTCAAGCTATCATTACTTGCAGATGACATGACATCATATTTAGATAATCCAAAAGATTCTACAAAAAAAAAAAAGCTCCCAGAAACAATAAACTTATACAGGAATGCAGAAAGCTACAAAATAAATACACAGAAATCTATGGCATTCCTAATGTAAACAAAAAATAGAAGAGAAGGAAACAAAATAATCCCATTCATAATTATCCTTCTAAAATTCAAGTATTTAACAAAAGAGCCGAAAGATTCGTCTAAAGAAAACTGGATTTCACTGCTAAAGCAAACAAAAGAAGATACAAGGCAATATATCCCCTGTTCATTCATTGAGAGGATTAATTCTGTCCAAATGACAGTCCTACCCAAAGCAACATACAGATTCAATGCAGTTCCTTTACAAAAATCATGACATTTTCAAAAGGCACAGACCAAGAAGCTTTTCTTTTCTCAACTTTAAATTATACTATGAAGTCACAGTAATCACAAAAAAAGAATTTCATTTTTGTTTATTAAATAGTTATTATCTGTTCTAGGAAAAGTGACCATCTCCTCTAGAGAATATCAATTCCTCAGTTTCTTAAAAAAATTAAATTAAATTAAATTAAGTTTAAATTAACAATAACTCAAAAGTTTAACTTTTGAGAAGTAGAGGGTTCTATAAATTTTAACACATGTATAGGTGCAGAACAATCCCTAAACTCTCAGAATGTCTCTCACAAAGTCTCTTTGGAGTCACAATCTAGCCCCATCTTCAAATTTGGAATTCACAATCTGCTTTTACTCCGACTGTGGATTCTCAGGAATGTCATAGAAATGAAGTTATTTACATGACACTGCATAAAACATGGCAAAATTTGGACAACTGAGAAATCAAGGAAAAAAATTTTTTTAAAAGAAACAAGATAGTGAATTTCCCTAGAACCAAAATTAATATTTGATTTCATTTTGATCCAATAAAAGCAGTTTTTAGGTCAGATTATTTGGGAAAATAAAATCACACCCCAGAAAGTGCAAATCCACAGAGACAATTTGAAAAATTTGAATGACTCTCAAAAATTATTCGGCAATATTAACTGGCTGGAGCGATAGCACAGCGGGTAGGGTGTTTGCCTTGCATGCGGCCGACCCGGGTTCAATTCCTCCCTCCCTCTCGGAGAGCCCGGCACGCTACTGAGAGCATTCCACCCGCACGGCAGAGCCTGGCAAGCTTCTCGTGGCGTTTTTGATATGCTAAAAACAGTAACAAATCTCACAATGGAGACGTTGCTGGTGCCCGCCCGAGCAAATCGATGAACAACAGGAGGGCAGTGCTACAGTGCTACAATAAAAGTAACTGACCAATGAATGAAAAAACTGGAGACATGCAGAAATTACAGAGCTTCTATTTCGAAACAATTTCAGGTAAACCTTAGGCCTTCGGGATTGTATGCAACTACAAGAAAGGGGACGAGAAAGGAGTGAAGGGCAGTTGGAACGGAACCAAGGTCAGATCCTGAGGACCTTCCGTGTGTGTCGTAACCAATAGCAAATCCCCAAAGGGTATGAATTAGGGAAACGACAGGATTCCATTTATCATTTTTTTTGATTTTTTAAAAAAAAAATTTATTAGTGAAACACCATGAGGCACAGTTGTAGACTTACAAATTTTTGTGCTTGGGTTTCAGTTTTGCAATGATCAAGTACCCATCCCTCCACCAGTGCCCATTTTCCACCACCATGGGTCCCAGTATCCCTCCCACCCTCATCCCCCCCATCCCAACCTGCCTCTGTGGCAGGGCATTCCCTTTTATCATTTGAAAATGTAATTTACAATGGGAAGAGCCCTAGTGACTTGGAAATTGGATTAAGGAGACAATAGCAGATGAGGGTGGGAGGAGGGACTCGTAGGCAGCTGTTATCATCAGATGTATGAGCTGCAGCTGTGCTGGAGAATTAAATCATTTCCGAGTGAACTGAGCAGTTAAAAATAAATAATGAACAGTAAAAGCTGCACACAAAAACTACTTAGTACTTAGTACTGGGGTATTAAGGATGAGCAGAGTTCTCGGGGGAAGTAGGGTAATGAAGTTTCCAAAAAGGGCTCTGCAGAGGGTCACTCGCCAAGATCTGAAAACCACCACACGGCCATCAAGAACACTTTACCTCTCCACAGATTTCCCGCAGATGGTGTCCCATTTATCTCGGAGCTCACTCAGCATGTCATCCAGCTTCAGGTTGTCATCGGCCAGAGTAGTTTTCTCCTTCAGAGAACGCCCTGTTCTGTTGGTGGTGTCATAGACAGAGTGCTTGGCTCCCAGTGATTTCTGAAACTCCTGTGGTTTTAATGAGAAAGCAGTGTGCATTTCTACTTGGGACCAACAAACTGGTAAGAGACCTTAACAAAGGTATTCCTAATACATTAAGTACAAACACTGGAAAACATCAACAAATAATTAAGCCACGTAGGCACTGCTATCCTTTACACAAGAACGCACAAAGAAAGGAATGAATGTCAAAACTTTCCAATGGAAGGATGTGTTTCTCTCAGAAGCCAGGTATCTTTGAGCGCCTAACTATTAGCAAGAACATAGATCGAAAGCAAGACACACCCTAAATCTCTTGTGGCTATATAAACAGCAAACTATAATAGCTATGATAAAGGGGCATTGCTGCTAAATTATTGAAAAACCAGAGTTTGGAGAAGAAAATGGGTCCAGCAGGAACACAAAGAGACTCAATAATGTATAAATCTGACAGTTTACTGTCAAGTTTATTGTCACACACTATGGATAGTCACAATAATGCTACATGAAATTTTGTCTGTGCGTGAGGATGAAGGACAAGAAAGAACCACACCTCATTTTCCACATTCGGATCTACTGCTCAGTCTCTTTGCACCACTGGGAATGCCCACACCACACCCCTACCTACCCCACCTCCCCTCTATAAAGCCTACTGAAGTTTCAAAAGAGCTCGTGATTACTTTTCAAGTATTAATGATCTAAATTGGGTCTAGGGATGTAGTTCAGTGTTACACCAATGTCTTGCATTGGGTAACCCGGGTCTGGTCCCCAGCAATGCAAAAGAAAAGAGATCAGAGAGTCAGTGCAACAGGCTGAGTACATGCTTTGCCTACAAGTGACCCCCGTTCTAGTTCCAGCCCCCCAAGAGTCCTGAACTCAATGGATATGAGCCCATGAGCTCAACGGAGTAGGACCCAAAAGCGAATCCTCCAAAGAGTGAAGCAGAATAAATGAACTTAATAACTGCTTTATTATGTTTGTAATGTCTATGCCTTTGTACATTTTATCTTGCCAGTGATTCTTTTATATTTGTGCAGGTATATGTCTAAGAGGGGTGAATTACATTTCCTCTATATAATTTAAGCCTCTAGAGAGCAGATATAGTATCTTTATCTATTATTTTGTATTTTAAAGGTACTTGGAAGTATTTAATATAAATGGAAACGACTTCTTAATATATGATCACAGGTAGAAGAGCACATGTCAACTTAATGAGCAGCTTAGCAACTCAGTAAGCATCAAGAAAATAATAGTACTATAGTTTTCTTTTGGGCCACATTTGACAGCACTGAGGCTTTACTCCTGGTTGTAGTGCTCAGCAGACCATATGTGGTACTGGGGATCAAAATAGCTGGTCATACCAAACATGATTGCCACTCAATGCCTCTCTTGCAAAACACAGGACCCAAAAGAATAGAGAAAGAACAAGGGGAAATGCCCTGCCACAGAGGCAGGGTGGGATGGGAGGACGGGGGTGGGGGGGGGGGTGGGAGGGATGCTGGGACCCGTGGTGGTGGAGGATGGGCGCTGGTGGAGGGATGGGTACTTGATCATTGTATAACTGAAACCCAAGCACAAAAGTTTTCAAGTCTATAACTGTACCTCATGGTGTTTCACTCATAAAAAAAATTTTTTAAAAATTAAAAAAGAAGACAAAAAAGCTGGTCATAGACAAGGCAAGCATCTAAATCCCAATTTAAAGAAACTTTCATTGTCAATCCTGGGAAAATGCTAGGATCACCTCAAATAGTTATATGCCATACAAATGTATTATTTTACAAAATACCCTTAATGTTCCAGTTACCTAATAAGTTTTCATTGCTTTTAAATGCTAGACTCTTCTCATTTGTGGGGCACCCTCAATGGTACTCAGAAGCTACTTCCAGTTCAATCCACTGGTGACCGTGTGTACTGGGAATTGAACATGAGTGTCCTGCATGAGTGTCCTGCTGTAGCCTATGAAACTCTCTCCAGCCCCAAAGTCAGATACTTTAAGTATCTAATATAACTAAGCTATTTATTTTGTTTGCAAGAGGAGGCAACTACACTTGGGATTTGTAAGTAATAAACACCACTACCATGCATATTTCTGATGTTTATTTCTTTAATTACTATGTTTTCAAGTGATTCTACACAAAAATCCTCATTTTTGACTTAGAGATTGACAAGTTTCTTCAATAGATAGTGTATCCCAAAAGATACATAGTTCACACCAGAAAGCCTTTTTTTACTTTGCTGATGAATAAAATACACAAGTAAGTCGTGTACAAATGAAATATTATGCTTAATTGGACACCCACCTTATGTTGAGCAAGTTGTGTCTTTATTTTGTGTGGATCATTGGCAATTTCCAGCTCAGAATCCAGAGACTTCTCTGACTCTTCAAGCCACTCCATAAGTTTACTCCATGCTTCATAGAACTGTAAAAGAAATTCATGTATTTGTTGAGAAAACATTCAGGCGTACTCAGTTATGTCTGAAATGCTGCATAATTTTAACAGAAGTTAGTATTAATGGAAATTTCAAAGCAGAACCATTAAAAATTTTCACTGCAGAAGATAAAAGGGAATTTTTCTTTGCTTTTTTAAATTTATTTTTAAAATTTCATTTTATTAAAGTACCAATTTGCAAAGTTTTTCATAGTTGAGTTTTAGACACACAATGTTCCTGTACCCGTCCCACCCCTGGTCTCTTCCCTCTACCAATGTTCCCACACCCCCTCCTCTCTCTAACAATCCCCCAAGTCCACAGCCTGCCATCTTGACAGGCACCATTGCAACTTTGGTTGTTAAAATTTGGGTATCATGGGGCTGGAGCAATAGCACAGCGGGTAGGGCGTTTGCCTTGCACGCGGCTGACCCGGGTTCTATTCCCAGCATCCCATAGGGTCCCCTGAGCACTACCAGGAGTAACACCTGAGTGCAGAGCCAGGGGTAATCCCTGTGCATCGCCGAGTTTGACCCAAAAAGCAAAAAATAAAAAAATGAGTATCATGATTTCAGTGTTGTAGATCCCACAGTTTGGATATTTAGCTCTTTCTTTCCTTAACACCACTGATGTATCTGACTATAAAATAATCCAATGCTATATGTGTATGGAATATATTTATATATATATGTATTATAAAGAGAGAGAGATTTGATTGTGGCTATAGTCCTTTTATCTATTTATCATAGAAAGCTAGGGTCATTATTTTTATATATTTATATTTTTGCTTTTTGGGTCATACCTGGCAATGCACAGGGGTTACTCCTGGCTCTGCACTCAGGAGTTACTCCTGGTGGTGCTCAGGGGACCCTATGGAATGCTGGGAATAGAACCCGGGTTGGCTGCGTGCAAGGCAAACGCCCTACCCGCTGTGCTATCTCTCCGGCCCCGGGTCATTATTTTTAGATACAAAATTGTAAAACTGGGGACCAGAGTGATAATACAATCCTGGGTAACCCTTGTATCCCTCTGAGCCCATCAGGAGTGATCCCAGAGTGCAGAGCTAGGACTAAGCCCTAGCTTACTGGCTGTGGCCCCAAAAAACAAACAAAAATCAAATAAACAAAAAGAAAGCAGTACACAATCCTCATAAAGTTGACTAAACAAAAAGGGAAGACAAAAATTGATCCGGTAAACCTGCCTACAAGGAAGGAGGAGTTGTTAGAGAATGCCGGAGAAAGAGAAAATGTTGGAGAAGAAATGAAGACTAGTCAAGAAGTCATGGGATAGCCTCAGAGAGGTGAGGAATATCACCCATTCGAACAGAAAATGCTCTTTCAGAAAAGCTGTCTCCGGGACTCAACGTCTGGCTCCAGCTCTGACAGCGGTGAAGAAAGTCTGACTAAGAAAACTAAATGAAAGGTAGCAGAATAATGAAGGCTGACATCTCATTCTGACCAGGAGAGAGGAGGCTGAAAGGACAAGGCAAAACCCAACAAACTCAATAATCGAAACACTGAGTCTCTTCTTGGGCCTTAATTATACGGCTCTATCTATGAAGTCCAGCTCTAGTCAGACTCCCAAGATGAGTCCCCAGGCATTAAACTGCTGCCAGGTGATGTCATCGCCCCAACAATTAAACCACAGCTCTCTCAGAAAAATACACACCAGGGCTTCAAGCCACGATTGTTACTCCTAATGCAGCCTCCTGTGATGAAAGTTATTCAGAAACATGCACACATGCCAAGAACAAGAACTCTCTGATTGCCAAGTTCAGAGAAGTCTTATGAAGGCTTACCTGCTTGGCCCTCTTCCTTGCTTCATCCAGAGATCTTCCTCTCTCTACCAAGCGCTGAACAACTTTCTCCCATCGACTCTGAACGCTGATCAGTAGGTTCTTAATTAGGACAACGTCTTGTTTCTGACTGAAATATTTCAAGTGAGTTCCGGTTTTGTCCAGTTCTACTATTTGCTCACGGTGTGAATTGACTTCATTGGCAAAAACCTTTCCCAAAAGAAAAGGTTCTAATTAGAATGAAATGATAAATGGATCCCCCCAAAAATGGATCCCCTGGCGCTCCAGGCTAAAACTGTTACAATGGTCAAAAGAAAGCACTAAAACACCAAACCCAGCCTCTGACAGTAAAAAAGCCCGTTACCGAAAAAGTTCTGAAATGACAAGCTCTTCATGTGAATGATGACATACCTTGTGTTCATCGATTTGAAATAAGACTGTGTCCAAGATAAGGCTTGGCCGAGAAGCTACATTAAGGGTCTGTTCAGCCTGTGTAAGCCAGTTGATAAAGTCTTGGAGAGAATTGTGGAATTCCATTGCCAAGTTGAGGGCCTCTTCCAGTTTAGTCTGCAAAGACAGATTATTTTTGTATTTGATGATATTTAAGATTTCTTAATCCCAGTTTGACCACTTTCTGGAAGATCTTCTTCTTCTTCGCTACACTTTATATATAATCCATACTCCATTAATGGTTTATAAATACAATAAGCATTTATAAAAACACTGGAAAACAACACCCCTTTGAAGTACAATTTTTTTTGTATGTAATAAACTGTGGTTTCGTTTGGGGTAGTTAAGCACAGAATACAATTCTCAAATAAATTTGAGAAAAGACACCCATAAAATTAATTTGGGGGGGGTCAAATTTATTTATGAAATATTCACTGTGCACTGACAAACTGTGCACTCTAATATTCACAGTCTCAGTTTTATAGTATTAAATCATAATATTAAGATTCCTTATTTATTCACTATTTAACAACTGACAAATATGAAAAAATTCATAAATCAATATAATTTCTAATTTCTTCGTATGAATTTTTATTAGATAAGTGCTTATTTCATATACAATCATCTCACTCTCTTTCTTCCTTACCTTTACACAATAAAGTCCTTTGATTAATAAAATGTATTTAGAGCTGCATTTCATAATCCACAATTTGAGTGGCTCATACTTTTAAAATGTACAGAGTTACACTTGATGTTATGCCTCTATCCTTGAGTTGAGACCATTAATTGTTCTCCTATGTTAACACAGCATAATTTTTTCCCAATAAATTTCCAGAGTATACAATTTGGATCATTAAAAAATTCTCTAATAAATTCTACTTCAGAGATAAAGCGAAACCCATCAAATTAAACAACACAAACATTCATTATGTCATATTCATCAAAGCACATACTTTCCTTTCATTGAGCTTGGTTTCCACAGATTCCCATTTCTCTTTCAAATTATTGATGTCTTGGTCAATATTTGTCTCTGCAGATTTGGGGCACCTTGCAAGCATCTGCTGGCCTTTCTCCATCAGATTCTTATATGTTTCTTCTTTAACGTCAAAGGCCGCACAGATTTCCTACATTGAAATATTCCTCCAAGTTATATCATTTTCAATAGTTTGATTTTTCTCTAATAGTTCAATTTTTCCAGTTTATCGATCCTGGAAGCCTCTTGCATATTCATACGATCATATTCACAACTCTAAGACTCTTGTCATCTATATCCCTACTGTGTATTTAAAAACTCAAACACAGTTACACTTATATCTTGTGTGTGTGCTGGAAGGGACTGGTCCTAGGGTCTCACACATACAAGGCAAGCACTCTACCAATGAGCACCATCCTTAATTCTCAACTTTTCAGTCTACTGAACAAAACCTAACGCCTGCAACTATGCCCTGCCCATGAAGAAATCTCAGAAATGATGCAACCATTACCAGTCCAATTTGGCCTGCCAAGGCTCATGAAATAGCATTTTGATTTCTATCAAGAAGCACTTTATTGTAGCTTTGTGACCTAAAATGAGTAATTTAACCCCCCTGACCCTCAATTTCCATCTCTGTAAAACAAGGGCTTTCTAAGACTCTCCTCAAACTACTATAAAATGACGAATACTGTACTCATTTAACTTAACTCCACACCCAGAAGACATGCAATAGATAGAAAGTTGAGACAGTTTCTAGTAAGACATCTAAATGGATAAACCTGAGTCCAGAATAATAAATCTTGGTGTTCCATGCACTCGTATGTCCATTCCTACTACAACTGCTTTTCATTTAAATCTCCCCCACGACTTATTCATCACCAGGGCTTATCTGAGTCATCAATTTCTTAGTCTGAAGCCAGCGTTACAGTCAAACAGGAACATACCATGTGGGCATTAAGCTGCTCCCTGGCTGTTTCTGGTAAGCCTCCGAGCGGTTTGGACGCCAGAAGATGACGCTCTGTGTCAGTCAGCCACTGCTGCAAATCCTCAATTTCACCATGAAACCCTTTAGCCTGGAGAGATAGAAAGTTTTATGTTCTGACCCTAGACACTGTGACTTTTGAACAGAATATGTGTTAACAGCAATAAGTGTTCTGGCCTGCTAAGCATTTCTTCCTTCCTTCCTTCCTTCCTTCCTTCCTTCCTTCCTTCCTTCCTTCCTTCCTTATTATTTTTTGCTTTTTGGGTCACACCGGGGGTGCACAGGGTTTAGGCCTGGCTCATGCACTGAGGAATTATTCCTGGTGGTGCTCGGGGGACCATATAGGATGCCGGGAATCGATCCCAGGTCAGCTTCATGCAAGGCAAACACCACCCCCCCCCCCCCCAGCTGTGATATCACTCCAGCCCCTGCTAAGCATCTTTTTTTAAAAATTTTTATTAGTGAAACACCATGAGGTACAGTTGTAGACTTACAAATTCCTGTGCCTGGGTTTCAGTTATACAATGATCGAGTACCCATCTGTCCACCAGTGCCCATTCTCCACCACCAATGATCCCAGTAGCCCTCCCACCCCCCATTCCCTGCTAAAAATCTCTATGTCCTCTTAAGAAAGGTCCCACGCCAAAGGATTGGCCTTTTCTATCTCCATCAGTAGTGTGCTGGGGGATAAGACTATTATACTAAGAATTAGAGAGCTCTTTTCTCTTCATCTCTGTCTGTTCTTTAGCACACATGTTATTTTTCTTCTTAGCACTGCACCATAGCACTGTCCTCCCATTGTTCATTGATTTGCATGAGAGGGCACCAGTAACGTCTCCATTGTGAGACTTGTTACTGTTTTTGGCATATCGAATATGTCATAGGTAGCTTGCCAGGTTTTGCCGTATGGGCAGAATACTCTTGATAGCTTGCTGGGCTCTCCGAGAGGGGTGGAGAAATCGAACCCAGGTCGGCCACATGCAAGGCAAATACCCTACCCTGCTATGCTATCGCTCTGGCCCAATTAAGGGTATCTTTTTTTCTTCTTTAGGAAAAAAAAATTAAAACATGGCTCTGTAAACCAATGAGACAATTCCATGCTATTTGATCTTAAAGACAGTTTTAGATTTTTTTGTTTTTTTCACCTGGCGCAAGGCACCGTCCAGCTGCTGCTTCCTCTGTTCTGTTTTCTCCAAAACATTTTGCCAGCGTTGATTTAAGATCTCCAGCTTGTTCTGCAGGTTGCTTGCTTCTTCTCCTGCACTTGATTCAATTAGATCATTTCCTGCTTTATTAACAGCTTCCACTGTGGACTGATGGGCTAATACATCATTTTGGAGAACCTGAAAATATTATGATAATATTATGTTAGGTTGTTTGAAATGTGTTCATAGTACTTTGAATTGACTCTTTCATTTCTTGGCTATGAACACTTTTGCACCCAGACCATAATATGAAATTTTTACAGTAAGAGTTTTAAAAAGACGGTTTTCTTTTCCTTAAACATTGAAGCTTTCCTAGTTATCTCTATAATCCAGCAATGTTTCTTTAAACAATTATATAAGAATATTTTGCCTGTTCTCCCATTAGATAAACTTTGCAACTGATGATATTAAATGTCTACAATTAAAAGATTTAAAATATTCCATTTGATTAAAGTTAATTTTAACTGAATTCAATTTCCATGTCTTAAAATTTTTTAAAGATATTTTGTACATATATACATTCATTTTCAAATAAGACATTTCTAAGATATATGGTCCCATATTTTATAAAGAGCACTCCAGAAGGACAAAAATTCCCTCAGATGGTTTTCATTGTATTCCAGGGATACTCAAAATCAGCATAGAATATTTAGTTATTCTTTGATTAGAAATTACATACAGGGCATGTATACTAAGATATCTGTTATGAACAGAAGGCATTCCGTTCTGTGTTAACAAAAGTTATACCATTTTGTAAACTTCTTTTGTTTTGTGTGTGATACAGTTAGCTAATAAGCCAGGCTGACACATCTCCTTATCAATGTGGGTCAGATACTTCCAGCCTTGAACTTGGACTGGCCAATTCAACTGGCAACACTCCAAATTGACTGGTCAATTTCTTCTTCTTCTGATAGCGCCTGTCAGATTTGGAAAGAACCTTTGGATCTTCTCCCTGTCTTCAACATGCTTGGGACCTGGCGTGAACATCTGGATCTCCATCTTGGCCCCAACGTTCCTGAGACTGGGATGAACTCTGCCTGACTTGTCTCCAACCTGTCTGAGGGACGCCACTGCTCTTGACCCGTCCCTCTGCCAACCTGATGTCAGGTTCACTGGACAATCCCAAGATGAGACTGTGGAGTTCACTGGTGGCCTAAGACATGTCACTTTAAGAGTGCCTGAGGTGGATATACAAGACACTAGTAGAACTGAACAAGAAAAAAACCTCCAACCCCATCAAAAAATGTGGAGAAAAAATAAACAGATGTTTCCTCAAAAAAGAAATACAAATGGCCAAAAGGCACACAAAAAAATGCTCCACATCACCAGGCATCAGGGAGACGCAAATCAAAAAAACAATGAGATATCATCTCACACCACAGAGACTGGCACACATTTAAATGCCCTGCCACAGAGGAAGGGCAGGGTGGGGGGATGGGGGTGGGAGGGATACTGGGACCTGTGATGGTGGAAAATGAAACATGAAAGCTTGTAACTTTCTCACAGTGATTCAATAAATTTTTTTTTAAAAGAATGTCTGAGTTGTGGTTTCAGTCAGCTAGAGGTGATGATACGATTGGAATATGAATGTTTTTAGCTGGATGTGCTTATTTATATATATGATTTTAGTGATTATATTGATTGTGTACATTGTTATTCAATAAATTGTGTTTAAGCATATCTGATTCCACTCGCCTTTATCATGCTCATAACAATGTTCCAATAAATAGCACTTTCCTTTAATATCATAGAAATATAACAGACAAGTAATAGTCAGATACACTAATCCAGGGAAAAAGTACTTGTGCAGAAAGCACCTGCTAGGCTAAGAAAATGAATGTCTAAAGCTGACAAGAATTATTCTTCAGAGGACAGAGTGAGCATAGTGGGTAGGGCTTGCCTTACATGCAACTAACATGGGTTTGATTCCTGGCAGCCCAGATGGTCTCCCAAGCCTGCAGGACTAACTCCTGAGCGCAGAGCCAGGAGTAAGCCCTGAGCACCGCGGCCTGTGGTCCCAAAACAACAACGACAAACGACACCTTTAAAGAACAAATATAGCTTTGTAATAGTTTCCTTTTAAGAATGCATGTTTTCCCAAAACAGAACAGAAGCGCATCCTCTAAAGAAGAGTGCTAATACTTTCTGATGATCACTGGCTTAGCAATAGGAAAGAAAAGGAACACAGTTCTTCTACTGAGACATTCTACATCTGGAACGAAACTTAGACCCAGGGGATTTTCAGCAAAGATCACTGGACATTTGTGGTCACTTTCTCTGACCGGATTCCTTCCTATGTTAAGGCATCTGGTGAGGGAGTGTTTGTCAAATCCACTGACACAACCAGCCGAATACGAAAGCCGTCTTGATAAAAGGGGGCAGATGTTAACAAGAGAAGCCTTCTTCACCAAGAGAGTTACAAGTTCTTGCGGTCAAAGTGTAAAATATAATTCTATAGAATTCATTCTTCTCAACGGCCCGGGTCCTGCTATATAAGGCAAAGTTCTTGGGGTCAGAAAAACAGGAGCAAGATGGAAAGATTCCCTCATTTCTTTTAATAACTGTGCTGGCAAGTTCTGAGTCCTTTAACTTTTGACCTTTGAGAAATGGAAGGAGAAATGACAAGGAGCCTCCAACTGCTTTGAGACCGATGAAAAGAAATAACTGGATTAAAATAAAAAAGAAAGAAAGAAAGAACTGGTTTCCTACTCACTCCTCACCCAAAAAAGAGCATCGGTGAGCTGCTTCTTCCTACAAAAACTGTCTTCTACAGATTTCTTATTACTGACATGAGATACTTAGAGGGAAACCAGTAAATTTATAAAAATGTAAATCCATGAACAAACACCAAGAACAAATATTTTGTTTTTATGCAAAGCAAAAACATATATATGATACAAAGACCTGATTGCTTAATTATCTAATTGCTTAATTAGATACAAAAAAAAAACAAACACTGTCCTCCCATTGTTCATCGATTTGCTCGAGTGGGCCCAGTAACGTCTCCATTATGAGACTTCTTGTTACTGTGTTTGGCATATTGAATACATCACAAGTAGCTTGCCAGGCTTTGCTGTGCCAGTGAGATACTCTCAGGCTCTCTCATAGGGGCGGAGGAATCGAACCTGGCTCGGCTGGGCTGGCTGCACACAAGGCAAATGCCTTACTGCTGTGCTATCACTCCAGCACAGTCATTCCAACTCTTAACTAGATAGAGTTGGAAAATGACTACACATAGAGACAGTGTCAAGCAAAAGAGAAAGAAAAAAATTTTACTTCAGGCAACAATTACTGTGAAGAAAAGTGTAAAAAGGAGACCTAGAGCAGAAATAGTGGAAAATTATATAGAATGATCTTAAGGTACTAAAACCCTATTCTTTGTTTTAAAATGCTACCAAATATGTAAAATAATCAACGTTTCTATTTAGTAATCATGGGAAAACTACTGAAAGTAAAAATTTAGGACCCAATAGTAAATAAAATAGCACTATTGAATGTGAATCTAAAACTCTAATAAAGCCTGAGGTTCCCAAACTTATCTGTCCTACTGTCCCCTTAAAAAGAAATTCTCAGTTATCCCCCCAAAAATATATCTTCTTCAAGCAAGCAAAAACAAAGCCCTTCTAATTCCTACTATCACTCCCCCTAGAATTTTTGTGTCCCCCACCAACAGACAGAGGGGTCAGATATTGACCAATTTGGGAAACAATGGGATAAACATTACTGAATATAGCCTTGCTTAATTTGGGGGTGGGGTAGTGGCGTCGACACCCAGCAGTGCTCAAGGATCAATCCTAGCGGTGCTTGAGGACCAAGTGCAGTGCCAGAGATGGAACTAGGATCAGCCAAACGCAAGATAAGCATGATACCTGCTATCCGCTATCTCCAGACCCAAAGATAGAGAACTTTATATTAAAAACTCATAACTAAGTACAAAGATGACAATAATATAAACTCTTCCCCGGTACCTCTTTAGGCAACATTTTTCTATTTATAAAGTTTAGCTCAAGTAAGGTATACTTATATATATTCTTTTGAGCATAATAAATATCTAATGACTTAGTAAGGACTGAGATACTCAAAAAAAATTCAGTGAAAAGAAACACAGATGGGGCTGGACAGACAGAGAGTTCAGTGTTATGCTTTGCATGTGGTTGGCCCCACTCTGATTCCACACACCACCTATGGTCCCCCAAGTACTGCCAGGAGTGATACCTGAACACAGAGACAAGAGTAAGCATCACTGGGTGTGCCCCCCAAAACAGAGAGAGAGAGAGAAGAGAGAGAGAGAGAGAGAGAGAGAGAGAGAGAGAGAGAGAGAGGGACCATCCTCCACATAATAGAATGGAATATACATACAGAGACAGGGTGGACATGTCAAATTATCAGCCAGAGATATGGATGAATTGAGGAAAAACAAGCACACACACAACCTATAGTGGAATGTTTTCAGTCTTGGAGGCTACCTTGACATTAAAGAAAATAAGAACAAGTTTATTGCCTTAACATTACCTAATACCGTGTAAGTTTAAGTTGTATAGCATTATATTTAGATACTAAATAGAATCCATTATGATGCTGGTGAAGGCATGAAGAAAAGGGATCCTTTGTTTGACCTTGGTGGAAATATAAACTGGCCGCAGCTGTTCTTCAGAACGGCATGGAAATTATTGTAAAAAACTAAGAGTGAAAATTTCATATGATCAAGCTATTTCCATTCGAGCATTTATTCGTGGAATAAAAAAGCAGTCATTTGAAGAGACATACATGCAGACCCTCTGTTCACTGCACCACTTTTTTCTATACCAAGATTTGAAATACCCACCAATGAATCAATGGATAAAGGAAACTGGAGCACAAAGACGTGGGATCCTACTTATATATAAAAAACAAAGACGAGATCCCAACAGTATGTTCGTCCTATGGCATTAATTATCAGGGATTTAAACCTTCAAGTGTATTTCATGCAGTCACAATAAAATTGAGCCCAAACAGTCTCATCTCTGCTAGGCGCTTTTTTTTTTTTAACGAAAACAGTGTTAAGCACATATTTTCAGTATAATCTTTTAGGAAGAATGTTTTCAGCAGTTTAACCTTTAGCCGTAAATGTCAAACCGAGCTTGTGCTAAAATTGCAGATGCAAAAATTGCACGGAAGAAGGTAAAATATGATGGTGGCAGAGAGGCACAGAAAAGAAACATGCAAGGCAGAAAGCGACCTACGTGATGCTTGGCAAGTTCAATCTCGATGGCCTTGGGGTCTCCTCCCACGGGTTTCTGTTCATTTAGCAAGCCCTCGGTGTGGGTCAGCCATGCAAGGAGCTCGTCCAAGGCATGCTGGAACTGACCCAGTGCCAACAGAGCACCTTCTAGCTTGTGCTGCAAGGAAAATGGAACAGAGGAAACATTAGGAACTTCATATCATTCACAGCACATATTTATAAAAAAAAACAAGAGTAAAACATAGATGGATTCATGTTGCTTAACTCAGTAAAACTATCCAAAATCAAATTGCCATCTATTTCCACATTAACTTTCTTTCTTTCTTTTTCTATTTTTTCATTAAACTGGCTCATAATATTTTATAGAATTTAAGTGGAACCAGCACTGTCCTCCCATTGCTCATCGATTTGCTCGAACGTGCACCAATAACGTCTTCATTGTGAGACCTTATTGTTACTGCTTTTGGGATATTGAATATGCCATGGGGACCTTGCTAGGCTCTGCCATGCGGGTGAGATATTCTCTGTAGCTTGCCGGGCTCTCCGAGAGGGGCGGAGGAATCGAACCCTGGTCGGCCGTGTGCAAGGCAAACGCCCTACCCACTGTGCTATCGCTCCAGTCCAGGATTCAAGTATACAGAATTATATTTTGATTTTTGTTTGCTTTGTTTTGGGGTCACACCCGGTGAAGCTCAAGGGCTATTCCTGGCTCTGCACCCAGGAATTACTCCTGATGGTGCTCAGGGGACCATATGTGATGCCAGGGATTGAATCCAGGTTGGCCGCATGCAAGGCCAATGCCCTACTTGCCGTGCTATCGCTCTGGCCCCCAGAATTGCATTTGGACATCAACATAGGCTATATTCTGATCCCACCAAATGTTTAGTATCTTTCTACAATTTTTTTCACATTTTACGCTTGAAATTTTTTTGTGGTTAAAATTTGGGACATAAGAAAAAAGTTCTGGTGAAATCAAAGAACATAGGTGTTTAAATGACATAATTTTATTTTTTAATAATTATTTTGCATTACTGTGACTCTGAAATTTCTTAGTAAAGGTTTCATCATTTACCTGTCTGTTGATAATCCTCTCATCCAGACTGTCCCATATCAATTTCAATTCCATTAATGGGTCCTGAACGGTGTGTTTGTCACTCTCTTCTGTTACTTTCTTCAGTAAAAGTTCTGCTTGATGATTCAATCTTTCCATTTCTATCTGTTGTTGATAAGCTTCTGACTTAAATTGCTTTGTAACAAAAAAAGATACAAAAATGACATAAATATGCAATGTATATATAAGATACACAAATGTACTGATTTTTAAATCAGCAAATTATTAAACCAAAAATCCTATGAGTGAGGTGTTGATTCTAACTCTTAATTCACATTTTTTAAAATTGGTGGAAATTGTGGGAAAGAACAAAATCTAACATTGGGTTTATCAGGGAAGACTTAGATACTAAAAAAAAAAAAGGCAGCAAAGAAAATCCTTTTTATCTATTCAGTATTTCTGATGACAAGATGTTTCTACTTATAATTTTGATATTTTATTTTTATCTCTATGATAAAAATTAAACTTTACACTAATCTTACTCCAATATCCACATATACTCAATAAATGAATACTAAAATTGTAGAAAAAAAGCCCCTATACACATTAACACAGATGAAACCCAGAGAACATATCTGATTTTTTTTCCTACTCAAAAACATATACACATCTTATAGCCACTAAACATTTTGTTTTCTGTATGTTCTATGCAATGTTCATTAATATTTAGTTATTACTATGCCTCACCATTGTTCTCCCAGAATAATTCTCATTATTCTCTCCCTTGGTGCTTACTGACACTGACATACATTTATTACTCTTGGGTTTTCAAAACAACATAGGTTAGTAAATACTATCTCGTAATCAAAAAGTGTTCTTTCATAAACTTTATCTGTAATAGCAAATAATTTGGTAAGAATGAAAAAGCCGTTCCTTAATTTTTCAAACGTGAAAATAAGTTAAAAACAAGCTAGAAAGAATAGTTGCTTGTTTTTCAAATTATCTACCACAAATTTACAAAGAAAATAATTTTGCCCCTCATTTAAGGATGAAGAAGTGAGGCAAATAAGATAACTCTCTGGAGGTCGTTTATTTTACTAGTAAGTAAATAACCTGGGATGTAATGTCTGACCACCTGATTTTGGAGTAATGCCAAATGAAAACCAGCAAGGGTATTTTAAATTTTCAAAAATAAAGTCTTCTCAATTCTGGTATATCTACATAAAGGATACCAGGTGGTTAGTACATTGACCAAACTAATGTGGTTAGTACGTTAAGTTAAGAAGTGCAACACAGTGATACGAATAGTAAAATTATTCCTCCTTTACACATACTAAAGTATGTGAAAGTGCTTTAGTCATTTTCACAGCTGGAGAACAAGGATCGGAAAAGATTATTACAAAGGAGAGCACCAACATTTTAAAACAGACATCTTGGGTAACACTATTATATTATATGTGATTGCTTCTTTAGCTTTATTGAATCACACTGAATGCAATGAAGAAAATAAAAATGCTCATATATATATATATATACGCATATATATATAAATAATACAACTGAACAACAGTTATGAAATTCTTCCTGTGCTCTGTGTGTGCATAACGCTCAAACACACTCCACACCTCCACCCTGCTCCTAAGATAAGGAATATCTATATCCAGAAGATTAGAAGTCAGATGTCGAGAGTGGCTGCCTCTGGGTCTATAATATGTTGAGCAACTTATCAATTTGGAGGCTGCAGAGATAACTCAAAAAGAGTTGGGAGCCGGATCTATCACGGTGAGGAGCTGTGGTAAATCCTGTATACTGCATGGCTCCCTGAGCAACTCTGCATGTACACCTGGGGGTCCCCTCCCCAGTGAAGCACACTCACTGGCAATAGCCTCTGACACTCTGAGCACTGCTGCGAAGCCCCCCCCCACCCCAAAGAATCATTTTGCTTATTTCTATTTTGGAGATTTTATATAATGGATAGGTATTAACTTAATAATAAAAAAAAAACTATGAGTATTTTATCCAATGTATTCAGGAGGCACTTAACCACTGCTTCATTAAAGCGTTTCATGGCCAAAATGTAATGCTTCAATTATGTAAAAGTTAAACGAATTTGGTGTATAGACTCAAATGAGTCAAGATTTTTTCACATGTCAAGTCTCCAGGCATGAACGCTCACCCATACCTTTAGCTCTTCAATCTGTTGCTTGACAGTCTCAAGATCAGTTCCAATTGGAGACATTGAAGCTAATTTGCCACCTGCAATATCTACCCAATCGAATATGGCCTGGAAAACACAGCAGTCCATGTGTTATTATAATAGAACATTTAAGATGATCACATATCAAGTTTTATAAGAAAGAACAATCATATATCCACAAATATATTAAGGATTCAGACTCTTTTACAAGAAATTAAGATGATTTGCCAAAATAAAAATAGCACTGCACTAAAAGTAATTGTTCCAAACACTATATATATATTGATATATATATATCGATATATATATTGATATATATATCGATATATATATATCGATATATATATTGATATATATATCGATATATATTGATATATATATCGATATATATATATATATCTCCAATTGTGCACCCAGTTTTGCAAAGAAAAGTCTTCCTTGAATAGAATTCAAAAATGTTAAAAAAAATTTTTTTTAAATCCCATTTGCAAAAAGGTTTTACAAATTCAGTAGCAAATTCAGGAAATAAAATTTTCTATGCTTTCTCATGTCTGTCTACTTATTCATATTTACTGAATAAATATATTAAAAGATTCAAATCCATCTATTTATCCAAATAAGCAGTAAGTTTATTGTCTAATACCTTAGCAAACATCTTTGGCTCAACAAAATCCTTAATTACATATTTCTGAGATCATCATTAAAATCCTAACTTAAAATGGTTAGTTTTACTAGTGGAGGGATGGGTACTCGATCATTGTATAACTGAAACCCAAGCACAAAAATTTGTAAGTCTACAACTGTACCTCATGGTGTTTCACTAATAAAATTTAAAAAAAATGAAATAAAAAAATGATTACCATTAAGACCATTATTCTACTGGAATAGACTCCAGACTCCCCTAGTTATCTATTCTTTCTAAGTGAAAAAACAAAAACACCCTAAGCACATTTTATTCTTATTTTGCCGTTACAAATTTTCCAGATCACAAAGTAGATTAAACAAAAAATACCTTGGAAAATATCTGTTATCTAACATTGTATCATTAAAAAATTCCAAGAACATAGAAAATAAAATTTGCTTTATATCAAACCTTTACGACTACGGAGCCTTGGACATCTAGTCAGAGCCTGTACCAGCAGTGTAATAACCCTTTCAGTTTCGCAGATAAGATGCCACATCCCATGGTCACGGATCTCTGATGGACCTTGTTTTTGTGGCAGTGCAAATCAAATGTCAACCCTCTGGCCTACCGTTAATGAGAACTGAGGTCCAATGGCTCTATGTGGTGGCAGTATCACAGAAGAGGGTCATAGCCAAATGATTGTTCAAAGGCACATGAAAATAATCACTGGCTTTACAGACATGATTGGCTGGTGGGCACTGATCCCTAACTAATAAATTGCCACCTTGGTTAAAAAAACAACAACGGACCAGAAGGGAGCATATGTCACCTGTAGTGACATCTACAAATACACTATTTGTATATAGGTGACAAATATTCCTGTAGTGACATATATAAATATATGACATCATATATTTCCAACATTCCAAACAATTGAACTGCATAAGCAGGATTTATGATATTTATTTTTACAAATATAGAAACGGAGAGTTAGGATAAAAAAAAAGATGAGATGCTCTCATCTGAGCTTTAGAATATTCACTTGGTGTTATGGAAATTCTTAGGAAGGCTTTTTCCATAGGGTAGGATGAATGAAAAATTAAACTCTTGCCAGCCTGTCAGGAAATGGAATAAAGAGAAGGTAAGAAGAAAAATATTCCTGTGTTGGTCTCAATCAGCAAGGGTATTTGTAGTTAAAAAAAAGTTCAAAAAATTGGCTAATTAAAATAAATGAATGGGAACATTTAAAGTTGTGGAAATGACTATTATAAGGAATTATATAATGGAAAAGAATAAAACACCTTTAACACTAACAATTATGACTTAATAGAAATCTATTTCAGTTCAAGGCAGTACTGGCCTCAAATCAAATTACTGTACTTCTGACTTTAGTTAAACTCAGTGATATTTTTAGATAGTGTTTACTCCTTTCATCTTATTCCACTCAACTTCAGAACAGAACTCAGATTCAGCTCCATTTTACTGTCTGTTGTTGAGTCACTTTTGAAAAATACCGTGTGGGAACATTTACTCTCGCTTAAAAAAAAATAAAATCATTTCTTTCCAAAGTCAAGTTCACTGACTGTATATATGGCCATGTGTTTTGGAGGTCTATATAAATCCACACACATCTCAAGCGTCAGAAATTTCTTTTGAAAGGCCAAATATGGATTGAGGCAACTGCAGGAATAGATTTGCCAGCATACAAACTTGCAGCGCTGGGGTAGCGCCAATGTGTAAATTGGTAGACATCAATTAACACGACTCTTCTTACCAGCCAAGACCTTCAGACACTCTGTAATTCCCTCACCTGCAATCCATCCTGGTACTGAACCGCTGCCTGCATAGCATCCTCGAGTTTGTCAACCCGGTCTTTCCAAGCTTTATTTAGAGAGTCCCAAGCGGAATTTAACTGGAATATAAACAGAGAGCTCTTTCAGTGTTACATGTTAAGTCCTCGACACTTGTGCCAATAGGCACTAGTTAACAAAATCTTTTTAAAAGATTTCTGTCAGGGGGCCAGCGTAATAGTACATGGGGCAGGATTCTTGTCTTGCACATGGTCAACCCGGATTTGATCCCAGGCATCCCAAATAGTCCCCCAATCCCCGCCAGGAGTGGTCCTGAGCGCAGGGCCAGAAGTAAGCCCTGAGTGGCCCCCCTCCAAAAAAACAAAACAACCAGACAAAACGATTTCTGACAAAAGAGTAGAAATTGCATTGGGTAGGGCATTTGCCTTGCACACGGCCAACCTAGGTTCGATTCCCAGCATCCCATATGGTCCTCTGAGCACCGCCAGGAGTAATTCCTGAGTGCATGAGCCAGGACTAAACCCTGTGCACCGCCGGGTGTGATCCAAAAAGCAAAAAAAAAAAAAAAAAAAAAAAAAAAAGAGTAGAAATTGTCTTGATGCACCTCATCTATACTTTTCTTGACAATGGGCTTATCAGGTTCCCCACAGGCAGAGATGAGTTCAGAACCCAGGTTAACAACTATGTCCAGCTCTTCTTGTAATCCTTCTATTTCTTCTCTGATGGCCTAGAATAAGAAATGGCAGTGTTAGAGTTTTTTTTTAATTTCATGTTGAATTTGAAAAGATGAAAATAAAAACGTTTACAGTAGATATTGCTAGGAAGTGGGATAATGGTCTTTCACTTTCTTCTGTCTGTGTCTACAATAAACTTTTTCAATAAGAACAAAGGAGAAACATTCAAAATCAGTATCTTGTGAGTAACAAACGCATATCAGACATCCATAAGAAAGGCAACAGTACAGGAAGGATCCCATATAACAAACATATAAAAAAAGGAATTTTTAATATCAGCAATATTGAAAAGTATAGAGACATTTCAGTGGTATGTGCCCAAGGGCGGTAGGAAGGTAAAGCAAGGAAATAAAGAGGCAAAGATTCACCCAATGCCTCTTTTGCAAACCACAACACCCAAAAGGAGAGAGAGAACAAAAGGGAATGCCCTGCCACAGAGGCAGGGTGGGTTGGGGGGGATGGGGGGTGGGAGGGATACTGGGACCCGTGGTGGTGGGAAATGGGCACTGGTGGAGGGAGGGGCACTTGATCATTGTATAACTGAAACCCAAGCACAAAAATTTGTGAGTCTACAACTGTACCTCATGGTGATTCACTAATAAAAATTTAAAAAATAAATAAATTTAAAAAAGAGGCAAAGATTCAGAGGCGAGAAAAACCTTTGCACAGAAGTTGAGCAGGGGAAGGGCAACCGCTTCTAATTACTAGAAGGAGCTTGGTAAAGAAACAGGAGGAAAATTCGGCTTTGGAAACAAAGACGGACTAGATTCACCCTTGGAAAGCTTGCAGGTGGCACTGAAGCCCCTTGAAGGGTGTTAAGTAGTGACACGACTGTCAGCAATGTTTGGGGTCTGGTAGGTGAGGACACCCTACTCTGTAGCCAGACACACTACTTTGTGTTACTTCAGAGACATGGAATTAATACAGAGCAGAATCTTTTAGAATTGATACCATCTATGTGAAATCTGTGGGCGCAGTCTCTCTCTTGTTATATTATTTTTCATCCTGATTTTGGACACAAATATGAATCTTTAGAGAGTAATCATGGACCCTTACCAAAGAAATCTTGCTTTCATTATATAACAAGTTTTGGGTATTTTTTTTTCACCTGAAAATGAAATCGACTGCTCACCTCTGCTGCTTCTTGCTGCTGTTTCACTACTGAGGGATCAATTCCAGGATCCTCCAGGTCACGGATGAAATCTTGAGTATCTTTAGTGGTAACAACTAGTGACATGTGATCGCACCAGAACTTCTCTGCCAATTCCATTACATCCAGTAGTTTGGCTTCCCGTTCTTCCACCAATGTATGTATGTTCTCCCAGATGAAAACCATTTGGTCAAGCTTATCTTGAACAGCTATGGCACAAAGAATTACCAAAAATGCAACACATTAGCCCCATTTAGGCAGTAAAGCAGAATATTTTAGTGCCCACAAAAAAACAGGGCTTCTACTTACTAAGTTATCTAAAACTGGACCAAACGTTTGGTTGACTCTAGTCTAATAGTTATCACTGGACCCAGTGACCTTTGCCCAGACAAAAGCAAGATCTGAGGGTGTCCTACTTCCTCCTGAATCAAGGCTTTTCCTGATAAAAGTGGAGGCTCAGAGACAGAGAGCTCAGAGCGGAGCCAAGTTCACCAAGTTTCAAGTTTACCAAGCCTAGTCTTAATTCCAGAGAAAGTGACACGATCATTGAAATACAATTCAATCTTGATCATTGAATACATTGAATTGTATTTCAATGAAGTTCAATGATTGTATTTCACGATCATTGAAATACAATCTTCATGTTCTCCAAATCAAGAACAAAGATACATATTTCTTTCCAGGAATATAACAGGATAGGCTTATTTCCAGATTCTTTCTCATGGATTTTAATTTTTTCATTTTCATTTTTTTTTTGCTTTTTGGGTCACACCCAGTGATGCACAGGGGTTACTCCTGGCTCATGCACTCAGAAATTACTCCTGGCAATGCTCTGGGGACCCTATGGATGCTGGGAATCGAACCCAGGTCGGCCACGTGCAAGGCAAACAAACACCCTACCCGCTGTGCTATCGCTCCAGCCCCTAGATTTTATATTTTTTTTAAATGAGAAGAGTTCAACGGTTCTCATCTACTGAAACATTACCTTTGGCAGATATGTCTTTATCAGTTCCCCCAGATCGAGCAATCATTTCCTCTCCCCGCTGTCTGAGAGTTTCGTACAGTGGCTGAAGCTTCTCCATGTCTACAGACACATTCTTATTCTCACTGATTTGCTCCTTAATCTTCTCCACCTCTGCAGAGATCGAGGGGGGCTGCCTCAAGCGTTCCACAACGCGCTCCAGGCTCTCAAGGATCTGGTCTATTTTGTCATGGAACTGAGGGTAAAACAAGAGGATTATTTACGGGAGGAAAAACAATCTGATATACTGGGATCCGTGGTGGTGGGAAATGGGCACTGGTGGAGGGATGGGTCCTTGATCATTGTATAATTGAAACCCAAGCACAAAATGTGTAAGTCTGCAACTGTACCTCATGGTGCCTCACTAATATAAATTAAAAAAAAAATCCGATATACCATACACAAATTTTAAGTAAAAAAATAAAAGCCCATAGATTTAATTCCACAAGAACTACATTTTAGTTCCTTTGTCAATAGAACCATCCAAAAGGTTAAATCCAATGGTACGTAAAGGAATTCATACTGTGTATATTTATTTGAAAAAAGAGCACATGCTTATATACAACTAGGTTAGCTGTAGCATATTTTTTTCATCTCACTCGTTAATGATAATTAAAATTAATTTTAAAAATTAAAAAAGGTAAGCCAACTGTTCGTTCTCAAAACACACTGTTGTACTCAATTTTATTAATTTGGTGTTCTAAGAAGTGACGAAGTTCCTTTGTGAGAAATGCTTGAAAAATTAAAAGAAAACGCCTGTAAATGTTGTAATGGAAGTTTATATTTAATTCATGGTCAGACATATGATCAAGTTCATGAAAGAGTTTAGAAGCTTTATTTGCAAAGTTAATTCATAGAGAATGAAGTAAAATTATAAAAGTGTGTCAACTGATACTTATAGAATGTTAAAGATTCACAATTGTGAACATTAAGAAAAAAATCATCACTTGGGACCAGAAAATGAAACATTCTAATGCCAGGGTATCTAATGATAAAAATCAACCATTTAAAAAACAAAACTATTTTCAAACTTAAAAACAGAAAATCTGTAGGTAATTTCAAAGTCAATTACTTGGGGGAAAAAAAGGTATCGCAAAAAAGAAAAAAAAGTCCATTCTAACTATATATTTGTCTCCTTTATGTGACCTATTAGTCCTTCTTCTTACTGCATGGCTGAGAGTACTATATTAATAATGATGATGTTTGCTATTTTTCTCTCGCCATGGCAAATATTGCATTCTCCCTTAATGAGAACTAATTTAAATATTAGGACACTGAAGGCAAGGGTATATTTCTAAGTGACTGAAAGCTCTGTCAGTGTAAGTAGGAGCACACAGAAAAACTAAGAACTGGACAGGAGTATTGACTACCTCTAGAGACAAAGGTATCAATATTACAAATAATTTCAGTTGAGATTTTATCAGGCGATCAAGGAAAACATCTTTTCGTGCCGAGCTGCTTGGAAGAGCTCAATCATGCTTCCGTGGTGAGTGGTTACCTGAGTCGACTGAGAGATGGCTTCATCCAGAGCCACTGCCCGCCTTTTGACGTCTTCTTTAATTTGACTGTAAAGGGTGTCGGCTGCCACATACTTCTCTTGGATGGAAAAGCCTTCGCCTGGGCTTAATTCCAGTAACTGAGGCCCAGTTTTGTTCATCTTATCTATATGAGGTTTGTGTTCGGCTATCAACTCTCGCAGTTGCTATAACAAATCAAACAACTTCTTAGTAACGGAGGGTTACACCTCTGCATTACAGCTGTCTGCATCCCCAGTGCATCCAGCTGGCATGAAACTCCCAACAAATACCCTCCCCGTCTTAAGGCACTTGACACGTGATAGCTCTGCCCACCAGAGATGCCACTGGCACAAAGATTAAATGACAGTGTGGCCATGTCAACGTTTCTATAAAGGTACCTACAAGGCCGGGAGGTTGAACGAAATCATGAATTGCCATTGCTTATAATTTCACAACAAGAGCATCACATTTTGACAAGAGCATTAGCCGAGACTCTTATTACGCAAAAAGTATTAACTGTCACTGTCACTGTCCTCCTGTTGTTCATCAATTTGCTCGAGCGGGCCCAGTAACGTCTCCATTGTGACACCTGTTACTGGATTTGGCATATCAAATACGACACGGGGAGCATGCCAGGCTTTGCCATGCGGGCTAGATACTCTCGGTAGCTTGCAGGGCTCTCCGAGAGAGGCAGAGGAATCGAACCTGGGTCGGCTGGGTCGGCCGTGTGCAAGGCAAACGCCCTACCTGCTGTGTTATCTCTCCAACCCCTATTTGTGTTTATTTTTAATGTTAAATTCAGGGAGTACAACCAAATATAGTTATGTACTAAAAACCACTTGAAAGTTAAATTTAAAGAAAAACATGACATGTGAATATTTTCATATTATCACTGAATTAAGAACTAAAATGATATGCCTATATAACAGATAGATGAGTGGATACGGAGTCCAAGCAGAACCACATTTCTTTTTGGGAGACAAATAAACTGGACTATCTCATTCATGCCTGGGACTGGAGGCCCCCATTGCCCGGAAGAAGATGCACATTTGCCTAAATATTTCTTTAGGTGGTCTCCCATTTGCAGTAAGGAATTGGTACCAGATGACCGATTTAAGGAATTGTTCTTGGCCCCCACTGGTAAGTGAGTTTCCAAACTGTTGCTATCAATCCCTCTCAAAAAATATCTTTGAGAGAAAATTGTATTTGGGAAAGACTGTCTAATAAAAAATTTACCATTCATCAAGAATAATCACCAAAACAGCCACATATCTCAATTTTTACTGAAGGTGCCCACTTAATCACTATTATTAGTAAACTATGCTGAAAATAACTGAGGCCATGGTTACACAGAATCAGTCACAATTTCCAGTGTAAAGCAAGTAGAATGCTTGCCTTTTACACGGTTGACCCAGTTCAATCCCCAGCACCCGGTATGGTTATCGAAATCCACCGGGGATGATCCCTGAGCACAGAGCCAGGAGTAAGCCCTGAGGATAGCCAGATTTGGCCCCAAAAAACAAACAAAAAAGAATCCCCCCAACCCCCCAAAAATTAATTTCTAACATATCAAACTATTTTTAAAGTTTGGGGAAACTTCAAAAATAGTACTTCTTATATTCAAAAGAAACACAAACTTTTACAAATACAAGTCAGCGGTTTAATCCAACATGATACACATAGGAAAATCATGGAGGCAATCCATCTCATTGACAGTTCTAGTTCAGAGTTTTGTTTCAAATAATCAACTCATATCTGCATGCTGCTTTGCAGAATTGAGGTGCTCATGACAGTATCTTCTAATACACAAGGTCAGTGTAAAGTGAAATGTTAAGTCAGTCTGGTTTCCATATTCTAGAGGGCCCGTTTGCTAAGCCAGCTGACTCAATAGATTCAAACTGAGGGGCTATAGGGAGATAGTTCAAAGGGCTGAAGCATCTGCCTGGCATGTGGAGGCCTTCCATTCTTGGCACCACATGGCCCCTGAGCAGTGCTGGAGTCTCCTTGGTGACACCAGGACCGCTACATCTGAATAGCATCACTGAGCACAAATTCATCTGGCCTGCACAGCTGGGTGGAGCATTACAAGGAGTGGCTCCAAGGCCCCGTGACACTTCTTGGGATACATCTCCCAAATCAAGTTAAATACACTAAATGAAATATCTCTGCCAAGATTGCTTCTGTTCCCTAGAGTCTACAGAGATGTCATATGCGTGGCACTGTGATCTTTGCTCTGGATCTTTGCTCCGAAGTAATGAAATAACCCTGTGATAAACTCTCCCAGAGCAGACGAGAAGCCTCCAAAATGCCTACTTGGGAGTCAAGAGATTGTACAGTGGTGAGGCACAGGTCTTGCATGCACCTGACCCCGGCTCGATTCCCCGCACCACACGGCCCCTCCCAAAGGACTGCAGGCTGCAGCTCCGTAGAACCCTAACACTACAAGGTGTGATCCTGAAAACCACCTGCACCAATGGAGTGGCAGCTGGCTGAGAATCACTGATGGAGTCACTGGATCTTGAGCACCACGTGGGAGATTCTTCTCTACTGGCAAGCTACCGAGAGTATCTCGCCCGCACGGCAAAGCCTGGCAAGCTACCCGTGACGTATTCGATATGCCAAACACAGTAACAACAAGTCTGATGATGGAGATGGTACTGCACCCGCTTGAGCAAATCAATGAACAACGGAAGGACCGTGACCGTGACCGTGACCCATGTGGGTATGCACATACATCAGGAAAAAGGCCTGAAAGGAAACACCTTGCCTTTTATGTTACAGAACTCTTCTGGGCAACAGACCTTAATAAAAATCTAGTTATGCTAGAGATAGTATGGTATCAAGGCATCTATTTGGTTAGAATGACCTTCTGAAAGGCTGAAAATATTGTTATCAATTTAGCTAGAAAAATTGAATAATTTGGCTGCAAAGTTTTGTATGCATTTATGCATTTTGAGGGGCAGAAGATTAAACAACAACCACCACAAAAAAAATCAATGGAACTTTGAAGTTTTGGGTTTAATAATGATCTTTGTCAGCCATACTATTTGATTTTATATTAAAGAAGCAGCAATTTAATCAATTCAGATAAAGGGAATTTCTGACATTATTTTACATTAAGTGTCGATCAGTAGTTAGGTGTCAGAATTTCTGTGACAAAACTGCATACTAACATTGAATTCAATTCTCAAGTCTTTCCTTGGTTGTATGATTTACAGAAAACTCTCAAAATTTCCATGTTTCACTAAATGTTCTCTAAAACTCTCTTGTAAACAAATGCTTCTATTAAAAGTAAACAAACAAGATTAATAAGTATGTTACTACTGCAAACAATGATGTAATATATCCCTAATTAAACCTTTCTCTTCTCTCTTCAGTTTCCCGCCCCCATCTGTCTCTCTTTCTCTCTCTCTCTCTCTCTGTTTCTCTCTCTCTCTCTCTCTCTCTCTCTCTCTCTCTCTCTCTCTCTCTCTCACACACACACACACACACACACTGAAACGCCTCAGAGTACATCATGTACTGATCTGGAAGTGCAATTAAGTTCACAAGTCTATAAATAGTAAGTCCTTTTATTTTTTTCTGATAGTTTTGCCTTTCTCACTCAAGTCTTTGCAAAATTTTAATTTTGGGGGTTTAAGTTAACATTTAGGTGACTGAGAACATGAATACTTGTTTCATGATGCTATTTTATATTTGCTTGAAAGATGATACCCGGATTCGATTCCTCCGCCCCTTTCAGAGAGCCCGGCAAGCTAATGAGAGTATCTCGCCCGCACGGTAAAGCCTGGCAAGCCATGACGCATCTATTTGATATGTCAAACACACTAACAAGTCTCACAATTTGTTGTGAGACATTACTGGTGCCCGCTTGAGCAAATCGATGAACAACGGGAGGACCGTGCTACAGTACAGTGCTATATTTGTATGGATGAATAAACTCTCTAGTTAACTCATGTACAACTCACAGGAGCCAAGAACCTCAAACAAGTTCATGCATACAAGGAGAAAACAATAAAAAAACAATTGTCTTTGGGCCAGAGAAAGTACAAGGTGTAAGTTGCATGCCTTGCATGTAATAGACCTGGGTTTAGTTCCCAGAACTCCATATGGCCCCCCAAGGCCCGCCAGGGGTGATCCCTGAGTGGAGAGCCAGGAGTAAGCCCCGAGCACAGCTGGGTGTGGCCCCAAAACACTGTCACTGTCACTGTCCTCCCACTGTTCATCAATTTGCTCGAGTGGGCCCAGTAACATTGTGAGACTTGTTGTTACTGTGTTTGGCATATCAAATACATCATGGGTAGCTTGCCACGCTTTGCTGTGCGGGCGAGATACTCTTGGTAGCTTGCTGGGTTCTCCGAGAGGGGCAGAGGAATCGAACTCTGGTCGGCCATATTAGCCGCTTGCAAGGCTAATATATATATATATATATATATATATATATGTATATATGTATATATGTATATATATGTATATATGTATATATATATTGCTTCTATCTATCTATCTATTGATTTATCTATCGATTTGAGGCTCTTCGTGTTCCTAGAATGAACAGACGCCATTGGGCTACACTAGCACACGGCAGAGACCAATGGAGACGTTACTGGCGCCCGCCCAAGCAAACGGACAATTAATGGGAAGTCAAGTGATGAAGTAATCTATCTATCTGCCTATCTATCTATCATCTATGCTAGATAGCTCTAACCATTACATAAAACATAAGACCTAGTCAAGGAAAAAAAGCTGAAAGCAAATTTTTAAAATGAAAATTTTGTTCCTGGTCCCAAATGGTTTGATATTACATACTAACTAGTTTACGAAAGTTGCAATGTAAGGGTAAGGTCCTCCCGTTGTTCATCGATTTTCTCGAGCGGGTCCAGTAACATCTCCATTGGAGACTTTGTTGTTACTGTGTTTGGCATATCGAATACGTCACGGGGAGCTTGCCAGGCTTTGCCATGCAGGTGAGACATTCTCGGTAGCTTGCTGGGCTCTCCGAGAGGGGTCTAGGAATCGAACTCGGATTGGCCATGTTGGCCTCGTGCAAGGCAGACACCCTACCCACTGTGCTATCTCTCCAGCCCCATATACTATGTTCTCTGCCCACAAGTCATATTCCCACAATGCTGGTTAACAGGTAAGCAGACCAGAGTAAAATTATGACTGCAAAGACCCAATCACCAAAGGTGCTGTATAGACACTATACAGACTTAGGATCCTTTTTGTTTTCAGTGAGAACACCTCAGTCTCCTTTACACACTGTGCTTACCCGATGCTCTTCCTGCTGTTGTCTCAGAGTTTCATATTCAAGAGCTGGAGCAGGAAGTCGCGAGATGATTTCTTGTGTTTCTGTCAGCCACGGCCAAAGTTCTTCGTAGGTTTCCCAGAACTGGTTCACCAGGGACTGTGCCCGTTCAAGCTGTAGATATCTTTCTGAGTTTATCTGGCAGATGGCATCATAATTCTTCAACACCTTGTCCAGTTTTTTCTGGAAATTAAGATAATGACATATGTTTAACCTTACATCCGCATGGACAAGGCAACAAGTAGCACGGCTACTCTGGATTGCTTCCTCTAGCATCAGATACCTGCTGATGAGAAGCAGTAACATCAAAATACACCCCCAAAAGAATTCAAATTTTAACTATTTCTATGTATAAAAGTTTATATTGAAGAAAGGCCCTACTGAGAGGAATTGCGTATGTGAGGATTTCCTCCCCTTTTAAAACAGATTATATTCTACTGCAGGTTAAATATTCTTTACACAATAAAATGATTAAAACTATCAAAACATCTTAGTGGAAAAATCTCATATAATAATTAGAGATCTGGCTTATAAGCTATATGTTCATACAATATCATTTTTATGCACTCATCAAATAATGTGGGAGTTAATGACAGACAAGATCTCAAAAATTATATTAGGTGACAAAATCTAATAATAGCTGGGTCATAGTTTTTTATAAGACACAGACGCTCACCCCTCCATGACACTGAAGCTTAAGGCATTTCAAAGATGAAATACCACTGACCGAGCAAGTGGAAGCAAAGATAAACAAATGGGACTACATTAAGCCAATGCCTCTTTTGCAAACCACAATACCTGAAAGGAGAGAGAGAACAAAAGGGAATGCCCTGCCATAGAGGCAGGGTGGGATGGGGGGATAGGGGATGGGAGGGATACTGGGACCCGTGGTGGTGGAAAATGGGCACTGGTGGAGGGATGGGTACTTGATCATTGTATAATTGAAATCCAAGCACAAAAATTTGTAAGTCTACAACTATACCTCATGGTGTTTCACTAATAAAAAAAATAAAATAAAATAATGCCAAAAAAAAAAAAAAGAAATGGTGACCAAGATACAGAGACAACACACAAAATGGAAAAAATTATTTACCCATCAGATAAGGGGTTAATATCGAAGATGTGTAAGTCACTGGTAGAACTTTAGAAGAAAGAAATTCAACACCATCAAAATATGGGAATAAGAAATGAATAGAAACTTCCTCATAATAAAAATACAAATGACCAAAAGGTAAATGAAACAATGCGTCTATATTGCCAATCATCAGGGAGATGCAAATCAAAACAACAGTGAGATATCACCTTACACCACAGAGACTGGCACAAAAGAGTAAGAACAACCAATGCTGGCGTGAATGCAGGAAGAAAGGGACTCTCATTCACTGTTGGTGGGAATGCCAAAAGGTTCAGCCTTTCTAGAAAACAATATGAGAATTCCTAAAAAAAAACCCTAGAAATTGAGCTTCCATAGGACCCAACAATACCACTTCTGGGATTATTCCCCAGGGTGCAAAAAAAAAAAAAAACACACACACACACATAGCAGAAATGACATCTGTACTTGTACTTACATGTTCATTGCAGCACTGTTCACAATAGCCAGAACTGGAAACAACCCAAGTGCCCAAGAACAGACAACTGGTTCCATCTATACAATGGAATACTATACAGCTGTCAGAAAAACTGGTCATGAAATTTGCTTATAAATGGATGGACACGGAGAGTATCACGCTGAGTGAAGTAAGTCAGAAGGGACAGGCATAGAAGGACTGCACTCATTTGTGGGAGATGAAAACACAGGTGGAGTAGGAGACTAACAAGGACAGTAGAAACAAGGGCCAGGAGAACTGGTCCACTGTTGGAAGCCTGCCTCAAGAGCTGGGGGAGAGGGCAGTAGGGACAGAGATAAAGAAGGGACCATTGGGACAATGGTGGTTGGAAGGGGTTGCTCTGGATGGGAGATGTGTGCTGAAAGTAAAGGACCAAACCTGATGGCCTCTCAGTATCTGCGCTGCAAACCATAATGCCCAGTAGGGGCAAGGAGGAAGAGAGGGAAAGGGAAAGGGAGAAGGAGAAGGAGAGGGAGGAAGAGGGGGGGGGGGTAAGGTGACACTTCCTGTCACTGGGGGGAGACAGGAAGGATACAGGGGATATTGGAAGTGGGGAAGTGTACTCTCATGGAGGGATGGGTGCTGGAACATTGTATGTCTGAAACCCAATCATGAAAGCTTTGTAACTGCATCTCAAGGTGATTCAATATTTTTTTTTAAAAAAAGAAACACAGACTTTCTACATATAATGAGCAAAAATTTCTACATATAATGACAGGTTAGAAAACTTGTCTCACATGAACTTAGCAACGTTTACTTTCTTGGAAAAAGTTAGGACTTTTTGGTATAGTTCAGACTGCAGGAGGAATGTTCAGCCAGCAAAATTAACTACACATATTTAGAATCAAAGTAGAACACGAAGCCACGCACTGACTTTATGAGTGTCGTAATAAATGAGAGCTCAGCCAATATAGTCCCTCTGTGCCTCCCAGAATACTTGGAGGCCACAAGTTAAAAGACACAAACAAACAATCCCATAAATGGGGGGCGGGGGGCATTGACTGAGACTAAGTAGCCAACTGATGGGACAGTTTAAGACCACAGACAAGAAACAAGGTCAGAAGCAGAGAGAGGTGGGAAAAAGGTTGAGAAACATTGTTTTTAAATAATAGCATAAATTCGTGTCACAACGTGTTTGTAGATGATAAAACATAGTAGTAATCCAAGTCCCCAAATGGCAGAAATTATTTTATAATCATTGTGCTTTTATAATCATTTGTATTTAAAAATGTATTTTTGTAATTTTGTACATTTATAATAATTATTTTTATAATTTTGTACATTTATAATAATTACTTTATAATCATTATATTTTTCATGTAAGAATCTTTGCAAAGATAATAAAGGGATATTAAATTATAGATAAGGGGTGGGGGGTGGGGTTTTATTGGGGTTCTTCATGGTAAAAAATAAGTATTGTAAAGGGAAATGTGTTTGATATTTGCATGACTGAGACATAAACCTGAAAGCTTTGTAACCTTTCCCACAGTGATTCAATAAATAAATAGAAAAAAAATTAAATAAATAAAAAATAAAAAATAAAAAAATAAAAATAATAAATTATAGATAAGTAACATTGGAAAATATAAATAAAAGATAAATAATATATATTCAGTATCAATATATAGCATATATTTTTTGGCCTTTGGTGACCTTAAATGCAGCACAAAACTTTAAAATGTGATATTAGGCAATGATACATACATATATCTTTATATATCATTTTAATTTTTTAATTTAAAATTTTTAAAATTTATTTTGGCAATTTATATGTCTTAATGTAAACTGACTAAACATTTTTGCTTTTGGCTGGTTTTCCATCAACTTACAGTATCATTAAAACCTCACAAACAGGGAGCTGGAGCGATAGCACAGCTGGTAGGGTGTCTGCCTTGCACACGGCCGACCCGGATTCGATTCCCAGCATCCCATAGGGTCCCCTGAGCACTGCCAGGAGTAACTCCTGAGTGCAAAATCAGGAGTATCCCCGTGTATCGCCAGGTGTGACCCAAAAAGCAAAAAAACCAAAAAAAACCCCTCACAAACAGGATACTATCTTAATTATTCAGCTCCTTTTTTCCTCAACACAGCTTAATATAAGTTTCACAGAATGAATTTTGGCATTAGAGAGAATTCTATTTCGGTTTTGGTTGCAGCTCTAGAGACTCAATGTCCTAAAAGCATATAAGTAAGGCTTGACATATCTATTAACATTTTATACGGATAATCATGGCAATAACAGTGTACCATTCATGGAATGCTTACAAATGTGACAGTTATTCAAGGACTAAAACCTTGATAGCTTTTTAAGATTTCTTAATTGAGTCACCGTGAGATACTTAATAGCTTGTACATCTATTAAAGAAGCCTGTTCTTGGGCCAAAGAGATAGCTCAGTGGACTGGAGCACAGGATTGCATCCTGGACATCACTTATGGTCACTGGAGCTGCACCACGAGTGACTCATAAACACCAAGTCGGGAGCAGTCTCTGAACACTTCGAGGTGCTAGGTAGCACTGTAGCACTGTCCTCCCATTGCTCATTGATTTGCTCGAACGGGCACCAGTAACGTCTCACAACAAATTGTGAGACCTGTTGTTACTGTTTTTGGCATATTGAATATGTCACGGGTAGCATGCCAGGCTTTGCCGTGTGGGCGAGATACTCTCGGTGTGGTCCCAAAACAAAACAAAAAATACTTGTCCTTGGAGCAATTCCCTTAAGGAATGTTCCCTTCACTTTTTTTTTCTGCACGTTTAAAAAATGCCTTATAAAATTAAAAAATTTAGTTGTGGCTAACTGGGGGCATTGGTGGTAGGAAATGTCCACTGGTGGAGGGATGGGTGTTGGAACATCGTATGACTGAAACTCAATCATGAACAACTTTTTTTTAACTGAATCTCACAGTGATTCTGTTAAAAAAAAATTTTTTTTAAATTTAATTGTTTGAAAGGCAGCTGTGGATAAAGGAAAAGTGGAAAGTTATTACAGTTCACGCAGATGCCTCAAATTTCACTACCAGTCACAGAGACAAGGTGACATACCTTCACTGGTTTCTTTTCCTCTTCACTGTATGTGGTCATGATTTTATGTCCGGATTTAACAAGTTCATCGATAATATCTTTGTGTCTCAAAATCTCCATGGTGAAAGTCTGTGATTTACCAAAAAAAAAAAAAAAAGATTAAAAAAGGAGAGTATGTGTAATTCAAATGATAGCAAGAAAGCCAAGTAGTTAAAAAAAAATACCAAGTTACACTGGCAGAGTCTTAAAAAAGTAAATCATACAAGCAAATCTTCTAGACTTAGGACACTCTAGCAAGTATTTAGATGCAAAGGAAAATATATTTCTTCACCTTCTGGACCTGAAGCTGTGCAGAGGTCTGGTCTTGCTCAAGCCTGATGTCACCAAGAGACATCAATTTCTTTTCTGTTTCAGTAATCCAGGATAACTCAGCATCAGCTGCTTGGTCAAACTAAACAAAAGATAAATAATTAGGTCAGCAAGTTCCTGTTACTGGTGCCAGAAAAATACCTATCTACATTTCTTTGAAATATCCTCATTACCCAACTGGAAAAATCTGAGCTTATCTCTTTAAGGCATCCTGAAAGTTTATCATAATGACTGAAGTTGTAAAAAAGGAGAGCTTTCCGCAGCATAATAAAACACATGCTCTCAAAACACAGTGACTTCCTAATGGCACATTAATCATTCTATGACATCTAACACTGTTGTCTTCTTTTCTGATAACTCTAAGAAACTGTCCATAGAAGTTAATACTCAAATTAAAACGTTAAAAATCTCAGCAGCTGCAGATCAGTCTTTCAGTTATTTCACTCACGACCCTAGCCTATAGCCTAGCCTATAGGACAGGCGGACAGTATTCTGCTATTAAAGTATGACTCCTAACTAAAAAAAAGGAATATTTTATTTATCAGTTATCTGCCGTATTATAATAAGTACAAAATATTTCTCTCTGTATACAGAGTATACAACCCAAATAACCTGAGCATAATATTTAACATCTTTAAAAATTACAATTAAAAAACATGCTTAATGCTGAAAGTAGACTATAGATCAAACATGATTGCCACTCAATGTGTCTTTTGCAAACCACAACACCCAAAAGGAGAGAGAGAGAGAACAAAAGGGAATGCCCTGCCACAGAGGCAAGGTGGGATGGGGGGGGGATGGGGGGTGGGAGGGATACTGGAGCCTGTGGTGGTGGAGAATGGGAACTGGTGGAGGGATGGGTACTTGATCGTTGTATGACTGAAACTTAAGCACAAAAATGTGTAAGTCTACAACTGCACCTCATGGTGTCTCACTATAAAAATTAAAAAAAAAAAAGAAAAAGAAAAATGGATGAAGGTGATCAAAAAATAAAAACTTTCAGTTTCTAAAAAAAACATGCTTAAGAGTTTTAAAATTGAATAGTCATTCATAAACATGGTAAAAGTCCATAAAGGAAAGGAACATATATAAAGAAAATAAAAAAATCAGAGTTAATACCATTGTTAATTTAGAAACTGGTATTTGTAGAAGTTGGGAAAGACTTACAAAGGTCTGAAGTAAAAATACTGGAAAAATGGTTTTATTACCAATTATTATGCATTCTCCATTATTATGAAGATTTCTTACATCACATTCTTTGAAGTAAAATTCTAAAATAAAATCACTGTATTCTTATATACCTGGATACTTGCATTTAGGCTGTGGATTTTTTTTTTGTGATTTTATAAACAACCCTGTGATAACTATCCTGGCATAAAAATCTCTATTGATATTTCTAATACTTCCTTAGGAAGATTCCTAGACGTTGATAACCAAGTCAAAAAGCACAAACATTTTCCAAGTATCTTGCATCACAGAAGGTAACTGTAGAAGTGATCATAAAGGAATAGAGAGATCAAGTGTCACCACACGTACTAATGACAGATGTGACCAACAATGGCCTCAGTTAGAAGATTTACTGGGTCCGGGCAATTGTGAGTGTTTAAGCCCAGTCCTGATGACATGATTCACTGAGAGTACAAAACTCAGAAAAACAGCCCAAGCCTTTCTACCTGAGTGCGAAGAGTGCAAAATATCTAACACATGTTTTTCAGTCATGAAAAACAAAAAGCAACACGAAACACATACTGTTTGTGTTCCGGCTATTTTTAGTATTTACATGACAGTTCTAATAAAGAAAATCAGGCTGTTACTGCGTGTATTGATTTAATACTACTTCTGCCTTCACTAAAAGGGGAGATGGAGAGAGAGAGAGAGAGAGAGAGAGAGAGAGAGAGAGAGAGAGAGAGAGAGAGAGAGAGAGAGAAAGTCAAATAAAGCAGCCTGATGGAACCATGGAAATCGCCAAATGGGAGACAGAAACTCAAACAGTCCTTCTTTACCTAAGGCAAATATTTGTGCTGCTGAAAGAAAACAAGATTTTAAGCGAAAATTTTCCTTTTGTCTCTTCTTTGGAGATTTTTTTAAAAAGTAAACACATATTTATTCATTAGCAAAAATGGAATAGCCGCGGAGTCTACAAAAAAGCAATTTACAGTAAAGCAGGGAATTTCAGGCTGATGATTCATTCAAACAACTAGTTAGTGTGCATTTCTAGTGGAATGTAAAAAACTGTATTTTCCTCCTGAACAACATGGAGCACAGGATTTCTTTATTGTTTATACACATAGCAAACGTTACCTTCACATAAACTAAGATCATCTTTATGTCTCACAAATGCTTTCTGAGAAACACTTTACTTTTGATTTAAATGCTTTTATTTTAATTAATTTTGTTTTTTTATCCACACCCAGCGATGCTCAGGGGTTACTCCTGAGTCAGCACACAGAAATTACTCCTGGCAGGATTTGGGGGACCGTATGAATGCCAGGGACCCAACCCGGGTCAGCCGTGTGCAAGGCAAGTACCCTACTGCAGCCCCAGCTTTCTACGAAATACTGTCATGTCTTTCTTTGGCGAAATCTAACCATCGTCCTTAGCTTATATAACTAATTAATTCCCATTTTAGCTGAATCAACGCTTGAGAACTTTCCTATAATTTAGTGAACTACTTTTCATTGGCTATTTCTAAATATTCCCGAGCGACACACTCAAAATCATTGACTGAAGTGCCTAAAATACAGTATCTCCTTTAGCCTTTAGCCTTTAGCCTTTATCTCCTTTAACATCTACATCAGTAAACAATCAACCGAGACTCATTTTTTAAAAAATTAAGGTAGAATGAAGTTAACTTTGCAGAGCTTCTTATTCAGTTAGTAAATGCCAAAGCTGAGAGTCAAACATTGGTCTGACGCAGAGTCTGCACTCTCGGTTGGCCTGTTACACATCATTTGTGCTTGCAGGCATGTGGGCTTCCTGAAGGCAAAACATCCCTCTGATTTCAACGCAAACGGCTCCCACGTCAGAACAGGCAACGGGCAGTGGATCTTAACGTACTCTTTAAACGTTCTCTGGTGTCTGACACGTTGCTTTCGCACTTTTGGGGAAAGTTTCTCGAGTGGAAGTCGAAGTTAAGGACAGCGCGATAAAGTGAACCTTAACCTCAAGGACATCCTTTCTACTCCCTTTCCCTGGCCGCGGATCTTATCAATTTCTTTTGACTGGCGTTTCCTTCCATTTTTCGCAGGCACTATTCATAACCTAGCCCCTATGCTCCCACTCCCACACCACCCTGACCGGTCTAAACAAATCTCCCTTCCTCTGGGGAGGTTTCCTCCTAGTTTTTTAAAGTACATAAACAGGTGTAGGCTGATTCAGAATGATCCGCTGGCTTGTTTATTTTAATTGCCCCCAAGTCACCTCTGCGTGGTTTGATGGTGTTATTGGAGCCAGCACAGATATGCTTAGAAATTAGAAATGCTGTCGCGTATTTGGGATTCGCAGTCCCAGTGAGGTACAAATCATTTTCAAGCTTCTAACAATATACATTTTCTGTCCCTCTCGGAGAGCCTGGCAAGCCTGGCAAGCTACCGAGAGTATCCCGGCCGCACAGCAGAGCCTGGTAAGCTCCCACTGGCATATTCGATATGCCAAAAACAGTAACAATGATGGGTCTCATTCCCCTGACCCTGAAAGAGCCTCCAATATGGCACTGTTGGGAAGGACGAGTAAGGAGAGGCTGCTGAAATCTCAGGGCTGGGACGAATGGAGACGTTACGGGCGCCCGCTCCAGCAAATCGATGAACACCAGGATGACAGTGATATCGTGATACTAACAGCGGTACATTTAACCTTCAAAAAAGGCAAAGAATGATGACCTGCTACTAAGCTTAAAGGAGCACAGTGGTCTGAACTCAGGCTAAAGGTCTGTGCTTTGTAAGCAAAAAGTACCTTCCCCTATTTCCATGTTGCTCATTTGGTTCAATTTACAAACAGACAAAGAAACGTTACAAAGATATCTTACTGTGTGAGGTTCAATATGCAAACCCACATACAGTTTCTAGCCATATAGTGCACGCATTGTGAGAGAGGCAGCTGTGGTGGGCGTGTGTGTTTAAATAAAGCACACCATCATTATTTAC
This sequence comes from Sorex fumeus, assembly GCF_029834395.1. Classification (NCBI taxonomy): domain Eukaryota; kingdom Metazoa; phylum Chordata; class Mammalia; order Eulipotyphla; family Soricidae; genus Sorex; species Sorex fumeus. The sequence continues at coordinate 445,049 of NW_026606298.1, read as the reverse complement.
TGAAACTGCCTTGTTCTATTCACATATTTCCTAAAAGTAATGAATGGCTTTAATTCTTTTTAAAAAGAATATCCTCTTCAAAATAACGCTTGCAAATCTGTAGAATTATATTCGGAGGCTTGTTACTGGTAGCACAGTGAATACAGGACTCACTCATTCACCCATAATTGAGCCTGTTCAATTATTTTCCAAATCAAAATAAACATCATTTACATTTACACTGGGCCCTGGGCCCTCTGATTTCAAGATTCAAAGGCACATCTTCTTGAACCTGTTATTATGATACAAGATCAAAATGAAAAATCTGAATCATGAATAATTAAAAAAAACTTCTCATTCTTTCCCATGTATTTTCTGGACACATTTAATTTGGTATTTGGAGAGCAAACATTCCACTTCTACATTCTCTAATAGTGATCTGAAATGACTGTCCACAAATACTCATGAATTTGTTCAATTCCCCAAAAGGCAAGTTATCATAAAAGTTAGGTCTGTAAAAAATTAACTTTAATGCCAGACCAAAAAAAAAAAAGACATAAATTAAGAGAGTTTACTTGAATCAGTTTAATGTAGTTAGGTTATTCTGAGACAAATTTCATCTATTAAAAAAAATTTCCAAAGCAAAAGAGTTTATTTGAATCATGTTAATATAGTTAGGTTATTCTGAGACAAATTTCATTTATTAAGACAAAAAATTCAGATTCAAGACTCACACCTCCACCTTTGTCACCTCCGAGTGTGGCTGCACTGGGGAAGATTTAGAAAGGGGTGATAGTAAACTATGTCACTAATGACATGTCTAAAAAGATGAAGAGTGGCCAAACCATGGCCATACATCAGGTGAAAAAGAGAGAATAATCGATGATTTGTTTATATGTCATGAAACAGGGAGCTAACATCTAGGTCAAAAGTTTGGTATTTTGGTTCTCTCTGTCGGTTGGTTTGGGGCCACACTCATTGAAGCTCGTGGTTTCCTCGTGGCTCCATGCAGGGCTGGGAGAGCCACATGGGCTGCCAGGGATGGGACCTCGGTCAGCTGTGTGCAGGGCAAATTCCTCAGTCGTACTCTCTCCCAGCCAGTTCTGGTCCCTCCTCTTGCATCCTTCTTCTGTTTCACTGATCTATTTCCACTGGGTAGACAGCCAACAAATCTTTGACACTTAAACTGTTTTCTAGTCCCAGTCTCAAACGCCTATAAATGGGTTAGCTCTAAAACAATTTTAGTGATGGGTCAGCTCCTTTATAAACTTGAGCGTTTTGAATTGATAAAATACCCTTTGGAGAGTTAAACAGAAACTCTGTCAAACAAGAAAGGCAAGCTACTCTATTCTGATACTTGTTTAGGAAAAATAAGATTTCACGATCCTTTCGGCTTGCATTTTCATGTCTCATAGCCATCATCGTTGGAAACATTCTTATCACATACATTTTGCCGTAACAATGGCAACTTTCCTCAGATTACTAAAGGGAGTTAGAAACAAAATGGATTAGCCTTTAAGATTTTTTTCTTCTGATGTTATTTATCAGGTGACTCCGGGGTGAGACACAATAAGATGTGGGTTAAATTCTGTTTGAAACTCTGTCTGAGGTTATAGAAAATTCACCTTACTATTCACTGCATGGGCTGGAGCTATAGCAAAGTGGTAGGGAGGTTGCCTTGCACGCAGCCAGCCTGGCAGACCCAGGTTCGATTCCTCCGCCCCTCTGGGAGAGCTTGGCAAGCTACCGAGAGTATCTCGCCCGCACGGCAAAGCCTGGCAAGCTACCCGCGACGAATTCAATATGACAAACACAGTAACAACAAGTCTCAAAAATGGAGACGTTACTGGGCCTACTCGAGCAAATCAATGAACAATGGGAGGATGGTGATGATTCACTGCATATGAATAGCTCAAAGCTCTAAATTGCCATTAGACAGATGTATTTCAAGAGAATAAACATATAAACACAGAAAATCATATGTAAAAATATCTAACAATCAGAAGATATTAATGGCACTATATGTTCATTAGGTGTTTCTGTATTCTTTCAGAAAACATGAAATTATAAAAAATAAATATTTTTATTTTTTCTGGAGGGTATATAATTTAGGTTCTAGAAGATTCATACTGAACTATTTACTTATTTTAAAAAAACTAAACACATTTGGCATACGCTTATAAAACCTTGACTAGAACTGGCTACAATTAATGAATGACTAGGGCATTTATCAGAGCTTACCAAGCACTGTAAGCATAACTTGTCACTTTACCCTTAACTGTCTCATTTTACCAAACTAACTAACCATAGTCAACTTCTTAAGAAACTCTTACTCACAAGAGTCAACAATACTTCCCTTGTTTTTCAGAAAAGCCCTAGTGCCAATCCTGAAATGTTCAAATAAATCTTGGTGGAAAACATCACATCGGTATTTTCAAATAGTTGAATAAACTTCACAAATAAATGCACTCATTTTCCTATAATAATGAGGCATACAAATTCCTCCAAACTTTGAAAACAGAGTCATGCAAATACATTCCTCAGGCATGAATGCCGCCCTCACAAAACTTTTCTGGGAAGGTCTCTTGCTAACATTGTATTTTCAGCAGGTTTTGTGATTCTAAGGCATAGAACTAAAGTGAGAAGTACAGAGAGCTTAAGGAAAAAAAATATATGTACATGTACATATGTGTGTGTGTATATATATATATGTTATACTTTTACAGTGTCCTTAGAAAATAAATAGTGAATGCTCCCACAAAATCTCCTAGATTTGTATTTTTTACTTTGGCTGATGTTTCAGGCATAGATATGAAGAGTCTTGGTAAAATGAATTGGGAGGAAAACACTGTCTAGGACCGAAGCAGCCCAAAAAACCATGAAGGCCTTTGAGACACAGACCCCATCTGAGGAGACTAGAAAACCTTTAATAAGATGCAGAACTTCAGGTCCAACCTTGGCTGGGTTGTCTGGGAGGAGAGACCCCCAGCTGGAGCAAAGGCCAGGCTAAGAGTATCAAAGAATCATCGACAGCTCCAAATTTCCCCCTGTGGCATCCACCCCAGCAACAGACTGGAGATGGAGGGCATTTGGGAAAGCATATACATCCACAAGGCCGAGGGGAAAGTGCACATTTCCCCATTCCAGGGAAGAGTCTTTCATGAGATGTGTCCTTCCTTCCTTCCTTCCTTCCTTCCTTCCTTCCTTCCTTCCTTCCTTCCTTCCTAATTTTTATTAGTGAGACACCATGAAGTACAGTTGTAGACTTACAAATTTTTTGTGCTTGGGTTTCAATTATACAATGATCAAACACCCATCCCTCCACCAGTGCCCATTTCCCACCACCACGGGTCCCAGTATCCCTCCCACCCCCCATCTCCCCCATCCCACCCTGCCTCTGTGGGATTCCCTTTTGTTCTCTCTCTCCTGTTGGGTGTTGTGGTTTGCAAAAGAGGCAATGGGTGACAATCATGTTCGGTCTATAGTCTACTTTCAGCATGCTTCTCCCATCCTGGGAGGATCTTCCCAACACCCTTTATTTGGTGCTCCCTTCTCTATCTGAGCTGCCTTTTCCCTTGGCATGTGTGGCTGGCCTCCAAGCCATGGAGTAAAATTCCTGGTACTAATCTCGGCCATTCTTGGGTGTTAGTTTCCTATTTTGTTACTTTATGTTCTCCAGATGAATGCAATCTTTCTATGTCTATCCCTTTCTTTCTGAGTCATTTCGCTTAACATGATACTTTCTTGATGGCATGCATTCTGCTTCCTGCAAATTCGCTCCAGAATCAACATGCGATGTGCATTTCTCTTGAACATGAAACTCTTTCTTTCTTCATGTTGCTCTGAGTCAATTTCTTTGAATAGAACTTATTTCAAATCACTATTTCGTCTCCTCCTAAAATTCTTTAACATGAGAGAAGGCAATGGTGCTGGGAAACCTGGCAGAATGTGGCACTGATTTCCCTTGTCCCGAAAAAAGCAATTCCTCACTCCAGCCTGTGTCCTTGGCTTCCCCAGAGCCAGGTGGCCAAGACCAGTTCCTGCACTGTGCAGACCCAGGAACTTCAGACACAGCTTGACAGCGGCCTCCTGGGGTGGGTGGGACGCTAACCTCCAGATTGCATGGGTGCTTGTAGCTAACTTGGCCAGTCTTGACCCACCCCAACTCACCTTCAGCACAACTGGCAACGTAGCCAGGAGTCAAGAGACCTGCTACAATATTCACAGGCAGTCTGAGGAACCCTCTTATTTTGGTGGGAATCAAATAACAATATTCAAATGATACTAGTTACAGCTTAGTCACACGGCTCCTGAAACTATTTAATGTACACGGGGGCCGGAGTCATAGTAACAGCAGCAAGGGCACATGCCTTGCACACGGCAGACCCAGGTTCAATCCCTGGCACCCCAGATGGTCCCCCAAGCCTGCCAGGAGTGATTCCTGAGTGCAGAGTCAGGAGTAACCCCTGAGTTATCACCGTGTAGCCCCCAAACAAACAAACAATAAACAACAAAGTACACTTTGAGATCACACCATCACAGGAAGTCTGCCCTAAGAGTCTAATGATGCAATCACGTAAATACCCAGAGATTTCAATAAAAGTTTATCAGAACATGCATGATGAACGATTACAAGATCCCAACTGCTGCTCAGAGCTGTCTGCATGAGCAGTGCATAGAGGCTGTCTATAAAATTCTTTGGAACTATAAACTGTATGAGTCATAGAGAGGTCAGGCACAATCATGGTCCCCCTGGAGTCATCTTCGACAAACACTCTCCCTTCCCCACACAACTGCTTCCTTGTTCACTCCGAAAGAACAGACCCACCCTTGGCCACAGTTGCCTGGAAGGGAACAGTTCACACTGACAGGATAACTCTGGTGTTTGCTGACAGAGATGAGATATAACTGCCCCTCAGGCAACAACACTTAACGCCTCAACAGGCATCTACGTGGGCCACAAAGCATTTTTGCCAGAAAGGCAGGACTGATCTCAAAACCGTGGCTGACCTGGCGTGGCTCAGTCTTGGACACAAAGGGGCAGATGGCTGTCAACAATGCACCAATGCGCCTTGCCCTGCATCCTGATGCTGGAGCGACTGGGTCGCATTCTTTTCCTATCCTGGCAGAACAAACGCATGGAAACGCTGCTCCCAGAAACCTTTGGTCAGGTAAGGCCTGGAAACAACTGGAGAGAATGTATCGCCCAGACAACAAACCACGGGCCCCTACCTGCTGCGACCTCAGAAGGGCAGCATCGATCTCCTCCACCTTTTGAGCGATGGTGTCGCTGACTAAGCGGTAGCGCTCGTTGTCCTCGGCCACCATTTTTTCAAGACCTTCCCGGGCCCTCCACGGTACCAGTTCCAGTAAAGCACTGCTCACTTCATTGAGGGAGTCCACTATAGCTTTGCTGTTCTGAGCTTCCTTTTTCAACTCCTGAAAACAGAATTAAGAAAACGTACCAACCTCTTGGCAACGCTGAAGAGCGTGAAGAGGCTTTTTAGCTATCCTTGGGGTGGGGGGTACGGGGGTGCTAAAGTCTTTGCAGGCAAATGATGGGATACAGTGACACCCACCCCCCACCCCAATGCCCAGATCTAGTGAACGTTCATAAACCTTCGTTGATGCAAGCTACTGTAGAAAGTGTCTACTGAGGTGTTCAGAGAACAATTCTTTTGTCAGTGTGCTAAGATTTTTTATTTGCTGAATGTACATGTTTATTTGTTGGGAGACGTTTCTGGTGCTCGCTCGAGAAAATCGATAAACAACGGGAGGATAGTGCTACAGTGCTACATGTTTAAAATTTGGGAAACTCGGGGCGGGCTGGAGAGATAGCACAGCGGGTAGGGTGTTTGCCTTGCACGCGGCCGACCTGGGTTCGATTCCCAGCATCCCATATGGGCCCCCGAGCACCGCCAGGAGTAACTCCTGAGTGCAGAGCCAGGAGTAACCCTTGTGCATCGCCAGGTGTGACCCAAAAAGCAAAACAAAAAAAAAATTGGGAAACAAAACCAAGCAAGTTAATGCAAAGTGATCTTTACTATTCCGTAACCCGGAAGTGATCGGGTACTAGAAAAGTCAAATTAAAGAGAAAAGCCCAAGTCAGAATAATGCATAATATGACCCTCAAAATGAGGACATACTGGCTTTCAATCATTCTAGCTTCAACACCCAGGCTCAGGGAGCTTGAGCCTCATGTATACTCCTATGTTTAAGGATAATAAAAAACAGAGCCTGAGATCTGAAAAAAAAAAAATTAACTTACACAATGATCAGCAAGGCTGAGTATGATTTCTGTACTGTAATCCTAAAAGCTACTTCTTGCTATGTATCCCTCTTATAAAATGGCTATTCTAAGCAAAGAACAATAACCATTTCCCTTGCTTTGTTTTTCTCCCATCATTCTAGCTCTTGTGTAACAGGCTGCCCCAAACAGCAGACCCTGGAAGCGCATTATAATACCGTGTTTTCATCTTGGAGCTCCTAAATGTTTAAACAGTTGATCTGCTGCCAATTTCCGCTGGGTTCCCACCCACCCCGGCCTCCTTTAGCGTACACTAGTGATGATACGAAACAAATCAAGCTTCGTTTCAGTGTGAATATGACTCCCGGAAAGATGACACAGTGACCCAGAATGGATAAATCTGAGCGTACTTTTTGCCGGGCTTGTGCTTGGCTAGCGGCTTCTCCCTTCAGAACCTGGGTTTCATAGGAAAGCAATTCCACCTCCACTTTGTCTAGCCAGGTGCAGAGCTCCTCGTGCGTGGAGTGTAGCCGTCTCGACAGCTGCAGGGCCTGGTCCAGGATCTTGGCGACGTCCGCACTCAATTTTGTAATGTCTTTGTACCTTGCTTTAATGGCTTCCAATTTATCTTGAATTATTAAGACTTCATCACCTAAAATTTCAAAGGCAAGTTATATCTCACAAAAGAAAAACAAGGGGGGGGGGAGAAATGGGTTCTTTGCATATTATTGTTTGCTGATGAGATTTTCTGGAAGGGGGACAAAAGGAGGAGACTTTTCTTGAAAGGATTTTTTTTTGAATTTTTATTAGTGAAACACCCTGAGGTACAGTTGTAGACTTACAAATTTTGGTGCTTGGGTTTCAGTTATACAATGATCGAACACCCATCCCTCCACCAGTGCCCATTCTCCACCACCACTGATCCCAGTATCCCTCCCACCCCCCATCCCCCCATCCCACCCTCCCTCTGTGGCAGGTCATCTTGAAAGAATCTTGAGTCAAGAAAAAGAGGCCCTTGCTCAGAAAGAGAAGGGAACACGAAATAAAGGGTGTTGGGAGGATCCGCCCAAGATGGGAGAGCATGCTGAGGGTAGACTATCGACCAAACATGATTGCCACTCAATGCCTCTTTTGCAGACCACAGCACTCAAGAGGAGAGAGAGGGAAATGCCCTGCCACAGAGGCAGGGTGGGATGGGGGCTGGGGGGAGGGAAGGGATACTGGGATCTGTGGTGGTGGGAAATGGGCACCGGTGGAGGGATGGGTGTTTGATCATTGTACAATTGAAACCCAAGCACAAAAATGTGTAAGTCTACAACTGTACCTCATGATGTCTCACTATTAAAACAAAACAAACAAAAAAAAAAAGAGGCCCTTTCTGGGACGTAATCTCTTCCAGGACTTCTGACATGCAAACAGTAGAACCGGAAAGGGTCACAGTGACCTCAAAAGGTCACAGTGACCTCAGTTACATAGGAAGCAGTCTTTCCCTTTTGTATCTATTTATGTGGTATTTTCTGTTTTAGGGCTAATATACTGGCTTTGTGGACTATTAACTTTTCCAGGGTACTGGCTTTCTGTGTCCCTGTTTACCAAGTAGAAGTACAGAACCTTGTTCATAAGGCTGTGACCAAAACCCAGTTTTTATTGATAAAGTATTAAGGACAGTACCTGGCATATGGATATGCATATCATACAAATGTTGTTAATTAAAAAAAAAACCTACAGAATTTTAAATATAATCTCATTGAAAACTCATGTGGTTTATGAAAAATACATTTATCGGACTTTCCTACCAGATTCTCACTTGCCTCTACCTTTTTTTTAGAGACACAGAGAAACGGAATCCTGGATTTTAGATTCCCAGTTCTAATTTCAGATACTATATTGAATTACTTCAACTCATAATGAATGGTACTTGCTCCCACTACACACATGCCTGTGCGAAAGAGAGAGAGAGATGGAGAGAGAGAGAGAGAGAGAGAGACAGAGAGACAGAGACAGAGAGAGAGAGACAGAGAGAGAGAGAGAACTGGATATAGGTATAGTAAAACTTTCTCAAGACCAAAGGAATTACAAAAGCAAGTAATTGGCTTGTTTTCTTAGTAAGCATGAAGAAATAAAACCTGGGATCCGTCACAGTAAGTATCACTGAATGCAATTTGTTTTAAAACTAAATTAATGCAAAAAAACCTAAATAAGTGCACACACAAACACAAATGCTAACACACACGCACACACACACACGCACACACACACACCCCAGTGGGAAAAGAATCTAGTTCCATTAGATTCTCTGATCTTCTAGCTCCCAGGGACGCTGTGCTTTAGGTTATGAGTAATCCACACTAGTTCTCTTAAGATCTAAGTGAGATCATGAGAAAAAGTTGGGACCACATTCCACCGACTGCCCTCCCGACACCCCCCTGCAACCCAGCTCCACACCGCTCTTTCAATCATCCCCCAGTCAAGTCGGAGAGTGCCCTCAACATGGAAAAAGAATTTTGCTTCTCCCCCACGGCTAAAATATTTTGAAAGCAATATAAAATGCAGATTGCATGATCACGTGATCTGAAAGGTATCTCACCTGTCGTTTGTTTAAGTAGTTCCAAGCCATTTAGTAACGCCTGATCTACACTTTGTTTTCTGAGTACGATGTCCTCTTGCAGAACCTAAAAGGCAGGTGCCATTTTTCACGTGGTGGCAGTGGGGAATTAAATAAACATTAGAGTTAGTTAATATTCCAAAAATCATTACGGTTCATAAAGATACTCATGTGCTGACTTGGAGGCCAGCCACACATGCTAGGGGAAAAGGGAGCTCAGATAGAGAAGGGAGCACCAGATAAAGGGTGTTGGGAGGATCCTCCCAGGATGGGAGATGCATGCTGAAAGTAGACTCTAGACCAAACATGATTGCCACTCAATGCCTCTTTTGCAAACCACAGCACCCAAAAGGAGAGAGAGAACAGAGGGGAATGCCCTGCCACAGAGGCGGGGTGGGATGGAGGCGTTGGGGGGTGGGAGGGATACTGGGACCCGTGGTGGTGGAAAATGGGCACTGGTGGAGGGATGGGTGTTTGATCATTGTACAATTGAAACCCAAGCACAAAAATTTGTAAATCTACCACTGTACCCCATGGTGTTTCACTATCAAAAATTAAAAAAAATGTAAATGATGGAGAATGGGCACTGGTGGAGGGATGGGTACTGGATCATTGTATAACAGAAACCCAAGCACAAAACTTTGTAAATGTACAACTGTACCTCATGGTGTTTCACTAATAAAAATTTAAAAAAAAAAGAAATTTACTCCAGTAGTCAAGTAACCTATACCACCAACTTTTGGAATAACGATAATGAAAGGAAAAAGGAAAAGCAAACTTGAATAAAAATGTTATCACCTTCAAAAAAAAAAGATACTCATGTGCAAACATCTTTCAGTGTCCTATAATTACCCTCCTCTTTTCAGCACTATAGGCTTTGCCCATGTTTATCCACCATGATTGACAGCACTCTTCCGTTCAAAAAAGGATTTAGGGCACAAATGAACATGGGCTGTACGGAGACAGTGGTTAATGCTGGGTCTCGGTAAAGACAATACAACTTAAAGGTGGGAAGGGAAAACAAAATCCAACTAATGGGATAAATTCCATCTCCTCTTAAAAATGACTTCCTTAAAGGTAATCTGAAGACCCAGGCAATCCTTTCTGGGTACGACAATCCATCTACAGCACAGTGAACACAAAATAGAAAATAGAAAATAAGAGAGACACGAAATAGAAAACAATAGAAACGGAAATGAAATGAAATAAAATAAATCAAAATACCCGAAGTTCAGACTGTTGCTTCCAGAGGCCCTCATTGCTGTAATCCTGGACCGAGAGCTTGCTTAGTTTGTCATGCACTTCATTCAGCCAATTCATCAGTTCAACTTCATCTTCCCCAAAAATCTTAGCATTACATAAGGCCTGCTGGAGGAGCTCGGACCTGCTGTGACTTCTCTCTTGAATCTCAAGGTACCACACTTGAGAGGAGTCTAATTTATTCTGTACCATATCTTTATCCTCCCTGGAGCTTAAAACCTTTAAGGACTGGCCAATGCTAATAGCCTGGTGTAAAAGTTTATTGTGATTGATGATGTCATCTTCTAAGGCCTAAACAGAGTTTGAACAGAGAGAAACAAACAAACAAACAAACAAAAAGAATGGAGAAAAAAAAAATGAAAACATCAACAGAACGAAATGAGGGCTTTTGAAATGGATTCAACTGGCAGTTATACACAAAACAACAATGGTATACGATTCAAACACATGTCATACAACCACAAAGTAAATGAAAAATTGGATCTTAATAACGTGTGATTACTAGCTTACTTTGTGCTGTGCAATTTGTTCCTCAAGTTTAGATGCCTGGGTCCCGATGGGCTCGGAGTTCGCCAGCCTCTTCTCGATGGTCGTGAGCCAGTCGTTCAGTGGTTCTAAGGTTTCATGAAACTGCTGTGCTACCACACAGATACCTTCCAATTGACGATTCCTATAAGAGAGCCAAAATAAAGGTCACTTAGGGATAAGGAATGTATGAAATAGTCAACAAAAGTCTTTACCCATGCATCTGCATCCTATCTGAAGCTCTTTTATATTTAAAAGCTCAAAGGTTAAGATGAAAATATTTAACCTTTCACGCACATGTTAAAAATAGTTGTTAAGGACATTGGTAAGAATATGGAGAAAAAGAAACTCTGGCATACTATTGGTGAGAATATAAATTGGTGATGGTCCCATAGAAAATGTTATGGGAATTCGTTTTATTTTATTTTTATTTTTAATGGCTTATACATTTTATTTCTTTAAAAGTCGCAGCATCCATTTTCTTCTTTTTAATTTTAATTTTTATTGAATCACAGTTACAAAGCTTTTATGTTTGAGTTTCAGTCATACAATAACCGAACACCCATCCCTCCACCAGTGCACGTTTTCCACCCAAAAAAAAAATAGTTGTTAAGGGGCTGGAGCAATAGCACAGGTGGTAGGGCGTTTGCCTTGCAAGCGGCCGACCCGGGTTTGATTCCCAGCATCCCATATGGACCCCTGAGCACCGCCAGGGGTGATTCCTGAGTGCAGAGCCAGGAGTAACCCCTGTGCATTGCTGGGTGTGACCCAAAAAGCAAAAAAAAAAAATTAATTAAAATAAAAAATTTAAAAAAGAATAAAAATAGTTGTTAAAATTATAGCTCAACAACAGACTAACCTTAAGCGCCTATATCTTATGCGTCCTTTTGTTTGTCTTTGGGTCACACTTAGTGGTGCTCAGGGCTTACTCTTGGTTCTGTGCTCAGGGATTATTCCTGGCAGGGCTCGGGGGATCATATTGAGTGCCTGGGATCACACCTGTGCTGGCTGCAGACAAAGTTAGAGCCCTACCCACTGTATTATTGCTCTGGGCACCAACTTTTAGTTCCTGGGGAGCATTTTTGTCTAGGGTCCTAGGAAATAATGAACTAATCCTACTGCAGAATTCAGGATTAGGCAAATTCTTCTTCTTGCCATTCCAGCTCCAAAGAAGACAGGAATTTCTCGAACACAGTCACTCTGTTCGGGGGTTTATTTATTTTCAACTCAACTAGTGTATGCGGCTACACTTCACCGTAGCTCCCTCTCAACACCAGTCAACGTGGTGCCCATGCAGATAATGAAAAATGTGAAGTGCAAAAGCCCAGGGAAGGGGTGTAAGCATGGAGAGATGAAATAAAACAGTGGTGGGGGGGGAGGGGACTAAAGAAATCGTTCCTCTATTTATTATACACCAAACAGGAATCTGGGCTCACTGACAAAATTTGTGCCTTTCCTATCAAAATACCCTCTAGGTAGGAAAAAAAAAAAGAAAAAGAAAAGAAAAACCTTAAAGAGCTCTTTGAAGCCATGCTCCAGGCTACCTGGCCTTCATGAATATTCCAGCACCTTCTTGCAGTTAACTGCTGCTCCTCTTTTTAAACACAATTTATCTATGACTTCCCTGCCTCCAGACCAGGTTCTTCTTATTACATAATATCCCATAGCAGCCTATTGATTTGTTCTGACAGATCATACTGATTATTGCTTTTCAATGGCTATAAAATCCTACTAGATATAAAACCCTGGAGGAGGGCCGAGGTGATGTGTCCAGCTAACTCCCCTAAAACCAAAACCCACCTTCATGCCTGATGCATGGCAAAGAGATAATCACTGTGATACAAACAAACAAACACTGTCCTCCCGTTGTTCTTCGATTTGCTCAAGTGGGCCCAGTAACGTCTCCATTTTTGAGACTTGTTGTTACTGTGTTTGGCATATCGAATACATCATGGGTGGCTTGCCAGGCTCTGCCGTGTGGGCGAGATACTCTCCATAGCTTGCCAGGCTCTCCGAGAGGGACGGAGGAATCGAACCCGGCTCAGCCGGGCTGGCTGCGCGCAAGGCAAACGCCCTATGGCTGCGCTATCGCTCCAGCCCAGAGAAATAAAATCTATACTGGACGAAAATGCTCTTCTTTAAAAAACAAAGGGATTGGGATAAATCCAGTAATTGTAAGAATTGCCACCAGAGGAAGGGAGAGAGGGACCCCTGCCCTTGCTTCCTATGTTCACAGACATGATCAACGTAGGAAAATGACGGTCTGGAAAAAGGTATTACCAAAATTTTTTCAAAAACAAGAGTCAGTATGAAAGCCACTGTTCCTCTTTTTTAAACACCGGCAGCATTGAAATTACCGTGTTTCGGCTTTGCTCAGCAGAGCGTCCCATCTGCTATCCAACAGATCCAGCTGTTTCAAGATCTTCACTTTATCGGCAGGTTCTGCGGTTGCTGCAATTTTTTCTCCTTCTCTTTTGATTACTTCCACAGTCGATTTGCGGTCATCCAGCAGTCTTTGGAGAAGCTTGGGACAAAACATCAAACACGCGTAGAGATAAAAAGCCAGCCAAGAAAGAATTGTATCAACATAAAGGGAAATGTATTCTAAGTTTTTTTGATAAGCGTCAGATATAATTTGTACGGATGCACACCGAATACCCAAGAAGTAGGATTTTTTCATCTGTTTTTGATGATTCATTGTTTCTGGTAGTAGATAATATTAATGTTTATAAGGCCATAAACATGTCATTATTAATTTTTAATGTAAAATAATAAAAGAGTGCTATCTATGAAAATTTCTGAATAATGGGGAAAGTACAAAATTCATTATATTAATGAAATGAAAATGCCCTAAATACTCAACTACTCTCTATCCCACTGATACAAATTATATCATAAATCATTTAATGTTTTCAAACCCATTTCCCACATTAAGTGATCTATTACAGACAATGAAGAGGAGACTTAGCCAAGTTGGTTCACAAATTTGTGAGATTAACACTTGACAAGGCAAGACTAAATCCTCAAATTCTTCATAAAGATGGAAACCTCAAAAAGGACCCTTACATATCATTTCCAAAAGGAAATGACAGTAGAACAAATCTGAACTCTTTCAAGTTATCTAAGTGAGAAGAATATTTTAGGATTTAGCGGCAGAAATAAAATTTAATTTCAAGTACATGTTTCAAGACGACTGGAATGGAATGCTTGACAAAGGGAGCCAGCACTCATGATTACCTTGTTTTAATCTAATCAAAACAAATACTTTAAGAGCAAGTGTTATGCCCTGGCACTGCACGACCAGCAATGAGAAAGGCACAGGTGCATAAAATACTATAAATATTTCATCTCTCCCTTAATACGATTCTTACTGGGAGAAAGCAAAGAATGAAAGATTGCTGGCAGAGGCAGCAAGCTCCGAGAGTGTTCTCTGACTTTCGTTTTGACATCTAGACCACCAGAGCAAGAGGCGAGGTGGAAAAAGTCTAGAAAGAATAAACTCCTGTCACGGGTTAGAATCATGAGACAAAACACGGCAGGTGGTTTCGGCAGGAAAGAGAGCACATGAAGTCAATCACTTTCATTAAACTTCAACAGCAAAGTCTCTGGCAATGAAGATAACAAAATCAATAGGCTTTGTTGACTAAGCATATATAGTTCATTAGCTCTAGAAGAATAATGAAAGATTAAGTTGGAAACGGCAGCAGCTAAATTATTCAAATATCACACACATTGTAGGTTTCCAGCTGTGTTTGTTCAGTTCTCACCTCTAACCTAATTCTACTGTGCCTGTTTCCCAATATGCTGAAGCCTTCCAAAAGTACTTAGAGAGGGTCAGAAAATAGGACAGTGGATATGGCCCTACAAACAGCCGTCCCGGGATCAATCCCCAGCACCACATAGAGTCCTCAGAGCACCTGGAGCATGATCCTGGAGCACAGAGCCAGGAGTAAGCGCTGAGCACTGGTGAAGGTGCGTCCAAAGCAAACAAAAGAGGAATTTTTAGAGTGAATTCAACGGAGCCTCTTAATTTTCTCCCTCCTTTTGAAAATTTCACATGAGAAACTTGCCCACGTACTGTGTCCTAGGTCCCTCCCCATAGGTTAATTCAAGTCTGGATTGAAAAATAAATATGAGGGGCTGGAGTGATAGTACAGAGGGTAGGGCATTTGCTTTGCACGCGGCCAAACCGGGTTCGACTCCCAGCTTCTCATATAATCCCCCAAGCACTGCCAGGAGTAATTCCTGAGTGCTGAGCCAGGAGTAACCCCTGTGCATCGCCGGATGTGACCCAAAAAGCAAATCAATCAATCAATAAATAAATATACTGTAATACTGTAATACTGTCCTCCCATTATTCATCGATTTGCTCGAGCGGGCCCAGTAACGTCTCCGTTGGAGACTTTGTTGTTACTGTGTTTGGCATATCGAATACATGCTCGAGCGAGCCCAGTAACGTCTCCATTGGAGACTTTGTTGTTACTGTGTCTGGCATATCGAATACTCTCGGTAGCTTGCCGGGCTCTCCGAGAGGGGCGGAGGAATCGAACTCGGGTTGGCCATGTTGGCCGCTTATAAGACGAACGCCCTACCCGCTGTGCTATCGCTCCAGCCCATCGAATACATAAATAAATGAAAAAGAAAAATGAATATATCACCAGTTGTTCTGTAGCTGAATCTCTAAACTCTACCATCAGTGAGAACACAGAAACTCTCACATGGTCCCAAGGATTTATTAACTCTCTAGTGAGTATGTCTTTCCAACTCCGTCATGCATTCGTGATGTTGGAGAGAGAACAGCACTCTCTCAGCATATATGAATCAAATATTTGCCTCTTCAACAGACACTGGATCATAGAAATTGCCTGCATTTATTCTATGAAACAAAAGCAGTTTTTTTGGGTCATTTTGCTTTGTTTTTTGTTCCACACCTAGCAGTGCTCAGTTAGGGGTCATTATCAGCTCAGTGTTTGGGGGGAGATCATGACGGTACACCGGGACCATCTGGTATCAGGAGAGAACCCGGGATTCTGACACAAGCTCCAGCCCTTCGGGCTACTCCCCCAGCCTTAACAAAAACAATTTCAAGTGGATCTACCTAATGTATTTCTGTCCAGGGTTCTCTTTTGGTAATGAGATTTTTCCTGGTTTACACTATGTAGCACAGCACCATTCCGATGGTCATTTCCTGTTCCCTATCCTAGTTCTGTCACTTCCTAATTCTTTCTTTCTTTCTTTCTTTCTTTCTTTCTTTCTTTCTTTCTTTCTTTCTTTCTTTCTTTCTTTCTTTCTTTGTCCCACCTCGCGATGCTCAGGGGTTCCTCCTGGCTCTGCAATCAGGAATTACTCCTGGCATTGCTCAGGGAACTACATGAGATGCTGGGAATCAAACTCGGGTCGGTCGCGTGCAAGGCAAACGCCCTCCCACGTACTGTGCTATCGCTCCAGCCCTGACTTCCTAATTCTTATCTCCCATCCCTGCATTATTATGACCTGCTAACTTAACACGATTTACTTTTTATATATCTTGTTCCCTATTCCTTTCTCCCAGTTCCTCCCTTCCTACTAGACCTTTCTTGAACTACGTGAGGAATCGTTATCTTTTTTCATGCAGTGACGTGTCTCCGGCACCTGGAACAATGCCTGACCCATGACAGATGCTTAGCAAATATTTGTTGAATTGCTAGTAAGATGTCTATCACCTCCGTAAATAGTTAACTGGAATATCGAATAACACAAATAGAGTCACACAGTAAATTTTATTTCCGTTCATAAATAAATGGTCTGGGGGCCACACCCAGTGGTGCTCAGGGGCCAGATGAGTTGCCAGAGATGAAATCCAATAAACTGCATGCAAAGCAAGCCCCTTACCGACTCTTCTCTCTCTCTCTGGCTACTAAGATTCAACACGGGATACGATACGAAAGCTTGGCCAACTCACCTTCTGTTCTTGTATTTGGGCCTTCACCACTTTGAACTCTGCCGACGGGGGCTTCTGATTGGCCACAAGCTCCTCAGTGTCCACCATCCAGCTGAGCAGGGACTCCAGGGCATCCTGGAACCGCCCACAGTGCAGCAGGGCCTCCTGCAGCTGGGCTGCTCGCTGAGCCACCTGCAATGGGCCAATTGTTCAACTCATTTACTTGTTTCAGAAAAGGATGAAGTTTGCCCACCCGTCACCCCTTTTCCAGCTTAGCTTCCAATCTGTTCACTCATTTTCCTTTCCTTTTCACTTAAAATACATCCTGCATATTTAAAAAGTGAAGTAAAGTAAAGGCCCTCCCGTTGATCATCGATTTGCTCGAGCGGGCCCAGTAACGTCTCCATTGGAGACTTTGTTGTTACTGTGTCTGGCATATCGAATACTCTCAGTAGCTTGCCGGGCTCTCCGAGAGGGGCGGAGGAATCGAACTCGGGTTGGCCAGGTTGGCTGCGTGCAAGGCAGACGCCCTACCCGCTGTGCTATCGCTCCAGCCCTAATATTTAAAAGGGTAAAAACAGCAGTAGAAAGAGGTCAACCTCTAGCGAGTGAGCAAAATATGATACGGTTATTGGCCTACAGTTATCATTCTCAACAGTAAAATACTGTCACTGTCACTGTCCTCCCGTTGTTCATCGATTTGCTCGAGTGGGCCCAGTAACGTCTCCATTGTGAGACCTGTTACTGTGTTTGGCATACTGAATACGTCACGGGTAGCTTGCCAGGCTTTGCCGTGAACAGTAAAATATGAGAGGTAAAATTTTAGAGATTTAAAAGTACCAGTATATTTATTATTAGCAATAAAACTGACTCACACATCTGAAGGTTACTGAAACAATGCGGAAGTCATTTTTAGGGATACTCAAATTTGGGAAATTGATTTTTAATTTCCTACCAATGAGTATCAGAGATACTGATTTTAAGAATGACATTGAGGTATACAATTAAATTCTGTCACCACCAAGTGTTAGGGGCACTATTTTTTTCTTGATAAACCAAGGCTTCTGTTTTCTAATAAATGGAGTTTCTGTTCCTTACAAGGAGATATCCTTTTGTCCTGCTTATAGATGATTTCCTTTTAGACAGAAAAAGTACTCAGCAAGACATTTTAAACACTACATAATAGATTTACACTGACACTGCATTCCAACTGTGTTTGAGAAACAACACTCCAATATAAATCAGACTTTAAAGAATGGCAAATGTAGTTTTGAGACCGGGCTACTCCTCAGAATTTCAAAGTAGGGAAGACACATGAACGATAACGCCAGTTAAATACGGTCATCCCATAATCATTTTGGATTATCAGTCTCATGTGAAGAGTTCTCACTGTGAGTCAGCATCAACCTCTTAAAATAGCAGAGGTATTATTTACCAGAGTTCATCCTCATGGGCAGTTAGTAAAGAGCTGACCTACATCTTATCAGTGAAATAATATTTGGAGCCAATTATCTATAGAGAGGGAGGCAAGTGCTTAATTCAAGCTAATAGAAAGCTGCAAGTTGTTGATAGCTGAGAATTGGAAGGTTTCACATAAAACATGAGGTTTCTGAGTTCTTTTTTTTTTCTTTATGGGTCACACCCGGCAATGCTCTGGCTCTGAACTCAGGAATTATGCCAGGAGGTGCTCAGGGGACCATATGGGATGCTGGGAATTGAACCCGGGTTGGCCGCCTACAAGGCAAACGCCCTGCCCACTGTGCTATCACTCCAGCCCTGGTTTCTGAGTTCTTTGGAAAGTAAGTAGACTATTGAGGAACAATGAACCCAGAGCTGCTGAAGTCCAAAGGTTGCTATTCCTTAAAGGAGTCCTGTGAGCTCTTTTGGCAAAGGACTTGGCTCATGGGTCACACTCATCTCACCTGCTCTTCTGTGTGGATACTGAGTCAAGATAATAGCAAAGAGGGGCCCTCATCCGCTCAGCTTCCTACTCTTGTTTCTTTCCTGGGTGCTCCCTACCTAGCTCCTATGGGCATCTGGGTTTGGGACATTCTCTTCACAGAACAACTAAACTAAATTTTAAAAAGTCAACACAGGAGCTGGAGCAATAGCACAGCAGGTAGGGCGTTTGCCTTGCACGCAGCCGACCCGGGTTCAATTCCCAGCATCCCATATGGTCCCCTGAGCACTGCCAGGGGTAATTCCTGAGCGCAGAGCCGGGAGTAATCCCTGTGCATTGCTGGGTGTGACCCCCCGCCAAAAAAAGTCAACACATCTTTCACCATAAGTAGCATTAATGGTCAGAATACAGCAATCCCTTGATCACTTGATATCCTGTTACTCATCGATTTGCTTGGGCGGGAACCAGTAATGTCTCCATTTGTCCCTGTCGAGTGCTAGTGTAGCCCAATGGCATCTGCTTACTCCAGGAACATGAGGAGAATATAGCAATAAATAACCGAAGTATCAAAGAAGGGGATAGAGATGTTACCTTCTTATTAAGAGTCTTCCACCTTGCATTGACATCATCCAGGTCATGTTCCAAAGTCTGGGTGCTGGCACCCTTCGCAGCACTCTGAATAAGGCCTTGACCCAACCAGTTCACATCTTGCTGTTTAACCTGCAAAGGTTCGATCTCTTCTTTTTGGAATACCTGCAGTGGAATGGTTAGATGAGTTATAAATGACCCAACTACATAAAAAAAAAAGGTGATCATCTACCAGGCATCAATTGTTAAAGGCAAAGACAACTGTTGCTTCTATTCTGTGAAAAAAACAGTAAGAAAGCAAACTAAACACAGATCCATCCTGTTATTAAAACCACTCACAAGCATTAAAGAAGGGTGTGCTAAACTCACTGAATCAGATCACCTCTAAGAGACGACAGTGTAGATTTCCTCTCTCTCTCTTGCTTCATTTCCACAGCAGAAAATTTCTCTTGTCATTCCAGTTTAACTCTAGCAAACCAATGTATAAAAAATGCCAAGAAGCAAACTGATACTATGAGCCCAATATGCATCCTCCTTGGCAATGAGCTTTACAGGAGCATTTAGGGGTGGCTGCTGTTAGGGAGCAACTAAAGCCTGAGACTCAACTTGGAAACAGAAATCACCCCGAGAAGATAAGTCAGGCAAGAGGCCAATATAAGGCTAGTCAGAGGGACTAAGTACAGGGATGGGACAGAAAAGAGACAGATACCGGCAGATGCTACTGTAATGTGGAGCCCTATATGGTGATTCCCTCAATGCCTACCCAAGTATCTGTGGTTAGTGCATAGATCTGATCCTGTACACACCGCCAGCCCAGCAAGTACTCTCTGTTAGATACTACCTCTCTGGCTGCACTGCCAGGAGTCCCCAGCACTGTCTTCCAACTTTCCATCTCATCCAAGATACTATCCTCAGTTGCCTTAATGAGCAATAGATCCTCCACTGTGCTGGGTTAAGTTGATGCTTGTGTGTACCACTGGTGGCTCACACTTGAATGTCGCTTAATGAACTAAAATTGCAGTGCTGGTGTCAATGTGGTGAAGAGTTCTACGAAGGGAAGATGGATGACACTGGGTGCTATGATGGAAATGTTATATTCCTGAAATTCTACTACGAAAAACTGTAAATTACAGAGTCTTAATTAAAAAAAATTTTTTTAAAGTTATACAAAAGCAGAAAATTATTTTCCTTAGAGCTGTTTTTTTTCCCTCAGAACTACCACAGTACCTTCCAGGTACTATGTGCCTAATAATTATTTGCCAAATGGATATCAATAAGGAAAAATTCTACTTCCATCTTGAGGTCAGTGACATCAAGTCATCAGGAGGGAGTATTAGGCTACAACAACTCTTTCACAGACAATGTAAATATTTTTATAAGATCTTGAAGAATGTCACAAGAAAAATCAACAGAAGAAGGAAAGATTTAGGTCAGCTTATAATGGTAAGAGAAGATTTGGGGGGCATAAAAGTGGAGTCACTATATAAATGTATCATTAGTCCAGTGAATGGGCAAGTGAGAATACATGAAAACAGGATCAAGGTAAATTTCACAAGAGCACTTAGAATTATAGGCACCGTATGGAAAATAATTTTGAAAGTGGAGGCTGCAACAGGCCAACTCTCCAGACTGTGACCCGGGGCCATACATCCAGAATGCTTCTATTATTGTATGAATAAAGACAGAATGCAACAGCAAACAAGAGAGAGACTATTTCCTCCACAGTTTCCTCTTAGTCAAAAGTCCAAAACTACTTCATATAGGCAATTTCCACCCTAATATTTCTGAACAGTTATAAATAGCAAGACCAACTGCACATATCAAAGAAATTATAAATCTCAAATCACGAGAAGAAAGCAACAAGTTGGGTTAGCTTTATAAAGTCATTCATTTACCTGCAAACTTAACACAAAGTTGCGGGAAGGTGGTGAGATTATTTCGCTTTTTGTCAATATCATTTTCTCAGTCACTACTTCTAAGAATAAGGGAAGGATTTTTGTTTGTTTTTACTGCTCTCAAAAAAATGGGGTGGGGCAGAAAAACTAGTACATTCTCAATTCAAGGAATTTGTCTGGGTGTCGGGGTCCAAGGAAAAGTTTAATTCTCCCTTTCAGTTTTCAGGATTCCAAGACCCCAAAACAACAAATATCATAAACTAGCCTTCTAATGTCCCAGAGTTTGAAAGAAATTAATCTTAGAACAGTATATCAGAGTCTGTGGTAATTTTCTACATAGCTACAAAAATACACTAATAATTTTGAAAGGTAACTACAAACAATCTATATAAACTCTTGGGTGTTCATTTTTTAAAAATAATCACTGTGTCACTATATCACTGTCATCCCATTGTTCATCCATTTACTCGAGAGGGCACCAGTAACGTCTCCATCCATCCCAGCCTTATGAGATTTTAGCAGCCTCTCCTTCCTCGTCTTTCCCAACTATTTAATCCATGGAAGAAGAGAGAACTCTGCTAAGCACTTGAATTCGCAGGACATGTAAGACCTTCTCAAGGAAACAATATTGCTAACTTGAACTCACTTCAATAGACTGAGAAGAGAAACTTTTCTGGTATGCCCCAAATTCCTTATCTTTCAGTGATAAAAAGCATACCTATAAAGAGAGTTCCCCATCCTTGCGCCCAAATTCATAAGCATACAGGCAAAAAAAAAGAATAGTTTACAATGAAGTAAAAAAGAAAACAAAAATTCTCCCAGTAAGGCAAAGCTCACCAGGAGAGTTTAGTTAAAGTACCAAAATAGCTGAACTTCAATCTGAGCGGGAAGCAAAAAATTACAGGCTTGCCAAACAAGCTCTGCTTATTATAAGGCTGAACCCTTTCCTTCCTTACCTCATTCACCACTTGCAAAAGTTAAGAGCTACGAGGACTCCAAAACACAGCTAGAATAACTTCGCTCCTTCCACACGCAGAGCGACTGAGAAAAGTTTCAGTACAATTAAAAAGTCCTTCATTTTCGGTCGAGCGCTTCAGAGACCACAACATAACGCTGTTTGTAACCTTCATGACTAAGCCTGTTCAAGCCTAATAAACTCAATATAACTGCCCTTAAAAGGCAGTGTCTTAAACCACAATTGGTGTAAAAGCCTAATGTTGACATCAATTCACAGTGGAGGCATTATAAATGAAAGGGGACAGCCACCATCTGCACAATCAATAGCAGGGTTTTCAACAGCTGGGAGCAATTATTTGTCTCCAAAACGGACCTAAATTAATTTGCTACAAGGATCAACTTATCAATAGCTGGCATCTTGCAGGCAACTGGCATCTTGGGGGAACAGCGCCCAAAATAAAGGACTGGTTTGGACCATGATTAGAAACGTCAGTGACCACTTTCCAACATAAACCACAAACTTCCAGCAGTGAGTTTCACATCGACATGAATTACCTGGGCAGAGGGAAAGCCGTTACAGACGGGGTCCAAGGTCCCTGGGTGGGCCCTGGCTTTTCTGGGAGCTCCTTTCTTTCTTTCCGGAATGAATTTCGGGGAGCACTTCACGTGGATCACTTCCACCGTGTGAGCTGGAAAAGGAACCTCCCCTTCCTGTTTCGGTGCTACGCTGGGTTCTTCCAGATCATACTGGGTCCACAGCGTGGCATTTCCTACCACCCCTCTGTCACACTCTGCGTCATCCCCCCGAAGACCTGTCGGGGTGGCAGCTAGATCCTCAGAAGAGTCCTCAAGAAACTCCCTGCCTTGCGCTGGGATTTGGAATTCACCAGGTCCATACACTTCCTCTTCCGCTGGGTTGGACAGACACTTGTTTTCCCCACCTCTTGGCACAATTAAAGGGTGACACTGAACAGTGCTCTCTTTCAAATCATTCTGCAGGCAGCAATTTTCCCCACGAATTTCCCTTTGGGCATTTCCAGGTTTCATTTCCTCTAGTGGTGAAACATCAGGTAAAATCATTTTGCAGTTCTCATCAGCCCTTCTACACGAAAGCAGTGGAATTTTCTGTTCACTGACAGAATTAGCAGGAAATAACGCCCTGCCTTGCTCTGCTGAATAAATATCCTCGGCAGAAGACAGGCTTCGGATTCGGGAGGGTTCTCCACTCCCGACGCCCTGTTTCTCTTCCCTCTCGACCGGAGGGCTACATAAACCAGAGTCATCCTCCTCGGACGTGAGAGAGTTAGTGCCCCATCTGCACTTGCGTGTCTTGGGAACAACATCTGAAATATCAGTAGGTTCCACAAAAGAGCTTTCGCTTTTGTTTGCATAATCCATAAAATTGGCCGGGACGAACATTCGCCAGGACCGTCTATGCTCTTTCTTCTCGGCGTGGGATTTGGCCTTGGGCAATCCCGTGGTGCGGATGATATCGCTATTCAGTTTGAGCGCATCGAAGATCATCTTTTCATCTAGCTTGTTGGCGTCCCGACCCCTCAGCTCAAACACACTGGAAGAAGCCAGGGCACCGTTGGAGCACAAAGAACTCACATCCAGTGTTCTGTGACTATAGGGCAAAGTTCGGTCTGCAAAATGCCGGGAAGACAAGCTGCCTTTCGAACCTGAGTCTATTTGTTCGTTGAGTCGCACAGTGTCATAGATCGATCGCTGTGGGACATAACAGTCCTCAATATTCAGGTCCTCCTCTTCTTCCCCCTTCCCTACACACGGGGGATTCTGACGTAAACAGTCTGGTCTGCTGAGTGGCTTCCCCATTTTGCAGAGTTAAGACAAGAACGGCAGCTCTTGACACAGAAAACAGGAAGTGAGATAAAGCATCTTTCTGAAAGGTGTGTTTCTGGACAGTACTATAAAGTGCCTTCGACATAAAGACGCACGTTCAAAGACTAGGCATGGCCATATATGAGGTGTTTAAGGTCACAGGCAGTGCATTCAGCCTACATGCAACGATCCCTTTTCCTGGCTGCTTCAGAACGATTTGAAAATAAAGTGCACCAAGAACAGAAAACAAAAAATTTCCTTCCTTCTTCCTCCATAACCCCTCCTCCCCCTTAAAGTTCCCTTTCACACAATTCCAAAACACAGAAAACACCACACGCACACACACACAAACACACACACACACACACACACACACACACACACACACACACTCTTAACAGTGGCTCAAACACTCAGAACATTCCACGGTCGGTCTATTTCCCTTTTTAGTCTAATGTTGCATTTGAGATTTCCAGATTAAAATTCCCAAACGAGGAAGCACCGTTCACTTTGGCTGTGTGTTCATGTCAGCGGCGCTCTGGTCAACTGTAATCCATTTACAGCGGGCTTGCAAAACTCCCTCTCCTTTATAAATAAACCATGCCTCAGAAACTTAGAGGACAAACACAGGGCTGGAGCGGTGGAGGGGAGGGCATGTATTGTTCAAGGCACAGAACAAATCTTCAGAGAGAAAAAAAAAGATAAATCTCACGTTGTATATATATATTTAAAAAAAAGTCAACATTTTCTTTCTATCTGGGGGCGGGGAATCTATAAATAATCCCGATTCAAAAGGCAGCTTTTCTTCCCAGCGCGTCTTTGAGGGACTTTTGAAGAGCCAGGCGAGCAGGAATCAATCCAACAACCATTGAAAGTCAAAACAGCCAGAAAGCCTGGTCTACTCTCAACTCCCCGGGAACTGTAAAAAAAGTCCGAGGTCCAAGGTGTCCTTATCTGGTCCTCCCGGAGGCGACTGGCAGGCAGAGAAGCGCTCCCCGGCTCTCCTCCAAGGCACAGGGCGTTGGGAAGCGACCCACTGCGGCCGCTGCAGCTGGGCTCTGCCTATTGCTGGCGAGAGGCGGCGGCGGTGGTGCTGGTGCAGGCTGCAGCCCTGGTCCCCGGCAGGAGCCCCGCGCGGTCCCCGCAAGCATCCTCCCGAGCCGGGCAGCATCCGACGCGTCCCCGCATCCTCCGCGCGCGCGCGCGCGCTCCGACCCGGCGCGCCGAGTACCGCGCGCGCGCCGCTACGCCCCGGGGTGACTCAACCTCGCCCCCAAGTCCGAGCTGGCTGGCGAGCGCTTCTCGAGGGCGGGGAGGTACCTAGCGGCTGACGGGCTGCAGTGCAACAGCCCGGCGGTGACATCAGCGCCAACCAGACCTCCCAGGGCCAGGGAGCGGGGCAGAGAAGGGGTCAGCGCTCCCAGGAAAAAGCGCTCGGAACTGGGAGGATGCGCAGAGCCGCGGGTCTGCAGGGAGGCAGGACCTGGCAGCAGGGAAGGGTCCCCGGGGAAGGGTCCTGACCGCACTCTGAATATTGAACAGCTGGGGGAAGGGAGAGGCACCCGGGTTCGACTCTCAAGCCTTTGAAGCCTGCTTTTTTTTTTTTTCCCTGCAGGGCAACCACCGCAGGCTCTAGGCGAGGTGATGGGGAGGGACCACTTTGAAGCTGAGTGTTGTGGACATTCCATCCCAAAGTTCAAGTCTGACTGTTCTCCCAAGGAACTTATTCCGACGAGCGAGCACGGAGCCCTGAGCACGTTCACAGCCAGGAATATATATCACGATTTGCTAATGAAAGCCCGCGCAGTCCTCTTGGGATTAGTGCAAAGATCCAGGGCAGTCGGTCAGAGACAATATTTGGTAAAATCACACCACAGATTTTTTTGTTTTGTTTTGGTGGTTCCAAAAAAAAATTTTTTTTTTAAATTGAGGCATAGGTAACATTGCTTTAGGACTCATGATAATAATTCAATATAGGTGTATATTGCAAGACAGCAGAGCAAATGGAATTAACATCCACCACCATACTTTCTTGTGTGAAAAGAACCTTCTTTTATTGTTTTTATTGGGGGGGTACACAACACGGGTTTTGATTTATTTTTCATTTTGCCTAGCTTATTTTTTTTATTTTAAATTTTATTAAAACACCAGGATGTACAAAGTTATTCGTGGTGGGTTTCAGACGTACTCTGTTCTGGCACTAATCCCCCACTAGTGTTTCCTTCCCTCTTCTAGGTTTCCACCTTTCCTCCCACTCACCCTCCTTTCCTAGTTTATTTTTTATATCTGTCGCTCAGATTAAGCAATTTCTGTTGTGTTTTTTTTCTCTCTTTCAACACAGATTTTTTTTAAATCCAATGAACACTCTTTTAGAAATACTGTTTAAAAGGAAAGTCAAGAAGTGAACTATTTCAACAAGTACCAGGCTGTGCGGTATTCAAATGTTAAAAATAAAAGAAAAACAAGCACTTAGTTTACTCTGAATACTGGAAGGGCCACCAGACAAAGAAGTGATCGAAGGGCTTTACTTTTGACTGCTTCTACTTGGCTATGGAAGATGAAAATGACTTGTTTGTAGGAATATTCATAATAGCATTTCCCGTGAAATGTGAATGGGCGCCCTTCTCTAAACATTTCAAGATCCTCATTGAACTTATCAGAATTATCACTTCAATTCTTTCCCCAGAGGCCAATAGGAGTGATTTCTGAGTGCTGAGCCAGGAGTAACCCCCCCCCCCAAGTACTGCCAGGTGTGGTCCCAAAGCAAGCAAACAAAAAGGCCCAAAGCCAAACCCCAAGCTTCAAAACACATTTCACATGCAAACACTAAACAAAGAAGTAACACAAACCTAAAACTGGGATAACTAAAGATATATGGGAATCATGTACATGGACACAGATATTTTCATGACTCCTGAATAGCTTATTTGATCACTGTATAATTGAAACCCAAGCACAAAAATTTGTAAGTCTACAACTGTACCTCATGGTGTCTCACTAATGAAAATTAAAAAATTTCAAACAATTTTAAGAAAAGCTTCTAACTTAGTTTACAACTGCAACATCTGCCTATCGCAGAGTAACTTTTAATAAACGATTAGGCTTCTTTCGAAATGCTTAAAAAGAGTGCCTGTCACAGTGGCAGGCGGTGGGAGGAGGTGGAGGGGCAGGAGGGACACTGGGACACTTGGTGGTGGGAAATGTACACTGGTGAAGGGACAGGTGTTGGAACACTACATGACTGAAATCCAATCATGGACAACTTTGTAAGTGCGTATTTCACTGTGATTCAATTTAAAAAATAAATGGGAAAAATAAAAAGAGAGAAAATTAAACACAAAATAAAAAGATTTCTCCATAAACATTTTTAAAGAGTCCATAAATATTCATATAAAAAACCTGATATACACAATCTCACAACAACAAATCATATTGTATGCTCTCTTGCGCACCACGCACAATTGTGCAGCTTTCCATAATAACAGACCCTATGATATAGGTCCCGCACAGCAGAGCCTGGCAAGCTACCTGAGGTGTATTCAATAAGCCAAAAACAGGAACAATAACGGGTCTCAGTCCCCTGACCCTGAAAGAGCCTCCAATATGGCAGCACTGGGAAAAACGAGAAAGGAGAAGCTGCTAAAATCTCAGGGCTGGGACGAATGGAGACACTACTGGCGCCCACTCGACTAATTCGATGAACAACAGGATGACGGTGACACAGTGACACAGGGACGATACAGGTCTCTCCTCTAAGGGAGGCCAGTAATAACAACAGTAGCTGCTATCTTTTGGAACTTTGAGGGGAATCACTTAAAAATAGTGACTTCCCGGCTACTGAGATAGCTCAACAGGCTGAATGCATGCTGTGCATGCAAGAGGTCCTGGTTCAACCTCCAGTCCAGAAGTACCACAAGGACCAGGCCCCCTCCTGAGCAATGAGCTGGGAGTAACTCCTGAGTCCCATTAGGTGGGACCCCCCCAAAAAAGGTAATACAGATTTATCCCATTGATAAGAATCTTCTTTCCCCCTCCAAATCTCGTTTTAAAATCTCATGGTTGGAAAATCGCTCTGGATGGGAGATGTGTGTTGAAAGTGGGCAAAGGACCCAACATGAGGGCCTCTCCGTATCTGTATTGTAACCCATAGGGGGATGGAGGAGGGAGAGAAAGAGAGAGGAGGAAAGAGAAAGAGAGAGGGAGAGGGAGAGGGAGAGAAGAAGAGAGAGAGAGAGAGAGAGAGAGAGAGAGAGAGAGAGAGAGAAAGAGAGAGAGAGAGAGAGAAAAGAAAAGGGCCAGCTATCGAGGTAGGCTGGGGTGGGGGTGACAGGAGGGATATTGGGTATATTGATGGTGGAAAATATACACTGATGGCACACTAAATGACTGAAACTCAATTATAAAAGCTTTGTAACTGTATCTCATGGTGATTCAAAATATAAAAAAAATTAAAAAATTTTAAAAAAATGCAATCAGAAAAACATCAATTTCTCAACCTTGATAGAAGCCGACAGAAATAAAGTGAAGCTATGCAGTATACAGAGCTAAAAAGGCCAGCTGAGAGCCCGCACTGCCAATTCGCTTTCACAGACTTTCTGAGCAGAATGGCACATTCGCTGTGAGGCAGAGGGCAGAGGGCACGCATACGTTATGCCAAGTTTGTGCGGGTGAGACTCTGAGGCAGTACTAATACTTCGGAGCAGGTGAGCTCCAACACTCCGTGGTCTGATGTGCTCTCCACCTCAGTGGGGCTTTTGCCTCCTGCCCAGCATGTGTGGTGCCCTACCTTCCCAAAATGGCCCTCTGACCTAGCTGCTTAAAGAAAGTGGCCCTTATCCCTGATGAACACGGATGCGAAGATTCTAAACAAAATACTAGCAAATAGAATTCAACAGCTCATAAAAAAGATCATACACCATGACCAACTGGGATCCATCCTGGGGATGCAAGGATAGTTTAACGTTCGGAAATCTATCAACATAATCCATCACATCAACAAAAGAAAAGATAAAAACCATATGACCATATCAACAGATGCAGAGAAAGCATTTGGTAAGATCCAGCACCCGTTTATGATGAAAACCCTTGCCAAAATGGGGATCGAGGGGACTTTCCTCAATATAGCTAAAGCCATCTACCACAAGCCTACAGCAAGCATCATCCTCAATGGGGAAAAACTGAGAGCCTTCCCCCCAAGATCAGGGATGAGACAAGGATTCCCACTCTCTCCAATGCTGTTCAATATAGTACTGGAAGTACTTGCAATAGTGATTAGGCAAGAAAAAGATTAAGGGCATCCAGGTGGGAAAGGAAGAAATCAAGTTCTCACTATTTGCAGATGATATGATACTATACTTAGAGAACCCTAAAACCTCTACCAAGAAACTCCTAGAAACAATAGACTTGTATAGTAAAGTTGCAAGCTATAAAATCAATACCCAAAAGTTCATGGCTTATCTATATGCTATTTGCATATTTGCATTAAATATTTTGCATTATTTATGAGAGAGAAGAAAGTGACATAAAAAAAAATCCCATTCACAACCATGCCTCAGAAAATCAAGTACCTAGGAATCAGCTTAACTAAGGACATAAAAGGCCTGTACAAAGAAAACTACGAAACGCTACTTCAGGAACTAAAAGAGGACACAAGGAAATGTAAAGATATCCCTTGCTCATGTATCAGGAGAATTAACATTGTCAAAATGGCAATACTCCCCAAAACACTGAACAAATTCAATGCGATTCCTATAAGGATACCCATGACATTCTTCAAAGAAATGGAGCAAACATTCCTGAAATTCATATGGAACAATAAGCCCCCACGAATAGCTAAAGCAATTCTTTGGAAAAAGAAAATAAGAGGAATCAACCTCCCCAACTTCAAACTCTACTACAATGCAGTAATAATTAAAACAGCATGGTACTGGAACAAAGGCAGAGCTGCAGACTAATAGAACAGGGTTGAATATACTGACATCTCCCTCCAAACATATGATCATCTAATCTTTGACAAGGGAGCAAGAAATGTGAAGTGGAGCAAGGAAAGCCTCTTTAACAAATTGTGCTGGCAAAACTGGACAGCTACATGCAAAAAAATGGGCTCAGATCTCTACCTAAAACCATGTAGAAAAGTAAGATTAAAATGGATTAAAGACCTCAACATCAAACCAGAATCTATAAGGTACCCTGAAGACAAGGTTGGCAAAACCCCCCACAACATTGAAGCTAACTGGCCAAGCAAGTGAAAACAGATAGACAAATGGGACTATTTTAAACTACGAAGCTTCTGCATCTCAAAAGAAACAGTGACCAAAATACAAAGACAGTCTACAGAATGGGAAAGGATATTCACCAATACCCATCCAATAAGGGGTTGATGTCAAGAATATACAAAGCACTGGTTGAACTCCACAAGAAGAAAGCATCCAATCCCATCAAAAAATGGAGTGACAAACTGAACAGAAACTTTCTCAAAGAAGAAATCCAATTGGCTAAAAGGCACATGAGGAAATGCTCTACATCACTAGTCATCAGGGAGATGCAGATCAAAACCACAGTGAGATACCATCTCACACCTCAGAGACTGGCCCACATCCAAAAGAACAAAAGCAACCTGTGTTGGCGCGGATGTGGGGAGAAAGGGACCCTCCTTCAGTGCTGGTAGGAATGCCAACTGGTTCTGCCCTTCTGAAAAACAGCGTGAATGATTCTCAAAACATTAGAAATTGAGCTCCCATTTGACCCAGCAATACCACTCCTGGCAATATATCCCGGAGAGGCAAAAAAATTACAGTCGAAATAACATCTGCACTTCTATGTTCATAGCTGCACTATTCACAATAGCCAAAATTTGGAAAAAATGCGAGTGCAGGAGAACAGATGACTGGTTAAAGAAACTTTGGTACATCTACACAATGGAATACTATGCAGCTGTTAGAAAAGATGAAGTCACGAAATTTACATACAAGTGGTTCTACATGGAAAGTATCATGCTAAGTGAAATGAGCCAGAAAGAGAGGTACAGACATAGAAAGACTGCACTCATCTGGGGAATATAAAGTAAAAGAATGGGAGTCGAACACCCAAGAATAGTTGAGATAAGTACCAGGAGGTCTGCTCCACAGCTTGGAAGCTGGCAGCACATGCTGGTGGAAAAGGCAGCTCAGATAGAGAAGGGAACACCAAGTAAAGGATGTTTGGAGCATTCACTTGGATGCAAGATGCATGCTTGAAAGTAGACTATACACTGAACACAATGACCACTCAATACCTCTATTACACACCACAGCACCCAAAAGGAGAGAGAGAGAGAACAAAAGGGAATGCCCTGTCACAGAGGCAGGGTGGGATGCCAGGGTGGGAGGGCTACTGGGATCATTGGTGGTGGAGAATGGGCACGGTGGAGGGATGGGTGTTTGATCATTGTATAACTGAAACCCAAGCACGAAAGTTTGTAAGTCTACAACTGTACCTCATGGTGTTTCACTAATGAAATTCAATCAATCAATCAATCAATCATTCAATCCTTTCACTACATGAAAAAAAGGAAGGTAGCCTTCCTTTAATTCCATGCAAAGAGTTCCAGTGTCTACTGTAAAAATACTTTCACCTGTTAAGATCCCAGAAAAAAGAGTCATACCACCTCCTTGCTAATGTGGCAGTCTCATTAACAGTAATACAGCCACACAAGCACCTCAAAAGCTTTAGGGGGCTCTCCACTCTCAAAAAAAATGATGGACAATTCAAGGGAAGCTGTATAATAAAAACCAGCTCTTAAAGTATCCTATGAACAGTTGAACTTCAACTCTAAAACTACCATGATATTAGGCTGGAAACAGCTCAAAGGGCAGGCAGGGTGTCTAGCATGCAGAGACCTACAGTTTGATCCCTAACGTCACCTGGTTTCCAGAACTCCATTGGGTGTGGCCCACATGGTCCCCAAAATGCTACCACGTGGGGTCTGGGTACTGAACTCAACCACTGCACAGTCAGGCTGCGTTTAGCCAAAAGTAGTCATGGACCTCCTGAGCCCTGCTTGGGAAAACCCCCCCATATATATTTTGTTCAATCACAATATATAATTGTTTTATTCTCATTTAATAGATAGCTGTTGTTTTGAAACAACAATGATTTAGTGCCGCAACACTGTTTCTGGGTAGCATGCAAACTGCCTGGCCTCTTTAGCCATGATTCTTGGTATTTTAGTCTAACCAATATTCCAATGATACGTCTGGATTAAAAGTGCCTTCACCTAGATGACAGAAAGTTTATTACAGTGTAATTACTCGTGTGTTCTGGCGTCTGACTCTGGTTACAACTTGGTTTAACGATTGATTATCTGCTTCATGTCACGTCCATTTTGAAAATAAAAAGAAGTCTTTGGTTCAGAGAGACTTCAACCAGTGATGTGATCATCTGCCAGGGCAACATGATTTACTGTTGGGGTAGCAACAGAATGGCCAAAAATAAACAGTGAGAAAATTCCAAAGTAAGACCTTTTGCCATGGCCTAGATAAAGGTAGGGAGGGTTATATATTTAGCTAGGATGCACTCGTATATATGTTCCTTAAAACAACAAGTTTCGTTCATCTTCACTGAAGTTAAATCAATTCAGTATGGTGATAATGATGACTTCATCATGATCAGAAGAACTTACAGGCTGTTGATGACATCATAGGAATTCTGTTAGGATGTGTTCCTTGTGTATAGCTGGTTACATGTGGCTTTGATACATAAAAATATGGAGACATTAACATTACTTAACAACGCAGTGTGGCTTTGAAGATAATCCTGAATTAGAAAATTTTAATCGGTGGTCCACAAAGGGGAAACCAAAGGGAATTCTCTGCTTTCTGTCCAGGAATCTATGATAGTGTATTTAGCACATAACTTAAGGTAGAAATAAAAAAATATAGTAGAAGTACTTTCTTACAATTAATAATCACAGTAGACACTGCATTAACTTCTCAGACATTTTAATTTAATGACTAATATTTAGAAGTTAGAAGTAGGAAAATGTATCATAAACAGAATTTACACAATTTTTCTTTTCTTTTTTTTTTTTTTTTTTGCTTTTTGGGTCACACCCAGCGATGCACAGGGGTTACTCCTGGTTCATGCACTCAGGTATTTCTCCTGGAGGTGCTCGGGGGACCATATGGGATGCTGGGAATCGAATCCGGGCCGCATGCAAGGTAAATGCCCTACCCGCTATGCTATCACTCCAGCCCAGAATTTATACAATTAAAATAGTTTAGGACTGGATAGATAACACAGGGTTTACGGCACTTTCTTGCACGTTGGGTTCAAGTCCCAGCACTAGGTATGACCCCTGATCACCACCAGGGGTTACTTCTGGCACAGAGCCAGGAATGCTACTTGAACACTGCCAGGTATGTGCGGAAAGCATCTGACCGGATCTGGTACACGAGATCAAATCCTGGTTGGTGGTGCAAGGTGAGTGCCTTAACCCATGTATTCTCTCTCTGACCCTCGCATTTGTTTTTAATCAATGTATTTGGGCTGAAATCTTAAATTAATTGTTTCCCTTTCAAAGATATTAACTGTTAATACATAAAATTAAGTTTTAAAGGGGATGGGGGTAGGAAGTCTGTCTTACCTACCTTGAATGGTCTATTATACTCCCACTGAATATAAAACTCCCTCCTGGGTAGTTGAACAGTAGCTTTTACTTCGTTTCAGTTCTATCTACTCTGAAGGCAATTTATTTTATTTGATTTTAGGGACACAACTGGCAGTACTCAGGACTTATTCCTGATGGGCTCAAGGAACCAACAGAGTGACAGGAATCAAAGCCAGTTGGACCGCTTGCAAGGCAAGTACCTTACCCACTGAACTCTCTCTCTCTCTCTCTCTCTCTCTCTCTCTCTCTCTCTCTCTCTCTCTCTCTCTCTCTCTCCCCCAGCCCAATTTATTTTATGAGACAATGTTTCAAGATTTATCCATGACATTAAATTAAATAAAGCTATCAGAGAGAATAAAGTCAAACA
Source organism: Sorex fumeus (assembly GCF_029834395.1). NCBI lineage: Eukaryota > Metazoa > Chordata > Mammalia > Eulipotyphla > Soricidae > Sorex > Sorex fumeus. Next base: position 411,318 of record NW_026606298.1, on the reverse strand, counting down.
ACTATTTTATAATGATGAGAAAAATCAGTATTTCACTGCTTTGTTTCATTTTTAGAATTTACAATTTTAGTAGTTTGCTATTTTCAGTAAACTATTAGTTTCTTTCACTTGAGATATATTATACCACTGGAAAAAAATTCAATTCTCTTAAAGCAGTATGTTAAAACTAATGCCTAATATCCAACAAAAAGCGAATTTAGATCTGAAATCAAAACTTTAATCAAGAAAGATAAAACTGAACCAGGGAGACAGCACACATGGAGGGGCACACGGACCAGGTTCAATGCCCAGCACCATGCAGTGGGCCGTCCCAGCACTTCTGGGTGTGGTCCTGGAGCTCCCTGAGCACTGCCTGAGGAGCTAACCCTCCTTCCATGCTGAGAAGAAGATATATCCACTTCACGATGAAATGTTGAGTTCTAACTCAGTGATGGTGGTCACTGTTATCATCTATCATCCTCACACTCTCTCTACATAGGTTTGATACATTCAGGATTTCCCACGCTTTTCAAAGCAATCTGTTTTATTAGTACACTTTTCTCAAAGAGACGGTGAAGGATTAAAGTGAGTAATGGATGATTACCCAAACCAATCCAATTCAAGGGCAGCGAAAACAATCTGAAATATTTCTCGAGGAAATATTAGAGTGGAATATGATGAATAAAGTTGACACAAAACATAGTCTTATTTCCAACAAAAACACCCAAGCCCTGTCACTTACTACCTGCTGTTTGACCTTGGGAAAGGCACTCAGCCAACCTGGGTCAGCTGCCCTACAATACAATGGAAGGAATAACGTCATCCACGCTCAAGATTCTTAAGAGAATTAAAGGCAGAGAGTTTAGAACAAAGATAGATACATTAAGTCCACAGTTAAATGTTAATTCCTGTAACTTCTCTTTTCTGAGCACACACATATAAATAAGAAAAAAAACCTATTGACTACATAAATAACCATCTTTATTTCCTATAGTAATTTCTCTCTCTCTCTCTCTCTCTCTCTCCATCTTTCTCTTAACCTATGGAACTATAGTTATATTAAATGCAAAGATTTGTCCACCTTGTTTTAATCACTGGATCTCAAGAGTGTGGAGATATGTCGTGGTATTTATTACGACTATGTTTTGTTAAAATCAATCAACTCCTTTCAAAATAATCAGAGAAGAGAGCAAACAGAGTATGCTAAGTGGCTTATTTTAGAAGACGTGATCACTTCAATTCTCTTTGCGATCAAAACAATCTCTAATTGGTAATGGTAATGATGCTTATTTAGTGCTTTTCACCCTGCAAAACACACTCTTCAAGCAAAGATGAGAGCGTTAATTCCTAAATCTCTTGATGCTTTTTGCTTTCCAAAGGATTCCCCAGATGGAGAGGCACATTTTCACTGTGGACTCATTCTTAGGAACACAATGAAAAGAAACCTACTAGCACCAGCATTAATATTATCACTTCTGTGTATTTTCTTAAGAGTAGTTGACATCATAAAGATAAATGAAGGCCTCCCCACCATCTCCCACATTACCCCCACAGTGGTGTGTCTTTTTTTCTTTTTGGGTCACACCTGGTGATGCACAGGGCTTACGCCTGGCTCTGCACTCAGGAGTTACTCCTGGCGGTGCTCAGGGGACCCTATGGGATGCTGGGAATCGAACCTGGGTCGGCCGCGTGCAAGGCAAACGCCCTCCCCGCTGTGCTATCTCTCCAGCCCCCACAGTGGTGTCTTGAGCCTCGTGTATCTTGTGCTCTATCAACTCAGTCACAACCTACTCTTGTTGTTGTTGTTGTTGTTGTGTTTGCCTATTTCACCCAAGAGAACGATGTTGTACAAAGGTAATGAACATGGTTTAATTTCATTAGTGACAAAGACTATCCGATTATCGTCATTTAAACTTTGATGTCTTCTCAGGAGTCTATGAAAACTTAAGTTTTCTCTTCTGGGAAGGGTCACTCCACACACGCTTCCCTCTAGTCTTTGAAGCAGCAACTGCCACAGAACTTATGTTTTTCTGAAGAGAACTCTTTTGTATGAGGTTCTTATTTTGCAAATCAGACATATGCAAGATTCAGACCAATGAAGGAAGTCATAAAATTAACCATTAGGATGCTTCCTTCACCACCAGAAAACAAGGGCTGGAGAGGCAACATAGAGTTTAAAGAGCTTGCCTGACACCCCACAGAACTGGGTTAGAATCCCTGGCACCACACAGGGTCCCCTGCGTACCACCGTGGGTCACTACTGAGCAGAGCCGAGAAGAGTTCCTGAGCACAACCGATGTGCCCTCAAGCCCCATCCCCCACCCAACATCAAGATCCAACTAGAAGAATCGGAGATTTTCAAGCCTAGAAAGAAGACCTGGACTTCCAGGACAACATATAAACAGCAACTAACTGAAACAGAAAGAGGAGGTATTTTTCAAAATTCAGCCATCTAAATAATCTTACTAAGGATAATCAAGGAAACTCTGCAGCAACTATAACAGCACAAAATTCCAGAAGTCCATTTGATCTATATTTATTTCTCATGAAAACATTTTTCGGTTGTTCAGGCGCTGTTTTTATTTAGCCTCGTTTGATCCTTTCCGGGCTAGTGGTGGGACTTATCTTTCACTGGTCAATCCCAACTCATGAACAGAACAGGGCCTGGGCAGGAAAGACAGTATGGATGGTAAGGTCCTTTCTAACTCTGTCGCTGGGCCTGTAATATTGGAACAAACATGGTCCCTTGAGCACATAGCCAAGTACGGCCCCTGAGCACTGCTCAGAGTGCCCTGTCCCAGCCCCCAACACACACACAAAAATGATCCGACCTTTTGCTGCAAATGCTTGCTTATTTAGAACCATTTCTGAACATGAGGACACCCAATGTTGTCCCCAGATGCCATCTCTGGTCACTATCGAGAATGAAGAAAATTCCAGGACATGGAACCCAGTTACCATTGTAATCTACTCTCCACTCATCAAGCGTCACTGAGCACTCTCAGTTGGCAGCTGTATCTTGGCACCTGGGGGCCTTGCGTGACCATCAAAAATAATTCTCTCTCACTGGTTGAACTCCACAAGAAGAAAACATCCAACCCCACCAAAAAATGGGGCGAGGAAATGAACGAACAGAAACTTTCTCAAAGAAGAAATCCGAATGGCAAACAAAGCACATGAGAAAATGCTCGACATCATTAATCATCAGGAAAATGCAGATTAAAACCACAATGAGATACCATCTCACACCTCAGAGACTGGCCCGCATCCAAAAGAACAAAAGCAACCCATGCTGGCGCGGATGTGGCGAGAAAGGGACACTCCTTCACTGTTGGTGGGAATGTCCACTGGTTCAGCCCTTCTGGAAAACAGTATGGACGATTCTCAAAAAATTAGAAACTTAGCTTCCATTTGACCCCGCAATACCACTCCTGAGAATATATCACAGAGAGGCAAAAATGTATAGTCGAAGTGACATCTACACTTGTTTTTTTAATTGCAGCACTGTTTACAATAGCCAGAATCTGGAAAAAAACTTTAGTGCCTGAAAACAGATGACTGGTTAAAGAAACTTTGGTACATCTACACAGTGGAGTACTATGTAGCTGTTAGAAAAGATGAAGTCATGAAATTTACATACAAGTGGTACAACATGGAAAGTATCATGCTAAGCGAAATGAGTCAGAAAGAGAGGGATAGACATAGAAAGACTGCATTCATCTGGGGAACATAAAGTAACAAAATAGGAGACTAACACCCAAGAATGGCCGAGAATAGTACCAGGAATTTTACTTCATGGCGTGGAGGCCAGCCACACATGCTAGGAGAAAAGGGAGCTCAGATAGAGAAGGGAGCACCAAGTAAAGGGTGTTTGGAGGATCCTCCCAGGATGGGAGATGCATGCTGAAAGTAGACTATAGACCGAACATGATTGCCACTCAATGCCTCTCTTGCAAAACACAGGACCCAAAAGAAGAGAGAGAGAACAAGGGGGAATACCCTGCCACAGAGGCAGGGTGAGAGGGGAGGATGGGGGGTGGGAGGGATACTGGGATGAGTGGTGGTGGGAAATGGGCACTGGTGGAGGGTTGGGTACTTGATCATTGTATAATTGAATTCCAAGCACAAAAATTAGTAAAATTGTAAGTCTACAACTGTACCTCATGGTGTCTCGTTAATAAAAAAATTTTAAAAAATTTAAAAAAATAATTCACTTTCACTCTTTGCTTTGGCCCCTAGGAAATGAGTCAAAGGTCTGTGTTTTGTGCAACATTCGCTGCTTTTAAAAAATAAATATATATGAACTTTGGGAAGAATCAAATATTTACAAGAAAAAGTCTTTAACGGCAAAAGATAGAGATAATAAAGAGGGAGAGAGCAAGAAGAGACCTTAGTTCATCACGGAGAAAGGGGGCTGTGTGAAGAGAACAAGCTTTTATGTAATGGACAGATCCTGGCTCCGAGCTCAAACATGGCCCTAATTCCCTGAGATGTCAACTGTCAATAAAACCGGAGACCCCTCAATGATGGCCATTTCAAGCTCTCTTCTGACCTCTTAAAATTATCTCCAGCTTGAATCCAGAAGGAGCTGAGTCCTCAGTAAACTGTCCTGCATGCCCAACTTATAACCCCAATACACTCATCCCGTCTCGTGCGGCGGGGATGTTGGAAGGTTTTACAAAATAGGCCATCTCGTACCTCTACCAAATTGCGAATTCCTTTGCATAATAAAAATGCTCAGCAGAGAGGAAGAATTCCCTACCTTGAACACATCAAGCTGTTGGTTAATGGCCTCCGTCTCCATACCAACGGGTCCCTGAGACTCTTCATGTTCTTCGGCTTCCTGAAGCCTAGTGGAGAAGTCTTTGAGCTTGTTGTAGAATTCCTCGACACGTTCGATTGTCCCATCCACCTGCTCTTTCCGAGCCTGGGCTCGGTCCAGCAACTTGTGGCACTGTTTGCTGAGCGCCTCTAAGTCTCTTTTGATCCCCACGAGGTCGGGAGTGGTGTCCTCCGTAGCCAGCATCATTTGGCAGGTCCGATTGGCATGGTCGTTGCTTGTCATGAGTGCTGCCAGTTTCTCCAGAAAGACCTTCATCGCCTCCTTCTGCTTCTGCAACGTTTCCACCTCTCTGCCCACCGGGGCCATGCTGTCGAGTTCATCGTCAAACTCCGCAAACTGAGAAAACATTTCCCGGATGGTATCCTGGAAATGCCCAATGCCCTGAAGCTTCGTTTCTAAGAACGAACACTTCTCATCCACCTGCCGGCTGAGTTCTCGATGTTCCTGAGCTAAGGTTTCTGCCTGGAGTAAGATGTCAGAGGTCCCCTTAGAATCGGATGTTTCCAGCACAAGGGCCTGTGCAAGTTCTTTCGACAAATCAACCTGCTGCTTCAACGTCTTCAGGGATTTCTGCTGAGTCTGCATCATCATCAAGTGTTTGTTACTGTAAGCCTGGGGTCCAAGGGAATCGTGTACGTCCAGCTGCTCCTTTGCGCACTGAAGCTGCCTCTGAGCTTCCTTGGAAACGTCCTGAAATTCTTTAAACTTCTGGGCCATGTTCTCCAGGGAGGATTTCTTGCTGTGAAGTTGCTCAGTGACCCTGTCCATTTTCTCGATCAGCGATCTGTTCTCCTCCGTAACAACCTCTTTATCGGTCTCACAGACACTGAGCAGGCTGTTGGCTGCGTTGTTGAGCAATTCAACCATCCCAAAGTGTTGGTCCGTTTCCTTCTGCAGAGATTTTAACTTGGCAATAGAATTCTCTGTTTCAGCAGGATCCAAGGAAAATTTGATTTCCTCCAGGTTACTCTGACATTTTTCTATCCACGGCCGAAGAGTCTCGACATGCTCTTGATATTTGAGGGCTTTTCCCAGGGCGTCTTTTACTCTGTCCTCTTTTTCTTTCACTTGCTTCTTAAACCCATCCCAGTTGGTTTTGATGGTATTGAGTTGTGACTGCAAGGCCGCCTTCTCGGAGCCCTGGGCCTTTAGTAACAGATTTTCGCCTTCTGCAATAGTTTTCTCATAATTGGACTGCTCGTTCAAAGTTTCACTGAATTGTTTTTGGTCTTCAACTAGCGATTTTAAGACATCAAGTTTGGCTGATATTGGGTGAGACTTATTCTGTTCTTCTTTCTTCGTATCTAGCCAGTCCTGGAAATCTCGGGACATTTGCTGGAATTGATGGGAACTGGCACAGGCTGACTGAAGGTGCCGGACATGATTCTCTGAAAATAAAATCACAGCCATGTTACATGAAAATATCGATATGACCGATGAAAAGCCAAAAGGGGAAAAAAAAGCACCAGATAAGTGTACGGAACTCTAACAGCCTAAAAGCAAGGACTGCGAGCACTATCTTATAAGGAGAAAACTACTAAATGAGTGGAAGTTATTGATAAAGGGGAAGTAAAGGAACAAGAGGCAGGCCCTACAAGAAAAGAGACAGGGCAAGATTTATTCCAATATAGGGAAATGACAGTGGCTCAAAGTTCTACTTATTCTGAGAGATAACCCACCCTTTATCAAACAGGACTTTTTCATTGAATTTATTTTGATACATCCGAGATTTAACATAATATAGTATATACGAGCACACAAATTTGAGTCCCAGCTCAATTTCTTAAGAACTGTTTTCATTTTTTCATTTCATTTCATCATCCTGTTAATCGTCGATTGCCTCGAGCAGGCCCCAGTAACGTCTCTTTCATCCTAGCCCTGAGATTATATTCACGGCTCTTTAGGAGAATGAGACCCATCATTGTTACTGGTATTTGGCATATAAGAACTGTAAAATGATGAAATCACTGTCAGTTCCCCAGATATAAACTGGCAACATCAACAGAAGCTGCTGTGACAATTAGAGAATATTACACATAAAGTGTTTAGCTTATGACTGCCACAGAAAGGTTCATATGAGTGATAATAATCATAATAGTGACTATTTACTAAATATAGAGTGTGTCTAAATAAGTCGGTCTGAAACGGTTGCTGTAATAAAGAACAAATTAAATCCGTTAAAAATTTTACACTGGTATTTCTAGATACCTAGTGTCACTTCTCAACAGAATAAATGTAGCAGCAGTCAAAGGCATTCTGCAATGGTAGGTTCTTGGAAGTCCAGTATCTCCTATTGCCTCTGACACACACGGGTACATCGGTCACTGAATTAAAGCCAAAGTAGGTGAAAGACAAAAACAGGGCCAAATGCTTTTCTCTTCCAAACCTTTCTTTAGAGAAGTTTTCTATGACAGAATAGCTACAAACGAACAAATTATACAAAGGCTTTCTAATCATAGCATTCTCCTGCTTTTCTGGGGCAATGTCACAGAATGAAAAACATTCACACCTGTTAAAGTACAAGTCCCAGATGGGGTAGGTGCTGCATCCTGCTTCCTCCAGATGGAACCCTGGTGACCATGAACCTCTACAAGCATAGCTCGAGTATGCGGGAACCAGGACTTGGACTTTTCCTCCAAACTGCCAGGACTGCCCTGGCCCCCAGGTAACCTCTGATTCCAGAAGTCATGCCCACAACCCTCCTCCCAGCGCCATCTTTACAGCACACAGTCACAGAGAAGAAAGGCTGCGGGGCGGGGGTGGGGGGAGGGGGCTCCACAGCTCCTGGAGAATGCACCAGGTCCCGAAGAGAGCCGAGATCACCGGGAAGTCCCAGATGGGGTAGGTGCTGCATCCCGCCTCCTCCAGATGGAACCCTGGTGACCGTGAGCCTCTACAAGCATAGCTCGAGTATGCGGGAACCAGGACTTTTATTTGAAACTGCGCGGCTGCTTATGCGGCCACGCGACATCTCCCTATATGCAAGGTGATCAATGGAAAGTAAATCATCCAACATTTCTCCCTGAAAACCAGGCTTAACTCTTATACAGGCCACAACACCCAATGGGAGAGAGAGAACAAAAGGGAATGCCCTGCCACAGAGGCAGGGTGAGATGGGGGGGGGGGGTTGGGGGTGGGAGGGTTACTGGGATTCGAGGTGGTCGGAAATGGTCACTGGTGGAGGGATGGGTATTCAAAATAAATTAATTAATAAAAATAAATAAATAAAAAATAAAATACAAATCAGAACACCTAAGGTTTGAATGGACTCTCGCGAACTGGACTTTTACCAGCCGACTCTCTCTTCTCTGTGTAGAACCAACCAATCATGTGTACATGAACAAAGACCCTCATCTCTGCTCTCGTGGGCAGACACCTCTTCTCCTGCGTTTCCCAAAGGGGCAGACTCTGTCCTGGGTCCTGGATTACAGCCACGAGCTTGGAAATGGACAACGGGCGATCTCCATCCCCAGCACATATCTGGAAAGACCAACCTGCTTTCTGTTCGATATCCTTAAACGATTTTAAGATGCCTTCCAGCTGCCTGCTGAGCTCTGCTTTCAAGTACTCTTCTTTCACCAGGGATGACAAATCCTCACAGAGGGTCTGGGCCACTTGTACCTGCTTCCTTTCCTGCTCTACTTCCTGCTTCATTTTCTGGGCTGTTTCCAACTGCTGGTCCACAGCATGGGGCTGCGTGCTCACCGCTGCACTGCTGCTGAGTCTACTGTCCAAGTCGTTCAGCTTACTGGAGAGGCTCCTCAGCAAGCTTTGATACTGGGTGCTCTTCACGATGGCTTGGTCAATCCGGTCACATCTGTCGCTCAACTGTCCGGTGAGGCAGCCCCACTTCTGGGTGACAGCTGCCAGCTGCTCTTTCACGATCCCATGGAAAGAAGGGTGTTCGCCAGGTTTGCGCACGATGCTCTGGCCAGCTGCTGTTAGCTGTTCATACTGAGGTTTCCGAGTATCAAATTCTTGCAGTAAAATCTAAGGGGAAGGGGAAAGATGAGGAAATACACACACAAGTTATCAGGTAATGGCAGAAAACTAAGTTTCAAGTTTCCAAGAAGGCAGAAATGGCAGATATTTATTTTCTACTTGTTGGTTACTGTCTTCACACCCACCACCTGGCCCCCTGGCGCCGTGTAATCCCATCAGCGGCCAAGACTCAGAGACTATAAAATCCAGAAGCGGCCGCGCGACATCTTATCAGAACTTTTTTTTATGACATCTTATTGTCTCATTCCTATTTTGGACAAACTGGCAGGCTATCAAATGTAGCCTGCCCACAGGGCAGAGTCTGGCAAACTCCCCGTGGCCTACCAAATATGCCAAATACCAGTAACAATGATGGGTCTCATTCTCCTAACGAGCCTTGAATATAATCTCAGGGCTAGGATGAAAGAGATGTTACTGGGGCCTGCTCGAGGCAATCGAATAACAGGTTACTGTCTTAAAAAGGGGAGGTGGGATATTTATTTTAAACCAACCGAAGGAGCACTTACGACTTCAGAGATAACTAGCCTAAAAATAGCATCCTGGACTCAAGCGATCACACAAGTATTAAGGTGCTTGCCGGTCTCACAGCCCTCCTGATTCCATCCCCAGTATGACATACAGTCGCCTGATGATTACGAGGAGTGATCCCTGAACATAGGGCCAGGAGGAAGCCCTGAACACTACTGAGTGTGGCCACACACACTGTGTGTGTGTGTGTGTGTGGGGGAACCCCAAAGTAACATTCAAGGAATAAAAAAAGAAAATGATTGTATTTTCTGGCAAAAAGAGTACAATTCAGGAAAAAACTTTCATGCACAAAGAGAAATGTTGTGTGTGTTGGTGGGAGTAGGGACACAGTCCAGCAATAGGGCACGTGCCTCACATGTATGAGGCCCAAGGTTTGAGTCTCTGAACCATCAACCCCACAAAAAAAAAAAACTTCACTTTTTGGCCACATTCATATAACACTAGCACCAAACCTGCTTATTCTGTCTGGTTGCAAGATTCTGAAAACCCCTATAGCATTTACCTAAGGAAATGCATGGCAATAACAGTTTTATAAGACGAAATAATTCAATTCAGTGACTGTAGAAGTTTCTAAAATGTAAGATGTACTGGCATGGAGCTAGAGCCATAGAACAGCGGGTAGGGCATTTGTCTTAAACGCGGTCGACCCGGGTTCGATTCCCAGCATCCCATATGGTCCCCTGAGCACGCCAGGAGTAACTCCTGGGTGCAGAGCCAGGAGCAGCCTCTGTGCATCACCAGGTGTAACCCCAAAAGTAAAAAAAAAACCAAAATATGCATTGGTATTTACAGTCTTGAAATGCAAAACATTTAGCCAATAAACCTGAGTTTAAAAGGCTGCTCATGGGGCTGGAGCAATAGCACAGTGGGTAGGGCATTTGCCTGGCACGCGGCCGACCCGGGTTCAATTCCCAGCATCCCATATGGTCCCCTGAGCACCACCAGGAGTAACTCCTGATTGCAGAGCCAGGAGTAAGCCCTGTGCATCGCCAGGTATGACCCAAAAGACTCATTACAAAATCCCCCAAATTTCCTTCTTAATTATTTTAAGGGCAACGTGGATTAATGCATGCTAATCTTTCTGGTTCCACTTTCTTCAGCTTAAGGATATATATGAACCAGAACCCTAAACTCTAAACTGACTCTGAACTCCCAAGACTGACTTGTATTAGCCGCATCTCACTGCTCGAATGCCGCCAAGTCACAGAGAAATCTAACGGAAACGACCACGGAGCTTCTGCTATTTCAGTGGACTTAAATTTTACGGCCATTTCCCCCTTCTGGAATTTATGTGCTTTGCCCGACCCCCGAGGCTGGAGGAGCCCACTCGCTGCTTCCCTGATCTTTCTCCTCTTCCTCTTCCATCTCCCCACGCGTCCCTGTCAGTGATGTTAGTGTATTAGCTTTACAAGTTTCCTTATCGAATGCCACAATCAAGATGAATAAAACCTCAAAGGGACAGTATCTAAACAATAAAAAGCTTATGCTAGTGTCTCATAAAAATGTTATTATTTATACAATCACATTAATACTTCAAAGACAGTCGTGTTATTTTTTTTAACAGTCTGCCCATGAGCACAGGGCCAGAAATAGCCCTAAACACCACCGGCTACAGCTCAAAATACCCCCTTCCCCACCCCACCCCCAAAACCCCCCCCCAAAAAAAACCTAGGGTCTGCACAAATTACAATATGAAATGTTTACAGGACTAGACCATTCTGGGGGGGGGCTCCTAGATTTGGTTCTTGAGAGGGAAGGATGGTGGGATTAACCTCACGATGGCGTCTTAGGTAGGGACATATGAAACACTGCACATAGACTCCAGGAACTGAAGGCACACAGTGTTCAAAGCTACCGTGTTTAGAATGAAACCGGAAACATCTGTCTTGTTCAGTCAAACCATACTCACCTGCACCTGCTGCTTTTGTGTGTTTAGCATATTTGGGTCAATAGATAAGGGCCCGAGCACGCTGACCATAAGTTCCTTTTCCACAAGCCACTGTTTTAACTGAGCCTCGATGGTTTGGAACTGGGTTAGATTGTTAGAGGATTCTTCCAGTTTTTGTTGTCTATCAACTGTTAATTGATTGAGTTCCTGCCACTTGTGATCTAAAAGAGAAGGGATACGTTTGTGGTGGTTTCTTTCCATGCAAAATATCACAGGATCGAGAAAGACTGGAGGAGAAAACGGAAAAGATGCCGAGTGCCGCCTATATGTCGTCCTATGCAGCTGATGAGTCTTCTAACAAATTTGCCTGCATTGCATAAATGAAACTAACATTTTTTCATCTGTAATTCATGTAAAACCTAACCTAAGAGAATTCCATTTAACTATGCAGATCTCACGGGCTTGCGAATTGAGTGTGAACAAAAGTCCAGGGAAAATATGTCTGAGTTCGATTTTAAATGGAATTAGAAAATATGGAATATTCCATAAAGCCCCATGTTCCTAAGGTATTATTGCTTCTGGTAGAGTCTGTTTAGTCAACAATACTGACCTTAGAGCAACAGACATTTGTTCTTTTATAGTAAATTTTCAGTGATCTAGTCTAGGCAAACGATCCCCAAATTTGCTTATCTAGTCCAATCCTTTTCTTCTATTCAAACCACCCACTAGTAACCAGGTGCTCAAATATTACACTGAAAAACCTCATCAACTCTCTAAAACTCACCTTTAAGAAAAAAAAAGTATTCCTATTAAAATTGGTAGGCTTTTTCTAGTTCAAACAAAATGTATTCCTATTAAAATTGGTAGCCTTTTTCTGATTAAAACTAAATGTATTCCTATTAAAAATTGGTAGCCTTTTTCTGACTTTTAGATTTCTTGCAAAGGTCACATTGGCTCCCAATGATTCATAACAATATTTAATTAGACTTTCACATTCTCATCTCCTAGAGTATAAAAACTCAGTGCACCTTTTACATTCCCAGTAACCAGAACTTCATTTCTGACCTCAGGATGTTTCGCTTAGATTATTGGTTCTCAAACATTAGCAGCATTAGAATCACCAGGAGAGTCTTTAATACAGATTCCTAGATCCCAGGGTGATAGTTTCTGAAAAAACAGATCTGAAGTGCAGCCTGAAACTCCGCATTTCTAACAAGTGTCCCGGTGATGCTAAGTTTGCTATTTCCAGAAACACAGACTGAGAACCACAGACTCAAACTATTAGTCTTCTAATAAGTTTCCCTGAATTGCACCAATACAATTAACATTATCAATTGTAATTCAACTCATTCTGAGTAATTTCTTTAAAAATGAAAACTAAAACACTTTGAAAAATGCGATTTTGGGGGCCAGAGAGATGGCACCACGTGTAAGGCACTTGCATCAATCCCAACACTGGTTCAATCCCTGGCACCACACAAGGTCCCCGGAGCACTGCTGGGAGTGATCCCTGAGCACAGTCAGGAGGAAGTCCTGAGCATTGCTGGGTATGGCCCCGAACTAAAATAAATTAATGAATAAATAAAAATAAATATACTGGCTGGAGTTATAGCGTAGCGGTAGGGTGTTTGCCTTGCACGCAGCCAGCCCGTCCAAGCTGGGTTCGATTCCTCTGCCCCTCTCGGAGAGCCCGGGAAGCTACTGAGAGTATCTCGCCCGCACGGCAGAGCCTGGCAAGCTCCCCGTGACGTATTCGATATGCCAAACACAGTAACAACAAGTCTCAACATGGAGACGTTACTGGGCCCGCTCGAGCAAATCGATGAACAACGGGAGGACAGTGTTTATTGTTTGTTATACTGTGCTCAGCAAAAACAAAAAACAAACAAAAGAAACCCCCAAGAATTGCTAAGTTGCAATACAATAAACTTGAAACACTTATTTCCGAATGTGCAAAAATGAATCCTGAAACATTAAAATAATTAAAGCAGAACTATGACCATTACATAAATATTTTCAGATAAAGGCTCTGATTTTTAAAAGATTAAGCTTCTGTTCATGGACTCTGGTGGAGGCAACATAACATACCTATTTCTGCCAACAGCTGCTTCCATTTGGGGGTGTCGGGAGTGTTTGGGTTCTCGTCCAAAAGCTCTGTCAATTTGTCTTTCAACTCCTGCACTTTGTTTACATTTTGCTTAAGTTCCGCCTCAAAAGACTAAGACGGGGGTGGGGGAAATAAAATGAAATATATTAAATAACTCCACATCAAACAAAACTCAGAACCACAATTAAAATAAAGCATTTGCCCCTTAGCATGACCCAAATAGGGGGAAAAAAATCCACTATCAAACACTGAAGTAGGTGATGCCCTGAATTTAGAACCATTTATTTTCCTTTCCTCTTCTTAATTAATCTCCAACTATCTGAAACAAAATCCTGAAGAGGAATACTAATACTAGAGAGATGGTAACTCTGGTCCCACTATGTAGAAGGAAATTTGTTATTATTCTAAAACATATCCATCTTGGGGGAAAAAAGAAGATGAAATTAGTAAGTTTCTAATTAGTAGAGGCTCACTATTGATAAAGTCTGACAGATTTGAGAATCTACTACTTAATAAGCAATTTCCTAGATAACACATTAAATTAAACTTTTTAATTATTCATTCTGGGGATGCTAATAAAAAATAAATCATTTTTGTTCAAAAAATATTTGTCATTCCAGAACATTCTTGCCATCATTGTTACAATCGAAAACTATTTTCTCAGTCTTTCCAGGTGTAAAAGAAATACCATGTATTGAAAAAGGGGAAGAAAAAAGCTATCCCTCTTTTTAAAAAAAAGTCATCCTACTTAAATAGAAGAGAATAGAACCCTAATGCATTTGGCCCTCAAATCTTTTCCAATAATTAACTGTTAAAATAATAGATTTGAACTACTAAAAAAGGGACTGAAGCGATAGTACAGCGAGTAGGGCATTTGCCTTGCACGCGGCCAACCCGGGTTCGATTCCCAGCATGCCATAGAGTCCCCTGAGCACCATCAGGGGTAATTCCTGAGTGCAGAGCCAGGAGTAACCCCTGTGCATCTCCGGGTGTGGCCCAAAAAGCCAATAAATAAATAAATAAATAAATAAAAGGTAAAGGTAAAGGCCCTCCCGTTGATCGTCGATTTGCTCGAGCGGGCCCAGTGACGTCTCCATTGGAGACTTTGTTGTTACTGTGTCTGGCATATCGAATACTCTCGGTAGCTTGCCGGGCTCTCCGAGAGGGGCGGAGGAATCGAACTCGGGTCGGCCATGTTGGCCGCTTGTAAGGCGAACGCCCTACCCGCTGTGCTATCGCTCCAGCCAAATAAATAAATAAGTAATAAAAATAAACTACTCTAAAAGCAGCAGGACTACTTATATACAACAGCTCGCTCATTTTTATATCTCATCTTGGCAGAAAGGCACGAAAACTGGCCAACTACATGCTGATGATCACAGACCTAGGATCCCGGTCTCCTGATCACCAAGACCAGTTGAATGTGAATCTCTCGTGGACTGGGCCCTCCGAGTCTACCTTATTCTGCTCGACTTGCGTCTTCACAGCTTCCGTGTCTGTCGGGGTCGGTGCCTGATGCCACTTCGCCGCCGTCTGGTTCATCTTCTCCAGCCACTGCATCATCGCGCTGGATTCTTCCTGAGCCTTTTGCAATTTGGAGAGTTTAGCATTCAGTTCTGATATTTTATCCTTGAGTAAGAGGCCAAGATCTTCATAACTGTGGTTTATGTCAGTCATGTCCTTTTTGATGGATGTTAACCCTGAAATTTTCAAGACAAACAAAAATAATAATATTGAGCAGAAGTGAAGAGTGACGCAGGGAGGACACATGCCTTGCACAGAGTTGACACAGGTTCGATTCCCAACATCCCAAATAGGACTCGGAGTCCTCCAGGAGTGATTCCTGACAGACATAATCCCTGAGCACCACTGGTGTGGCCAAAACCAAAAAATAACACCGACATATTTTCAGAGTTCTTAGGGCAGAGCTCTATAAACAAAAAGTTTGCTTGGCACCATTGCTTCCTTCTATTTTGTCAGTGGCAAACCTACTAGAATATTATTATTATTATTATTATTATTATCATTATGGGATAGCACTGCAGTAGGGCGTTTGCCTTGCACGTAGACAACGTGGCCGACCCGAGTTCGATTCCTCCGCCCCTCTCAGAGAGCCCGGCAAGCTACCGAGAGGATCTCGCCCGCACGGCAGAGCCTGGCAAGCTCCCCGTGACGTATTGGATATGCCAGACACAGGAACAACAAAGTCTCCAATGGAGACGTTACTGGGCCCGCTCGAGCAAATCGATGAACAACGGGAGGGCCTTTACCTATTATTATTATTATTATTATTATAAAACTGCTCTAAGGAGCGGTTTTAAAACTTGGAAGATCAGATAAATTTCAACTTGAAATTTCATTATAACCACTATTCACATCTATTCTCTCTCTCTCTCAAAAAAGTTAATAAGAAGCATTATTTTAAATTATCAATCACCTTTATTTGCCAAAATTCCCTGAGTATCCATGGCTGTTCCTTCACCGTTTAACATTACTCCACCTGCAAAAGAAAAATTAACATTGAGGCAATAGGATTTCCTTAGCATTTCCACACATTAACAGTCAACGGCATGAAATTAAATCTCATAAATACTGACCGCTTTAAAATGCTATTACTAATGGGTTCAGAAAGATAGTACAAGGCTTGGAGCTGGAGAGATAGCACAGCGGGTAGGGCGTTTGCCTTGCATGCGGCCGACCCGGGTTCAATTCCCAGCATCCCATATGGTCCCCTGAGCACCGCCAGGAGTAACTCCTGAGTGCAGAGCCAAGAGTAACTCCTGTGCATCGCCAGATGTGACCCAAAAAGCAAAAAAATAAAAACAAAAATAAAAATAAAAATAAGAAAGATAGTACAAGGCTTAAGGTGCTTGCCCGACACACAGCCAACCCATTTTGAAACCCTGGCACTCCAGGTGGTCCCTGTAGCCTGGAGTAAACCCTGACCATAGAGCCAGGAGTAAGCCCTGAGCACTGCTGCCTGTGGCATTATCACTGTCACTGTCACTGTCCTCCCGTTATCGACTTGCAAGACATTGTGAGACTTGTTGATACTGTGTTTGGCATATCAAATACCTCACAGGTAGCTTGCCCGGCTTTGCCGTGCGGGTGAGATACTCTCGGTAGCTTCCTGAGCTCTCCGAGAGGGGCGGAGGAATCAAACTCGGGTCGGCCCAGTCAGCCGCGTGCAAGGCAAGTGCCCTACCGACTGTGTTATCGCTCCAGCCCATTACTATTTGAAAATGTAAACCAGTGATTCTATTGCAATATCAAGTGAAGGTTCAAGATTAAAGACCAAACGATAACCTCTCTTCTTTAGAGAACTTTGGCTGAGGAGATTAGTAGTAGAATACATGCCCAGTGTATGCAGGCCCTTAGTTAACTCCGTAGGACTGTGTGACCTCCCTATCTCTCCTCAGTCCATAGCCAGAGCACAGTTAAGAGTTGAGCATCATACTTTTTGGCCTCTCCGGGGTATATTCCCAGGAGTGGTATTGCTGGGTCAAATGGGAGCTCAATTTCTAATTTTTTGAGAGTTGTCCATACAGTTTTCCAAAAGGGCTGAACCAGTCGGCATTCCCACCAGCCGTGAAGGAGGGTCCCTTTCTCGCCACATCCGCGCCAACACAGGTTGCTTTTGTTCTTTTGAATGTGGGCCAGTCTCTGCTGAACGTTATCTATGGACCGAACATGATTGGCACCCAAGGTTTCTTCTGCAGACCACAGCACCCAAAAGGAGAGACAGAACAAAAGGGAGTGCCCTGACACAGAGGCAGGGTGGGATGGGGGATGGGGGAGTGGGAGGGATACTGGGATTGATCGGGGTAGAGAATGGGCACCGGTGGTGGGATGGGTACTCGATCATTGCATAACTGAAACCCAAGCACAACAACTTGTAAGTCTACAACTGTACCTCATGGTGTTTCACTAATAAAAAAAAATTTTAAAAAAAGGAGTTGAGCATCACTAGATGCTATCCCTAGTACCTGACACTGCTGCATGTGGCCCCTATTAAAAATAAAATTAAATTTATGCTTCAAAAAAATTCTGAATGAATTGGGAGGTGCCCCTACCTAACAGTATATAGGGGCTATTCCTGGCTCTGTGCTCAGAGGTGACTCCTGGGGATATTCTAGGCACGATAAGTGCTAGCAAGACTGGAATCAGGGTTGTGGATAAGTGAGTGGTTATAAAGGTAAAGGCCCTCCCGTTGATCGTCGATTTGCTCGAGCGGGCCCAGTAACGTCTCCATTGGAGACTTTGTTGTTACTGTGTCTGGCATATCGAATGCTCTCGGTAGCTTGCCGGGCTCTCCGAGAGGGGCGGAGGAATCGAACTCGGGTCGGCCATGTTGGCCGCTTGTAAGGCAAACGCCCTACCCGCTGTGCAGGCAAATACCTTTCCCCCTGAATTAACCCTCCAGTCTCAAAAGAAAATCCATTCCCTAAAAATAAGTAAGATGACTGCCTTAGACAGATTCACCAAGCTGATATTTTATGCCTCAAGCTTTAACTATTAATAACTTGGTACAAAGTTGTTTTACTAATAAAGCTATCTTAGCCCCCAAAGCTTATAAGTTGCTCACTCTATGTGTACGCTGGATGAAGCTAAAAGGACTACCAGACAAAAGAACATGTCTCCTATGGGCTAAAAATAGTTACACAGTGTTATCACGGGTTTAAAGGAGGCATGCGGTACAAAAAATACATGGAAAAGGGCTCAATAATGCGGCAAATAAGGCCCTTGCCTCACATGCTATTAGCCAGGTTCAAACCCTGGCCCCCGCTAATGATTCCTGAGTCCACCAGGAGTGATCCTTGAACGTAGCCTAGTGTGGTCCAAACACCAAAAAGGGGGGGAAAACATTTTTCTAAAAAATGAAAAGTAAAACCCAAATAAAACATAACCAAGCACTAACCTATCAGCACAGAGAGGGAAGAGCACTGTGGCTCAGAGTGTCTGGACTTTGGTCTTAAATTCCAACGCCACTGATTACCAGCTGTGGGAATGGATGGAATTACCACCCTCACACACTAAAAGGATGATACCCAATTTACGAGACCAAGGGTGAAATTAAAGAGAGTTTAACCCAGTATTGAACAAATAGGAATTACTCAGTGATCTGTCACTGTTCTCCCGTTGTTCATCGATTTGCTCAAGCAGGCCCAGTAACGTCTCCATTGGAGACTTTGTTGTTACTGTGTCTGGCATATCGAATACTCTTGGTAGCTTGCCGGGCTCTCCGAGAGGGGTGGAGGAATCGAACCCGGCTCAGCTGGACTGGCTGCGTGTAAGGTAAACGCCCTACCGCTGCGCTGCCGCTCCAGCCCCAGTGATTTTTTCCCTTTAATTAACATAAACACATAGTATTCTCTTTCTCACACTGATTATTAAATCAAATTACTTTCAGGGCAGGGAGATGGTACAAAGAGCAGGATGTACACCTTGCACACTGTCAACCTGGTTTGATCCCCAGCTGAATCCTGCCAGGAGTGATCCCTGAGTGCAAAGCTAGGAGTAAGCCCTGAGAACTGTCATGGCCCGGCCACCCAAACAAAACCAAAAGCAAAAAAAAAAAAAATCAGTGACTTCTTTGTGCTGATATCAACTGACTATGTATCCAAAACACAATGATGGAAATTGAGCAGATGGGAGAATACATTTAAAAAGAAAGACTTAAGTATCTGCATCTAAATCCAAGTTTCATCCTTTTAAAAAAAATCACACACAATGGCATCTCAGATGAAAGTAGAAATATGCTGTAGCTGCCCAAGACTAAATCCTACAGTGCTTGATGGTTATCAAGAGTAGAAAGAAAGTACATTTTACTTATCACAAATGTAATGTGGGTACGAGGAACCAAAATTAAACATTTAAGGAAATCTGATGAGGAGAGGAAGAGGAGAGATCATCACAACATCAATGAGTATGCCCTGAAATGGGATTATAGGGCAGAAAAAAATGACTGGCAATGAGGACTTCAGCTGCAACACTGGTCTCACATAAGGGGCCTGGGTGGCTGAGCAGAACCGATAAATCTCAGATACTCAGAAATTCTCGAAATAAAAACAGGAGATATGCTGTCTGTCCCTAGGGCTTAAAAAAACACTTGATAGTAACACAATAAAAATATGTTTTAAACTTCAAATGTTATCAATGATGTAAACTGATCTTAAAATCACTATGTTTACAGGACTCTCCCTTATGATAAGGCAGCTAACTGACTAAAATGGCGATTTAGACATGCTGACTTTGTTTCTGACTTTTCTTTAGCAACATTGTATCTGACTTTTCTTTAGCAACATTGTATCTGACTTTTCTTTAGCAACATTGTATCTGACTTTTCTTTAGCAACATTGTATCTGACTTTTCTTTAGCAACAGAGTACAAAAAAAAAGTAGCCAGGAATGAAATGACAGGTATGCCTTATCAAAAACAATCTCTTTCTTTCTTCCCTTTTTACCCAGACCAGCAGACTCTTTTGTTTTGCATTTTTTGTGTCACATCTTGGGGTGTGCAGGGGCTATTCCCAATTTGGTATTTGGGGGTCACTTCCGGGCGGGGGGACGCTCAGAGGATCTCACCTGGGTTCATTAGAGGAGCTGCATTTCAGCAGCACACTGGGCTCTCTAACAGATTGATTCATTACGTGAAATTCCTCAAACCACTTTCAAACAGCTCTATTCCGAAAAACGAATTGGAATCTGCGCTTTCCTCTCTCCCAACATAATGCTCCTTATTCTTACATACTAATTTGGCTATGTATAAATTGCGGTCTTGAATAAAACCGAAGAAAACGGAAAGCTGACTAGTAACAGATACTTCGCCAGGGCAGCTTTTGATGTGTGTGTGTGTGTGTGTGTGTTTATCTACACACCATCTTTCTTCTTTCTCTGTCATGTTCCCTTACTCTCTAAAGCTACTTCATGCATCAATGCAAAACATACACAAATGAAGCTGCCCCGCTGGGTCCAATTCCGTCCACACCAGCTATCAACACAGGACATACCTGGTATCACTGTGGCCAGAGCCTTCGCAGGGACAGTCACAGCACTTATGAGGTTACATAGCGAGATCCCACTGCTGTTCACTTTCTGAACCTCTGCTGTCTTCAAACTCCACTGTTCTTGTAATTTCTTGAGATATAAAAACACATTTATTTTCAGCCTTTGTAGTTTTAAAGTTACACATTCTAATTCAACTTCTTAAACACATCTCAAAACAATGATTGTGGGTCCTGCTTTGTGGAGAAGTGGATGGAAGAACCATCCCGGGTTATTCCAACAGCCTCGGTGACTGTTAACACTGTTAGTGCCGGGAAGTAGGCTAAGGGCCAGCCTACATTCTGCTGTCAGTCACAGTGACAGTCACTCGCTTCCCAGGGGTCAGAGGTTCCAAAGTAACTGTCAACTGTAACTCTGGAAATCACAGCAGGTAAGAGTAGCCAAGTTACAAGAAGAAATATCTAGAAACCATAAAATAAATAATGCCGAATTCCATTTAATGGTGAGTGTTAAATCATCAAAATTTAGAGTGACATTTAAAAAAATACCCACTGCCAATGATTTAGAATGGAAAAATGGTGCCAAATGGGGTGGTCAATTGGGTTTTATGACTTGAGTCAAATGACCAAAGATTTGCATGTGATTTTACTAGGTAGTCAAGTAACTTCTTCTTTCAAATACTGGTGATGAGGATATATTCTAGGAAGAGTGAAATTTTAGTTGAACAAGGCTCTTCCACTTAACCTTTTGTGACAAGGTATCAAAAATAACTAAAAGTAGGAGATTTGTGGAGAAGCAAATTTGATTTAGATACCTAAATAGTCACTCTGCTATATCTCACTGGAAGCCAAAAAAAAAAAACACCTCAATTAGTCCATTAATATTCATGACTTCTGAATATTATAATATACTGTATAGACACAAGAATCTAATTCATGAGATAATAAATAAAAGAAAACCACTCAGACTTTTGCTTTTCATTAATGACAAAAGCAAGTAATAAATTAGTATGAGATACAAGAACTCACTTTAGTTTCTTCCAAAGCTTTCTCTAAATCCTTTGACCCAAAAGAAGGCTGTATAACAGGCACTCTCTCTGCTGTTTCTTTTATCCAGGACTTTAATGACTTAACAAGTGCTTGGAAACCATCCA
The DNA here is from genome assembly GCF_029834395.1 of Sorex fumeus. NCBI lineage: Eukaryota > Metazoa > Chordata > Mammalia > Eulipotyphla > Soricidae > Sorex > Sorex fumeus. The sequence goes on along the minus strand of NW_026606298.1, from coordinate 389,814 downwards.
TCTGTTCTTGACAAGAAGATACAGCTTCTTTTCTAGATAACAAAAATCATCGAAGACAATCTCTCAAAGCCACAGCAGAGAGACATTCCAGAGAAAGTAACTGCTAATTACTAATAATTATTACCGCATTAGATTTAATATTAAAGAAAACCTCGCCAGCACCCACGGCAACGCTTGGTTAGAGGAGGAAAGGTTTCATTGGGAACAAGTGAAATGAACTAAGTGTCTATTCCTTGCGCAAGGCCCATCGCTAGAGACCCCAGTAGTTGGGAAATCTGTGACCCATATGTGAAGACGTGCAATAATGCTACATAAACTCTAAAGGCTATATAAACAGCTTTAACATTATTTAGATTCAGTGGGCTTTGATCTGTTCACTTTATATGGTGCTTAATGCCAGCAGGCAGAGAACCAGAAGGAAAACATTTAGGAAGTATCTCTAACGTGAAAGAAATGTAACGCCACCTAGTGGCTCCTATTTCAGACAACTGTCACTCGAATGGATGAACGAGGTGCACCGAGGACAGATTTCAGTCTCCAAGAAAGGAGGTGAGACTAGTGACAGAGGAATTTCCCCAGGTGTCTCACCCATAGGTAGCCACTGAGCTCCGCAGTGAGCGACTCACAGGTCTGCGCATTCAGGGCTGAGAGGCAGGACACATGCTCGGCATATGAGCGTGTGTGAGGACTGTCACAGTGAGCATGAGGACGGCATGTGGATAACACGTGCAAGCGTGCAAGTAGATGGAACTAGGAGTACCCCCTAGCAGCGGGACAAATTATGACGACTACGTTGTTTGAAAGTTGGATACACCTGGCAGAATAAACCATCTGGGACAATTAAGAATATTTTCTTTTGTGCACTGTGAATTCTGTATGTGTTATACAGAAACAATAGCTCTAATATAAAGGAGTAGAGACTGCACACAAAAGAGGTAAAGAGTTCTGAAGAAACAGGGGAGATCTAAATGAGAAACGACCATTGTCTCTTTAGGGTCTTCTTTATGAACTGAAGCAAAAGCAGGATGCAAATTCTACACTACCACGAGGTCAGAAATATAAAAAGTTCAGCCACAAATGTATGTCTAGCTTTCTAATTCAACTTCTGTTCATTCTACTGTTTTTTTTTTAACTTGTTTAATCACAGTCAGGTCTTATCTAGGATCCTTGATAAAGTAAACTTTTACCAAAAGAAATGGAAGAGGCTCAAAAGCTATTTTCAAACTGTGCAGAGTTTTTCCACGGAGCCCAGAAAACAACAAATACTAAGTTGTGCTTCAAGATTGTTTCTGCCTTTGCATATAAAAATGCAATCTACATCGAAGGCTTCAGAGATGAGAGTTAACTGTATTCATAGCACACTGCCATCACCATATCATTATTCCCTTACATAGTACTTTATACTTTCGTGTAAGAAGCATTTAAGTCCCCCACTCAATAGTCTTTAGCGGCAAAAACTAGCAATAAAAAAAAAAACACTTGTAAAGTCGCTCTATGCTTACTCTCCAGTGTTCAAACTGTTTTAGGTATCCACATGATTGAAAAATTCATTTGAACTAGTAGTGCAAAGTAGAAAAAAATCCAATTTCTTTCTTTCTATTTTTATATGAGTGAATCTTTTGTTGTTGTTGTCAGGGGTGGGGATTGGTTGGGTCATAACTGGCAATGCTCAGGGGTTAAGCTCTGCACTCAGGAATCATTCCTGGCAGCAATCAAAGACCATATGGGATGCTGGGGATCGAACTTGGGTTGGCTGCATGCAGGACAAACAACCTACCCACTAGACTATTACTCCGGCTCCCCAAATCCAATTTCTTACGTGATACTTACTTTTCTTTGATGGTATCCTCCATTTCCTTGAATTTCTTGGACAAATTATTTGTTTTTTCAAAAACCAGAGCCTTATCCCCTGGCAAACCATGGTTGGAGATCTCCTTCAAGAGATTCTGTAAAATTTCAAGATCTTTCTTGCGTTCTAAAAACTCAGAGGTGGATTCCTACAAAACATTTTGACATTTATAATCAAGATAAGATGCTTACTACCTCTTCCACTGACACTCCACTGAAAGTTAGGGATGATACCTGGATGGCTCTAATCAGCGTTTCATGAAAGAATGATCCCATCTATAGTCAATAGACAAATAAATACAAATACGCTGTCCTGAAAAAGCACGCGTGAAACTGAACTTTTAAAATACACTCTATATTATGTCCCCGTACATTCTAGAACATGATCGACTTACATCATCTATAAGTGTGTGCAAAGTGTACATATGAAAGAAGGTGTCCATGGCTAGTCAACAAGCAAGGGCTTCAAGGAGGAGATGGGCTGTGAGGTTCTTTTAAAGAGGGGAAACACAGCTATACACACCTACCCACAACCACAATGAGGGCGGCTAACTACAATTTGCCCATAAGTGTGTGAGTTGATCTTACACTCTGAAGATGCTTGATCTGTCTGATGCATAGAAAAAAAAAAAACAAACGAACCTGCATATGCTGGGACAATTCAGTGACATCTTTTCCAGGTGCGTCGACCTCAGTAAGGGCCTGAGACTTGGTTTCTACAAACGTCTGCAGCTTTTCTGAAAGATTCTCGAAGAGTTCTACTTTGGATTTCAGGGCTTCCATTTTGGCAAGTTTTTCTTTGTGTTTCTGACTCGCTTCAGAAAACCGGACTGACAGGTCCTTCATTTTGGCTTGCAGGCAGGATGCAGTGGATGGATCTGTTGTTTCCATAAACTTCTTCACTTTTTCATTCATGGCATTTATACTGCTCTGTCGACCTGCGATGTCTTGCTCCAACAACTGAAATCAACCAGGGCATCTGTTTTATCATGGTGTTCTACCAATAATATCCGTTTCTGAAAATTACTATCCATAACAGCCTACAATGAAACCACCTAAAGGAGGCTAAGAGTTGGGGTGGACTGACAAGCCCGGTCTGTCCCTGGAGGAACCTCATCCCAGATCTCTTTGGGGGGAGAGCAGAGAACAGCTGGCCAGCTGCCTGCTAGAGGCAGGCGGTGAGTATCCCCTGCCAACCCCTGGGATCCAAAGGAGCCTAGAGATTAGCCATGGTCTTTTTGTTTTGAAAAGACCAGACAGCAACAAGATTGATCTCATTAGCCTCATGTGCAGCTGGGGGAGCGATGAATAACAAGGACTCAATGTATGTGCAAGCCCTCTATAGTGCATAATATTCAGTAAAAATGCACACAAAGCTCTTTCTGTCGCTCCTTTATAGAAAAAAAATCATCTGTATGCAAGCACTACTTTCTGCGATTATATTCAGGGAACTTTTTCCGTATCCTCAAATCTACCTCCAACATATTAACTCTTGGAATTGAGAAAGATATTTTTTCCCATCTAAAAAGCAATGTTTTGGGCACGGCCACGGCCCCAGAAGCACAAGGACTTAATGCAGAGCCCAGCAGCTTGCAGCAGAAAAGTGAACGGACTATGTGTTAATCCACGCCACCATGCCTGCCTGGAGGGGAAAGGGTGTTGCTCCCTTCCGCCTTTTTCCCTTTGGAAAGAAAGATGGCAGCCGCTTGGGAGCCTTATGGAAAGCCAGGTATGAGCCGGTGGTGATGGGGCGACTAAAACCTCATGGGAAGGGGGGCGTTCCAGGCTTGTCCTTCATGCCCTACCAAGGTCACGAGTTGCCCTTCACGAGTGGCTCTCTGGCACAGCCATGGCTCCAGAGCACAGAAACCAATCTCTTAATTAACTCTCAGCAGAAATACTTCCAGAGTTAATAAGTAAAATAGCAGAAACCAAAATCGCGCGGCCGCAATAGCGGCCATGTGACATCATTTAATTCTTGTGACCAGCTGTAGAAAATAAATTATTTCATAGTGCCTTTTCAGCAAGTTCGATTTGGGGGTGTAAACTCTAAATAATAATGGTGCATCTTTTGTCGAAACAATGAATCTAGTCAAAGTAGATAGAGTGTTAACGAGAATTCATCTAGGTCCTAGGTCTGGTTATGCCTCACAGGCATTGGGAGGGTTGGGGGTGGGGGGTTATTGGGGTTCTTCGTGGTGAAAAATAAGTATTGGTAAAGGGAAATGTATTTGATATTTGTATGACCGAGACTTAAGCCTGAAAACTTTGTAACTTTTCCCACAGTGATTCAATAAATAATTTTTTTAAAAAAAGCAATGTTTTGCAGTGTAAAATGTCACTCACAGTGTCTTTACTGATGATATCCTGAAGAGCAGCAGAGTTTAAGGGCACTTGACCATGTTCTTTCAGAGAATTCTCCACAGTTCCCATCCAGTCCAGCATTTCATCCAGGCCATCCTGCACACTCAGTGAGCGGGTCAGGGTTATCTGGAGTTTTTCGTTTCGCTCATTAACGGACTTGGACAGATCATCGTACCTCCCAACAATATCATCTAGTCCAAAATGATTGGGAAACATTAACAGCAAGGTTTGCTTTGCTATATCCTGTTTTAAAATACCCTAAGGTGAATCACGGTGTTTCGCACCGAGATTGAAGAAAAAATTCAATGATATATTTGAAATTCATAACCAAAGGAATACAACCTGAAAAGCTGAATCATATATTTTTTTACAAATCATAACAAAAAGGAAGAAGGAAGGATGAAAGGATGGGAGGGACAGAGGGGTGAAAATACAGAAAAAAGTGAAAGACAGACAGACTGGATATAGTTCAGGGGTCAGAGATATAAACCTACACACCCAAGGATGTCAATGGCAAAAGCACAGGAGAAAAAAATTTAGACCTCCCATTCATAGTTCTATCTTGCATTTTGAAATTTTTGCTTGATTGCTGCCATGCATATAGTAAAATACATGCATAATTTATAAATACACATGCAGATGTGCAGGTGTACCCAGTGAAAATTATTTGATGGCACATGATCAAAAAAAGTTTGGATATTTGTAAAAGACAAAGATTTCTTTCTACTGAATGGTTTGGAAGAGCAGAGTTTCTTCATCTAAAATTTCTACTCCGATTTTAATTGATGCTCTGTTTGGGGTAAAACATATGTCTGATCATCTGTTGTGTTAAGTTTATTACATAAAGAAATCTGTAGTAACTGCATGATAAATCTTATAAAAAGCAATGAAGTCAAAACAAAATTTCAGTAAGACAGTGGAAAACACCAATAAAAATCACTAAGTAGTTAACACAAAGTTTTGTGAGTAGATTAAATGGCTATAACTAATTCATTCTCTAAAGAAATACACAACTTTTAAGGCTAGAGGGTGCAAAAGTACCACTCTAGGTGGGTACAATTTCTAGTATCATTGAAATACCAATAACTGAACTCTATGAGACCATTCAAAGAGTTCTATAAAGTGAAAAAGTCGGTACAACACTCTGACTCTCGATCTCTAAACCTATGTTTCCATCTTTGATAAAAATACATCTCCCAGAAACCTGATTTTGGCCATGGGTTGAAAAGGTTGCATCTTTCTAAAACCACCAACTAAGAGAAAGCGTGTTAAATTCTACTTTCTGTGACAAATATTATAAAATGAAGACTTTTTGTTACATTTTCTAAGTATGAAATTAAAATCTAAGTATACACTTTAAACTATGCAGTCCCTACTCCCAAGGATTCTGATACACGTGCCAAAGCCAAGCTTCTCGGGTTGAGAAGAGAAAGGACAGAGGTTACACAATGCAGAAGAGTCAAATTTTCTCCAATCCTACTGGAATATCTGCACTCGAAATTTACCTCCAGGAAAGCAGGTACGGAATGAACACTTACCCAATGTTTTCTGGATATCATTCTTAGCAGGCAGTAAAGACCCCCTGGCATCTAACAAGACTTCGGCTGTCTTCTTCAGTTTCTCAACAGCAGCCTGCTGACTTGAGATCTGTCCTTGCAGAGCCTAGAGGATTACATGCTTGCATTACTTCCAAGAGAACCACACAGCAAAGTTCCAACATGAAAGAAATTGTTGATGGAGGACAAAGTTAAACCGGACAGAAAATAGAAAACTTTATTGTAAATTTATTAAGTTCGTTATTCTAAGAACTAAGGTGAGTTATAAAGTGGCATTTAGCAAAAGCATCGGGCAGTCTGGAGAATACAAAGTCAGTCTGCAAACAAGCCACCAAGTACATGATCCTGATGATTTGCCCCGATTCTCAATCCTAAAACCCTCTATCCTTATCCTGATTTCCCCCAATTCCCAAGTCCAAACTTTGTATAATACCTTGACTACTACAAGAAAAGAAAAGAAAAAAAAGCAAAGTATAATTGAGAGAAGTTCGGAATATTTGTGCATAATTCTTTTACATAGAGCAGGTTTTGGGCTGGAGCGACAGTACAACAAGTAGGGCATTTGCCTTGCACATGGCTGACCCAAGTTTGATTCCTGGCATCCCATATGGGCCCCCAAGCACAGCCAGGTGTAATTCCTCAGTGCAGAGCCAGGAGTAACCCCTGTGCATCACTGGGTGTGACCCAAAAATGCAAAAACAACAACAAAAATCATAGAGCAGTTTTTCTCTCCAGCTCAGGGCTCCTACAGAAAAGCTTCAAGTCATCTCATCCAAAACTGTTTTGCTTCACTAAAATGTCTTTCAGACCCCTCTAAGGAAAGAAGTCCGATGATCTAATGAAAGTGCCCGCTAAGGAAAGATTTTATATTTCAGTAGATCCTTATATTTACTAATGAGTCATATTTGTTTCTATTCAACAGAAGTTACTGAACACCTAACAAATTCAAAAACGTTCTGTGAAATGTTTTGCTATAGTTTGTGAAAATTTAAAAATCGGCCAGGCAGCTTATTCCCAAGAATCACACAGTGTAGGGCAGAAAGTGATCAGAGCCCCAGGATTCAGGAGAGGGTACTGCTGAAAGTTGGGAGAAGGAACTGTAGAAGGAAACTATGATTTGAAAGTTTGTGGGAGAAGAAATAGTAACAGGATTAAGAGGCTTCCGGTGTCAGGCTGAGGAGTTTACATGTTCTTCTATAGCAATCAAAGTCAGCCAAGATGTCTGAATAAGAGTTAACATACTTAGAGCTATCTGAGGATAAATTTTTTTTTCTCTTTAGGTCACATCCGGCATTGCACAGGGGTTACTCCTGGTCATGTACTCAGGAATTACTCCTGGTGGTGCTCGGAGGACCATATGGGATGCTGGGAATCGAACCCGAGGGGTTACTCCTGGCTCATGCACTCAGGAACTACTCCTGGCTGTGCTTGGGGGACCATATGGGATGTTGGGAATCGAACCCGGCTCGGCCTCGTGCAAGGCAAGTGTCCTACCCGCTGTGCTGTCGCTCCAGCCCCCTAAGGCTAAATTTTTAACACTGGGTGAGATTAATTAAATAAGGAAGAAATGAAGCATCATTTCAGGGACAACTACAGCCGTATGTAGGAAAGGCCTGTCTGAACAAGGAAAGTCAAACTGATTACAGAGTTGGGAAGAGCCCAGAAGACTCGAAGACTGTCTCAAGCAGGGCTGTCTTAGTGCAGAACGCACTCACCACAGATGTCTTTTAAAAGTTTCAATTAATTAAAATCAACAAAAAATTAATTGCTCACTGGTACTCGTCCCACTTTGAGTGGCAAATAGCCACATGCGACTAGTGGCGGCCGTGCGGGCAGAGAAGATTATAGAACACATTCTCATCCCAGATTGCTCTACTGGGCAACTCTAAGACACAGATATAAAGGACAAGGGTCAGGAGGAGATGAAGCACCAACATTCTTGGGCAGTGAGTGGAGTGCATCATCAAAGTGGGAGAAAATTTAGGAGCGAATCAGAACTTTGTGGGGAATAACTCACTGGAGAGAGCTTTTTGGAGGTTCATCTACAGACCCCCCTTAGGTGTATATGCTGCCTGAGGCCATGTGCTGCTTGTGCCCACGTGGCTGAGCACACGGGGTGCCAAGTACATGTGTCACCTTCATCTCCCTTCTTGAGATGTGTTTCATAGTTTTATATCTACTGCTGGGGTGTGTGCAGAGACTCTCTTTGCCCTTGGGTAGCCCATTGTTGTCTCTCGAGTGCATTATTCTCACCTTCTCTCCCTACATCCCCTTCCTAAAATAAATCCAAATTCCATTTTTATTTCACAAAAAAATCAAATAAATAAATAACGATCTTCATTTGATCCCCAGAAAAAAAAAAAACCTGGAATGAAGGAAAGAAGCTGGGGAAAACAGAAAAACTAGAAAAGGCTCGTGACAGTAGGAATTGAAAATGGAAAAGGGAGCAAAATTCCTGCTCCATGACTTGGAGGCCAGCCACATGTGCTACGGGAAGGGGAAGCTCAGATAGAGAAGGGAGCACCAAATAAAGGGTGTTGGGAGGATCCTCCCAGGATGGGAGAAGCATGCTGAAAGTAGACTATAGACCAAACATGGTTGTCACCCATTGCCTCTTTTGCAAACCACAACACCCAATAGGAGAGAGAGAACCAAAGGGAATGCCCTGCCACAAAGGCAGGGTGGGATGGGGGGATGTGAGGTGGGAGGGATACTGGGATCCGTGGTGGTGGGGAATGGGCACTGGTGGAGGGATGGGTATTTGATCACTGTATAATTGAAACCCAAGCACAAAAATTTTTAAGTCTACAACTGTACCTTGTGGTATCTCACTAATAATAATAAAATAAAAATACATCCCTCTTAAAAAAATGGAAAAAGGAGCAATGCAAGCTGGAACCAGACCTAAAGCAAAGCACTGGGCGTCAAGACCCACGAGAGAGACTTCCAAGGAGAGCCAACTCAGGAAAACCGGAGAAGGAACCCCGAAGGGCTCCTGGATCTCCATTTAGGAGATGAGGGTAGGGGGAGAGCCAAAATAATGAGGAAGATGGAAATGCGCCCAGCTGCTCTCTGTGCTTAAAGAGTTTAAAGGCAGAGAAAGTGATAAAGGTTAAGCGTGTCAACGGCTTCCGCAAAGGTAGACCGAATGTGCTGTCCATATGTCCCTGCAGTTCTTTATGAAGTACAAATGCAGTTCCACAGCAAGGGTGGAGGAGCAAAGAGGCAGGAACCACGGGGAAGTCTTTGGAACTCCTCACCCTTCTGTCCAAATGGACTGTCCGCCCACTCAGGGCCCTCGCTTGGCTTTCCCTTCACACGAGGTGTCCAGGCCCCGCTCCCCCTCTGTCTCTCATACAGATTTTAAACTCAAATTCCCACGTCCAGCTGTAGATGAACTCATCCGTGGCCACGGGCCCGGGTCTCCAACTGTTCCACAAATGTTTCCATCTGGCTGTGCACACAGCCACCAAACACTCAAAAGGCCAACTCTGAGCTCATTATCTCATCCCCTACACCCGCAGTTCCTTCTGGACTCGCATCTCATTCGACTCGGAAGCCTGCAGCTCCTCAGAGACTCTGGAGCACCCCCCCTCCCTTAGCAGACACAAGTCAACCCTCAAGACCTGACCGTCTTCCTGACGAAAAACATGGGTTTAGTCAGCTCTCTGCACTGCATCCCTCCACCACTGCAGGAAGCTCTCTTGCTCTGTTGAAAAGGGCTCCCTGACTGTGCTCCTTGAGCCCGGAAGTCTCACCAGATGAAGCTCCCCACAGTGCATTTGGGTCTCAAATGTGTGTCTTCCTATATCACTCCCCGCTTTATGAAGGGGGAGGGTTATTTGGTCCACATCCGGCTGAGCTATGGGATGTGGTCCAAATGGACTGTCAGCCCACTCAGGGCCCCCGCTTGGCTTTCCTGGCTCTGTGCTCAGGGATCTTTCCTGGCAGGGCTCAGGAAACTGTATGGGGTACCAGGGATCAAACTGGAGCAGCTGCATGCCAAGCAAGGACCTCCACCCCTGTGGTATCTTTCCGGCTCTCCTCTAAACTCTTAGGTAGCATCCATGGTTTTTGTGATAAAGGTGAAACCTTGATGATGTCATAAAAACAGTCCATAAAATCGATCCCCTAATTCTATTTTCAATCTTTATTTTTTTTTCATTTTCCAAAAATGTTTAACAACACAGCTTGTTTGAACTCCTTGTTTCTAATCATTCTCATGTCCTAACATCTCTCAGAAACCAACTTGGCATATAACCTTCATCCTCACTTCATTCTCCCCTTCGGAGAGCCCAGCAAGCTACCGAGAGTATTCGATATGCCAAACACAGTAACAACAAAGTCTCCAATGGAGACGTTACTGGGCCCGCTCGAGCAAATCGACGATCAATGGGAGGAGGCCTTTTAGGCCCTTTTAGGCCTCACTCCCATCATCCCGCCACCATCCTGGACTTGGCTTGTATTTATCCTTCAACATTCAGCTCTCTGGGAAGTTATCCTCTCTTCTTACTTGAAAGTATAATTCTCCCCCCTTTCCTGGGAGCCCCCAATAAATACTCCATCGTCAATATTTGTCTCTTCTATAAAATTGTCACTACTTACCTCTCCTGATCCTCTCCTAAAAAATATTTTTATAACGTGGGCTGGAGTGATTTGCCTTGCAAGCGGCCAGCATGGCCCGCCCAAGTTCGATTCTTCCTCCCCTCTTGGAGAGCCCGGCAAGCTACCGAGAGTATCTCGCCCACATGGCAAAGCCTGGCAAGCTCCCCATGGTGTATCCCAGATGCCAAACACAGTAGCAAGTGTCACAATGGAGACGTTACTGGGCCCGCTCGAGCAAATCGATGAACAACAGGAGAACAGTGACAGTGACAGTGAGATCCCCAAGAAGAAGAGGTGGAATTTTGAGATTTGTGTGATCACAAAGTGATGGGCCTGTCATACAAACGTCTACTGAATAGAAGAATGTATGATGGATGTGATCATGGTCCTATAAAACATTAAAGGGCAAAGATGGTCCAAAGCTGCCATCTTGAAACTTAGAAGTGTGGCTTCTGTGTCCAGCAGGGAAGGTGCTTGCCTTGCGGGCAGCTGATTCTGGCCCAGTGATACATATGGCCCCCTGGGCACAGAGTAAACCTCAAGCATCCCACCAGCCTAGCCCAAATCTCTCTCTCTCTCTCTCTCTCTCTCTCTCTCTCTCACACACACACACACACACACACACATAGAGACCAAAAAAAACCCGTCAAAAATAATAAAAATAATAATAATACATCTTAGAAGTAGATTACAAAAGAAGAACCATGCAATCTTCTTTTTTCTTCCCAAACAGCCCATGTCTTTTCTCTCCGTTATGCTCAAGAGAGTCAGTATCTGTTATTCCCTCACCTGGATCTGGTTATACCTTCACTACGACATTAGTTTATGCTGCTACTTTGTAATGAAGTTGCAAATTATTCAAATGGTAGACCTATCCTTTTTTATGGATAATTTTCATGAAAGCAAAACATGAATGCATCTGATTTTGATGCAAGTTAAACATGAATGCGGGGGTATGTTGCAAGATAACTGGTCTTGAAGTTGGTGTTCTTTCCTGGACCAAAAAAGAGGGAAGTCTATGAAGCTGATCATTTTGAGGGTATTTGCAACCTGAGGGTGTCTCCATCTGAATGTGTATCCATCCTGATTCACCTTTTGAGGCTCCTCAAAAATTCTGACCTCAAATCAGCACAGGCTGAGAAGATACGCAACTTCTGACAGTGTTCTAACTCCATGGAAAGTGTCAACATTCCAGCAGCCTGTCTCTCGGAGCCTCGGATGGGACCAACTGTTCTGCCCACTGATTTTCTGAGACGCAGATCTCGAGTGATGTCATTTCAGTTTGGTGGCACCACAGTACTGACCAGAGAGCCACCAGCTTTATGAGCAATTATGATACCACAAGGCACAGAAATGATTTCAAATCAATCAATGAGGTGCCCCTAAATTGCATTTTTTATAAATAGAAGATGCTGGTATAAACGTGGAAAAGATTAGATGAGTTTTTTTAAGTCGGTTTTACATTGTTTTATATGATTCTTAAACTATTATCTGATGTTAATCAAAATGAAAGAAATGACTACCTAATTCTCATGAAAATGTATGCTTACACGTAATGGCACCATCTCTAAGGAAACATATGCACATGTCAGGAATGACTTTAATTACACACTTAATTTTTAAAATCATGCTGTAACTTAATTAGAATTCACTCTCCTTTGAGACACTCTTGTGGGTTTTTTTTTAAAAAATTTTTAAGTATTTCTTTAGCTGTGCCTTAGAATTACAGAAGTCTTCTTTGTCTTATATCCTGGAACATTTCCTGTTTTATAATTAACCAGATATCTACTTAATTTAAAATCCGTAGAATTCCTTTGGGCTTTTCTTTTCTTTCCTCTATAGCCTCATAAAAATTACTTCTATACAGAGCAGCATCAGTTTTCCTAGTTAAATGGAATATACTTAAATTATACATTTAAATCATAAACGGAATAGATATAAATCATAACTATTTAAAGCTCTTGGCAATTCCCATCAGTGTAAATACCTTTCTCCTCAACACCTCCTCTCTTGACTCTAAAGTATTCACTGTCCTTAGAGAGTAATCAAGCAGAACTTGAAACTCAAGACAGGTTTAAAAAAAGAAAAAAATTACGGCAGAATTGTTCTGGCACTTACGGGAAAGAGAGAAGAAAAATCCCAGGATCAACAGTAATACCCCGTAGGATAACACTGCTTTGTCCTTTTTCCCTTGCTCCAGGGAGCTTAGGTTTTCGGGTGCTACCCATCACAGTGCTCCTGAAGCACCCCCATTCTCCTGTGTTTATTGGAATGTAGCTCTAAACATTTTAGGATAACATTGATATGTCCAGTTTCCCTTGCCACAGGGAGCTGAGGTTTATCACAGTGCTCCTGAGGCATTTCCATTCCACTGTATTTATCTGTAAACTCCTCTCTATGCTCTTTTCCCCAATCGGTCGATCACCCTTTCCCCCTAATCAGACTCTGTTAACTTGTAAGGTCAGATTCCTCAGAACTCTATGATTTTGTATGTATGAGTAAAATACTGCCTTTCTCCTCTCCTTATGTCTTTTGAATGGTTTACTTTAAAGCTATATCCTTTATGTACAGACACAGGAAGACAGTTAATATTAAGCTTTTTTAACTTGGGAGTTAAGACTCTGAATAATATTCCCTCCTGGGCACGTGCTTTCTTGACTTGAGCCTTGGTTGCCCTTACTTCCTAGCACCCCAAAAGCAGGGTCCCGACGAGGGACTGAATGAATGGACCCAGGGCAAGCTGTGAGCTACCCTGGCATCGAAATGGGCCAGGCCAAAGCACCACGATACTCAACTATAAGTTGAGATCATGGTCATGGACAAATGCTGTCATAATCCAAGAGTAACAACAAGATTAGGACCCTGCTAGGGTTAGGAAAGACTAATCTGGCCTGAGAACTGTAGCCTGAGATCAGGATGACCCCAGGAGAGCAACTCTACAAGCTTAAGGGATCTCTTACTGTGTCCATACAAAATGATTAATATTATGAATGCGTATATGTTTGTTGGACTAAGGAGAGGAGAAACACACCCACAGTTGGAATTTCGGTCATGGGAGAGTCATCCTGCTGGAAGAGAATCAGTCCTAGAAGCAGCTTCCCCTGAGGGAAAGACTTTACTCCTATTGATTGTGACCATGCCTATGAGTAAGCCCCAACCCTTCGTGCTGGGGGATTTAATAGGGCTCTAAGAGAGGACTGGGGGACCCAGAGCAAGAAGGAGAATTGGAGTGGGATCGAGGAGAATGAAGCCACATGGGGGAGGAAGAAACAGGAGGAGAGTCAGGGAAGAATGGAGATGAGATTGGAATAAATGGCAATGGAGACCAACCAGCCTGGCCCTCGTTCCTTCCTTTGCCTGCCCATTGCCATCAGCCTCCTGGGTGAGGGGTACGGGAGGCTGGAACGAGACTACCGAACGCGGGTGGCGAGAGAGAGAGCCTCCACTGAGGCCCCGCGCAATTTATCTTTTGTGATTACACAACACCCCTGGAGAAGGCTGCAATCAAGCACAGCATCACGTGTGGGTTCTGGTCAGTGAGGGGAATCTCCCCACTACAGGGAGTGGTAAACCTCCCAGCCAGGGAAAAAGCAGTGTTGGCTTCTATCCTAATCCCCTATCCCATCTCTTCTCTCTTCCTGTCATCTTTTAACTCCATCCCCCTCTTCCCTGTCTTGGGCGTAACCTGACTCATTTACCGAGTGGAGGACTTCACTTCATCCAGCCAGAGAGGTTTGCAGTGTCAGGCATTACCTAACTTGAGTCTCGCTCAGGGCTACCTGTTTTCCGTGGTACCAGCTAAATACTGATTTTTGACTCCATAATTACTTAAAAGGACAAACTAAAGGCAACTGTTTAACTGAGAGTGTTTATTTTCAAGCTAACAGCAGCAATGAACAGTGGCTATCCACCTGCCTAAAAAAAAAGCCACACACACACACACACACACACACACACATATATATGTATACATGTGACAGAAGAGATTTTACAAATGGAAAAATGAATTTTCAGGCTCAAAATTACTGATGATATACAAGAAGAATAAAATGTTGCAAACTTTCTCTGCCCTAATTATAAGAATTGGAAATATGCTCAAATTTAATAGGATAAAGATCTGCCCTGCCATTGCAGATATGAGACTCTCACCGGTAGACAATTGCCACATTCAATTTAAAAGAATGGGCTGGTTTCTGGATTTCTGTATCAGGTTGGAATGAAGTCTGAATCTCTATAAATCCTGGAGATAGATACTCAATAGGAACCGCAACCCTACTGCTCAGACACTGAACACGACAATAACCTCTCTTCTTTTGTCTGGTTTGACCGATTATTAACCAAGAACAACTCTGGGCCAGGTACAGGTTCAAGTACTGAGAAAAGAGCAGTGAACAGAGGAGAGAAAAACACCTGGCCACAGGGAGCATGAGTTCATGCAGGAGAAAAGCAGTTAATCAAATCAATTCGTACTAAGACAAAGGAAACAAGTGGCCCAGACAACAGTGATTTTCCTCGGGGACAGGAGAGGGCTGGGAGGCAGGTGACGTGTCATACTTATGTCAAAGCACTACAACAGTGGAAAAAGAGAAACAGAACGGGAAGTGACGAGACCACAAGGAACAGTCTTAACTCCCTCTAGTGAAAGAAGTTCTATTTTCTCCATTTTTCATCCCACTCATCTCCCAAACCTCCATAGTTGAAACTGTCACTGTCACTGTCCTCCTGTTGTTCATCGATTTGCTCGAGCGGGCCTAGTAACGTCTCCATTGTGAGACTTGTTATTACTGTGTCTGGCATATGAATATGTCATGGGGAGTTTGCCAGGCTCTGCCGTGCGGGCGAGATACTCTCGGTAGCTTGCCGGGCTCTCTGAGAGGGGCGGAGGAATCGAACCCGGCTTGGCCGGGCTGGCTGCACACAAGGCAAACACCCTACCGCTGTGCTATGGCTCCAGCCCATAGTTGAAACTACAATGAAAAAGTGTAAAGAAGTGGATGATTTCCAGATTTCCAGCGATACTGCTCTCTTGCACGTGTGCTCCTGTTTTATTCTCTCTCTCTCCTCTCTATCTCTGTCTGTCTGTCTCTCACTCACCTTCGTCTCCTCTAGTTGCCGCTGCAGATTTTTCGGGTCGACAGCAATGGGCTCAGATAAGTGCTTGCTTGCTGCCCCCTCACAGGCCTGGAGCCCGGAGAGAAGTCCACAGGAGGCATCTTCGTAGTGTTGGTATTTATCCACAAGATCTTTAAGGTTATTCCCAAGGACACTGCACTAAAAAAAAATAATAATAAAAGATAAGAGGGGTGAGGGATTAAAATCCATTATTTTTTAAAATTTTTATTAGTGAGACACCATGAGGTACAGTTGTAGACTTACAAATTTTTGTGCTTGGGTTTCAGTTATACAATGATCGAGTACCCATCCCTCCACCAGCGCCCATCCTCCACCACCACGGGTCCCATCATCACTCTCAGCCCCCATCCCCCATCCCCCCTGCCTCTGTGTTAGGGCATTCCCTTTTGTTCTCTCTCTCCTTCTGGGTGCTGTGGTTTGCAAAACAGGCATTGAGTGGCAATCATATTCCATTATTTTTTTATACAGGCAGATTAACCATAGCGCCTATGAATCATAAAACTTGGAAAACACCAAGGACTTCAGCAAAAGTTAAGTGAATATAGCAGGGTTATGAACTTCTTAAAGTAGAAAGTATTCATAAACAAATCAAAATGTAACCATGAAAATCAGAAGCTAGTGCCAGACTTACACAAGCTCAAAATATATTTAAAAGGGCTGAGTTTTGGGGCCAGAACAATAGTACAGTGGGTAGGGAGTATGCCTTGCACGCAGCTGACCTGAGTTCAATCCCTGGCACCCCAGATGGTCAGGAGAAATCCCTGAGTGCAAAGCCAGGAGTAACCCAAAAAGCAAAAAAGCCATCTTTTTAAATAATAAAATAAAAGAGCTGAGGGTTAGCCTAGAATGAAGGATTTCTTTAGATATGAACCATCATAGACACTCCTATTTGGTTTCATACACCGTGTACCTACGTGATATAAATATTTTCGAGGTGCCTAACATAATACCTCTTCGTGTTTTCCCAAGACTGATCAACTTAAGAAGTGAAAAGTATACAGACCACTATGAATTAAAAGCAACAGGCAATGATTCTCTCTAAAACATGTGTGCATCTTAAATCATTTCAGCTTGTAGTGTAAACAAGGAAATGTTTTCTCAGTTAAAAAAACAAATAAACACACACACAAGGAAACTAAACCTTTCACGCATCCACAGGAAGAGCCCAGTTCGCTAGCAAAGGCTAAATAAAATATTCCACTGATCAAGCAGCTCTGTAAAAGAAACCATGCCGCCTGGTGGTAAAACTGGGTATTAGCACTTTTGAGTTGGGGCCCTCACGAAATCACTCTCCAAACTCACTCCATAAATAATCAAATCATCAATCTTTTTTTTTTCTTTTCGGGTCACACCCGGCGATGCTCAGGAGTTACTCCTGGCTCTGCACTCAGGAATTACCCCTGGTGGTGCTCAGGGGCCCATAGGGGATGCTGGGAATCGAACCCAGGTCGACCATATGCAAGGCAAGCACCCTACCCGCTGTGCTATCGCTCCAGCCCCATCAAATCCTCAATCTATGTGGAGGGATGGGTATTTGATCATTGTCTAATTGAAACCCAAGCACAAAAATTTGTAAGTCTACAACTGTACCTCACGGTGTCTCACTAATAAAAATTTAAAAATTAAAAAAAAGAAATCCTTGGGGCTGGAGTGATAGCACAGCAGGTAGGGCATTTGCCTTGCACGCAGCCGACCCGGGATAGATTCTCAGCATCCCATATGGTCCCCCGAGCACTGCCAGGGGTAATTCCTGAGTGCATGAGCCAGGAGTAACCCCTGTGCATCGCCGGGTATGACCCAAAAAGCAAAAAATAAATAAATAAATAAATAGAAATCCTCTATCTTTAAACGACGCTTTTAGAAAGCAGATGAAGGAGACTCAGGATGCCAGTATCTTACTTCCCTGGAGTCAAGTTTTAGAAGGTTTCTGAGACGAAAGTTAAGAGAACAAAAGTGCCAACTGTTGAAGCCAGCACTCCAATGCCTTGAAGCGGACTTGAAAACAGAAAAATAATAAATAAATAAATAAATAAATAAATGAGGGCCGGAGCGATAGCACAGCGGGTAGGGCGTTTTTCATTCCCGCGGCTGACCTGGGTTCGATCCTCGGCATCCCATATGGTCCCCCGAGCACCTCCAGGGTTAATTCCTGAGTGTAAAGCCACGAATAATCCCTGAGCATCACTGGGTGTGACCCCAAAAGCAATAGATAGATAAATTAATCAATTAAAATAAATAAATGAGATTTACCTTCGAGTAGAGAGATCTGAACCGCTCGGTGGCCTGGTCCAGTCTGCTCTGGACTTCCCTGTGGGTCGCAGACGTGTCAACGTCCTCCTGTCCGGCCTGGCCACCGCCGGCTCTCTTGCCGCATGACTTGGCCGCTTCTAAGACTCTGCTCCCAGAAATGGTGATGTACCTCAGGTCGCCCTTGTGGGAGATGATGTCTTCGGAGAAGCTCTTCTGCCTCTTCAGCTTGGCCAGCAGGCCTGGGAGGTCGTCGGCGCCCGCCTGCAGGTTCTGCAGCTCCTGCTCCGACTGCCCCAGCCAGTGCTCGAACTCCCCGCAGTCGGCGTCGAACTTCTCCAGCTCCTCCTGCAGCGAGCGCGTCAGCTTCACCCTCTTCTCGGACGCGGCCAGGGCCGCCTCGTAGTGCGCCTTCAGCTCCTCCACGTGCCTCTGCAGCTTCTCCTTCTCCTCGGGACACAGGTGACGGCCCTGCCTCTCCAGCAAGGTGTGGGCCGACTGCGTGGCCAGGAGGACGGCGGACTGCCGGGCCGCGAGCATCTCGTGCTGCGCCTGCCGGGAGGAACAGGAGATGCTGGGTTGGGTTTGCAGGCCAGGAAGGGCCTGATGATAACGCTCCCCTTGCAGGCCAGGAAGGACCTGCACCGAGGCCACCGGGTGCACCCTGCCTTCTGGTCCCCATCGGAGCGGTCCAAAAGGACCTGACGTTTAGGGTCAACCAACAGCTTGCTTCTCAGGGTGCACCTGACTGCCCCTTTATCAGCAAATTCCAGAAGAGCTGCATTGGGAACACCCGACCTTGATCTTTTTGGGTCACAGCTCCTGGTGCTCTGGGCTTGCTACTAGGCTCAGGGATCACCCTTGTTGCTGATGCTGGGGAGATCACATGTGATGCCCTGGATGGAACCGGGCTCACATGCATGCAACAACAATCGCCTTAACAGCGCCTCTCCCATGCCACACACACACAAACCATCTCCCCTGTCCTCAATTATTCTTCTCTCTCTCTCCCTCTCTCTCTCTCTCTTCGGCTATACTTTGTTTACTAAATTTTCACAAAGCCTGGCAAGCTAACCGTGGCATATTCGATATGCCAAACACCGTAACAAGTCTCACGATGGAGACGTTACTGGACCCGCTCGAGCAAATCGATGAACAACGGGAGGACAGTGACCGTGACACTGTGAGACAGACCTTTACAAAGCTGTTCGTGATGAGGTTTGAGCCATACAGTGTTCCAACATCCACACCTCCACCAGTGTACGTTTCCCAGCACCAGGGTCCCCAGGTTCCCGCCCATCACCCCCCATCCCCCACCCCAGTTCAATAATAATGAGACAAGTACTGTTTCTGTGAATTTTGGAAAATGTGCAACAAGCTTCTAATTCTAAAATAAGGACCCACACTGTCTACTCATTCATACTCATTCTTCCACACAGTTACCAGGCACCGTAGCACTGTCCTCCCATTGTTCATCGATTTGAACGAAGGGGCCCAGTAACATCTTCATTATGAGACTTGTTACTGTGTGTGGCATATTGAATACGCCACAGGGAGCTTGCTAGGCTTTGTCCTGCGGTTGGGACACTCTCTGTAGCTTGCCAGGCTCTCCGAGAGGAGCGGAGGAATCGAACTCGGGTCGGCCGCATGCAAGGCAAACGCCCTACCACTGTGCTATCACTCCTGCCCACAGCTCCCCCAGGGGACTGTTAATTCTTGACCTAATTATTCAGAAGTAGAATAATTTTTTTTATTAGAAGATGATCCTAAACAGACATTTAAAAGAGGAGTGTGGGGGCGGGGGGGGGCATGGAAGGATACATTTGAGTCATACTTTCACTTTCTGTGCAGTTTCATTTTATTCTCTATAAGAACCTCATCAAAATTGTTTTATGCCAAAGTCTCCAGAGTTTTGGAGGAAAACCAATAGAACTATGTATATTCCCAAAGTGCAGCCGAAAGCCAAACACTGAAATAAAAGGATCAATTATGAGATAATTTGAAAGTGAAGTGTCAAACACTGCCTTGTTCCGACAGTAACGACGACAGTGGGATTAATTTCCACTGTGCAGTGAAATGTTGGAAGGGCTCTCATTCCTCATCTCAACACCACCACAGCCTTCACTGCAAAGATGATAAGAGGTGCAGAGGAAACGAGTGAGTTCCTGGCTACAGCCCACAGACATGGGGTCACACTGCAGCAAAGTGACTGGGCGTGTCACTTCATTCAAAATCCAAACCTGATCCCTTGTTAGACAGGTAAGCTTGGACAAGTTACTTCACTACTGTAAGTCAGTTTCTCTTGTTATGAAATGAGCATAATGGCCTTCAGGGTTACTGAAGTGCAAGGGTTAAATAAAGATGCCAGGGCTTAGAAGTGTGCCTTGCCCTCTGTTACTGGTTATAAGTTATAAGAATTTTAGTCATTAGTTATAAGAATGCTGAGCCTAAGGGTTTATTTTCATGGTCTTTGACTTGCTGAAAATTCTAGAAAACCTATGTATATGTATCTTATACATATTATATTTATATAACATATATATGTGTATATGTTTATTTTTTAAAATTTGAACAAATTTTATTTTGAAAAATATTCATATTTCATCTTTGAATATCATTCACATTAACTCCTGATACTTCAATTAAAATTGATTTTATATTGTCAAATGAATACTATTACAAAATTATTTGCTCCCAAAACTCTATTGTAGTACTTTCATGGCTATTTCCTGAAATTCTGAGAGAATATATTTTTTTAAATTTTTATTAGTGAAACACCATGAAGTACAGTTGTAGACTTACAAATTTTTGTGCTTGGGTTTCAATTATACAATGATCAAATACCCATCCCTCCACCAGTGCCCGTTTCCTGCCACCATGAATCTCAATATCCCTTCCACCCCTCCATCCCCCCCATCCCACGCTGCCTCTGTGGCAGGGCATTCCCTTTTGTTCTCTCTTTCCTTTTGGGTGCTGTGGTTTGCAAAAGAGGCATTGAGTGGCAACCATGTTTGGTCTATAGTCTACTTTCAGCATGCTTCTCCCATCCTGGGAGGATCCTCTCAACACCATTTACTTGGTGCTCCCTTCTCTATCTGAGCTGCCTTTTCCCCCAGCATGTGCGGCTGGTCTCCAAGCCATGGAGTAAACCTCCTGGTACTTAACTTGGCTATTCTTGGGTATTAGTCTCCTATTTTGTTACTTTATGTTCCCCAGATGAATACAATCTTTCTATGTTCACATATATTCACATATATATTTATATATACACATACACACATACATACATATATGCGCATATATACACATGTATATATACACATATTTATAAATATATACACACATATATATGTGTATATAAAATAATGGGCCTATCCCCCCCCAAAAAAAATACAACAATGGACCTATAAAAGGGACTTGATTCTATGGGCATTAAGGCCTAAGAGGATATAGCAATCAAGTGCATTGCGTTTGAAATAACACACCTTAACTTTCTGGTATTGCTGGTTCAGATTCTCCTCGGGGCTCAGGATAACCCCGTCCACAGCAGTCTCCAGCAGGTTTCCGTTAACTTCGTCCTCTTCCCCAATCTCAGACTTCCCATCACCATCTTGCAAGTGGGTGCCATTCTGCTCGACGGCCTGCTTCTGGGTCAGCCCTGCCTTTCCCGAGTCTTCGTCAATGTTCGAGAGCCAGTCCAGCAGCTTCTCTATTTTGGCTTTGTTCTCTTCCAGCTGTTTCACAGCAGCAGCCTGGACAGGAAAAGTTCACCACAGCTGAAGAGAGGCCTTAGTCCTTTTAATTTTATTGCTATCATTCTTTTGGTTGTGCTCAGGGTTCACATGTGGCTCTGAGGGACCCAGTGATTTGTCCAGGATCCACTAAGGTTGGGGCTGGCGACATGAGAACTCTCTTTGGCCGAAGGTACTAGTTTAAGGCATTAAACATAACTGTTCGGTTTCTTTTAAAATCAGAGGATACTAACGCCGGCTCAAAAGGAGAAACAAAAGCAATTAAATTAAACCTGAGAACCTTAGTCCCGGCAATAGGCAGTTACTTTTGCTTTTTTTGCTTTTTGGGTCACACCCTGCAATGCTCAGGGGTTACTCCTGACTCTGCACTCAGGAATCACTCCTGGAGGTGCTCAAAGGACCGTATGGGATGCTGAGAACCGAACCCGGGATAGTCTCGTGCGAGGGAAACACCCTCCCCTCTGTGCTATAGCTCCAGCCCCATGCAGTTACTTGGAGAGTTCTCAAAGTTCTTAAAAATATATTCCAATTTTTTAACTAGATGAGTATGCACACATTTCTAAGTCATAAATCTCACGATGCCATTTAAATTTTCTTTAAAAAGTTAAGCAAAACTTTCCCTGGCATTTAGTCAATTACATGCCTGGACATCTATCTAGAGCTAATCACTGATCATTACCACCTGATATTATTTAATAAATCAAGCAGACATCATGCGAATCAATTTTAACCAAGCCATAGTGTACCACGCTTGAATAAGGACCTTTTCAGTTTCTTCCTTCATTGCCGTCGTCACGACTTTATCCAGCTCCTTTTTCGACTCCTCCGCCTTCAAATTAAGCTGCTCACACTTTGACTTCGCTTCATTAAGTTTCTGTTCAATCAAAGCCTTGTCTTCCGTAGACAACATCCCGTCGTTCTCTTTCAAGAATTTCTCTGTGTTTTTCACTATTTCTGCCAATGCCTGTGCACTTCCTTTCATGTCTTTCTGTAATTCCTTTTAACAGAAGAGGGAAAAAAAAGTCTTACTAAATTAAGTACTTAATTACTCCTCAGCTGTAATTCTAAAAGAATGGGTTAGCAGCGGAGAACCTAACAAGTGGGAACTGGAAAATGATAGTCAATATGCTAAATGAGCTGGCTAAGTAGATCACAATATTTTGCGTAAGTTGAAGTCTTGACCAGCATAAAAAAAAAATACGCATGTAGGGGTAGAGAGGTACTGCAGTGGATAGAAAGGGCACTTGTCTTGCACATAGTCAATCAAGGCTTGATCTTTGGCATCACCTAACGTCCCCTGAGCCCCACCAGGAGTGGTTCCTGAGCACTGAACCAGGCGGAGTGGCCTAAATAAAATAATAACTACTATTTAAGAGAGACAAAAGGAACAAAAGAAAGCTGATAAAGGAAAAAGAACCCCAAATGATGACAATTTCCGAGTGAGTTGGCCTTAATGGATCCAAATTTTATTTTATTTTTTATTTTTATCTTTTTAATTTTTTTTTTGATTTTTGGTTCACACTGGGTGATACACAGGGGTTACTCCTGGCTCATACACTCAAGAATTACTCCTGGAGGTGCTCGGGGGACCATATGGGATGCTGGGAACGGAACCCTGGTCGACCGCGTGCAAGGCAAACGCCCTCCCCGCTGTGCTATCGCTCCGTCCCCCATGGATCTAAATTTTAAGACATCACACAAACCCATACCAAATCTCCTTTTAATTTCCTCTACTCAGTATTTCACCTAACAACAGTCAAGAAGATGACTTTCCTCCTTCCTCCTTGTAGTTGAGAATGTGTCAAGTATAGAAGAGCTTAGAGCCCAGGCGTGGAGAAATCTAGGAAGCCTGCCTGGGGAAAGCTAAGACCATTGCTACTTCCACTGCCGAAGAGTTGCCAGAGTTACAGCGACTCCGGCTCACTGATGCAAAAAACCAGCTCCTACCTCTTGCTTGGACTGGTACTTCTTTAACTCGGTTTTGCCATCCCCAATCACAAAGGCTTCTTGGTGGCCAATCAGGCGGTTTTCAGTCTGGGTGAGGAGATCGCATATCCCTTGGAGCTTCTCCTTGTATTCCTGCCGTCGAGCCACCACTGTCTAAAGCAGAGAAAACCCAAAGCATCTTACGCGTGTGATCGCAAACGCCTCACTACCATCATTGCCCCCTAGAACACATTTTGCAAGTTTCCTCTACACACGCTTTTCTTGTATGCTGTAAACATGATAGCAGTGGGGTGCAGACTGAGCGAGGAGACACAGAAACAAAGAGAAAGTCTCAAACACAAGGAAAAAGGGATCATGTTTAGATGAAACAGCTCAACAGAATACTGGCCATGCATCTATGCGAGAGATGAAACTTCCGACCCGCGGGAAGAAACATTCCATTTTCTCTTAAGCTCTTGAAACCTGCGACACACACAATTAATTCTGCAAAAGGATATCAAAACAGAAGTTAGTAGTGATTTGTCTGTTAACATACTTGACATATGTATAAAGGTCATCATGCTAGAGACAAAGCCTAATTGCTTCAAGAAACAATAAAAGAGAACTGTGGTGTTTTCACTTAGCTGATTTCTAATTCCACTGCCACTTACACTTCTTAATACCGATGTCACACTTTCTATTTAATTGCATTTATACTGCCATCTATAAATATACTGCCTTAATAAAACCCATATAAATATACATTAATTTTCATGCTTCATAGAGAAATAACTCAATAGTAATTGCTTGCATCTTTCATTTTCCCATTACGAAAACACTACTTATTCATTTTCTAGCAAGAGATCACTTTTACTAATATTGTAATACAAGTTAGGCAAAATATTAAGTATTTGACATTCATTCTTTAATCAGTGCTCAAAACTACCAGGTATTATTCAATACCCCTATCACTGTCACTGTCCTCCCATTGTTCATCGATTTGCTCGAGCGGGCCCAGTAACATTGTGAGACTTGCTGTTACTGTGTTTGGCATATCGAATACGTCACGGGGCGCTTGCCAGGCTTTACCGTGCGGGTGAGATACTCTAGGTAGCTTGCCGGGCTCTCAGAGAGGAGCAGAGGACTCGAAGGCGGAGGAATCAAACTCTGATCAGCAATGCCACAAGCAAGGCAAACGCCCTATCCGCTGTGCTATCGCTCCAGCCCAATGCTCCTGTATTATTTCTAATTCACCAATGAGAAAATGGTAATGTCTGGCCCAGATTACAGAGGGATTAAGTTCAACTGGGATATAAACTCAGTTGTATAAACTCATGTTGTCCCACTTCCCAAAGGAAAAAGATATCCTAACCCTTTACATATTTGTTTCTCAATCAATACTTTAAAATTTCTGAGTGCATCTGTATTTCCTACTCCTTGAAATTCGGATTGTGACCTGAAAACCATTTTAGGAAGTCATGAACTTAAACCTACTAATTAGAGCCTTAGCATGGGAAACAACACTATGTATTAAAGGTCCTCTCAATTGTATGTTATATTCTATCAAGTGCCATTCCAGAAAAATCTTCCCTATCATGCCATAATTTGCGGTTATCTACAAACCTTCTGATCATCAAGATCTTGTTCTAGCTGTAACTGAGTTTCTAAACATTCCACCTGGGTCGACACTGATTCCTGTACATCAAGAAAACATTTCTGAGTTGAATTTAAGAGCCTCAGCAGCTGTTTGCTCTGGCTGGGAGACAGATCTTGTGCACGTTCAGAAATGAAGAACTGCACATCAAAGGCAGTCGCCTCCAGCTGCACTTTGGTGTGTCCAAGGTCCTTTAGCACATCCTGTGAACAAAGCAGTGCAAGTTACCAATAAGCAGTTATGCCATGAAATAAAGCTTATATTAATGATGGTATTTATTTAAAACTGTCCTTCTTTTGCATATATAAAACATATAATGTCATGTTGGGCTGGAGCGATAGCACAGTGGTAGGGCGTTTGCCTTGAGGGCAGCCAGCCCGGCCAAACCGTGTTCGATTCCTCCGCCCCTCTCGCAGAGCCCAGCAAGCTACCGAGAGGATCTTGCCCGCACTGCAAAGCCTGGCAAGATCCCAGTGACATATTCAATATGCCAAACACAGTAACAACAAGTCTCATGAAGGAGACGTTACTGGGCCCGCTCGAGCAAATCAATGAACAACGGGAGGGCAGTGACAATGTCATGTTATATCAATAAAAATATATTAAAATATGCTGCTTCTTTGGGGACTCAATTTTTTGGGGGGAGAGGGTTTAAGCTATACCTAATGGTGCTCAGGACTTACTCCTGGATCTGTGCTCAGAAATCACTCCTGGCATATTCAGAGACATGAGGTACTGGGGATCAAACCTGGGTTGGCTGTGTGCAAGGCAAATGCCCTACCTACAGTACTATCACTCCAGTCTCCAAGAGACTCAATGTTTATTGACATATTTTCATTATTCATTGAGACAAAAACCTATTCATCATCTATTGATAAATGTCCATGACGAAATTATGTAATTACTATGATAGCTTCAAGCCAACGCAAAGATAATCCCTCTAGGAATATTAACCTTGGCTGCCACATCACACTTCCAATGGAAATCCAACCAAAGGGGAAGATCCATTGAAGGGAAATTATCAACATTAAAAAACTACAACTAATTACGGTATCCACAGAACTATAAATGAGACTCCAGGCAATATGAAACAAAAATTTCACAATTTGACTCCCATAGAACTCAAACCTATTATTAGGTATCTAATAATTACTTAATAGTTACTCATCCCCATCAAGACGGGGGGGGGAGGGCAGGAAAAGTGACTAATATATATAATTATGACTAAAATATTACTAATTTTATTATGTAAGTCTATATTATTTTATATCTGCCTAATACAGAAAAATCACGATCACGATCACGACCATCCTGTTATTCGTCAATTGCCTCGAGCAGGCCCCAGTAACGTCTCCTTCATCCTAGCCCTGAGATTTTTAAGAAAATGCTATATTCAAGGCTCTTTAGGAGAATGAGACCCATCATTGTTACTGGTATTTGGCATATTGGGTACGCCATGGGGAGTTTGCCAGACTCTGCCCTGTGGGCAGACTCTACAGAAAAACAGATAAATATAAATCTTAAATGTCAGTGGTAGCAAGAATTTGTTAAGTCATAGCATCGGAATGAGATCCTATAAAACTGCAATTATTTCAGTTATCAACTACGTAGAAACACTGCATAAAGAAAGGAAATCTTTTGCGTAAAGAAAGGAAACCTTTTACATTCTAGAGACCGCATATGCTTTCTAAACATTTGTTGTACAAGTCTACCAATTTTTGCATACACTTTGCCTATTTTGGTACTTACTTTGAGAAAGTCCAAACTTTTCTTAACACCGTCAGTGTCTTGAACACTAACAGACTGAAGATCCTTCACAGATTTGTTCTTCGCTGATATCCAGTGGGAGAATGATTCAAGTTTATGCAGAAATTCTTCATGGGTAACTGCTAATTTAGACTAGGAAATAAAATCATGTGTTTATTTTTGTCTTTTACCAAATTCCGAATTCCTATTATTTAAATGTCAACAGGAGGAAGCTCAATAATCTGGAAATAAAATACTTGAACTTGTGACTAAATTTTTAACTAAACACATTTTCTTCACAACTCCACATCCGAGCGTGTATTCAATATTCTGACACCTACCATTTCAGAGTCAATTGCGACCATAATGTGTTTCATTTTTTCTGAAGTCACACTGCTGAGGGAAGAGAAGGCACTCTGTAGACTCTGGTGGCTTATATTCAGTTCCTCAAGATGTTCTTTAGGGAAGTCTACGGGAAGAGACTTTAAAAACTCTTCTACCAACTTCATGTCTTTTTTCAAAAGAACAGCAACTGGAGCCAATCCCAATTCGAACATCTTAAAAAAATGAAGAAATAAGAACTCCAGATATAATTGCCACCCATTGCCTCTTTTGCAAACCACAACACCCAACAGGAGAGAAAGAACAAAAGGGAATGCCCTGCCACAGAGGCAGGGTGGGATGGGGGGGATGGGGGGTGGGAGGGATATTGGGACCCGTGGTGGTGGAAAAAGGACACTGGTGGAGGGATGGGTGTTTGATCACTGTATAATTGAAACCCAAGCACAAAAATTTGTAAGTCTACAACTGTACCTCATAGTGTCCCACTAATAGAAATTAAAATAAAAAAAAATAAGTAAGATAAATTTAGGAAGAAAATCAACTAGGAACTCTGGAGAGGTCTGAGTGGCAGCAGTGACTGTTTTACCTGCCCAAGGGAGGCTGTGGGTTTTTGTCTTTTTGGTTTGTTTGTTTTGTTTTTTGGGTCACACCTGGCGATGCACAGGGGTTCCTCCTGGCTCTGCACTCAGGAGTTATTCCTGGCGGTGCTCGGAGGACCATATGGGATGCTGGGAATCGAACCGGCTTGTTCGCGTGCAAGGTAAATGCCCTACCCGCTGTGCTATCGCTCCAGCCCCCAAGGGAGGCTGTGAATCTGATCCCCAGCAATGCCCACAGGCGCCAACCGAGTCCTTGCAGCTCGACAGGGAAGGACCCGAGCATCCAAGCCGAATTTGTGATCTCTGGCCCCCACACACAGGTCTGTGTGAACACCACAACTGAAATGTGTGAGCCCTGCTGAGCACCATGACTAAAGATGTGTGAGCACCTCGGCCATGAGGGCAACCTCCAGCATCCAGAGATTACAGTGCCACTAGGACCAGAATGTGCTCAAACGCCACAACTGAAAGAGCGTGGCCCCTGGTGAGCTTTTGTGCAAGTACCAGAACCAAAGTGTGGGACACCCTCCATGAGCACCAGAGTGTGTGAACACCAGAAGCACTGTGTGTGAGCCCCCAGTCACAAGGGGGAGGAAGAAGAGCAGAGGGAGGGAGGAGAAAAGGAAAGAGGAAGGGATAGAAATGGAAGGGAAGGGGAGGGGAGGGGAGGGGAGGGGAGGGGAGGGGAGGGGAGGGAAGAAGGGTAGGAGTGGGGGGGAGAGAGAGAGAGAGAGAACAGGAGGGAAGGGAAGGGAAGGGAAGGGAAGGGAAGGGAAGGGAAGGGAAGGGAAGGGAAGGGAAGGGAAGGGAAGGGAAGGGAAGGGAAGGGGAGGGGAGGGGAGGGGAGGGGAGGGAAGGGAACGGTAGGAGAGGGAAGGGAAGGGGAGGAGATGGGAGGGAAGGGAAGGGGAGGGGAGGGAAGGGAAAGGAAGGGAAGGGAAGGGAAGGGAAGGGAAGGGAAGGGAAGGGAAGGGAAGGGAAGGGAAGGGAAGGGAAGGGAAGGGAAGAAGGGCAGGAGTGGGGGGGAGAGAGAGAGAAAGAGAGAACAGGAGGGAAGGGAAGGGAAGGGAAGGGAAGGGAAGGGAAGGGAAGGGAAGGGAAGGGAAGGGAAGGGAAGGGAAGGGAAGGGAAGGGAAGGGAAGGGAAGGGAAGGGAAGGAAAGGGGAGGGAAGGGGAGGGAAGGGGAGGGGAAGTGAGGGGAGGGGAGGGGAGGGGAGGGGAGGGGAGGGAACGGAAGGGATGGGAAGAGAAGGAAAGGGGAGGGGAGGGGAGGCGAGGGGAGGGGAGGGAAGGGAAGGGGAGGGAAGGGGAGGGAAGGGAAGGGAAGGGAAGGGAAGGGAAGGGAAGGGAAGGGGAGGGTAAGTGAGGGGAGGGGAGGGGAGGGAAGGGGAGGGGAGGGAAGGGAAGGGAAGGGAAGGGAAGGGAAGGGAAGGGAAGGGAAGGGAAGGGAAGGGAAGGGGAGGGAAGGGAAGGGGAGGGGAAGTGAGGGGAGGGGAGGGGAGGGGAGGGGAGGGAAGGGAAGGGATGGGAAGAGAAGGAAAGGGGAGGGGAGGGGAGGCGAGGGGAGGGGAGGGAAGGGAAGGGGAGGGAAGGGGAGGGAAGGGAAGGGAAGGGAAGGGAAGTGAAGGGGAGGGAAGGGGAGGGGAAGTGAGGGGAGGGGAGGGGAGGGAAGGGAAGGGGAGGGGAGGGAAGGGAAGGGAAGGGAAGGGAAGGGAAGGGAAGGGAAGGGAAGGGAAGGGAAGGGGAGGGGAGGGAAGGGAAGGGGAGGGGAAGTGAGGGGAGGGGAGGGGAGGGGAGGGGAGGGAAGGGAAGGGATGGGAAGAGAAGGAAAGGGGAGGGGAGGGGAGGCGAGGGGAGGGGAGGGAAGGGAAGGGGAGGGAAGGGGAGGGAAGGGAAGGGAAGGGAAGGGAAGTGAAGGGGAGGGAAGGGGAGGGGAAGTGAGGGGAGGGGAGGGGAGGGAAGGGGAGGGAAGGGAAGGGAAGGGAAGGGAAGGGAAGGGGAGGGGAGGGGAGGGGAGGGGAGGGGAGGGAAGGGAAGGGGAGGGAAGGGAGAAGACAGGAAAGAAAGGAAGAAGAAAGGAAAGGCAGGAATGAAGAGGTATAGGGAAAGGAGAAGGAAAGGAAAGCGAAAGGAGAAAAAGGGACAGAGGGGGGAAGGGTAGGGATGGGGAGAGAAATGAAGGGAGAGGGAGAAAAGAAGGGGGTGGAAGAAGAACGAGGGATGAAGGGGAAGGAAGGAGTGGAGGTGTTAGGTGCCCGAAAGTCAAACCTAGGGCCAGATCGCAGCCATGACCGGCCACAGCTAACATTAAGTTCTGACTAAGCCTAAGTTTCTGTTTCCCAGAAACTGAACTTGTAATTTCTGGGAAGGAACTGCTAGAACATCTGACTGGTCTGAGGGATCACTATGCCCATTTTTGGGGAACAACCAGAAACTGACTGTTATCAAATGTTGACAAATAGCCGATGACTGTTGCTTGATCGCTGCTACCATAGCGCTTGCTCAACCTTGGAATTGATATAAACTGCTTGCACTTGGAGGTCGAGGTCGCTATCAAGAGACCACTTTGTGGGTGAGATAGTTGACCCCAGTTCACTGGAATAAAACTCTTTTGCACTTGCATTTCAGTGTCTCTGACTGTGTCATTCACACCGTGACCCAAAAACCCGGGTAAACGGAGGGAAAGGAAGGGGAAGGGAGGGAATTAAAGCACATAAAATAATCAAAACATAAGAATAAAGGACTGCGCTTAAGGCAGCAGACAATTCTCACCTCCAGGTGTTTAAGTTGACTCTTCAAAGCTTCAAGACTATTATCCAGAGTTTCGGGGCTGTCTATGGGAGGCTTCATATCTTGAAGCAAAACCAAATACTCATTCATTTTTGATGTGTACTGTAAGCACTGCTGCAGTTCACTGGAAAACTAAACACGAATTTAGATATTTTAATTCAATGTTATTTTGCAATTATTAAGCAAATACGTAGAATTATTCCCCAATGCTCTATGCCTTTGTTAGCTATAAATGTGTCAATTCACTTACCGGTTCCGTGGAGGAGTTATTTCCAGGAGTCATATCTTTGGACTTAGAAATATATTCCACCTGGTCTGGGAAATCGCTGCATAGTTCCTCAAATTTCTCATCTCTTGGCAATGCTGATGCACACACAGTAGAATCTTCTAGTTGAATTTCGTCAGCATTTTGTACATTCTTGGCACGGGACTTTCCTTCTCTGTTTTTAAGATCATCAAGAATAGAGGGTTTTACATCTGCTGTCTCCAAAGTGGAGGATGTTTCCTTCAATTCTCCAACGTGTTCTACTTTCTCCGAGAATTTATCAGCAAGTAGCTTGTAGAAAATATTTTCCAGTTGCAGGGGAAGTCCTTGGGGTGGAATTCCTCTTTTCTCGAGACCATACTCCATCTGAGTGAGTTCCTTCATCAATTCAAATGTTTCTGTGATTTTTGGGCTCTGCTGATTTTGCATAAGTAGATCTAGCAGAAGTTCAGATCGAAGATTTTCCATACGCAATAGATCGTCTCTACTTTCTGCTTTCAGTATTGGTAAGTCATTCACGACACAAGTTCCAGAAGCATCAGTGAGTTTAGAATCGCTCGACGCACCTGATGCTTCATTTGCCAACTGTGATGTGCTGATTCTCTTAATTAAGTTCTGCAGGAGTACTTTTGTGTCTGCGCAGGCTAAAGGCTCTTCCGCTTCTTGAGGCTTTGTGACGCCTTCTTGCAATGGAGTTTTCAAACGATTCTTCCCATTCTCACCCACAGCCTGATATAATTCAGGAAGTTGAGTCTCTTCCTTGCCTTGAAGTTTAGGAGATAAAGTTTGTTCTTTTTGTGGCTGCAGCTCAATCCCTTCCTTCTTGTTATTAATTTCTAAGTAAGAATCATTAGTGTTTAGAGCGCTACTGGCGTGACCATTCCTTATCTCATTTGTACAGAGTTCTGATGACACAAAATCTGCGTTTTTCCCATGGCCTTCCGTGTTCTTAAGAGGTAAGATTGAAAGTGTGCTTTCACTTTTTCCTGGAGTTTCTTCTCCTCCCTCTAAGATGCTTTCTACACTAAAAAGATCATTCCTTTGTGCCTTCTCACTTCTGTGTATGTCTCTTTGTGTGAAAGCTGCCTGATTTTCCGCATTCATTCCTAATTTTAAGTATTCTTGCGTGGGAGGGGGCTCTACCAGAACAGAACTTGGGAGATCTTCATTTGTTTTCAGGGCATCTTTTGTTTTTCTACATTCAGTATCATGTTCTACATCAGCACATAGATCAAGCTTCTTTTCACACTCACCATCCAGTGAATCTTTCTTAACACTTGTATTCCCTTTGGACAATGTAGTGTCTGAAGTAAGTCTATCATTTATCTCTTTAGAAACCGATGGGCCAAAGGTTCTTTCAAACTGAACAGGACTTACACTAACCATTTCTGGTAGATTTCTGGGTTCAACTTGAAAAGTTTCAGTTGCTTTTTCAAGGCTTCCATTCGGAGTCTGTTCTTCACTGTCTGTGAGTTGTGGGAAAGGGACCTGGCTGTTGACTGAATCAAGATTCTCCCTTACAAAGTTACAAGGCACACGCTTGAGGTACTCATTGTCTACTACACCTTCTATATGCTCTGCTCCTTCACCCGAGCACTCACCATGAATGGAAGCCCCATCTTCTCTCAGTATACCATTTTGATCATCTTTTTGAATTACATCCCTTCGAATTTCTGGATGATCTTTGTCAGTGACAAAGGCTATGGGTGACAAGTGGCTATCCTCAGTAGATTTTCTTATTAAGTGAGGCTCAGAACTAATGCTTCTATTAAAAAAAGAATTAACTTGAGGCACCTCATTCTCAAAACATTGATCTGCACCTTTCATGGAATCAGTGAATTTTGGCTCTTGAGCCAACTCATTCTGCATGCTCACAGAATCATTATCTGATCTGGAAGCTGAGCTTACAGTAGTATTATGGACAAATCCTACAGGCTGAAGGGTGTTTTCTGAACCAGGATCTTTAGTGACAGGAAGCAACGTATCTTCAGGAACCATCTCATTATTCAATTGATATTTTTCAGTTTTCCCAAGTACCTCAGTTGTATCTTCTGAATCGTTGCTTCTTTCTGTAACTAAAGTACTTTCACTAGTTGAGTCAGGCTGTTTTTCTAAAGAGCTGCTCTTCGGTATCTTATCCAGAAGAATCATTTTATTAATACTTTGCTTGTCATGACTATTTTCCTTTACATTTATGATTTCAGCACACAACTGAACATCCCCTTCTTCATCCTTATTATGGCACATGGACTGTTTTTTCTCATAACCTCCTCTTCCTTCATCATTACCATCAGAACTAGCATCATCAGCATCTTCGTCACCTTCATCATCCTGATCATTACTGTCACAAGTATAATCCCAATAACTTTCTTCGTTCTGCACAGAATCTAAATATTCAGAATCTGAATTGAATTCTTGCCCAGTGAAGCACTCTTTGCTACTCTCTCTCCAACAGCCAGTGTCATCATCGAACAAGGCACTGAAGCCTTCTTTTCTTTCAACAAGCCCATAATCAGTCAATGAGTCAGACTTATCCCCTTCATGGTTATTAGTACTTTTTCCTCCTAATATAGTTTCTACCGACTGTTCATTCACGTTGTACGCATCACCTGAATTTAAGTGCGTTCTTCCCGCAGAGTCCAAGTCAGTGGACTCTCTACCTGGGACAAAATTCTGAAGAGATCGTGATCCCTCCCTCAGACCTGACCGATCAACTAGCTCCTTCTTGGTAGCAACAGAATTACCATCCTCTTTTGCAAAATCTTGGAAACCAGAACCACAAGGAGCAACCTTATCACTTTCTGCCTGGCGTGTTTTACAGTCTTCAGGTTGCAGACCATCACGACCATCCTCTTCAAACAAGGGAGTGTCATAAAAGTCATCATCACTGCCAGTGTCTGTTTCTGTGTCACTTTGCTGCGTGTCCAGTAATGATGTTTCATAGTCACCAGCACTGGCAGACTCTTCAAATAATGGCACATCAGAGGGACTAGAAGCACTGATGACGTGATCAGTATCAGTACCTGAAGTCATGGCATGGGAGTAAGCCTTCATACTGGATTCATTTAGCTTGTCTTCAGATTTCGGCTGAGAAACAGCGTGCATCTTTTCATCTCCATCACAGATATGTGCAATCACTTTATTATGATATTGGACTTGAGAATCACTACAACTAACACATATGGGTTCTTGATCAAAGTGTTCTTCCTGTAAACTGATGTTAATAGCTGCAATTCCCAGGAAATGATCTTGAAAAGTTTCTCCCATTGATTGACCCAGTGACATGGTTTGGTCATTGATAGTTTGGTTATTGACTGGCAACGTAGCATCTTCACATTTATTTCCATTTTCCTCTGTGCTGACTTCAGCACTAAAACTCCCCTGGTAATTCAATTTGTCGTTACTTAATAAGGCACTTAACCTTGGAGAATAGTCAAACTTAGTCAAATCCTTCTTGACATCATCTTTATTGTCTGTTTCAACCAAATCACTAATTCTACGAGTTTTTGATTTTGCGTTATGATTTTTTGTCAAATCACTTGCAAAGTTTTCAACACTTTCAGCACGATAACATTCATGTGAATGTTCATCTGTTTCAACTTGTTGGCTTTCCCAGTTTTCTCGAAGGTACTCAGAGTCTTGTTTAAACATATCACCTTCTGCAAGTTCAGGCTGTCTTAAATGTGATACAGAATTTGGAACACATACACTAGATAAAGTCTCAATTTCATGTTCAATTCCTATTACATTTGCCCCATTTTTTAACTGATCAAGTTCACCATTGAAAACATTAGTTTCCCTTTCATGAAAGTCTTCATCTGTGCCATAGTTTCTATTTTCAGGGATTTCTTTTGGCTTAGGTTCTTTGCAATGAATTTTATCAAAACTACTTGGTGAAGTTGTAGTTTCTTCCTTTTCTTTGCTTGGAGAATGACTCAGAAATCCACCTGGGAGTCTTAAGACATCAAGATGATCGTTTTGGAGAATGTCTTCATCATGTTCTACATTAGAGTCTTCCAGTAGCATAGTAATTGCCTCACTCAAGTCCCCGTCATACATCAAAAGCCTTTGTCCTGTGTTTGCATCCATATAGCTGTTTATCATCAAATAAGACAGAAATAGTTTTTTAGTCTGTTCTGAGCTCTCAGTTGCCACCGAATCTTCTCCATCTAAGATATCCTCCTGTTGCCTGTAATCGTGAACAGTAGACGGCTGGAATTTACAAAAAGAGAGCCATCTTTTGGAATTTTTGCAAGCTGCTAACTCTCCCAAATCTGGCATTTTATCAGGAAGGGTTACACTTTTTAAAATGGACGCAGTGTTACTGTCTATAATTCCAAGCTGCGTAGCGGCATCTAAGTCAACGACTTGAGAAGTCTCTGGAATATAAAGAGCAGCTATCTTCTGCCTGCCATCCAGGATTTTGTATGCCAATTCATTTGTAATCAGGTCCTGCTGCAAGGAAGATGATGCAGGAAATATTTCACCAGAGTGAGGCCAGATGAGTCCAACGTAGCCGCGCTGAGCTTCGAGTACCAAAAGAGCACTGCTGGATGTTATTAGATCACACTGGACAGCTTCGTCCACTGTCAAACGTTTAGCCGGATTTGACTGCATAATGCCACCTGTTTGGACCTGATACGTGAGGATGCTGCTAGCCATATCTCTGTCGATCACCCCTGCTGCCATAGCTTCTTCAACAGTCATTCTTTGATCAGTGTTGCAACTGATAAGACCTCCAGAAAGAAGCTGTGCGCCTAACAACCTAAGCATGGTTTCACGGTCGATGAGACCCTCATGAGCGGCCCTTAAAATGCTTATGCTCCTTCCACATTTTAATGTTATTCTGCCGCCTTCTTGCGGTCTCACAGGAAGAAGACGCATCCCAGTGCTTTCCTGTAAAATACTTCTCTGCATGATGTCGTTTAATGATACTTTCTCAGAGGTGCAGGGATCGATAAGATCTCTGCACGTATTTTGCCTTTCCAGGACTTTAGAAAATAATGTTGAGGAAATCAAGTTCTGCTGGAAGGCCTTATGGAGGGTCAACTGTTCTCCTGTGGTTGGAATAACTAGAAAATCTGTGGAAATCAGTATCTCAAGAACCCGGATGGCCATGGATTCTGATATCACTCCTTGAGCCAGAGCATCCAGAACTGGAACTGTGGTCGATGACACAGCGGAAATCAGCTCCTTGGCTTGACTGAGTTCTTTGAGGTGGCTCAGAATTTGATCATCAATAAGGCCGAGCCTTTCAGCATCTTTGAGGCCAAAACCTTTTCTTAGTTCTGGTGATATTATACCACAAATCATTAGCTGTGTCTCAAGCAAACTGATTCCTGTGTCATAGTCAATGAGGCCTCTTAAAACTGCCTGAAAAACTGGAAGGACTTCTCCAGTGGCCTGATCGATGGTCCCTGCGATCACCTTATCCAGCTGGAAGGCAAACAGAATTCTCAGTCAGTCTCTGAGATGAGTGTTGGCCGTAATCCATAAAACTTAGTAAGGTTTTTGAAAAAAATAATTCACTTCAACACAAAAATCCTCTACTTACCCAGATGCAGCAAGGCTGTGAATGTTAGGCAGCTCAAAGGCACAAGTGATCTATGTCAGTGATCTATTCAACAGCACAGGATGTGATAAAGCTTTGAAAACAACATGCATCTGTGAATTGAAAACTTAATATTGTGTACAATAACAAGGTTAGTGAGGACACAACGGAGAAAATGATGAGAGTGAGAAGAATAGGACACATACTTAGAAAGAGAATCATGCTTTCTGCAATTCGGTGAGATTAGTCTACTGACGTGAGAGAGATCTCAAACCCCATGCTATTGATGTTTACAGCATACAAACTTCTTCACAGAGAGTCAAAGATTAAAGAACCATGCCTCCAACAAATTGTACGTAAAATATTCCAGGAATTAAGAACAGTGAATACAACGATAACCTTTTGAACACTGGATATTGTGTTGAATATCAATCATTCTTACTATGTATTGTCGAGTGTTAAAAGTTTAGAGATGGGCCAAATTTAAATTTCTGTTGTATTTTAAGATAGATACCACTGTAACATAGGACCTAGAATTATTTAAATCCACGGATATGGCTGAACATCAAAAAAAGTCTTTAACACTCTAATGTCACCTTTCGAGCGGCTATTTTGTAACATTATATCGGTACAATAAAATAACTAATAGCAGTAGAAGAAAGGCTTTCAAGAGAAGAGTTAGAAAATGAATGATTCCTCTTTAACCATGCAAGGCGCAGTTAAGATGCCACAGAAACTGATGATAGCAAGTGTAAAATTATATAAATTCTGTAAAATTAAACACTCCAAATACTTAAACAAACTTCACTCAGACTTTCTCCCTGTAAACAATTCCAGATCATTAATTTATACTGAAATATGTAACTCTGGAATAAAATGAAAAAGTCTTGAAATAGTTTCATGTTTTAAATAAATAATATTACCTTCTCCTCTACCTTCTTATCTCCTAAAGTCTGTGGTTCCTGGAGCTGTTTCAGAGACTCACTGAAGAATAAATTATAACTTTCTTGAAGACTTTTCACTTGTTTTTCCAATTCATTTCTTTCTTCATCTGTCATTCTAAAATACACAGAAAGTCAGAGGAATGCAAGTGATAAAGATGACCCATTAGGCTCAAAGGCATTATAAAGCAGAACTACTTTTCTCAATAAACAGATCAGCATAAAATGAAATACAGCCTCATCGACATACTGCTTGTCGTAGACTGATGATGTGTGAAAATTAAGGATCATCTAGCAATTCTTCCCTTGCCTGAGACAAGGACTGGAGGAAGGAGGAACTTGTTTATCAAGCAGCAGGTCTTCTGCATATATTGAAGCACTGTCCTCCCGTTGTTCATGGATTTGCTCGAGTGGGCCCAGTAACGTCTCCATTGTGAGACTTGTTACTGTTTTGGCATATTGAATACATCACGGGTAGCTTGCCAGGCTTTGCCATGCGGGCGAGATACTCTCGGTAGCTTGCCGGGCTCTCCGAGAGGGACGGAGGAATCGAACCCGGCTTGGTCGGCTGGCCGCGCGCAAGGCAAACACCCTACCGCTATGCTATCACTCTAGCCCTCTGCATATAGTTTTTAAAATAATACTTCCTATCAAACGACAGAGGAAAAGTTCAATTGCAACCTCCAACACAGAAAGAGGACGGTACAATTCAAGGTGAAATTTACATAAGCTGAAAGATTACGAGAGATGAAATTATGAGGTATATGTGATTCTCTAAAGTACAATACAAAATTTTCCTGGAACAAACCTAAAGGACATAACTAAAAAGGAATTAAGGATAGATTCTTTCTCTCCCTGAGGAAATAGCAGAAATAAATAAATTATTTCGGTGTTTCAAATAAAACTAAAATGTGACAAATAAGTTAGCCATAGTTATCAGTTCTAAAAAATAAAGAAAACAGTCACACATACTTTCAAAGTCTAAGTCTTAGAATTGGCTCGCAGACTTTACCACTCCCTAGCTAGAGACTCTTAATCTCTCTTAACCTATTTTTTTTTATCAGCAACCTATAGGGAGAATAGGAACATTTCCGAGTTTGGGCAAATATTGAAAGTAGACAATAAATTGCAAAGTATATAACTTTATACCAATCCCTAAACTTGTGATTGAGTGCCACTTTTAATATTTCAAAGAACACTTAACATCTTTGCATTGCTAAATGAATCTACCGTTTTCCTAATAAAACCGTTCATAAAAACCAACATACTTATCTCCGTGTTTAGCCAAAAACAGCTGCATGGTTTGAAGCGCTTCAGAAAACTGTTCTTTCTTAGCTGATATTTCCTCACTGGAAATCTGCAAGATAAAGAAAATGCATCAAACTTTCCCCTCAGAAAAACTAGACAAAGTCATTCTTAAATTTAAGTAAGTGCAACTCATGACCCAAAGGATAGTTTTATTTTCTGGGGGATTCCAAGTCCCCAGCCAAACCATTGATCATTATCACTCTAGAGCCCAGGACAAGAAGAGCACTTTATTTGGAATGCATGGTTAACGAAATCTACGTAATCTAACAATAATGCCATCACTTTTATTAAAAAACTAATAATAACACAGCATTATTAACCAGCTCTTGCATTCTCTCAGTCCCTGATACTGAAAGTCTATCTGATCACCCCATGAGGCCAGAGTGTCAGGACTGGCCCAGTGTTCTCCTTTGGCTCATAACTCAAAAAGATATTTGCCTGTAGACTACTACACAAAAAAGAGTACTTTCCCCCAAGTTTCTGGATTTAGAGCCTCTTCTGACAATGTGGGGAAAATACTATTCTCTGGGATCAAAGTCAAGATTAAATTATACTAAGATGCTCACAAAAGTCTGTGATATTCAGAATAAGATGTGTTTGAGGAGAAAAAATGATTTTAATACTTCCTCTTAATGTAAAGGCCCTCCCGTTGATCGTCGATTTGCTCGAGCGGGCCCAGTAACGTCTCCATTGGAGACTTTGTTGTTACTGTGTCTGGCATATCCAATACTCTCGGTAGCTTGTCGGGCTCTCCGAGAGGGGCGGAGGAATCGAACTCGGGTCGGCCATGTTGGTCGCTTGTAAGGCGAACGCCCTACCGCTGTGCTATCACTCCTGCCTCTTAATGTATTATATGTATATAGTACATGATATCTATAACATATATAATACTTTCTCT
Source organism: Sorex fumeus (assembly GCF_029834395.1). Classification (NCBI taxonomy): domain Eukaryota; kingdom Metazoa; phylum Chordata; class Mammalia; order Eulipotyphla; family Soricidae; genus Sorex; species Sorex fumeus. Next base: position 350,289 of record NW_026606298.1, on the reverse strand, counting down.
TAAACCATTAATGTATCTTCTGAATATTTTATTTCAAATATTAAATGCATTTCTTTTAAATAAGTAGAGAAAATGCAGACTGATAAAAGGAAAAGTTGAGTTCCCTCCCCTTATCTTCTACTTAGAATCATTACTTTTTCTTTTTTGGGTCACACCCGGCAATGCACAGGATTACTCCTGGCTCTGCACTCAAGAATTACTCCTGGCAGTGCTCAGGGGACCATATGGGATGCTGGGAATTGAACCTGGGTTGGTCGCATGCAAGGGTAATGCTCTACCCACTGTGCTCCAGCCCCTAGAATCATTTTAAAGTTTTTATTTTTGTAGCTATACACACTACCATGTTGATTTTGGAAAGACACATTGTCTACATCAAAGCACTCTAGATTTCTTTTGACAGAGACCATCAAGTATCGTTCAAGATTTATAATTTAGGACATGATCCACACTAACAAGACAATCTGAGGTTACCTAGCCATCAGAGAAGGGAGCTGAGGGATGGGACAGAAAGAGGCATTCGGCATAAAATGGTGTAAGGACAGTGGTGTCATAATGGAGAGTCTTTTGCAATTTGGTGGTGGTAAGGTCCGGTGGTTTTCTATATACCACAAGCATTAACACTATAGCAACCTGCAACCTCAAATACAATAAAAAATTGAATTCTAAAGAATTTATCTATGAGGCTGGAGCAATAGCACAGAGGGTAGGGCATTTGCCTTGCACATGGCTGACCCCCTGGTTCAATTCCCAGCATCCCATATGGTCCCCTGAGCACTGCCAGGAGTAATTTCTGAGTGCAGAGCCAGGAGTAACCCCGTGCATCAGTGGGTGTGACCCAAAAAGCAAAGGACAAAAAAAAAAAAAGAATTGATCTACTCTTCTGTTCCTACTTGGTTTTAAAAAAGATCCAGAAACATTTTTGAAAACATAAAATTACAGAATAAAAAGACACCAAGGGTCATTCATGTTTCTATAAGTCTTGTTCTCCCAAGCAATCCTTGCTGACGTTAATATCCCGATTTTAGTTCTCCCATTTGATAAAGAAAAAAGGGAGAGGCATTCTAAATTAAGTATGCTTATATAAGTGTTCTGAAGAATTATTCTATAAAACACCTAACGTGATTGTTTTACAACTTACTTCTTCCAAACAACATAAGACAGAGTGTGCAGGATTATGAGTTATAATTATGTTTAAATTATAATTATATTTTTATTTTTAGTTATAATTATTAAAAATAAAAATAAAAAATAAAGGCCCTCCCGTTGATCGTCGATTTGCTCGAGCGGGCCCAGTAACGTCTCCATTGGAGACTTTGTTGTTACTGTGTCTGGCATATCGAATACTCTCGGTAGCTTGCCGGGCTCTCCGAGAGGGGCGGAGGAATCGAACTCGGGTCGGCAATGTTGGCCGCTTGTAAGGCGAACGCCCTACCCGCTGTGCTATCGCTCCAGCCCATAATTATTATTGTTTTATATAAGGATTATTATTTTTTCCCCAACTGAACAAAAATTCCGGTATAAAAAATTCTATTAATTCCCAGAGGAACCCCAGATAAGGCAAAATTAAACAAGACACTGAAGTTTCTCTCTCTCTTTAGTTGTCAATAACATATATTTCTGCTATTGACAAGTGAGACGTGATATGCACAGCTAGCAGCAGCTAATGACAGCTTCCTACAGCTAACGATAGAAAATGACACCACTGCAATTTCTGAAGGGCAGAAAAGGGCAGCAGGGCAGTGCAGAAAAGGTGTGATGAGAGAAAAATGTTATTTAACCTAGCGGAATATATCTATTCTTTTGATGCAGCAGCAATTTTAGTACTACCACCAGCTACCGCAACTCGGGAATTGACATATTAACTACCAAAACCCCTAAAGTGGGGCACTTCATCAGCTGCCATGGAGATCTAATATCTCACAAGATGCATCTATTCAACCAGTGCCAAGTAACTGAGGTGCAGACAACAGTCCTGCAGAACTAAGAACCCAGGGGAAAATGGTTGGAATCAGGTTTCTGGTTCAGATGTTGCTTCATAAATGTGCACACCTAAAACTCGTATGCTATGAAATGACACTGTTTCAATTAAAAAATTTTTTTTCTTAGTGTTTCATTTTTTTAATTTTTTTGTAATTTAAAAGATTTCTTTTAAAAAAATTCACCGAGGAAACAATCTGGAATTGCTGATTAGTGAATAGATTTTTTATGAAATCGAAAAGACACGGGAAAGTATCAACCAAATCTAGCCCCTAATAAATGTTGATATCCTAGATGGATTTCCTGTCACTCTGAAATTTATTTAAGCTAAGAAGAATGAGACCGCCTATCTTTGCAATCTGGGGTGCCTGGACTTACTCGCCATGCTATTGTGTAATTCTCAAGACCTATTAGGAAAAGCAGCGCAAAGTTTATGGAGACTCGTGTCTAATGGTCAGGCTCTGGTATCTTAACTGATTCCTTGAGCGAGTTTCTCTGATGCTTATTATAACTGCCTATAAAAATGAACACAAATTAAGAATGAAGCTTTTTATTTGTTTGTTTGTTTTTTGGTCACACCCAGCTATGCTGGGGTTACTCCTGGCTCTGCACTCAAGAATTACTCCTGGTGGTGCTCAGGGGACCATATGGGATGCTGGGGATTGAACGTGGGTCGGCCGTGTGCAAGGCAAATGCCCCATCCGCTGTACTATCGATCCAGCCCCAGAATTAAGCATTTCATTAGGTGGGACTGTATCAACTCAGTAAATCTAGCCACTGTTCCTAAGTAGATCCTTGGTGAACAGGAATACCTTTTGCTTAGAGAAGGGAGATTTTCCAGCCTTCTCTCCATCTTTCAGAGTCTTGTTGATATTTGATACCCATTTCTGTAATTCTTTGGCTTTTTCAACATGTTCTTTCTTTTCTTCTTCCAGTGACTTCTGATAGATGGAATTGGTTAAAAAAAAAAAGATATGATTCAGTGAGAGATTAAACTAACCCTTCACAGAAAACACGGATGTAAAAATTCATCACACAGGTTATTGAGATATTTTATTCATTTCATTATCCATGTTTACCGTATCATGTAGCAGATATACTTCCCAAAGGTCTGAGTAGTATAGGAAGCTGTGAGATGCATTCTTTAATGATCAGTCCGTCTGACCTCCCAGCTGGTTTTTACAATATAACAAATATAAAATGCAATTTTATTCATGAAGCACTAGGAGACCTTTAAACTGCTGCCTTTGTATTAGCATTACAATCACCATTGTTTTGAAGAGTACCAGATAATCCTGAAGAGTACCAAAGGAAAGCTGAAAAAAATAAACTCTACATACATATAAAAAAATACAAAGAAAGAAGAAAAGTCTTTCTCCTCTGACACATATAAAAGCACTTGCAGTCGCACACACAAGCTACTTCTAATTGTAGTTTTAATTAGAAATAGGAGTCTTAGGAAGTGTTTAATATGTAAAGAATGTTACTATACAGAGAATATTAGAAAACTTTTTTTCTCCCCCTAGGATAACCTGAAACGCTGCAGGATCATTGATGTGGGAACAATTTTACATCTCTCTTTGATTTCAGGGTGCTTTTAGAAGTGCTCAAAAAATGAGTGTGTAGGGCCATTTAATAAATGGATTGCTAACATAACTCTTGCTAGATCCAGTGAACCAAGATCTGTTCAGTGTGAAGAATAGCTATTGTGAACTTGCTGGTGCTGTCTCAAGCCTCACCCATATTGTAGGAAAAATAATGTGTAGTCAGGATATATGATTGAAGAAAATTGTCTATCCATTATTAAGAGCAATAAATCATTTATTATTTCAACTTTGAAGACTTTCTCTTTTGAGCAGTCAACTACTTCCAGCTCAAAAGAAACTGTGTTCAAGTGTGCGACATGATTCCTAGCATGTCTATTTAACTGATCTCATGCACTGCACTGGGCAGATCACGGGATCAGTTGTGTTTCCACTACTGCAAAGTTTCCTATGCATGTCCTACTGTGAAGAATAGTAGAGGCTAGAAATTCCTGTCATCCAGGGTTCAGACACTTCTAGCAGCTTCAGTCCTGTGTGAAAATCGAAGTCCGCCTGTTCTAGGGCTTCTTTATACGTCAGTTTCCTTTTTGTCTGGGGACATATTATATGTCTGGCATACGATTTTTGATCCTTGAGTTCTGTAGCAATGGAGACGTCAATGATACCCACTTGGAGAGCCTCTTCTAAGGACAATCGGGACTGAGCCTGTGGATCTATCAACCCCCCCGTCAGGTACTGGAATTCCAAGCATCGGATCCCCATTTCCTTACTTATGATATTTGCACTCACAGCTTCTACCACAGACATGGGCTTGTTAGTCACCGGATGGCTGAGGCCCGTGATGACCAACTCACACTGGCGAAGTTGCTGGGCAAAGCCCTCATCAACGAGGCCTCTGTGCAAAGCGTCAGCCACGCGGTACTTTTTCCCAGTAAGAGGATCGATGATCCCCCCTGTACTGACTTGGGCTTCCAGGCACCGGAGGGCGGTAATCCTATCCACCAAATTTCTCCGGGAGGCCTTGAGCACAGAGATCCTTTCTCCACTGGCGGTCAGCCAGTACCCGGCAACAGGACTCTGCACATCCTTTTTGGGAGTTAATCGGCTCAGGAGAGAATCAGCAAGTTCTGTCAGTGTGATAAGGCCATCGTGATACTTTTTGAGCAAGGACTTGTCAAGAGTTCCCTGCTCGGTGGCCTCATCGATACTGAACTGCAACCCTGTTTTACTATCAGCTAGCACATGGGAAGGCTGCCCGTAAGATTCAAAGAACGTGGCTTCCTTCCACTGATACTGCTGCCCTGAGAGTTCAAGGTACGTACTTTTCTCGATCAGGTTTCTCTGGAAGGCCTCAAAGGCAGTCAGCTCTGCTCCTGTTTTAGTATCTACCACAGAGATCCTATGTGTTTTCGCTACATTGAGATTGGAAATGTTCCTCTCTCCAAAGGGCAGCAGAAAGCACTGGCCGTCTACATCGAACACACACATTCGCAACAATTCCGAGTAGTACAGAGCTTGCTTGTTATTGGGATTAGGGAAAACCCTTGTGTTGCTCGAGGGCTCGTGTAAAAATTGCAGGATGGCATTGTTTAACAAGCCCTGCTGCAGAGCGATTTCGGGAGGCACGCGAATGCCTCTCACGGGATCAATGACACCCCCCGTGGCAATCTGGGCCTCCAAGATATGTTTGCCTTTCTGTCTATCAAGCATTCTACTCTCCATGGCTTGAAACACGGACAATGTCTTAGAGGAACACGGATATCCCAAAGCTGCCTTCTCCGCCTCCAGGAGCCTACTTTTGAATTCCTGGTCGATAACTCCTTTGAGGATGGCGTCCTCAACTGTGTACATCTGACCTGAAATAGGATCAATTATAAAACCCGTTGCAGCCTGGGCTTCTAAAAATGCGAGCGCAATCATTTTATCAATTATGATTTTGTTGGCTGCGGAAGTGAACGAAATCTTTTCTTTTGTGGATTCTAGATAAAGCCCCGCAATGGAGGTGGCCTTTGTCAAAAACTTGCTAAGAGCTTTTTGAACTTCTTCAACAGTCTTAAGACCAAGTCGCAGCTGCTCGATTGTTTTCATGTCCAGAAGCCTAGCTTCGACCAACTGTCGGGCTGTCACAGAGCGTCGGAGTCCTTGGAACTGAAATTCATCATCCCTGACCAAACAAGCGTCATCACTATCACCATTCTGCAAGGCCTGTGGTTCTGAGTCTTTCTTTAGAAAGTCACACTGGAGGCCACTAGTTGCTCTGCAGCCTTTAAGCATCCATTCTTCAGCATTGGGGACTGGGTTCTTTTCTTGTTTTAATGTCGTGACTTCTGTACGCATGTCATACTGTTTGTTCTTAGCTATCTGTAATGGGAATTTATAAGATGTTAAAAGTTATCTAAAGAACATTAGGCTAATTTGCTCATTCTAAATCCAAGTCTAATACCCCGCATAACAAAGAAAAAAGGTGGAGATTGTTTATTTATGTATTTATCTGCATTTGTGGGGGTCACACCCGGCGATGCTCAGGGGTTACCTCTGGCTCTGAACTCAGGAATTACTCCTGAAGGTGCATCCCACATGGGATGGGATCGAACCTGGGTCAGTCGTGTGCAAGGCCCTACCCATTGTACTGTAACTCCAGCATCAAGGGGAAAATATTTAAGGCCAGGAGGATTGAGGAACAGGCAGTCTTATTTTGAGAGTCAAAGTTTCCTTTACATAATAATTACAATGTGAAGCTGCTATGTTTTCAAAGAACAGATGAAAAATTGTGAGTGTAAAAATGTTATCTTCTTGCTTTTTTTCCCCAGTTTTTTCTATGATCATGTTTTGTCCAAAAGACAATGACAGTAATATAACACTATAATCATTGTTTAAGATGAAGCTTTTAGAGAATAATTTGTAGTAAAGGTTCAAGTAAATCACTGGGAAAAGACAGTCTTGTTTACTGATAAGACTCTGAAATGCCAATGACGAATCACGACCATCCTGTTATTCGTCGATTGCCTCGAGCAGGCCCCAGTAACGTCTCCTTCATCCTAGCCCTGAGATTATATTCAAGGCTCTTTAGGAGAATTAGACCCATCATTGTTACTGGTATTTGGCATATGGGGTATGCCACGAGGAGTTTGCCAGACTCTGCTGTGTGGGTAGGCTACATTCGGTAGCCTGCCAGTTTGTCCAAAGTGGCCCTGAGATCTTTAAAAAGTGCCATATACAAGGCTCTTTCAGGAGAATGAGACCCATCATTGTTACTGGTATTTGGAGTATTATTGGGTATACCACGGGGAGTTTGCCAGACTCTGCCGTGTGGGCAGGTTACATTCAGTAGCCTGCCAGATTGTTCAGAGTAAGAATGAGATAATAAAAATAGCAGTACTCCTATATTATTTTTTAAAAGAATATATTTTAAAAAATAATATAATAATATATAAATAACAATATTCCTATATTATTTTTGTTTAAAAAAAAGATGCTGTCAGGAGTACGGTGCCACCAGCAGGTCAATCTGTACCTGCGAGGTGAGTGCATCAGCAGCCTGATGGCGCCTTCAGACTTCCAGATACCCCAAAATTGCTGCTGTGCCTTTGGCCAGACCCCAAAAACTTGGGGCAAAGTTTACCAAGAAAGTAAACGGCGAAAAGTTAAGTACATGGGAAACACACCCACAAACCATCTCCGGCTCAGCTATATAATTAGAGGCATGGCCTCTCTGGTTCCTGATTGAACTGCTTAACGGCCATGATCCCAGAGACTCAGAAACAAATCTCGAAACCCAGCGGCTTTTGGCAGAAATGCCAATGACATTTGACAATATTTTTTTTTAAATTTCTAGCACAGAAGGGACATGAAAGAAGAAAACTGACATTAGACAGCAGATCAGGCCTGCGAATATACCTCGAGCGGTGCCAATAGCTTCACCAGGTTCATTTCGCATTGGTCATCCTGGTAGCGGACAGGTAGTCTAGAACTGTAGGGCACTTGATCTCTCAGCTTCTCAATCCCTGGCAACCGCGTCATAGGGCTGGCCTCATCAAAAGTTATCTGGAGTTCAGTGCTCGTTTGAGAAAAATACTCAGAGTAACACTGCTGGCTTTTCTCCTTCTCCCGTGACAATCCTGGTTGCCAGAACTGCACGTCCTTGGGTCTCTGTTCAACAATCAGATGGGACCATTTTTCTTGCGGTTGCTGTGGCTCCTGAGGCCATCTCAGCAGAGAAGATGTAGCCGCTGAGTGAAGCGGCCCTGTGCTCCGAGAGGAGAAGTCACGAGAGTTCTGACACTCCTTCACTGCTGTCTCAAAATCTGCCTTGAAAGCGCAGTCTTTAACTGCATTCTTTCTCTGAATCTCACGCTGGAGCAAAGCTAACTGGTTCTCGTGTTCTTTCATCTGTTGATCCATTCTGTGCTTCAGCGTTTCAGCTTCCCGTTTCTGGGCCGAAAGCTCATTCTCCAGCTTCCGGCATTTCTGGTAATGATGGGTGTCCACGTTCTGCCCCTGCTGCATCTGCTCACGATACTGCCGAAGCTGCCGCTCGAGGTCTTCGATGTGCCTTTCGTAGAGTTTCGCGTTCTCTTGGGCTCTGCAGTTTTCTCGCTGCAGAGACACAAAGTCGAGCTTAATGCAGGACATGTCCTTCTCAGTGACCGCTTTGGAATCCATCAGCTTCTCCATCTTTTTCCGAAATTCCTCTGCCGAACGTTTGAGTCTCTCGGCTTCCTCCTGAAACAGAAGCATCTTTCTGTGGGTCATCTGCTCCTCGATGGTCTTCAAATGCAGTTCATCCTGAACCTTCTTCAACTTGTTGTTTAACTCCTGTACTTGAGCTTGCTGAAGCTGTGCTTTCTGCTCCCCAAGTCGCTTTTCCTCTTTGGAAGCATTCAACTCGGCGCTCAGATTTCTAACCTCTTTCTCCGTGTTCCGGATGATAATATTCTGCTGGTCGCACTTTTGCTTGAATTCACTTACTAAATTCTGACTTCTGGCCAGATCATCTTCCAGGCATTTAATTTTTCTATGGTAGTCCTGTTCCGTTTTCGTCTGTTTATGCAAGTGTTCGTTCGTGTTACGCAACTGGTCTTTAAAACCATCTGCCTGAATTTTCAGCGTTTCACATCTTTGCTGGATGGCTTGTTTTTCTAAGACCACATTTGCCGATTCCGCCTGAATTCTCTGCATCATTAATTTGGTTTCGTTATTCTGTCTCGTAAGTTCGTCTACTTTTTGTTTCAGGATTTCTGCACATGCGTTACTTTTCTCCAGTTCTTCGTTAAGCCTTTGGATTTTTTCATTATTTTCTTTCTCAGCCTTAATATTCTGAAGTAACTGTGCCTGGCTTTTCTGAAACTGGTCTTTAAGATGATCTGACTCTCTCTGGCAGAGTAGCATTCTCTCATTAGAAGCTTCCTTCTCGTTCTGAAAAGAGTGAACTTGTGAATTCAGGTGCTGAATATTCCTCTCCGTGATCGCGTGAGTCCTTGTGATTCTGTCGACTTCCCTCTGCAGTTTCCCTTTCTCCTGCTGAAGAGACGCCAATTCTACCTCATAACTGTGCTTTATCTTCTTGAGATCATTGGCTTCTTGCATGACTTCTTCGGCTTTACCCGTGGTTTGGTTCAGCTGCCAACTCAGTTCCCTTAGCTGCTGGGAATAGCCTTCCTCTACCTGATCTTTCCTTTCTAACTCTAACTTGAGGCTCTTGAGCGTACTGTGGGTTTCGTCCAATTTTTCCTTCAGCAAACGAGCCTTTTCCTCGGATGAAGTTTTTTCAAGCTGGAGGGCACTGAGTTCATACTTCAGTTCTCTCATGTCCTTTTCAGCCTTCCGGTTGGCGAGGGTCAGCTCGTCAACCTGCTGCTTGAGTTCTTCTGCTTTCTGCCTGTCCAGCTCCTTCTGCAGGTCTGTTCCTGGGCACGACGTGGTCTGTGGGATCAAGCACGCGGGCACTGGGTTTTCTCTACAGGAGTACTGAAGTTCCGTGATTTTCCTTCTGGCTTCCAGCTCAATCTTCTGCTTCTCCTTCAACTGCTCCTCCGCTATTTGTTTCTGGAAGGTTAGGTCTTTCTCCATCTTCTTTACCAGCTTCAAGAGCTCTTCTTCATTGTCTCTCTTTCTTCTCAATTCATCCATCAACTTCTGTTTCTGCTGCTCCAAGTCGTTCAGGCTGGAGTCCTTTCGTTTCAGGTGATCTTCCAGCGTCCTTCTCGTCACGGTGCTCTCCTCTATCTGGTTCCGGAAATTCCGCAGGTTCTCTTCCACGGCCGCTCTCCTGGCTTCTGCATCCGACGTGAGCTTCCTCACCCTCTCCAGCTCTCGTTCTGCAGCTTCCTTCTCTCTCACGATGGTCTCCAGCTCCCAGCGGTACTGCCGGGCTTCGCTTTCAGCCTTGGTTTTCTGCAGAGCGATGTCTTCCACGTTCCTCTGTTGCTTTCTCAACTCGCTCTCTGCAGCCTCTCTGACCTTGGGAAGTTCTGCCTCGATCCGAGACTTCTGCTTCTTCAGGTCAGCTACCATTTGCTCCAGTTCACTGATCTTGCCCGTCAGTTTGTTGTTCTCGATCATCGTGGCCTTCTGCCGCTGCAGCAGATCTGAGTAGGCCCCGTGTTCAGAGGTCTCCTTACACATTTTAATCTATAAGAGATGTTCAAAAGCATGACTCCTGGTCCACCCACGATTAGTTTTTAAAAATACAAAACAATGATGATAAAAAGTACTTCCAAAAAAAAGTGGACTCAAATGCTATCACGGACACTGCTGCAGCTGGCGTGACCACCACCATCACCTCTTACCACCACCATCACCTATTAACACCTTCTTGAGAGAGAGAAAGCATCAGAGAATCAGCAAGAGAAGAAGACAACCCCCCCCACCCCCCGCCATGGCTGTTCACTAAGCTGAAGAATTCATTATTACTTTTGTCTCTCAGGAATAGCTTTGGATTTAAAAATTACCCGGCTCAGAATTTTTAGAGCATGGACATGGAACATGACAGATGCAGACCATTATCCAACTCTGCACCGATGAGGAAACTGAGTCATGGGGAGGTTAAATAATTTTTAGAACTTAACCAGTGGTGACAACATGGGAATGAAACCACTCAGAACAATGCTCTTTCTGTTTTCATGGGTACAACTTGACACTATCCACCAAAACCACACCACGTAATAGGAAGCAATGGCATTAACGAATTTTCGTTTTCAACTTCTTGCTAGTCTGCAAGAATTTTGAAAGAACATTTACATCCCCCGTTTTATGGTCACAGAAACAAAGCACAAAATTTTGGAACGGAGAGTCTCAAGAGAAAAAAAATAAAATAACATGGAAAAGGAAGAAAATCGTATTTAAAAAATTTGAGTCAAATTCCGTACTTGTTGACACATGCCATGTGATGTAGATTACTAATGCAAAGGCAGCTGTGGTCCCTGATGGCTTAAGAAAATTTGTGCTTCATGTACTCACAGGCTTTGTTGTTGTGAATGATATCCTTCACATGAATCCACCTTGACAAATACTTCTAGATACTCCATAAATACAAAAATATATGTTAAGCAGAAGTAATGTGACAAACACACCAAAGGATTCAGCTCCATTTTGTAAAATAAAAATATAAGAAATATCTTGCTCTATTGATAACAAATCAGAGCTCAGCTGGGAGGAACTTACACTGACTCTGGAACTCCAATATCAGATTGGATCATTCATAAATACAGTTTAATTTCACTCTATTAATATCAGAAGGTTGTTAGTTTCTTAAATCATCATAAACATGAATTATTTAAATAGAAGGAAACACATAAAATCATCATAAATATGAATTATTTAAATAGAAGGAAACAAATTATTCCAGGGAGCAAAGCACCTCCTCACTGAGTAGCTTTGATGGATCTCAGAATCGGTATTATCTTTAATATCTATTAAGGTGGATCCAAGTTTCTTAAACTGTGGGTTACAATACCATCTTGAGCACGTAACTAAATATGGGTGCTATCAAAGGTGGCAACAGTAGAATGTTTCTGAGTGTGCAAGGATCGATAATTAATTCAAAGTCAACCCCGCGATGTATTCAAGGTGTTACTGTTAGTGCTTGCTCACTTGAAATTCTAGGGCAAAAAGGAACTATAAGTGAAAAAAAGTCTGACATTCTGGTCTAAATAACTTGTCTTTAGCAAGTTCTAGAAAATTGCTAAGAAACACTTAAATCATATTGCTGATTTGTTTTCTTGTAGATGCAAAACTTATTCACATAAAAGTAACTTCCTTAAGTTTAATGTTTCCAAAGAGACATATGTGCCCCATCTCAGCAATTTTTTAAAATTTTAATTAAATATAAAATATATATCCTTAAATTTTAAATATAAAAATATATATTTTATAATATAAAAGTTAATATAGTTTGCTTGAGAAAATAAACAGCAGAAATCGCCTTACTCATCTAATATCCAATACAGACATGCTACAAACATTTCACTAGTTTAATTTTACCTCCTGAAATTACTGATCTTATGCTTATCGTGGAAATTTTGCTTTCAGATCAAAGCTCCTTACATGAATTTCCACAGATTTACTTTCAAGAATACTACTAAAAATTTTGGGTCAAAATAAGGTATGAAAAATCTTGTACAAAACATTTCATCAATATGGACCTTAAGAATTTTTAATCAGGAATTTGAAAGATCTATTTTATAGTCTTTGTATGGTCTTTCCTAAACCACACTGTTTTGATTTTTAATTAATGATAAATAACTGACACTTAAAAATGATGATCAGCATAGTTTGGACACATCAGATATTTTTGGGAGTTATTTCAGTTCTGTCAACTACTAGCAGCTTACTTCATCAGATATATTAAGAAAAGTGTTGACTCTTATATGTGCAGGTAGATATATGCTACAAGAAAAAATGTTACTTAATTATAATGTTAACTACTAAATATTCCATTTAGAAGGTGCTATTTAAAATAAAATCAGATCTCTGAAACAGCACATATGCAAAAAACTATTTAGAGCGTCACAAATATTCCAGTTTTCCTTCCTATTCACAAAGAAATCTAGATAGAAAGTCTTTCAGTTTGCGACATTAGTGGTTTAGTTGCAGAAAACTCTCGGCTCTGAACAGACTAAAATAGCTTATGAAATCTGTTATCACATTCTTAGAAAGTATAAATTAACAGCTCTGAGACTTTTACTACTGTTCAGGTTTTCCCATTATAGAAACTGTTGTACTCAAGTAGAATTATCTTCAGAATCTCAGCAACAGTCTAATTTCAAAGAGCCAATGCATTCTGTCTACTATTTTTGTCTGTTCTGGTGTTAGGAATTAAAAGCAGTAGCGGGTTAATAAAGCATAGCATAATCCCTTCAAAATCAGATATCACAGTCCTTAGGACAATTATATTTTTCATCAGTAACTCATTCCTATTTCTGAATATATTAAGAGATGGAATAAAAGACACAGAAGTCCTTCAATTTGGAATACTAAACAGTCTTCACCACACACTATACTTTTGGCAAAGATAACAGCAAAACAAGAATTATTAAAATGTATGATCAACGTAAGACCCTCCTACTCTGTGTTTATGTTTTTAATCTTTGAAAATGTAAGTAAATTTAACGTGCAAAAAACAAATATGCATAATCCAAACAGTATTAACTACACTCAAAGAAATATACTTGTCAACTGTAAGAAAATTGCAGTTCCACCAAACTAACATTTCATAATTTAAAGAGGAATGTAATGCATTAATCGCATTTAAAATCTGAGTGAAAGTTAAGAATATTCTTCCATTTTCAAGTTCATTGACATTTTATAATTCAATCATTATTTTCATCACCTACCAACCATGCCAATTTATCATGATCTTTTTTTGTTTGCCCAAACCAAACTAGAATGCCTTTGTATTTGTAGTTCCATTTTAGTTAGCTGTTCATGATTAATGGTTACCTCCTCCTCTTCCAGTCTCTTTAATGAGTCACCAGCAAATTTAATATACTGTGTCATGAGGGTAACCAGAGCAGTATACCGGGTCCTGAGATCCATGAACTGTAAGTAAGGAAAGAAAACAATAAAACTATCAGCTCCAGTTTTCCTAAATGAATGGAACAAATTCTGAGTAACCCTTTTCCCTGTGCTTTGTGAAGTAAAGTCAGAGCTCACCATTAACGGAAATTAGCTGCAATAAGGAACCAGCTTATTATGGTGTGTTAAACAAGACTCAATGAAATGCTCTTCTATGTTTAATCATGGAGTACATCTACTATTCTCTATGATTAATAGTTGTCTTGAATAAAGATTTTCAGAAGGTTTAAAATATACTTTAGAAAATAGAATAGTAAAGAGTTTCTTTGCGGGAAGACAAAAAAATTCTGAAATTGTACAGTTGTCAAAGATGTACCCCATTGTCAATGTGTGAATGTCACTGAAAGAAGGGTGCGTAATCTTTCATGTGAGGGCTCAGAGAGACAGTCCAGCTAGCAGAGCACCCAGTTTTGCACCCAGCCAACCCAGGTTCAAGATGGTACCCCACAAGTCCCCCTGAACCCTTTCCGGAGTAATCCCTGAGCACCCACTGAGTGTGGCCCAAAACAAAAACAAACAAAATAGGTTTAAATGCTACGTTTTCTATTTTGTATATTTTTCAACAAAAATGTACGAACTAAAATTTTGAAAATTCCATCTCTCTTCCCCGACCCATCCTTTGTATCCTTTTATTACCTCTTGAATAATGAGGTCCGCGGAGCTCTGCATTCTTCGGCGTTTCACTGGAGATTTTTGTTGTGAATCCACCATGGCCCGGTAGGTCATTGTCTGTAACTCATAGTCCTGTGTAAGACAGTCAATAGGGTTATGTTAATTAAACCAAAGTGCTAATAAGGTAGAAGCTGTCACAGAGCAATGGAATTTAATTCGATAAAAGAAAAGTATTTTAAGATTATATTCTTTTCCCCCACATATTCTATTTATTACACATAAGACTATACCAAAAATGGAACAGGAAAAGGAATCTAATACATAATTGTTAAATATATACATTTATGTGCCGACTGCAATTTTAAAAGAACTACTGAGATTTCAGACTACTTGTAAACTAATAGCATCTGGACTGAGGTGAAAATAACCTAGAACACGTCAGCCAAACATCCAAAACAACTACTGATATTCACATCAATATTTTTTGCATGAAAAGAGTATATTATTAAAGAATTCGAACAAATCTCCATTAAGCAATTTTACCATAATTAACTGTTTATCTTTAAAAATTCAGGGACTAATTTCCAACATATCTAATTCTATAAAAATACTGCTGTATCAAATATGAATCAATCACAATTAATTCCATTGAAGAGCTGTCTTCCTTCTGTTAAGTACTAATTCAAATTATGGGATAAAGACTACATTCTTAAGAATCTAGCTAATCGTAAGATGTCTTCCAACATGGTGATAAAACCAGTAATGTTTAAAGTGGTCAGGAAAAATTCATGTCTCTTTATTAGCTCAAACATTTTTTTAAAAAATTATTATTAACACTATCAAAATATGTTAGTTATAACCAGATCTCTTTCTTCTAGTTAGGTCACTGATCTGAGAAGTTGAGAAAGAAACAAGGTGCCAAAAAGTACAACTTCAAAAATTATGAAAAGTATCTGCCATGTTAGAAACTTCGGCGTTCTTCCACGAAAGAGGCGGCAAAGTTGGAGTGAAAGAAGGAAAATCTCACATCAAATGCTGTAAGAACAAATTTCAGGGCTGGAGAGATAGCACAGCGGGTAGGGCGTTTGCCTTGCACGCGGCAGACCCAGGTTCGATTCCCAGCATCCCATATGGTCCCCTGAGCACTGCCAGGAGTAACTCCTGAGTGCAGAGCCAGGAGTAACCCCTGTGCATCGCCAGGTGTGACCCAAAAAGCAAAAAAATAAAAAATAAAAAATAAACAAATTTCAGGGCAACATATTTATTCATGTACATGTGTAATATGCATGCATGTGTGTACACAACATGTGTACATATATCTGGGATTGAAGGAGATTAAGTGCATACTACACATGTGTTGAACTGTATTATGTAGCAAATATACACAAAACAGAGCCTATTATTTGATTTCACAAAAAATTACAAGTGTCAGAGCCGGAGCAACAGTACAGCGGGGAGGGCGTTTGCCTTGCACGTGGTCTACCCAGCCTCAATCCCCGGTGTCCCATATGGTTCCCCAGCAGAGCCAGGAGTAACCCCTGGACATCGCTGGGTGTGTGAACCAAAAAGAAAAAAAAATAGAATTCCAGGTGTCAAAGGTTAAAGTGATTCCAAGTATCCAAGGTTAAAGTTAAAATTGTTTTAATTGCCTAACCTGCAGAAAAAATGAAAGGCGAAAAGTTCTAAAATATGATGAGTAGAATAAAGAAACACACACAGACTAGGAGAGATTATTTTCCCACCACATATCTCATAAACTATTGGCATCTAGTATATATAAAGCACAGGTAGAACTTTACTAAAGCATAGGTAGAACTTGACAAGAAAAGAAAAAGAAAAAACATCAGCCCCATGAAAAATTGGGGGGGTGGGAGGAAGGGGAGCAAAAAAATCAACAGAAACTCCCTCAAAAAAGACATTCAGATAGCCAGAAGGTCACTGTCACTGTCACTGTCCTCCCGTTGTTCATTGATTTGCTCGAGCAGGCCCAGTAACATTGTGAGACTTGTTACTGTGGTTGGCATATCGAATACGTCACGGGGAGCTTGCCAGGCTTGGCCGTGCGAGCAGCCAGAAGGTATATATAAAAAATGTTCCGCAACACTTGTCATCAGGGGAAATGCAAATCAAAACAACAACAGATATTACTGTTGTTTGTCACCAGTGAGACTGACATATATCACAAGGAACAAAAACAAGTGTTGGCACGGAGTGGGGGAAAGAAGGCCCTGCCTGGTGGGAATGTCATTGGTTTCCCCATTTGGGAAAATCAATAGATACTTCTCCAAAAAACTAGAAATTGAGCTTCTATGTGATCCAGCAATTCCACTTCGTGGCATCTACCCTAATGACCAAAAAAAAAAACTATTCAGAAAAGACCTATGTTCATTGCAGCATATTCATAATAGCCCAAATCTGAAAAACAGCTAAAATAACCAAAAACAGCGGACTAGATAAAGAAACCGTGGTACATGTTTATAATGGAGTCCTCCTCGGTTTTAAGAAAAGATGAAATCATGCAATCCGTTGCTACATGAATAGACCTAGAAAATATCACGTTGAGTGAGCTTAGTCGAGGAAAGGGACATGGAATGAGGTCTGTAACATATGGGATATGAAGAAACAGAAGAGGTGAATAACATGTGCCCAGAAGCAACCGAAACAGGAAGTGATCTTCATTAGAAAGCTTTCCACAAGGTGGGGTTGGCAGGTGGCAGGAAGGGGCAGTGGCAGTGGCAGAGAAAAGGGGATATTCTGGTGAAGGGTGTGGTACACTGCCATTAACAGTTTTGCAAACCACACAGTGTCTAAAGTAAAAATGTTAAACCATAAACAACAGAAAAACTTAGGTGTACCCATCAAAACCTGCATTTGACGTAACCGATCTTACCTTCACTGTCGTTGAGTATTGTTCTGCGTATTTCTGACATTCATCTATTTTACTCTGCTTCATTTCTATTTCAGACACCAGCGACTGTAAAGACACACAGCTCATTTAAAAAAAGAAAGAAGGAAATTCTATGATGTGCTCTGTTTAAGATGCTTAGGATCTTAAAAAATAATATAGCCACATTGTTTAATATTGGGCCAGAGCAGTGGTACAACACACAGGGCACTTGCCTTGCATCTGGCTGAGCTGGGTTGATTCCCAGTACTCCTGCCAGGAGTGATACCTGAGCTCAAATGCAGAAGTAACCCCCAAGTATGGCCAGGTGTGCCCACCACCTCAAAAAAAACCCCAACAACAAATATAGTATAATTCCTATCCTAAATGTGCAAATTATAAACAGTCAGATTTATGACCAACCAAAAACACACATAGCTTAATATAAAAAACTGCATTTACATACCTTCTGCTGATTTAATTGTGTGGCGAGGGTTTTGCTATTTTCAGGCTGATTTTCCTGAATCTTTCTCTGAGTGGTTTCCACTTGTTGAATCCAGTCATCTAAAGGATGATAAGCATCTCTGTAGTATTTCAAGGATTTGCCAATGCCTTCTAATTCTCGTAGCCTATAAGGAAAATAATAAAAATTAAAAGCAACGGTTTCCAAATAAGTTATTCATTAGAAAGAGGGGAAGGTGCTGAAAAGAAGGGGAACAGGGTACTTTAATACTATAGTGTTTACTATGAAGGATAAGGGAAAAATAACAAGTTCAAAGCTACAGTACCCTGAGGCATACCTCAAAGGCATTTCTTGACTACACTTTGCTTCTGGAATTGTGCAGCTTAGTGGTTTAGATATTTCTTAGAGCACGCCCAAAAAATCAAGGTAAAAAGCAGGGAAATTGTAAACATAACCATAAGCACTATCAACCGGCATATTTCTGAATACTTATGAAAAAGGAGAATCAGTGAATGGCTTATGGACACTCATGAAACTTTTTTAAAAGCTCTATTTTAAAACTTTAGTTTCCATTATTCAAAACCCTTACATTAAGACTTTTACATGTACAGAGAAAAACTAGCTATCTGAACACTACTTCTCAAGAATGGTTACTATTATCATGAAAACGTTTATTTGCACTAATATATACGGGAAAATAAATGAGAGAGAACATTTCATTTTAAGATGAGCCCTAAAACTCTCCCATTTCCTTTCACTTTATTACACAAATAATTTAACTTTATCTTCAGTTACGGTGATCATCAGGTCATTCCTATTTCCTTATACCTCTGAAATCTGATAGACTGCTACATATAGAAATATCAAATGCATCAATGTTGCTCTTATTAAGTGCTGGCTATTTACATACTATAAGACAATGAAATTAAATAACTATATGATTTCCTTCAGAAATGGCAACTATATTATACAAATGCTGAACACATAAAAAATTTTATTAACATAGAAATGAAAAATAGCTTAAAGTTAAACATCTTAACGTCAGTAAGGAAATATAATTAGGTATATTAACACAAATATAAATATAGAAGCTAATGTATGAAATAAACTATAAAATTTTATTAATATATTTTTAAATAATCCAAGTTTAGATTTTACTTAACGTATACAAATAGACATGAAATTGGTGCTAAAAATGAAAAAATATAAACTAACCTGTTGTCAATCTGAACATGAACATTTTGCCACCTTTCAACCAACTGATCTGCTTTTTCTTTGTGCCAGTCAAAGTCAAGGTCCCGTTCTTTGTATGTCTTAAACATTTCATCACTGATGGCCTTTGCTTTCTGCAACTCGTCCTCTAATGCATGGAACACCTCTCTCTTTTCATCTACTTCAGATCTCCATTGCTACAATAACGTTATAAAAATGTGTCAGTCACTCAACAGGCAAACATATTATTCCCTTTCCCTTTACAAATGATTTTACAATGACATTAAACCTGATAAAGAAAGAATACATTTTGCATACACAAATGCATTAGGCTGAATGCAAAGCAACTGTAACGACTTAAAAAAACATAAATTTTATAAAATTTGACCTAAAATGATCTGTGTATTAATAAAACAAAAGTATGTTCCATAAGCAAGTTCAAGCTACCAGCTGTCTTTTTCCAATGCTTATTTTTTAAATATCCGCTAAAATCTTTTTTTATTTCTTTTGGACCAAAGCCAGGTGTGCTCAGGGCTGACTACCGGCTCTGTGCTCAAAGACCACATCTGGTGGGATTCACGGAACCAGGTGGGTTGCAGGGATTGCACCCGGGTTGATTGCAAACAAAGCAAGCACACCCCCTGCTATACTATGGCCCTAGCCACTCTCCATCTCATCGTTTAAAAATGAAGGCACAATTAAAAATAAAGTATAATATTTTCAATTATTTTAATGGCTTTATTCAGCTTGCTAAATAGAACTCACACAGATGGGTATCAGAGCCAAACTTTTCTTTTATTAACTCTGCTACTCACCTCAATTTCTTAAAATATATCCTTCTTTCGGTAAAAGAACTTATTACAAATCACCTACCTTTTAATTTCAATTCCCTTTACTGATAACATCAATCAATTATGAGTAAAAAGGGACATATTTATGGGCTGGACATAGTTAGATGGCTCCAAGAACTGGAACAAAAGTGCTCATACCAGAGGTCTAGAATTGATCCCCGACCTAGCACACAACAGGGTCCCAGACGCACTTCCCAAGTGATGCTCCCAACATGCCAACCCCACTCCAAGCTTAACACAGCCCCTAAGCACCATAGCTCAAAGTCCCTAGCTCACACACACAAAAGTATTTTCAGAAATATTTGAATAAGTCAAACTCAGGGAATTAGAACTGACTCAATTGCATTGCAGGTAGGGTGTTTGCCTTACACGCGGCCGACCTGGGTTCGATTCCTTCATCCCTCTCGAACTGCCTGGCAAGCTACCGAGAGTATCCCACCTGCATGGCAGAGCTTGGCATGCTCCCCGTGGCGTATTCAACATGCCCAAAACAGTAACAACAAGTCTCAAAATAGAGACGTTACTGGTGC
This sequence comes from Sorex fumeus, assembly GCF_029834395.1. Lineage (NCBI taxonomy): Eukaryota > Metazoa > Chordata > Mammalia > Eulipotyphla > Soricidae > Sorex > Sorex fumeus. The sequence goes on along the minus strand of NW_026606298.1, from coordinate 330,142 downwards.
CCATTCGAGCAAATCGATGAACAACAGGAGTTCAGTGCTACAGTGCTATAGTAAATTACATATACTAAACGGTGGCACCAGGAGGTCAAATGAAAGTAAATGTATTTCAGTCAAGACAACTAAATGCTGATGTTTGAAGATCTACAATGCTAGAGGATGAATATTATCTTCAAAGACAGTCCATACCTTTAAAGTGCTTATTAGGTTTTCGATGTTATTCTTGTCGGCTATCACTGTTTCTTCCTCACACAGTTTAGTTTCATAGAGTTTCACAAGAGCTTCTGCAGACTGAGTGTTTTTTAATACCAAATTAACAGTTTTCAATCTAAAAAAAAAAAAGAAAATTAAACAAGAGCCTCTGGGTCAACATTACTTTTATCATAACACTTTCAGGAAGTACCATTATGGCCTACGAGGGAGCAAACCCTTCGTCCTGGAATATTCACAGGTTTGCTAAAGGGTCATCGCTTGAAATCCCCCTCTACTTAATAGACACCACGTATTTAAGCTGATACTCAACAAAGCAGCACTTGGCAAGAGATCCCAGCATGAGATCCTTTTTTTTTTTTTTTTTTTTGCTTTTTTGGGTCACACCTGGCGATGCACAGGGATTCCTCCTAGCTCTGCACTCAGGAATTACTCCTGGCGGTGCTCAGGGGACCATATGGGATGCTGGGAATCAAACAGGGGTTGGCCGCGTGCAAGGCAAATGCCCTACCGGTTGTGCTATCTCTCCAGCCCCCATGAGAACCTTTTTTATCAAAACTCTTTTAAGTCAGACATATAAGCTACAAGCAGTAAGGCACAAAAATGATAAGCAAAATGTAGGGCAGTCATAAATGATGCCCTAAGACTGGGCTACATTCCATTTCCCGTGAAGAAGGACCCAAAGCTAGAGAAATATTTAATATGGTGGTGATCAGGATAAAAGAGAACCAAATACGTCTAGTTCATCAAATACAGGATGTGAATAAGACATGTCCATATCTATATAATTCTTCTCCGAACCCAACGCATTAAGGCAGCGCTGGCGTACTTATCAATGTAGGTAGAAGACATCGAATAGACTTGGTTCAGGCTCTGAATGACCACGCTGAGTTCCGATCGTAAGGTTGGAACTGACGGAGCATTCGCCGCTTGACTGAAGAAATCTTCACATTTACTTGTGATTGTTCCTAAGTCGTCTTTGAGTCGCTCCAGCTCTTTGTTTAGTTTCTATACAACAGAGAAGAAACACAGGAACTAGATTATCTCCCCAAATGAGATATCTTCCTTAAAGCAATTTAAAAGCACTCATTGTACGTGATTCTTAGTGACTTAACTACCTACATAATTTTATTTTTTTTAAATTGAATCACCATGAGATACAGTTACAAAGCTATTCAGTCTATTATATTCCAATACCCCTCGCTCTGCCAGCGTACATTTCCTGTCACCAATGTCCCCCCCTCTCCCTCCTGCCTCCCCCCCACCCTCAGCCTGTCTCTATGGCAGGCACTTTCCTTCTCGGTGTGTCTCTCTGTCCCTCCTCTCTCTGTGTGTCTGTCTCTTTGTCTCTCCCTCTCCCTTCCCTTCCCTTCCCTTCCCTTCCCTTCCCTTCCCTTCCCTTCCCCTTCCTTCCTTCCTTCCTTCCTTCCTTCCTTCCTTCCTTCCTTCCCTTCCCTTCCCTTCCCTTCCCTTCCCTTCCCTTCCCTTCCCCTTCCTTCCTTCCTTCCTTCCTTCCTTCCTTCCTTCCTTCCTTCCTTCCTTCCTTCCTTCCTTCCTTTTTTCCCTTCCCTTCCCTTCCCTTCCCTTCCCTTCCCTTCCCTTCCCTTCCCTTCCCTTCCCTTCCCTTCCCTCCCCTACCCTCCCCTCCCCTTCTCTCCCCTTCCCTTCCCTCCCTTTCCCTTCCCTTCCCTTCCCTTCCCTTCCCTTCCCTTCCCTCCCCTCCCCTCCCCTCCCCTTCTCTCCCCTTCCCTTCTCTCCCCTTCCCTTCCCTCCCTTTCCCTTCCCTTCCCTTCCCTTCCCTCCCTTTCCCTTCCCTTCCCTTCCCTTCCCTTCCCTTCCCTTCCCTTCCCTTCCCTTCCCTCCCCTCCCCTCCCCTCCCCTTCCCTTCCCTTCCCTTCCCTCCCCTCCCCTTCCCTCCCCTCCCCTCCCCTTCCCCTCCCCCTCTACTCTCTCTCTCTCTCTCTCTCTCTCTCTCTCTCTCTCTCTCTCTCTCTCTCCCTCTTTTGAGCATTATGGTTTGCAATACAAATACTGAGAGGTTATCCTGTTTGTTTCTTTACCTTCTTTTCAGCATGCAGTTCTTATCCAGAACGATCATTGGCAACTATCTTTGTCACAGTGGTCCATAGTTATCCTAACTGCCTTTTCCCCAAGCACTTGAAGCCGGCTTTTTACCCTGGGCCAATCCTTCTGGCCCCTGCTTTTACTGTCCTTGGGTATTAGTCTCATATTATGGTGTTTTTTTTACATCCCACAAATGAGTGTAATCATTCTCTGTCATGTCTCTCTCCTTCTGACTCATTTCACTCAGCATGATACTCTACATGTCCATCCATTTATCAGCGAATTTCATGACTTCATTTTTCCTAACAGCTGTATTCTATTGTGATAACCTACGTATTTCTTGAAACTGTTATAATCAATATTAAAACCAAGTTTATGATCAATGATCCCTTTATTGTTTATCACCTCAAGTCGAAACATCTAACTTAATGCTTCTGTATAGATGCTTTTGTATATGATGACTTGATGACTTTCACAAAAAGACCACATAATTTCCATCATTACAGAAAAGGGTACATATATTTCTGTGTTTTAACCTACATATATTTCTGTACATATATTATATGTAAGGGTACATACACTTCTGTGTTTTAAATTTTAAATAAGAGGAAACTTATTTTTAAAAACCCTGGTTTATTATTACTAAAAAAGTAAAAATCAGACCTCATGAAGTGATTGCTGAGCGAAGTTTGAATGTGTAAAAAGTCACAGGTATCAAAGATCAGGATCTAAAGATAGAAAGTCACCTTAAGTTAATTTTTCCCCATTATATGTATAAATCTCACCTCCTGCTCTGTAATTCTGAACACACTTTCATGCAAATCATCTCTTTCCAGTGGAGTTCGGATCTGTCTAATTAACCGATCTTCACAGTTCTCCAACCGAAGTCTAATGTTTCGAACTTCAGAGATGTAAAGATTATAAACAGATTCCTCTTGCTCCTCTGTAAAAATATAATATTTAGGGAAGTAGGTGCGCTGTTGATGGGTGTGGTACTGGAATTAATATGCATGGGAAAACATCAATAAAAGTACTGCAAATCACGGAATCATAATCAGTAATTAAAAAATACATATAATGTTAGAAAATAGCTTGTTTTCTATCTTTTGGATGCTCTTGTTCATATCTTAATATATTACCATCACAAAGGTACCCTAAGGCTACATATAAATCTTAAAGAGAGTTAGGAAATTTCCCCAATGACACTTGAAATACCAATTTTCTACTGTTTTATGTTTGAGCAATATAATATATGGCTTTATTTTGTGTTCGGACAATAAGAGTTAATTACAAATAGTTTCAAATGAATTCTAAAAGTAAAATCAGTATCTTTCATAACGAAATATTAGGTAAATAGTGTTTATGTTTAAAACAATAGCACTGTAGCACTGTCGTCTCATTGTTCATCGATTTGCTCGAGCAGGCACCAGTAACGTCTCCATTGTGAGACTTGTTGTTACTGTGTTTGGCATATCGAATACGGCCAGGGTAGCTTGCCAGGCTTTGCCATTCGGGCAGGACACTCTCAGTAGCTTGCCGGGCTCTCCGAGAGGGGCAGAAGAATCGAACCCAGGTCATCCCGGGTCAGCTGTGTGGAAGGCAAACACCCTACCCACTGTGCTATTGCTCCAGCCCATTGAAAACAATATTAAGTAAAATGTTATCGGTAAAGTTTTTGCCTCCAAATAACAGTGAAAGAGTTCAGAATTGAGTTTGTACTTAACAAAAAGCTAACTAGACAAGATCTTTTTCTTTAGTCCTTAGGTAAAATCCAAGTAGTGGTGAGAAATCACTACACCTTCATCTGAATTTCACTATGAACCTCAAGTCCTTTAAGCCAGAATGTACATGCTTCATATATATAATCCCTACCACCAAAAATAAATATTATTTGTAATCTCAAGTTTGGTACATGGGGGGATATGTACACATAGATATAAATATATAGATATATAATATATATATACTAATCCTTTTCTGACATAGAAAACTTTTCAATCTGAATATCACATCACAAAATGGTGAAAATGTTGAGAAATGAATTCTTTTCTATTTTTTTGATGGGAGGCCACAGTGCTCAGGAGTTACTCTGAGCATGGTTCTGCACTCCCAGCAGAACTCAGGTTCTGCACTCAGTAATCACTCCTGGCAGACTCCGGAGACCAAATGGGATGCCGAGGATTCAACTAAGGCCTGCTACATGCAAGGCAAGCATACTACCCACTATACTATCCCTTTGGCACAAAAAAGTAGCATTTTTAAAACAAACATTAAGCATTTCTTTGCCATACTATTTGATTGGCATCATTAATTCCTCATTTAGAAATAAACCGACTGCTCTTTTGCATCTCCCTAATGCAAACAAGTTCTCAGCATTTCAACTACTGTATCAGAGGCCAAGTAACAAAACACTTAAGACTGTAGGTCTAACCTACACACCGATGGCCAAAAAGACAAGGATTCCCCGGATTTACCTCTTTCTGCAGATTTCAGAAGTTCTTGATAGTACTGTTTACATACGTTGACTTCCTTTTCCAGTTGTGTTATATCTGAGCCAGAAAATATTTGGGATTCCTGACTATCTTCCAGAAAATCTTCAAATCGAGACTGCAGATTACTCAGAACTTGTTGGTGCTCACCAGGTAACATGGTTTTGATCTGAAGGGTATCAAACATAATTAAATGTGTAAAGTACCAAATATTTATGTGAGACTGTTTCAAGTTGGTTTTACAGCATGGAATCAGTTTATATTAAGATTAATACATAGAAGGTCCATTTGAAATTAACCTTTTCATTAAGATTTTGAAAGACAAGAAAAAGCAGCCCTATCAATAAATAAAATCAGACTATGCCAAACACTGTATCTTTTCTCTCGGTCAAAGGCACTGAATGAAATATGTAATCTGTTGACTTCTGCAATACACAAAAGTGCCTCGTATATGGCAGGTATTATCAAACATCCAATAAACTTAATTAATATTTCCATGGATCTGCCAGGCTTTCTACTACAAGGCCACAATTCTCAAAGTTGATTACAGACTGGAGTTACAAGAACAAATCAGAAAAATACCGCAAAAAGCAAAGAGAGGCCAGTCAATAGTGTATACAGCAAGCAGTCTTGCACATTGTGAACCTGGGGACAAACCCTGGCACCACATACGATCCCCCAAGGCATGTCAGCAGTGATCCCTGAGCAGAACCCAGGTAAGTCCTTGGCAACACCAGGTGTGGCCCAACAGACAGAAATATTGACTCGGAGGTCACACCCTCAGAAATTATTCTAATGTGACTGCCATGGCTTTGTTCTGGCCTCAACCATGTTATTAGAAGTATAAAGTTCGGGGCTGGAGCAATAGCACAGCAGGTAGGGCGTTTGCCTTGCACGTGGCTGACCCGGGTTCAATTCCCGTATGGTCCCCTGAGCACCGCCAGGGGTGATTCCTGAGTGCAGAGCCAGGAGTAACCCCTGTGCATCACTAGGTGTGACCTCAAAAGCCAAAGCAAAAAAAAAAAAAAAAAAAAGAAGTACACAGTTCAAGAAACATATTAGGAATTAAAAGGCATTCAGGACTTCCAAAGCTCCCTAAGTGTGTGGCCGGAGCGAGAGCACAGTGTGGGGTGGGGCAGACACTTGCCTTGCACAAAGCCAACCAGGGTTCAATCCCCGGCATTCCATATGACCTCCTGAGTACCACCAGGAGTAGTTCCTGAATGCAGAGTCACGAGTAACCCCTGAGCATGGTCAGGTATGGCCAAAGAAACAAAACCTGAAAGTTCTCCACGTGCTTCATATAAGGAGGAAACTTTGAGAACTTCTGTTCTAGAGTGAATACAAGGTCTACCCTTTGTAGAAAGGTTCTCCCTAATATTTTTTTTTAAAGATTACTCCTCTGCCCCTCTCAGAGAGCCTGGCAAGCTACTGAGAGTATCTCAATATGCCAAACACAGTAACAACAAGTCTCACGATGGAGACATTACTGGGTCCACTCGAGCAAACTGATGAACAATGGGAGGACTGTGACCATGACCATAATAGATTACACCGATATGTGAATTTATACTTACAGAAGCCACATTGCTCGCACGAATTCTGTCAATTTCATTGACCAGGTAATGCCAGGATACCACACTCTTCATGTTTATGTGAGACTCGTGCCAAAGAGTCAGGACATTCTGATACTGCTGCTCAATTCTGTAATAATTAAAAGAATATATATATATGTATATATATGAAGGCTTTTCACTCTCCTGTGAAACACACACTGCAATTTTTCTCGCTAGCAAAATACCCCGCATTCACCAGTTCTCCATCTTTTTGATCCTCTGCCCGTTGACATAGCATTGACAGTACCTATCACGCACGTGAGTCTCCCAAACTCAGGCACACTAACCTGTTTGCAAAGTCAACAGCTTCTTTGTTTGGTGGGGGAACTGTGAAGCATACAGAAGGGACCATAGCCTCATTCCCAGTCGGGCTGATGACCTTCCACTTGGCACGATGAGAGTTGTTGGCCAGAACACATTCATCATCTTTGAAAATCGTGATCTGGTTTTCCAAAAAGAACACAATTACCTGATGTTGACCAAAAGTTTTCCACTAAAAGTTTTCTATCTTGGGCTGTGTGTGTGTGTGTGTGTGTGTGTGTATTAGGCCGTGTATGTGTGTGTGGGTTTGTTAAGATTAAAAAATAAAACCCACTGTAGTACTAGAGAAACAATACATCTCCTTTTAAAATAGGTGCTATGTGCTCGAGGACGAAATTAGATCTATTTCCAGGAACTGCAATTACCTCAATTTGTCTGTAGTCACAAATAGCTTTGATTGGAATAGAAGTCTTGAGCGGGCAGTCAGGGTTCCTTGGCTTCAGCTGAATTATTGTTTTCGCTCTTCCCATCAGGCTGGCCACTGTACTTTTATACTGCAAAAGCTCTTCTTTCTCTTCCTGTGTAAAAAACATCGTGAACTTTAAAAAGTCAAAGACCTGTACTCTCTGTTCTGACAAGGCTTTATATGCATGTGACTTCCTCACCAAAGCCTTTCTTGACTATCTAGCCTATGTTTTCAACCCCTTCTTCCTACTCCGCCTATATTCATCACCCCGTGTTTTATTTGGGCAGGGGACTTGGGGACAGCACGCCCAGCAATGTTCAGGGGATGACTCCTGGCTCTGCACTCAGGACTTGCTCCTGGTGGTGCTCGGGGGACCACAAAGGATTCCAAGGACTGAACCTGGGTCGACCGCATACAGGGCAAGCGTCTTACCTGCTGTACTATGGCTGTGGCCCCCCATCTTCCCTTGTTTTGTTCGTTTGGTTGGTTTGATTCCCCGCTGCTTTAGCATTTACTACCACATAAGACACAATACTTTACTTATCGGTCACGTTTACATTCTCTTCTCCTTCTAGCACATAAGTACCGCAACAATAAAAGTCATGTCTGATTCCTTCCCCTCTCTAGCCCCTGCAGCTAACTATAGTAGCCGAGATCTAGAAAGTCTCGAACAAGTATTTACGGAATGAACAATGACTAAACGTATACACACTTAGAACACTGCCAATGCGTTTTAAGATATTCAGGACATGACATGAAAAATACTGTATTGGTTACAAAAAGCACTAAAGCTGAATGTTTAAAGTGTTAAAGTGTTCGAATGAAAAATGACGTGGAGACAGTAAGAGTATCAGAAAAATATGAAGTTCTGAAAATATAAAACCAGAATAAAATAATGAATGACTCCCACTTCACATCAGTGAATGGTCTGAGCTTCTGAATTTATACCATTGATTCCTGAACCAGGTCTTCCAGCTTGTGAATGCTACTTGATCTATCGCAGCTGTATTTCCGCTGGATGGCATCTTTGAGATACTTTAGGTAATCAGTAGCTTCTTTGGCATCGTCGAAAAACTAGGGAAAGATGAAAAAGGGCAGTTAACAAAAACACTAATTCAAAATGACATATACATACGCATATCCACTGCAGCACTATGTACAAGCGTCAAGATTGGGAAACAACCCAAATGACTAGATTAAGAAGCTGCGTGTATACAAATTGGAATCCTACTTAGCTACGAAAAAGAATGACGTCTTGCTTTTGACTGCAACATGGATAGAACAGGAGGATGTGATTCTAAACGAAGAAAGTCGGGCGACAGAAATACTAGATGCTTTCAGATGCCAGAAGTGTAGACAGAAACAGAGCAAGGGACTAGACCGGTGTTTGTCAATCTCTTTCTAACCATGATCCCCTTCTTTGCTCCTGTTCTACTGGGTGATCCCTCATCTTCTGCTGTGGTTCCCCTCATTTTTTTTCCTCTTTTCACCTGCAGTCCCCCTGAAACAGTCTGGGGGCTTGCACCCATATGCCCTTCCAGTTGAGAAATGCAGTCAAGAAAATAACCAATGAAAATCAACCTTAAGATCTTTCACAACAAAATGGAGGCAGCCAAACAGATAGTAAAGGGTGCGGATGAGATGAGATGAAAGTGGCAGGAAATGATTCACAGAGGGGCGTAGGGATATTGGTATCAATCCCAAACAAATCTTATTGGTGGTACATTGTGGAACCACTGAACCCCAAAAACAGATACACATCTATATTCTGCTACACTGTTACCTTAATAAATGACTATGTCTTTAAAAAGAATAAATGACTAAGTCTTTCATAGTAAAGTATATAAATATCAGTCAGGCAGGGAGTCAAAAAAATTGAGTCCAAGAATTCTACGTATAGGCCTCTGGAGCAAAAAATGGAATAAAATTACAATAGAATTCAACAGTCACAGCTATATTTTAACCAAACAACACTTGAACTTAGGTGGTTATGAATGTAAAGCTGGCCAAGATCTGGCCCAATATTATTTTCATGGAACGTTTGCTCTACTTTAGAGTTCAAACAATTCCTAAATGGAGAAAACTTCCGAAATCATCTTAAAAATTTTGAAGGGGAAAAAAAGGTCTCTCTGTCATAAAAATGCTTCCTTAATAAGAGATCCATGTGGATATTTTCAAGTAGTTTTTAATGGTTTTCCTCCTTCATGCTGTCCTTTCAGACTTGACCCTCAAAGGAAACAGTTCCGTTCATCTCCCTTTACACATCACGCACATCTAGATTTTTATTTAACATCCGTGATTTAAATTATTTATTGTTGCTGTTCGTTTTTCTGGGGGAGTGGGAGCCAAACCCGGTGGGACTCAGGGCTTGCTCCCGGTGGGCTCGGGGTATCATACGGGGTGGCTGGAAATGAACTCGTGTCAGCCTCACGCAAGTCAAGTAAGTGCCTTACTGCTGTGCTATGACTCCAGCCCCTTTTACATAACATATCTGAGCAATGCATTACGAGGAATTTTAAGTCGGGCAAATCCTCATGACACAGACGTGACTCCGTCCACATACCTCAAAATAAGCACAGTTCTCCTTTATGTGTTGCTCCACACACTGGCAGAGCTGTAAGATCCAGCTCCACTGTGTCTGCATTGCCGCTCGGTAGGCCTGCAGGATAAAACACAGTTACCACAACGGGCTGGAAATGAAACACCTCAGCACCCAGCAATGCCTTCGGGATCAAAGGCTCAACTGTCCAGATGATGAGTCACCTCAGCAGAATAAGACCTGACACATCTATGGAGTGAAATGCTGAGTTCTTACCTATACGATTCAGCTCAAGAACCTTAAACATAGTTTATAAAAATGTTTTTTAGATCAATCCAGTCAATACCTTTCCAGTGTTAAACTTGAAATTTCTTAGAATAGATAAGGAAAGCTAATTGGCTATTATTTTCCCATAAAAAAAACATTTAATATCTGGAGTGGAGGCAAACTCGCTTTGGTACAGGGAAAACTGTCCCTCCCCCTCCTCTCCCACCTAATCCTTCCACCTACTTTGTGAAATCCTCAAAGACACCTTCCTTCGCAACATCGTCTTGTCCTTCACCTTTCCTTTCTCTAAATATTTTTAGAGGGTCCCAATAATTGAATCCAGGGACCCAGATATGTAAACCACATACTCTGCCACTGACCAAATCCCATGGTCAGATTTCTCCGAATTTCTATGTATCTGTGCCTGATTTTTCTTTTTACTACTTTTTACAAATTTTTGCTATTGGTTCACAGAAATCGTCTGCTGACACGAGATTATAAAGCTGAATAATTTTTGCTGCTGTTGCTTTGAAACAATCTATGTAGTTCACTACATAGATTTTTCAGAATAGATTCTTGGTGAGAGGGTGAATTATTTGGGATGAGAAACATGTGAGTAGAGCATGCAATCCCATCAATTTTTATTTAAAGTATTTGTTTAGAAGCCAGAGAGATAGCATGGGGATAAAGGTGCCTGCTTCACATGGGGCTGACCCCAGTTCATTCCCGGTGCCACGATGTTCTCCCCGGCCAAGTGTGGCCCCAGAAGCTCCCAAGCATCCCTGGGATAAAACTGGGTAATCCCAGCTACCACAGGGCCCAGGCAGTTCTGCAGCCTCAGGGCTTCTCTGGCCTAGCTGGCAGAGACTTGCTTTAGACATTTTAGACTTGCTGGTCCCTTTAGGGATCCCCACTCCCAACCTCAGTACCGTTTGGAAGATCTATATAAAAAATTTAACCTTGTGCCTACCCTCCGTAACCCCACCAACCTGCACTACTTCGACGATGAGTTCACGAGTCTGCCCCCTGCCCTGACCCCGCCCGATGGCCACAGCCCACTCAGTGCCCACCAGCAGGCCATCTTCCGGGACTTAAACTCTGTGTCCGAGCAGTTCTTAGAGTCCTGAGTGCTCCCCCACTCCCCCCCAGTGGTCCATGGGAGGGGGTCACAAGCCCACCCCACCAGGTCCCAGTTTCTGGTTTTGATACTGGACGTGCTTTGCGAATTATTAAATTTAAATTTATAAAAAAAAAATTAACCTTGTGAAATTAAATATTTATTAACTAGAATTTCTATTTAATTAAAGTGTATCTTCTGGGATTGGAATGACAGTACAGCTGGTAGGGCTTTTGCCTTGCACGCTGCCGACCTGGGTTCAATCCCTGGCATCCCATAAGGTCCCCCAAGCACCGCCAGGAATAATTTCTGAGTGCATGAGCCAGAAGTAATTCCCATGCATTCCTAGGTGTGACCCAAAAAGGCAAAAAAAAAAAGTGTATCTTCTATGAGGGCAAAAATACTATAGAAAGTCCATCTTTAACATAAAACATCCTTGTATATTTAAGGCACAACTTCTTGAGTTCCACAAGAGGGTTCTCAAGGAGTTGTTAATAAACTATCTTGCTTGGCATTTTTCCTTTAGGAAAAACTCCTCTCAGCTGAACCATGCTTGGGCAGGCTTTCTCAACGGAATGCACTGGAAATCTGGCAGCATATCAGGGTCAGATTACCTGTGCCCTCAAATTAAGCTGCTCTGAAAAAATCGGCTATAAAAGACACATTATACTTTGTTATTAGTTTGTCATATAAAACATGAAATTGTGTTCATAATTATTCACATACCGCAAGTCATTAGCCGGGCCAGTCAAATCATAAAGTATTTAACTTTATGCCTCCAAAGTCCTTAATGAGAGTAACGTTTCTACAGAAGTCAGATTCATAATCACATTTTCCATTCCCATCAGTAGTCTAGTTTTTTCTGGGGCCTTGCCAGGCCAGGTTTGGGGGTTATAATACTCAGACTGCGCTCAGGGAAACTGAGGGTGCTGGGTATCAAAGCCAGGACTCCCACATGTAAAATATTAAAAACCTTAACCTCTGATCATATTTTCTAAGAGTTTCATCTCTCCACCCTCAGGGAATACTTACTTGCAGTTTACCCGAGTATCAATGCTTACTATCGTGTCCTTATCTACCCTTGTAGGTTTTGTACACTCTTTCTGTGCCATTTCAAACAGAGGTGAAACCCTATTTTCATGTGAAAAAAAGATGAAATGGAACATTCCCCAAATTTCCTCGTAAGATCTGGAATTTTACTGATATTCTGTGGCATCGTGATTGATTTCAGTGAAATAACTACCCTTATCTGATCTGTGAGCAATTAGAGAAAGGGAATTAATTATCAAATGTCTGTTGTACTTGATGACATACCTCAATAGTTAACCGGGCTGGGTGATTTTCCAGAAGTAGCTGCTCTGCTATCTCCTGTACCGCTTTAATGTTTTCTTCCTTTTGATCAAGCTCTCTCATTAATTCCTGATGTAAGAAAGAACACAGGCGTGTGTTAGGAAAAATGATTTAAATCCAAATACAATTCCAGCACTCAAATACCAAGGTACTTACGGCATGGTAATCTTTTTTCCGAGCTATGTGGGTGTTTCTTTCACTCCAATCATAGGCAACTTCCTCCTCTTCTTTTTCATTCAACCATATAAGTTCATTGGTTGCACGAGTCACAAAATTATGGAGTGTATCAAGGTGCCTCTCCTGATTCCTGGACGTATTCTTTGCAAGAAAAATCAACATAAGAACCATGGCTTTGTTAAAGAGAGGTTAAAAAGAAGAAAATTGAAAGGAAAAACTAAAAATCCTTACCAAGAGTTTTGCATAGAGACTCTCTAATCTGTGCAACTTTTCTGTATAAGTCAGTTTAAGCGGTGCTGTCATCTGGATCTGTAACACAGAATTTATAAGATACCAAGATTAAGAACCTCGAGGAATTCTTAACTTCTCATTTATGTTATTATCTGTCAGTGCGTCTTTATAAATAGAACAAAAAACAAAGGAAGGTCAAGGAAAATACATATAGGTCTTTGAATTTTAATACCTCACTGATCTTAGCTTCTTTAAGGCTCGATTCAAATTCCTCAATAGCTCGATGGACATTTTTATGATTTTCTAAATGGCTCTCCACACTTGGTAAATCTGAACCCCATTCAGTGTGGTCCAGCTGCACCTTCAAATGAAAACAACAAAAAGAGAGCAGATGTGAGAAAGAAACTGAGAGCAGTAAGACTAAAGCTCTCAAGAAAAGTGAAACTTGTACCTGCATCTCATCCACCCAATTTAAAAGGTCCTGGACAAATTTCATGTTTACTTCCTCTTCGGTCAAGTTCTGATCCAGCAGGGAAGACTTGACAAGAGGCTTTCGGATCTGCATCAGTTTGGGCGTCTGCAGTGAATTTGTCTCTATTCCGGAACTGAAGTGTGTCACTAATCCTGATGGGAACCCAGGTGTATAGGCTGGAGTGACAGAGGGAGTCAGTCGGGAGGTCAGACCCGAGGACAGGCCTGAGGTCACACTTGAAGAGGTCAGGGACGGTGTTAAACTCTGGGTCAGCCCTGAGTTCAGACAGGGGTTTAAGGTCTGTGCAAATCCTGAGTTTAAGCTTTGAGTGATTCCTGATATCATGAGCTTTGTCTGTTCCGTCGTCAGCATGCGCCCTTTGCTGTACACGGAAGAACATTCGTTCCTTAAGGCCATAATTTCATCGCGCATTTTTGCAACCCTGGAAGGTACAATATAGAGGCACTTTTGAAGAAAGAATGTAATGTGATATAAGTGATAAACGTTCATTAACAATAACCTATAAATGCCGGTTAATCAATGATAACAAATGTACCACAAACTCACACTGTTAATAAGGGGACAGAGATTTTGAGGATCTACTTTCCACTCATTTCTTCCACAAATCTAAACTGCTCAAGCAATCAAGTCCACTTCTTTAAAAAGTTACTGTAAAATATTGATTAATTATTTATCAATAAGTAATTGATAAATAATTAATTATTAATTATTAATGTGACTCTTCACTGAATTTGTAGTTTGTGCACTTATGTATATTTCTTACCTATAATTTATAGTGAACACAAATGCTATATTTTAATGTGATTTTTCTCTTGCTATTTAAATTTAGGTTACTTCTAAATTTCTGCTATATTTTAATGTGATTTTTCTCTTGCTATTTAAATTCAGGTTATTTCTAAATTTCTGCCACTAGAAATATTTCTGGCATGTATAAAAAGCTTTTCTAGTTTTTATCATAATTTAAATCACTATAATTTCTAAAAGTGAAATCAACAAATGAAAACATCAATTAATATGTTTTACTTAAATATACAACCATATCCATCTCTGGTATAGATAGAGCATATAACCCAAAAGGTTTTATTCCTCCCCTTGTCCCTACTTCCCAAATGTACATGTGTGTGTATGTGTGTATCTTTTCAACAATTTTTCATACAACAGAGAAAGCTGAAAAAACTGAACTAAAAGATACCCTTTTCAGGTGACAGATCACATTAACATTAAGTGATATTAGTTACTGTAATCTTGAAATTATACATATCATAAAAGGTTTCTATTGTTTCCTTTGAAGGATGAATATCAACTTCACACACCAAAATGTGCCAGAATTTATGTGACAGTACTCCCCCACCCAAAAAAAAAGTAATAAAGACGTTTTGTCTCATTGTTCCCCAAACCCATTCCTATCATGAAAGGACCTGGGATGAAAGAGCAGTACCTACCTCTGCACCAACTGATCTGCCTGGTAGTATTTTCCATCAATAAGAATCTGAACATCGATTACATGCTGGCGTAGAAGATTCTCACATTCAAGTATATACCCGGCAATCTCTGCTTCATTCTGAAACTGCACCCCTGATTCCAATCTTTTAGAATCCTGCATTTAAAACACGAAAACACGAACCAAAATGCAGCTTTGATTCTGTGGAATAACTTTCCAAACTTGACAAACAGAATCCTGCAAATATTGGAACTGAAGTCGACTGGGGTTTCCTGCCTTCCCTTTCAGCTCGAACATGCCTTCCTTTCACTCCTGTTTACTCAAGAGAGCAGTGATCAAAATCTTTAACAAGCTTGAAGTGCCAATATTTAATGTCTAGAAAACAAATGCCCATGAATGGCCACGAGTTATGCAGAAGTCCCAATTCACTCATCCATACAAACCCCTCAGTTGCCGTCTCCCACAGGCTCTTAAACTTACACACTGGAGAGCTTTCCGTGCCAGCATTAGTTTGTCTTCACAGATGACACTGTCCCTCTGAACGCGGTTAGCAATCTGCTGCAACATTTCCAACCTGAAAAAAAAAATACATAAATAAAATCAATCCTCTCCTAGCGAAGTCAGCTCACCATCCCGAAAAACGCAGCCGATCAAAAGTAAAATAGAATCTCACACCAACAGTCCACTACCTGTGTCCATTAAAGGATTCATTGCCAAAGCTGATGCAGGAGTTGATCAGCGTTGGACAATTAACGGAGAGAAAATTTTCACTTGAATCAAGACTGGCTCGAGTGCTCGTCGTGTTACTAAACACAGAATCACTGCTATAGTAACTATAAGTATTACTGTGCATTTTTACTCCTGAAATGATGTTCTTTTTTTTTGACGAAAATCGTAGGTTTGAAACAAAGCTCAACGTCTAACGGTGAAAAGTGTCCACTGGAACGTCACAGCGGCGAAGGCTCTTTAAATATGCTCCGACATGCATATTCAACACATGGCAAAGGATATGCTGATAACTATTCAAAAGAATCTTGCCTAAAGCCAGCTAATGTTTGCCTTTTGTAGTCTGCATTAAAACCCTACAAGTATGAACACGGCCAACTGATTGGGGCGTCACCGAAGAAGACAAGCCAAATATTTTCACCAAGAGTCATACAATTGCAACCACCTGAAAAACAACTCAGGTGTCTCACTGAAGCACAGGTAATGATTAGGAGAAGTTATTCTGGAAATATCCAATCATCAGCTAAAAGAACACAAATATTCAATCACATCCTGACTTCTATAAGCTGCAGTTCCGTACTGAAGAACTGTCCCTGTCACTGTCCTCCCATTGTAAATCGATTTTGCTCGAGCGGGCCCAGTAACATTGTGAGACTTGTTGTTACTGTGTTTGGCATATCGAATATGTCACGGTGAGCTTGCCAGGCTTTGCTGTGTGGGCGAGATACTCTTGGTAGCTTGCCAGGCTCTCCGAGAGGGGCGGAGGAATCCAACTCCGGTAAGCCGGACTGACAGTTCAAAGCAAGCATAAATGAATGAGTCTGACGAGAAATAAATTCATTTCCACTTTGACCAGCATGTCATTTGCTTAGGAGGCCAAATGAACTGGAAAAGTATATATCTTTCTTTACATGACATGCTCTCAGTAATATCACGTCTCATTTTAATACAGTGTTTTTTATTGATGAAAGTCTAAGGGCTAAGAAGAATATCCATGCAATGCTTGCAAATTTGTCAGTGCCTGTTTTTTTCCCATTCTATAGGGTATTACAAGGCAAAAGAACACTGGCCATTTCTCATTTGTCTTCTGCACACTCCCAGTTCACATAGCTATTAGTTGCAGTTAATAAATAGTTAGGCCAAAAAACTTGTTGTATCAAGAAATGTAAAAGCATGTTTTCAACCATGCTCCTAAATATTTTCCGACAGTTAACACAACAAACCCAAACTGTTGCTTCTCTACACTAAAGACAAGAATCGAGAAATTTTGTGCTTTCTAATAAGCAGAAAAAGTAAAAGTAATAGTTACACCTAATACTTCTTTGGGATTTTTTTTTTTGCTTTTGGGGTCACACCCGGCGATGCACAGGGGTTACTCCTGGTTCATGCACTCAGGAATTACTCCTGGTGGTGCTCAGGGGACCATTTGGAATGTTGGGAATCAAACCCGGTCAACCGCATGGAACACCCTATCCGCTTTGCTATCATTCCAGCCCCTACACCTAACATTCCTTAAGCAATTATTATATGACAGGATATTACCTCCTCTTTGACATATACTACCTCATCTTATACTCATAACCACAAAATGTAATAAATATCATTAAATCCTGTTTACAAATGAGGAAACTGAGGCTTAGCAAGTTAGGGAATATATCTGATCTTGCATAGCTTATAAATTAAGCTAATAATCTCGTGCAACAAGATGGACTGGTTCCTGAATCTTGAAATCTTAACCAGTGGATTATTTTACGAAAGTATCAAAAATTTAATACCACACGCATTCTTCAAAGATACTTTTTCATTTTTATTTCAGATGATCAGCTTATATATTTCATTTAAATCACCCAGAATTTCTTCCTGTGAGAGACTCATTTTATGAACCTGGGGTAACAACCCAATTGCATAATTGTTTTGGTTCTAACAACCCAATTCCATAAATTTGATATTATTCCATAACAAGAGTCTGGGGAGAAACTTAATAAAGAACCCGCAAATTAGATTCGTTCTTTTTATTTTCAACACGTTATTTCCTATTTCAACACTGAAGCTGCATGTGCGTCACAGCGCCCGTGAGACCAGTCAGCACCTCCAGGCTACCAAGCCCTGTCTTGGGCACCACCACAGAACACTTGTTTCCACATTCTTGAAGCACGCTGCAGCCCTTCTCCTTATGAACACAGAAATCAATACACAATCACCAGCAACACAAAAGTGTGACAAAAGGAACAAAACTGGTCAAACACGAGAATGATACCCAAGACATCTCAATGGGCTGGGAACATCACGGAAAGTTTCTTAAGAAAGTAATACTGGAGCCAAGATCTGAGCGTGATTAGAATGATAAAGATAATGAAATGCATTTCTCTGCCCAAAAAAAAATGGTGTAACGAGCTTGCTCGAGGAGGAGGGTGGGTCCAGCCTGACAGAGCTACACAGTGGCACTGTGGCTGCACAGCAGAGAGCTGGGAGGGCATGGGGTGAGGCCCCAGGGGCTGATGTGCCGTAAGGTCCAGTCCCTAAGGGGTGCACACCTATGACGAACTGCAGTTCCCACATGCCAAGACTCAGGCTGTGGAATAAGGGCTCTGACAGAGACAGATTCATTCTATAACCTCTCCAGGGACCCAGCAGTGCCCTCCCAGGAAACAGGACACAGAAAAAGACTGGGATAATAAACCACAGCCCGGTTTATGTAACTTCCTTTCTTCCACGTGATGGTTTTCTTTCCCTCTCTTTTTCCTCTCTCCTTCATTTTCTCTTTTCCTACTTCCCTCCCTCACACTCTCTATCTCACTCATTTTTTTTTCTAAATAGAACTACTTACCTCTAGGAAGGGTTAAAAAAAAACGCACGTAATGAATATCCCAGGAGATATTCAAAGGGAAAGGGCTGGAGCTCAGTCTCTTCTATTTCATGTGTTCTTGAAACAGAATTCTTACTATCCAGACAGCACTAAAGTATAGTTTCCTAGTTCCTGCTGTTTTTAGGCTTTGGGACCACAGCTGGCAGTGCCCAGGAGTACTGTTGGCTCCGTTCAGGAATAACTTCTAACTGGGTTTGGGGGATGAGATGGGGTGCCAGAGATTGAACCGGGGGCTGGCTGCATGCAAGGCAACTGCCCTACCCACTGGCCTATCGCTCTGGCCCCTAAAATACAGTTTTGATATTGGTCTCCGGGGTGGCTCATGAAACGATGTTTGTGGGTGGAATGTGTGAAGCCTCAATTCAACCCCCGGCCACTGCCTGGCCCTAAGTACATCAGGCATCAATGGGTCGTCTCTGTGCACAGTTACCCAAGCAGCAATAAACCATCAGCTTGAGAATCACAGGAATGGTGCCTGGGTCCCCGTCCCCAGGCACTGTTGGGAAAGTCCAAATAACGAAACAGAATGAATGATGAATTCACGAAAATGCATTTGCAGCACCAGGACAAAAGGGAGTTAAAACTCACACTGATTGGGCATTTTTTTGTTCACTTAATTTCCTTTAAACGAGGGCCAAAGGGTACACAAGTTGGAAAGGCACTTGCCTTGCAAACAGTTGGCCCAGGTTTGATCCCTGGCACTGCATATGGTCCCACAGTATCATCAGGATTGATCCCAGAGTGCAGAGCCAGGAATAAGCTCTGAGACACTGGGGAGAGCCTGCAGGCCCTCCACCCAAAAATCTGTCACTGTCACTGTCCTCCCGTTGTTCATCGATTTGCTCGAGCAGGCACTAGTAACGTCTCCATTGTGAGACTTGTTGTTACTGTTTTTAGCATATCAAATATGTCACAGGGAGCTTGCCAGGCTTTTCCATGCAGGCGAGAGACTCTCGGTAGCTTGCCGGGCTCTCCGAGAGAGATGGAGGAATCAAACCCGGGTCGGCCGCATGCAAGGCAAACGCCCTACCCGCTGTGCTATTGATCCAACCATAATAAATAATAATAACAACAATTTCCTTTAAAAGCAAAGCACATTGTCCACTGTTTGGCTTCCCATGGCTCCATGAAAAACGAGTAAGAGCCAAAAATATAACAAGAAACCAAATAGGTTCACTGTTATATTTTCCTGGTTGACCTATATGTGAATTTCCAGATCTGGGCCTGATGACTTAAGAGCCAGCTTGAGAAATTCTCCTGGGCAATTTTTTTTTTTTTTTGGTAAATGTGTCAGTCTTTTTTATTTTTTCCATTATTTATTTATTTATTTTTTTAATTAGTGAAACACCATGAGGTACAGTTATAGACTTACAAATTTCTGTGCTTGGGTTTCAGTTATACAATGATCAAGTACCCATCCCTCCACCAGTGTCTCCTGGGCAATTTTGATTCTTTCAAAACGGTAACCACCTTACTAGGTGAGACTTCACAACACCAAACCAGCCCATCTGGCCCTTATGAACAAGACTTCACTGATTTACCCCGTTCAAACCTCTCAGAATAGTTTCCAGATGAGTGAAAAGGAAACACTGGAAAGACGCAATGGCTTAGCCAAGGTTACCCAGGTAATAAAACGGAAAAAGTAAATACAGGTCCAAAATCGACCTGGCTCTCAAACTTAAACTCCTTCCACAAAACCAAGCAGTCTCCTTTCCACGGCACTCTGGAGACAGAGGACAGCGGTGGCCTACCTTTCTACTTCGGGACGGAGTGCCTTCTCCCTCTCAAGCATGGCGATGATGAGTTTCCCCCACTCTTTTTCAATGTCATTTGGATGATAACCTTGAAGGAGTTTGATGCGGCCAAATTCTATCCAGATCTTGAAGGAAAGAAATGTTTAGTGTGCGGAGAAGTTTGTGAAAAGACATCTGTGACGGATCACACGAACAGCATTTCTGCTTACCTCTAGTAACTTATAGAGGCGTTTAATTTTTGACTTTTCTGTCTCCTTTGGTGGAATTTCTGTTTCTTTAAACTGTAAATACTGACTATAAAGTGCCTGAAGTGAGAGAGAAAAGACATGGTAAGAGCCGAACTTCAAAACTTCGCTTTCATCAGTGGGAGACTCTAAATTGGATCCCAGGTAACACCAAAACAAACAAACAAACAAACAAAAAAAAATCCATTGTGTCATATGCAGTCACCTGTATAAAACAAAACTGACACACAGGAAACTACCAATTCTTAGCTGGTGACTAAAGTAAAGTAAAAGTAAAGGCCCTCCCGTTGATCATCGATTTGCTCGAGCGGGCCCAGTAACGTCTCCATTGGAGACTTTGTTGTTACTGTGTCTGGCATATCGAATACATCACGGGTGGCTTGCCAGGCTCTGCTGTGCAGGCGAGATACTCTTGATAGCTTGCCGGGCTCTCCGAGAGGGGCGGAGGAATCGAACTTGGGTTGGCCATGTTGGTTGTGTGCAAGGCAAATGCCCTACCGCTGTGCTATCTCTCTCTCTATATATATATATTACTTTATATTCCACAAATTATCACAACCTCTGGTTACTGTTGAAGCTTCTCTCCCCGGGGAACCACCCTTTTCTGGGCCAGTGCTGGTGACAGCATCTGATCAAGCCCCAGTTCCTGTGGTCACCGAGGGGATCCAGTCTTCAAGCTTTGGGGCTACTTTATAGCTGGTAACTAGGATCACAATCACAGTCCTCCTGTTGTTCATCGATTTGCTCGAGCGGGCCCAGTAACATCTCCATCATGAGACTTGCTGCTACTGTGTTTGGCATATCGAATACGTCACGGGGAGCTTGCCAGGCTCTGCCGTGCGGGCGAGATATTCTCGGAGGCTTGCCGGGCTCTCCAAGAGGGGTGGAGGAATCGAACCCGGGTTGGCTGGGCCAGTTGCGCGTAAGGCAAACGCCCTACCATTGTGCTATCGCTCCAGCCCGTAACTAGGCTAATTGAAATCAAATTCTGATTTCAGGTTCTGTTTGGAGGATTGGGGTGGGAGAGGTTGGGCCACAACCACCTGCGCTCAGTGGTTATTCCTCGGTCCGTGCCCAGGGGTCCTTCTTAGCAGGACTCAGGGGGCATTTGTGGTGGTAGGGATCAAACCTGTGTGTAAGGCAAGCACCTTATCCATGGTACTAGCTCTCTGGCCCCTAAATCATATCTTGGTTTTACTTTTTTGTTGATGCTGTTTTGGGGTTTTTGTTTTTTGTTTGTTTGTTTTTGGCTTTTTGGGTGACACTGGCGATGCACAGGGGTTACTCCTGGCTCTGCGCTCAGGAATTACCCCTGCCTGTGCTCAGGGGACCATATGGGATGCTGGGAAGAATCGAACCTGGGTTGGCCATGTGCAAGGCAAACACCCTACCAGCTGTGCTATCACTCCAGCCCCCCTACACATCTTCGTTTTATTAGTTCCTGAGAAACTCATTGCCAGGGGCCCCCTATCTACTCTTTCTGTTTTAATGCCTCACTGACCAAAGTAACTACACAAAACATTGTGTAGTAAACAAAATTAGATGCTGGCTCCTACATAGAGAAATAATATGAACGTGCAATTATTAACTAGTTTTTAAACTATTTACTAGTTTCTGTAATCAGTATATAAGGTATAGATACAAACCAGAGAATATCCTAAATATATTTGTTTTATTGAAAAGGATCTTTATAAAAATCACTTAGCTTGGGGGGAAGGTTCAATTGTAAAATGCCTGCCAAGCATATGCGAGGTCCTTGGTTTGAAGTAAGCAGTCAAGCAAGGAAGCCCCTTAGCATTTAGTTTCAAGAAAGCACTTTTTTTTTTAAATCAAGAAATATTTAAGAATTCTAACCCCCCCAGCTCCAGGTTGAAGACTCGGCTCAAACAAGGCCTGGACAGCTCAGATATAGAAGCGAGCACCAAATAAAGGGTGTTGGGAGGATCCTCCCAGGATGGGAGATGCATGCTGAGAGTAGACTCTAGACCAAACATGATTGCCACTCAATGCCTCTTTTGCAAACCACAGCACCCAAAAGGAGAGAGAGAACAAAAGGGAATGCCCTGCCACAGAGGCAGGGGGGGATGGGGGAACGGGGGTGGGAGGGAGATGCTGGGACCCGTGGTGGTGGAGGATGGGCACTGGTAGAGGGATGAGTACTTGATCATTGTATGACTGAAACCCAAGCACAAAATTTTTAAAAAAAAAGAACAAAAAAAAATAAGAGTTATTTTTGCTGCACTGTCTTCTCCCGAGATTCTGTTCTGTGGGAACAGACAAATGAACCTAGGAGCCTGCAGAGGTCAGGACTGATTTCCTCTTTTCCTTGGAATAGCATGGCCTCATTGCAACCTGCAAACCACAGCTCCCCAAATTAAGGAGGCAGGCACCAGCGCCCAGGCCAGGCCAACTAAATGGATCTCAAGTACAGATGATGCTGCCTTAGTAGAGTTGGCAGAGATGCAAGATCCAGGCTGGGCAGAACTCAGGCACACTCACCAGTCTTGATCTCCCTGGGGACTTCACCCACAAGGTCCTGAGAGTGAGGTGCTGGGCAGGGGAGGTGGGGTGGGTGTAAGACTGCAACACTTCCTCTTTGGTGGCTACCTCCTTTCCACTGTGCAGTGAACCACTACTCCTCCCCCACATCAGCAACAGTTTGATCCCCAGTATCATACACACCCACATATACAAATGCTTATATATTTAATACCACCATATTTACTAAGCATTCATTCTTTCATCTTAATTCACACTGTTCTAAATTAAGTTCCTGTCACTCTTCAAGCAGAACACATCTCAGAAGGATTCCAATTTATTGTCTGGGCAGCTAATAAATTTATTTGCCATTTTCCCCCCAAGGTGTATTTTCTTCCCAATATTATGATCTAACCTCATAGATTACGAGCAGTGATCTGTGGCTCACTCAAACTTTGTTCCTCACTTTAAGAACCTGCATCACCCAGGAGTCAGTTTGCTCAACTATACCTAAAATCGGAATCCACTTGGAAATTATTTGAACTTGAAATCTGACAGCCTTCTGGAACTCCAAATAGAGTGCTTCTGTAAGGAAGGATGCAATGCCTGTTTGTGTTTTTGCTGTCGTGATAGATGTGGCGACAGAAGAGGGAAAGCTTTCTTGGACTGAACATATTTACCTGCACGTCAGGAAGCGTCAAACTGAGAATATTTTAAAGGCATAAGATTATCACATGCCAAGTACCCTCATGCCCTGCTAAATAAGAACCACTCCACAGATATGCTCTGTTTTTGGATAACCATAACAACTAGCTTTAATGGTACCCACTCTCTAGTATGACCGTTTTTGTGATCTCAGTTCAATCGTTAAAACAAAACTAAAGGAACTAAGCTCTACTGTCAATAATCAGGTAACAGAATCTTGACATAAAATCAGTTACTTTGCTATTATAAATTCGAATACATAAATGAGGCGACTTCAATTTCAGTGTGTTTTTCTTTTGTTTCTATACCTTTGGCTCAAAGAATTGGGTAGACCTTCATATGTAAGAGCAAATAGTTTTCTAAGTCATGAATTCATTTCTACTTCAAGTCAGAATAAGTATCTCTGAATTCTTGGTGAAATACAGTATGCATCCTTGCTATATAAAATTAGTTCCTGGAAGACAGGTTTTTGCTAGATTGTGACCACTGGCTGTCTCCTAGTCTTTGCTGTACTTCTGCAACCTTCTTCCAGCCTTCTGCCATCTGATGAGATCCAAGTATCAATAAACAAAATAAACCAAAAGCAAACTGGCAATGTCAGCTCACAACTAGCTCGGACTAAATCTTGAATCTTTCTCCAACTAAAACTAAGACACTATAAATTTCTTCAGGATGTTATTATGTTTTAATTAATGATGTTTACCTTCACACACTGTATTACAGGATGACAGATTTTAATTATGCCGACTTATTAGTGGCTTCATATGAAAGGTTTCTGCTGTATTCCAGATTATGGGACTACTATAGCATCCTTTAAAAGTTTACGTCTCACTAGCCAGAGGGATAATATAATAGATAGGGCCCTTGCCTTATACATGGTGGCAGGTTCGATCCCTGCATCCCATATGGGTCCCCAAGCCCCTCCAAGGAGTAATCCATGAGCACAAAGTCAGGAAGTAAGGCATGAGTGTAGCCAAGTATGGCCCCCAAACAAAACATTCTACAAGTTTATGCCACACATGTAAAAAGCTTGGGAACCACAACCCCTGGAACCACACAACGAAACCTAAGTACAGAAGTAAAGGAATCCTAGAGACACAGACCTTTAGTTCTACAGGATTATTAGGAAATGTTCTCTCAGACATGGTGGTCACATGGTGTCTAATCCACTGAATGAGGTAGTTCACCATATTCTGGTATTCAATCCATTTGACTTCAACATCCTGGAATTAAAAAAAATGACAGAAAAGGTTTATGTCTGTAGATATCAGCAATCATACCACTTTGGTCGGTCATCATACTATGAATTTTCATATGTCTAAACCCAAGAAAAGCCAACTAAATGCTTTCTATTTTCCACCCAGTCCAAATTCTTTCTACATACACAGCTTTAAAAACATGGGATCCAACTCTGACCACTAAAATTAATCAAAGAAGTGCCAATTCTGATCAGAGAGCATGATTGCCAGGAACACTGCGTTGAGAAGCTTTTGAGACCACATCCAAGAACAATAGGAAAAAACTCCACAGTTATTTTGGGTCCTATGCCAGGTGATCAAGAAGGAGGAGTAACGTCTTGTATAAGCTAAGGTAGTAGCTTCTTCTGCAACCCTCTGACGATCTAAGTCCACTGAGAACCTGAAACTCAAAGGAGCTGTATGATATGTAAACAAATCAGGCAGCAATGAAAATTACAGAAAACCCACGGTGGCATTTTTTAAGGACTCAGTAAGCAAACTTCTTTAAAGTGGAAGAGACAGAAAGGTTGTCAACTTCTATTTTCAATTAGGTACTAAGTGAGTGCTTATTATGTTCAAAGCACTGGACTAAGTATGGCAATAAAAATAAAATATATTAAGACAATACCTACTATCAAAGAGTTACTGTTGAGATGGAGAGGCAAGGATTGATTCCTAATACAGACCAGTTAAAGAAAATTAAAAGCAGTGCTTAATTAGGTGTTGAAATATCTGAATCAGGAGTTGAGATAAAAATCAAGTAAGCGTCTATGTGCTTCAAAATAGTCACTAAAAGCTTTTTGACAGAGGAAGTCCCTGGACAGTCAGTAGCTGGGGGGTGGTGGTAGGGAAGTCAGAAGACGAAGTAGGGAGTCTAAGGGAGTTGGGACTCTGAAAGAGAAATTGCCTCGCTACCAGGAAACTGTTCATGTTGAGACATCCCAGTGAAAGTATGTAGGTAAGTGACATTAACATACGCAGAATTCTGAAAGTCAGAATATCTAGATTAGATTTAATCCTGCGTGTTCGGTATAATCACTAAGTTTTTTCAAACTAATTTGGCAGCAGGGTACATAACAGACAGACATAATGGAGATGAAAAGCCAAGGGCAAGCTTTCATTCCCATTTCAGTGTCAAGAGATATGTCAGAAATTTTGGGGGGGGAGTGAAAAGATAAACAAGAAATCTTCACAAGAAATATTACAAAACCAAACTTCGCTGAATTGAAGGCAAACATCAGAGGAGAGGGTGAGTATGGGCGCAAGTTTCATATCAAGACAGAATAAGATTGGGGCTGGAGCAATATCACAGCAGCTCGGGCATTTGTTTTGCACACAGCTGACCCGGGTTCGATTCCCAGCATCCCATATGGTTCCCTGAGCACCGCCAGGAGTAATTCCTGAGTGCAGAGCCAGGTGGAACCCCAGTGCAATGCCAGGTGTGACCCAAAAAAGACAAACACAAAAACACTGTCCTCCCGTTGTTCAACAATTTGCTCGAGCGGACCCAGTAACGTCTCCATTGTGAGACTTCTTGTTACTGTGTTTGGCATATTGAATACTCTCGGTAGCTTGCCAGGCTCTCCGAGAGGGGCGGAGGAATCGAACCTGCCTTGGCCAGGCTGCCTGTGCACAAGGCAAATGCCCTACTGCTGTGCTATCACTACAGACCCCAAAAAACAAACAAACAAACAAACAAACAAAAGAAAGAATAAGATCTTGGAGAAAAAAGAGTAAAAGAAGAAAAATGGAAGCCCAGAAATAACAACACAGTGATGAAGAGAGACACCAGTAAAATGAGCCCACCAATATGAGCTCCTAAATCTTCAAGGAAAACAAAAACGCATCTACCAAGAGTAAGGGAGAGACCCAGGGGAGGGTGTGGGGCTCAGGGATCATCTGGAAATGCAAGCACACACAGGACTTTCTGTGCTCTTCCAGAAACATATAAGGACCTGCCAACATGACCTCTATCAAATGTATTACTGAACTGAAATATGCAGATCTCTGGGTGACCATGCAATAATAAAGACTGTAAAGCTATGTGTCAGCAGATACCATGCCCTGCGACAAAATAAGTCTGGTAAAAATCTAGCAAAATCAAGGAACTTTCCTCTGAGTCATACCTTTAAAATGAAAAAACAATTATTTCATGGAATTATGAGTTAACAAACATGAGAGTGATTTCAAAAGTAAAATGTTGGGGCTGGAGCGATAGCACAGCAGGAAGGGCATTTGCCTTGCACGCAGTCAACCCAGGTTCGAGTCCCAGAAACCCATAGGGTCCCCCAAGCACCACCAGGAGTAATTCCTGAGTGCATGAGCCAGGAGCAGCCCCTGTGCAATGCCGGGTGTGATCCAAAAAGCAAAAATAAAATGAAAAAGACAAAACTGAAATGTCCTAGAATCAGTCAACAAATAGAGCAGTTGGAATATAGTAGCAAACTAAAAATAAAAATTTCCAAATTCATAGAGCTATTACTCATATAGTTATTACACACAAAATGCTATGCAACTTATTTCAACTATGACACAGAATAGATGGTCTTAGTTATAATTTTAGTGGTAGAATGGTGCCTTCAAATGTTTATTGTATAGTTTATTAAATAGTAAAAAAATGGTCAATTAAGATATTTTAAATATTTAAATATTTAATGAAATATTTTACTATTTTAATATTAAATATTTAATTAATATTTAAACATTAAAATATTTTAGAACTACAAAAAGCATATCCAGGGCAAGGAAAAATGTACAAAGGGTTGAGCTCTGGTTCTGCATGAAGGTACCTCAGGTCTGATGCCTGGCACCTAAAGGATAAACCCTGATAACTGTAAGGTGTGCCTTAAAAAGAAAACAGACAAAAATCACATCCAAAAGTTCAGTGAACTAATTATTACTGAATCAGCAGCTTTAAGGATGGCGTAATCAATACTTACATTTGCACCGATGCCTTCACCTCCTTCTGGGACTTTGGGAAATGCATCATAGAGGGATGACACATAAGTTATTACTGATTTTTCATCAGGTGAGGAGACATCAACATCTAAAAGCAGTAACAGAAATTATTTCAAAATGCTGAGACCTTCGGAGCAGATTTTCACTTCAGTCTACAAGAGAGACCGCAAAACAGCTCACCTTCAGGGTCAAGAAGTCTAATGACACCGATTTTTTCTGCTACATAAAAAGCATGTTCTAAATTTGCAAGGTTGCTTTGAACAGCAACAGTATTCATGTCTATCAGGTCCGGCCTAGAAGGAAAAAAAAATCCACTTTATTAAGTTGTCTCACATACTAACTCAATATTACATTTCCACCTGTACCTATTTAACGTCTCTGAATATTAATTCTGAGTCTGTGCTTGATGAAATTTTCACCAAATGTCTATTATTTCTTGTTTCAGAAACTACTGAGGGGCTGGAGCAATAGTACAGCAGGTGGGGCGTTTGCCTTGCATGCGGCCAACGTGGGTTCGATTCCCAGCATCCCATATGGTCCCCTGAGCACCGCCAGGAGTAATTCCTGAGTGCAGAGCCAGGAGTAACCCCTGTGCATTGCCAGGTATGACCCAAAAATCAAATTTAAAAAAAAAGAAAGAAACTACTGTATGCCACAAATAAACGCAGCAAGAAAAGTTTTAAAAATTCAATACACCTACAAATTTCTCAACTGAGTTCTTTGTTCCAATCAACCGATTTCAGCTGGCCTCGTCCAACAATTGCCCTCAGTCCATCACAAACCTTTTTCCCCAGTGTTTCTCCCCAAGCCTGAAAACAGGCACTCAATTCAATGCCATGCACACAGCATGATCATTTTCATTTGTTTTCTGCCATCCTTACAGAGAGCTCTTCTTTGCTTCCAAGACTTTTTCCCCCCCTGCAAAGTCTTCCAAGACTTTTTTGTTCAGTCTTCCAAACCCTTGCTTTTCTGCCTGATCCCTGATCTCATTCTATTCCTGGACTAATCACAGTCAATTCAGCACTCAGGATAATCATGTACTACAAATTCACTCTTTATTACGCATACCCATTCCCGACTAGTCAACTCAATTCATTAAGAACCACATTTGAATAAACTTCGCTATTATAGCCTCAAATTGACATACGGAGGGGCACAGACCGGGCTATTCCGTAAATCTCTACAGATAAGATAGTATGTTGGTTAATTTGGAATTTGAATCGCCAATGAACAAAATAAGCACTCATTAATATCTTCACAAGTATGTGTGAGCTCCCTCTTCCTCTTTTCCTCTCTCATACACCAGACCTTCATCTCTTTGTATTTTGTGAGACTTAAACAATGCTCATACCACAGAGATTCTTTCTTTTTTGAAACTTTTTAATTGGGTCACTGTGAGATATGCCCTTGTAAAGCTGTTCATGATTGATTTCAGTCATACAGTATTCCAACACCCATTCCTCCACCAGGGTACATTTCCCAGCATCAGTGTCCCCAGGCTCCCTCCCATCACCCCAACCCCAACCTGCCTGCATGGCAGATGCCATCTTTCTCTCTCTCTATCTCTCTCTGTCTCTGTATCTCTGTGTGTGTGTCTCTCTCTATCTCTCTCTTTGTCTCCTCCCCATTTGGGCATTGTAGAAACTACAGAGATTCTTTGAAATTATCTATATACAGTAAGATTTCCCTAATGCACACATCACCTAACAATGGGAATGAATTTTGGAAAAAAAGAAAAGTATTGCTACTTTTCTTCATCATTGTGCAAAAGTCATAGAGTCCAATTTATAGACACCTAGATGGAATACTTTATTACATATCTAGGTCACATATTACACTACCTCACCCCCAACTCCTCACCAATATATTGGGATTTCCTTTTGGAAACATTCTGTTGCACTGCAAGCTGTTGTTGGCTAAAATGTCTTTGAGGAGGGCCCTGTACTCCTGATATAAAATTGGGCAAAATATGATAGTTGCAAATTTAACTCAAGACCAGAGGCCAATTAGGAAAGTTTCATTTCAAAAACAAAGCTTTCTAAGAATACAAAACAAGGTGAAATCGGTAAACCTTAAAAAAAAAAAAGTGGCATCCACCCTGACTCCACCCCTAAATCACTAAGAACTCATTCATTAACTTCTAAGGCAATGTTTCATACAAAAGCGTCCTATGTGAATCCTGGTCTGCACATTATAATCATCTGTGAATCTGGAGAAAGAGAACAAGGACTCAGAGGTAGCATGGGGAAGAAAATGCAAGAAAATTTGACAACTACTTGGGAGATTGTTTATATGAGAAACTGAAAATCATATCATTAATGTTAGAATGACAAATAATTTGCTCTTTTACTTTTCTCTGATGAAAAAAACATCTTCAAGGAAATCTAGTTACTTTTTTTCATAGCACATTATAGTTGAAATCACCATGAAAAGCAGCGTCCTCCTTATTTCCCAGGAACTTGAGAAATTCTTTAGTATTTTTCACATGCTATCAATATGATCCCCTAAAAATGTAATCCTACATTTATTATAGGAACAATAACTAGTGGCATACCTCTAAAAATAACATCTTTTATTCACATAAAAGCATTCTGAAAACTCTGCCAACTTGAAGAGGTATGTATGACAGTCTAGACAAAAACAAATATCTAAAGTTCAAAAAAATTCCTTCGCTTCCAGAGTTCAACATTTTGAAGAAATAAGAAACAGCCTTTCTGTGTTTGCCAAATCTCCTAACAAGAAACGGCACGTTGTTCTGAGAACCCTGCCATTAGCAAAGAAAGTAAACAATGACTAATCCCAGAGAGCATGAATAAAATCATTGAAGAATGAAGCTTCTGATTTCGCGAGTAAGACATAAAACTTCTTCACAGTGACAGGGGTGTTTCAGCACAAAAGCGGCTGTATAATAGATTGGGTTCGGATAAGTTATCTCTTTTATCATAGAATTTAACACATTCATGGGACAAAAGCTTAAATAGTTTTCCTCCCTTAAAAGACAACAGTAGATGAGATGACGTCAGGAAACAAAGTACAAAAAACAAAAACACCAACAACCACTTAAATACTGAAAAAGAAATAACTTCAAAGTCTTCACCACTCTCCGCCTCCAGTAAGGTAGCTCTGGTCATTTCTAACCTTCATCCTGCTTTTCCTCGGGTTCTTCAGAAGAAATGCAGGCTTTGACCTGCCTACCTCTTTCCTTCTTCAGTCTCCCTGAGGTAATATAGTCTTTTAAAACTACAGATGGTGGAGAGTCGGGAGAAAAGAGGGAGGGAAAAAAAAAAAAAAAGCTATTTTCCCAAAACAATTTTATGTTCATTCTAAGAACTTCATGTTTCCTTTTTATGTAATATTAACAGGAAATTTCTCTCCCTAGTACACTGGGCTAACCCAAGACTATGCTATACTATACTGTGTAGAAGGGAGAGACCAGATTCCAGTATTTTAGTTTAGAGGACGGAGCATTAACTATGCCGACTTCACTATTTTCTAGACACCTTTCAAAATCCTATCATGTAATCCTGTCAGTTAAAAACAACATGCATTTGTATTTTTATGGGGGGAAAAAAAGTCATTCTAACCGTTGTGAGATTATTCAGTGATATCATAATCTTTTCTGAATGATTAAATCATGGATGAATTTTTTAACATTTTTAAAACCTTGCTTTATACCTATAAAATGATTAGAAACAGTTTACCAAAAACGCAAATACAGAAGAGAACATAAAATCTAAATTTAAAGTATAAAACCAAAAAAGATCTATTAAAATTGCAAACGAGGATAAAACTTGCAAAGCGTTTACATGTAGGTTTAATGCCCTTATATTTGTCCCCAAAATGTATGGGGGAAGGAAAAATGAGTTGTTTTGAGTCTGTTGCTGAAATACTAATAAGTTTAGATCAATTCATGTTCATCTGTCATAAAACACCGATCTTAAATGAATCTTCTTCCTATACACACATAAAAATACATGTGGGCATAACTACATGTATGTGTGCATATGTAAGTACGCAAATGGAGACTTACATATAATTTAATATATACAAATGCACTCATATAAAGGTCATCACCTATACTAACAATCAAAACTGCAGCACATCAAAACTGCATCCAAAAATGCTGATACAGACAACCCAAGCAACTTTCCTAACTTGAAACCTTTCTACAGTAGCTCACACGAGAATTCTGAAGTGACTTTTGAAAGTGAATGCGAGTTCTATAATGTGATACTTGGCTGGAACTATTCAAAAAAGACTGCCTAAAGGCTTCCTCCTCAGTCTTCCACATCCTATCGTGCCAAACAACATGTTTTAAGTACAAGGAAAATAAATTAAATTCCACCTATCTGAAGATTTCACTAATTTTAATAACATCTCTCAGAGTTCTAATCAGAGTTTCAAATGCTTATCAGAATCCACATGGAACAAGGAAATAATGTCAGAGTCCTCCAAGGGCCTCAACAGACACACACCCATCTGAGATTTACAAGGAATTTTCTCTGTGAAAACAATTTGAAAAATAGGCAGGCAGTGAAAACAAAGAAGGAATTCATGTTCAATTTGAAAAGGGAAAAATTACTGGGCCCAGATTCTCCTTTGACAGGTTCTCAGCTGCCCTCCTCTTCAATGTACATTGCCAACTAGGCTGCCATACAAAATAAAGCCTGCAACGAAATGACTCTGAGAAGAGAACACACACTGATATTCAGTCGGGGACAGGGAGTGCAAAGCGATTCGCCTCTTTAAAGCCTCTCAACCCGAAGCAGGACGTTGTGTAACTCATCCTGAACTTACAGAGGAGCAAACAAAAAGCTCCAAGAGGACACACATCTTGAATAAATCACAATCTGCCATGAGACGGGAAGATTTGTATACTGAGGTCTGCCTTAGCCCAAAGCCTGAGCTCACTGCATCACCATGATGGCATCAGAAAGTGAGAACTATTTCAACAGTAAACTAATTAAACGTCTGAGATGAAGCTGACAAAAAACAAGATAAAGAAAATAAAGAAGAAACTCTGTGCCTGCTGTTGGTGGGACTGTTAACGATGGGGTTACTCCCCAGAGAAATGCCAAACTAAGCATGCATGTGCTGCCTTCCTTAGATCAAGTCACGGTCATGGTCCTCCCGTTGTTCATCGATTTGCTCAAGCGGGCCCAGTAACGTCTCCATCGTGAGACTTGTTGCTACTGTGTTTGGCATATCAAACACATCACGGGTAGCTTGCCAGGCTTTGCCGTGCAGGCGAGATACTCTCGGTAGCTTGCCGGGCTCAAGTAAATATAAGAAAAAAAAAAGATGAAATTCCAGATAATTAAGCAACCAGCACTCATCAATATACACTCTACTACATCAACTTTCCACTCCTGAAATGAACTGAGGGCCCTAATTGCAGACTAGGACATGGAGAGAAAAATCCTGGAATCTTGAATTGGCTCTCTCCCCTCTTTTTCTGAGGCTTAACAAGCAAGTTTATGGTCTGAGTCATCCGGAATTTTCTCTCTCTAATGAATCTTTCCCTTTCTTTCAAAATTAACATTTGTTTTTTTGGAGAGGCCGGATATAAATGAAAAGAGGACACCAAGGCAGCAGTACTATCCAATAACATTAGCAAGAACACACAAACACACCTACTGCCTACTGCCCTCGGTGTGAGACTGCCCATCTTACTGTAAAAAAAAAATTTCTACAAGCCTACAGATAATGTGAAGTTCTCCACTGCCAACACTAAAACACCCTTGGACTCCTCCTAAGTTTCCACTGCCTCACAAACAACTCCTGTATCTACCACGAACACTGGTACACATTCAAGCACTGTGACTAATAGGGAAACAACAGTAACTGAAGCGACTTTTAGTTACTGAGCAATCACAACGTCAACTAGTCCATCTGTACCCTGTACAGACCACTTTACAACATCTGAAACTATATCAGGTATCACATGTATCTTAAATTAATTATATTCATTACATTAATATTTAAATATTCCGGTCCTTTCATTAATGTCCTATGATTTGTTTGACTTTTATACTTCTGATGACTACGAACTATCTTTCAAATTGGAGTTTTGTTTTATATTTTTTAGGATTAGGCATTAAATAATAAAAATTTTAATCTTAACAAAAAATTTTTTTTCTTTTCCAATGTTCTTTTTTTTATTATTCAAAACAAGAGGAAAAGAACAAGTTTGTAACTGCAGGGGTGGGGGGCTATGGAGTCTTAGCCTAAGACTGGAAAACCCAGTCAAATGATAAATCAGAGAAAACACAGCATTTGGTTAAGAGATTTTATTTTCTTTTGTTAAAATTAAAAACCACTTAAACTCTGATTATGAGGTGTCTGATCATTCCAAAAGACACTAAGCGATAATGTTTGTCCTCAATCAAAAAGGTAATCATGGGGGCTGGAGCAATAGTACAACAGGTATGTGGAACTTGCAATTTACAAAGTTGTTCATAATAGAGTGTAAGGCTTACAATGTTCCAACATACTTGCACGTAGCCACCGCCGGTTGGATTCCCAGCATCCCAAAAGGCCCCCCGGAGAACCCCAGGCCCTGATTGCAGAACCAGGAGTAAACCCTGAGCACCACTGTGAGTGGCCCCAAAACAAAACAAACAACAACAAAAAAGGCCTAGAGGCTAGCATATAAATATCGATGGTATCACAAAAGTTTGATCCCTGGCATCCTATATGATCCCCCAAGCACCACCAGAAGTGATTCCTGAACACAGAGGCAGCAGGAATCCCTGAGCATTGCCGGGTATGGCCCCAAAACCAAATACCAAACAAACAAACAATGAAAGTCAAAAGAAAATTTTCACATGTGTAAGAGAATACATTATACTATGCATATATGAAAAGAGTTAGCAGAGCTTATGACTCAGGTGTTCTGTATCACAAAACCCCACCCACTGCAACTGAGGTGCAGCCCTGGAGGTCCTTGAGCACTGCCAGGTGAGGCCCTGAAATACCTGACCACTGCTGGGCTGGTCCTGAAGGTCCCCAATACTGTGGGGTCCAAACATCACCACAACCTCAGGCCTATGCATTCAACCCTTTCTAAATCGAGTCTGAACTTGCTCTCTGGCTCTGAATACACATATAGACACACATACAGAAAACTTTGTCTCATTTCCCCTCTACAGAATATTAAAAACAGAACTTGCAAAACCACTTGTGTCATTAAAAGAATTGATTCAAAAAAAAAAAATCATCTACGGGTTGAAGAGATAGCACAGTGGGTAGGGCATTTGCCTTGCATGCGGCCAACCGGGGTTTGATTCCCAACATCCCAACATCCCATAGGGTCCCGTGAGCACCACCAGGAGAAATTCCTGAGTGCATGAGCCAGGAGTAACACCACTGTGCATCGCCAGGTGTAACCCCAAAGGCGGGGGGAAAAAATCTAGAATTTCAATTATCCCTGATGAAGCATCTGGAAATGGAAGGATGGGGGCTGCTAGAGCTGGAAGTTTTGACAAACTCGGCTGATTTGCTGCCAAAGAGCCAAGGGAGGATTTAGGACAAAGCATTTGTAAAACTAAGTGAACTTCAATTTATGCAAGTGATTTAGAAGTGTCTATTGACACAGAATCAGTAGTAATGAAAATGTAATCATAGAAGGCCTAACTCTGACTTTGGGATGCGACTTATAACTCTTTCAGGCACCAATTAGCAAGTTCATTCCTTCATTCAGTGTTTAGTGTCCTGTGTACCCAGGAGTGGGGCACCAGGCATATAAGCTTCATAAATACAGAGTGCTCAGAGCTCCCATATAAAGCAGGAGTAAACGAGGCAGCCAGAGGGAGAGAGAACACGTGTGCTCTGTACTTGAAGGGAGTGCAGGGACCAAGAGAGCAGACCTGGGTGAAGAGCCCACAGCAAAGAGAACCTGGACAGGGATGAGGCTGGTTGGGTGGCAGGAACCAACTGATGCAGAGTCTCGTGAACGTCTTAAAGAATTCTGAACATTTTTCCAGGAACTAGGGAAAATGCACTAGGAAGATTATAAGAGATTAACTGATCCTGAACTGAAGTCAGATGGGTAAGAAATGGTGTTTCACTAACAAAAATTTTTAAAAAATGTATAAATGATGGAAAATGGGCACTACTGGAGGGATGGATACTGGATCATTGTATAACTGAAACCCAAGCACAGAAATTTGTAAGTCTACAACTGTACCTCATGGTGTTTCACTAATAAAAATTTAAAAAAAGAAGAAATAAATTTAAAGTGATATAAGGAGCCCCACAAAAATCCATTGAGGGTGCCACAACGTCTTGCAAAAGAACAGAGCGGAGGTAGACTGACCCTGACAGGCCAGGAGATGGCTCTAAGGTCAAATCTGCAGAATTCACAACGCCCGCTCCAGTAACAGGGAAGGTGGGTATGAATAAGAATCGATACAGAGAAAGTCAAAGGAACAGTCTTGAAAAACTCTAACGTGTTAGGGGTTCTGTAAAGAAAGCTGAGTCAGAAAGGGAATTGAAAAAGGAACAATCAGACAAACGAGAGAAAAGTCAGTAATGCAGCGTATAAATTCGAAGAAAGAGTATTTCCAGCAGAGTGGTCCACAGGGTCAAATACAATTGATGTTACAGTTAATAACCAGGGGAAGATTCTTGTCAATGATGACCTCAGGGAAAACTACTTTAAATAAGATTGTTTGGGGGCAGAGCAATGGTACAGCAGGTAGGGTGCCTGCCTTGCACGCTGGTCCTGGGCATCTCACAGGGTCCCCCGAGCACCACCAGGAATAATTCCTGAACACCGCTGGTGTGGCCCCAAAACAAAAGACAAAAAGAAAGCACCTCAAAAACATAACTAACATTGTCTTGTTCAACACTGGCATGAATTTCTTTTCTTACACATATTTTAAGAAAATGGCACTGAATGAATGACATTCACAAGGGCCTGCCATACTAAGACATGAGAAAGATGAGTTCTAAAAATTGCCTATCGGATTCTGTCACAAGAGTCACATAATTACCACCCTCAAAAACAGTATTTTTTTATAGATTACAGAAACAAAAGTCAGCATAGAGTGGGTTGAGGAATAAATATGAAATAAACTGATGAAAATGGAAAGTAGAGACAATTCTTTGGGAAGTTTGGCCATGAGAGAAAACAGTGAGATAAAGTGGTAACTGGGAAAAGCCTGGGGTTGGGGGAGAGGTTTTATTGTGTGATCAATGGAGGGTCACCAGCCTGCAGAAGACCCCATGAGAGATATCTGCTGAGAAGGAAATTTTGATTGAACAATGATTGTGAGACCAGAGTTTTGAACAATGATTGTGAGACCAGAGTTTATGTGAGAGCCAGGCACACAGATGGAGGCAGATCACTGTCACTGTCCTCCCGTTGTTAATCGATTTGCTTGATCGGGCCCAGTAACATTGTGAGACTTGTTACTGTGTTTGGCATATAGAATACCTCACGGGGAGCTTGCCAGGCTCGGCCGTGCGGGCAAGATACTCTCCGTAGCTTGCCAGGCTCCCCGAGAGGGGCAGAGGAATCGAACCTGGGTCGGCTGCGTGCAAGGCCCAACCCGCTGTGCTATCGCTCCAGCCCAGGGAGGCAGATAAGGGGAGAAACGATTCCTCTGTTAAATGGGAGCAAAGATGACAAGGATGAATGCAAAAACTTTTATCTTTGGTTGAAATTCCACCAGCTGCCCTCAATTTTCTTCGAGAACACAAGTCCAGATCATCAGGTTAGAGAGCAGGGGGAAACTGGGGACAGGAATGAAGGGCTTGATGCTGGAACATTGTACGACTGAAACTTAATCATAAGTAAGTTTGTAATTCATTGTGATTCCATTTTTTTAAGTGTTAAAGATAAATATGAGGTCAGAGCGATAGCCCAACGGGTAGGGTGTTTGCCTTGCACGCGGCCAACCTGGGTTTGATGCCTAGCATCCCAGAGGGTCCCCTGAGCACCGCCAGGAGGAATTCCTGAGTGCATGAGCCAGGAGGGACGCCTGAGCATCGCCCCGTGTGACCTAAAATGCAAAAAAATCAGACTCGAGGGGCTGGAGAGATAGTACAGTGGAGAGGGCACTGGCCTTGCACGTGGCTGACCCAGGTTTGATCCCCAGCATCCCATATGGTCCCCCAAGCACTGCCAGGAGTAATTCCTGAGTGCAAAGCCAGAAGTAATCCCTGAGTATTGCTGGGTGTGACCCAAAAAGCAAAATAAATAAATAAATAAAATTTGTTTTAAAAAATAAATATAAATATAAGTATGGTGAAAGGTTAAAAAAAATGTGAGGAGCTGGAGTGATCAGTACAGCAGGTAGGGTATTTGTTTTGCATGCAGCTGACCTGGGTTCAATATCCGACATTTCATATAGTTCCCCTGAGCACCGCCAGGAGTAATTCCTGAGTACAGAGCCAGGAATAACCCCTGAGCATTGTTGGGTATGACCCAAAAACAAGCAAACTAAAAAAGGGGGGAAGAAAAGCTCATGCGAGGCAGCTGGAACAGAGAAGGGATCACTAAGAAAATGAGGGTTGGAGGAATCGTTCGAGATGGGAGATGTGTGCTGAAAGTAGATAAAGGAAAAAACATGATAATCTCTCAGTATCCGTATTGCAAACCACAATGCCCAAAAGTAGAGAGAGAGTAGGGGGGAAATCGTCAGCCATAGAGACAGGGGGAGGGTTGGGATGGGACTCAAACATGAAAGCTTTGTAACCATACCTCATGGGTGATTCCATTAAAAAACTGATTCAATTAAAAAAATTAAAACTAAATAGATAAAAAGAAAAACCCATTCGAGGGAGAAAAGGGGTGAAGGGCACAGAGCAGGGCAAAAACCACGTGAGGCTTGGAAATCATGAAGCCAGAGTAAGAACAAGCTACCCTCTAGTGTGACTTTCTCTGGTGTGCGTCACTGCTTGGCTTACAGGCAGACATGGAGCTGGGCTCACAGGAAGCCCTGCTGGCTTTGCTGGAAGGCTAGTTCTGGGCTTGGCGGACTGCAAAGAAGTGGGAAAACAAATAAAGAACCAAAAACAAAGAGGTCTCGGGGCTGGAGCGATAGTACAACGCGAACGTGGCCAACCCAGGTTCGATTCCCAGGATCCCATATGGTCCTTCGAGCACCGCCAGGAGTAATTCCTGAGTGCATGAGTCAGGAATAACCCCAGCACATCGCGGGTGTGACCCAAAAAAAAAAAAAAACAAAAAAAGAAAACCCAAAGAGGTCTCTACCTAGCTGTCAAGCTAACAACTTCTGTATCCTAGGTCGCAGCTCTCTAACTTCCACACTGATCAATGAAGTCACATAAATCAAATAACATTGCTCTTCAATAGATCATACAATTTAAAAAATGAATTAAATATGCCTCGTTTATTCAGTGATGGCAGCAGAGCTGCCATAACAAATTCCTAAAGATGAGTGGATTAAGTCATGTCCGGGCTTAGCATCCTCTCCCCTTTCTCATTGGCCCAGAAAGATGTCTCCTTGGTCCCCTCCCCTCAGGGGGGGAAATAAAAGGGCCTGTAATATGGTTCTCCCGCTCCCCTGGCAAGTGAATGGGAACTTGCAGGAGACCCACCCACCATTTCATAACTAGGAGCTGACATTCCTTTATGTTCATATTTGGGTACATGCCGCTGAAAGAGACAAAGGCCAAGAACGCCAAGGTGGCAACCAGCCTTAAAGGTGGTTTCTCCTTCCTGCCAAGCTAGATGCCTGAATCCATTGCTTTATTCTTTTGGGGTTTTTTTTTTCGAAGTTTTATTTTTTTTTTTTTAACAAAGTAGTTCTGTCCTAAAAAGCCAGAAAGCAAAGAATAAGAAATAACATAATTTACAGCTAACTCGGCAGTACATCACGACTGGAATCTAACAACCACAGAAATTAAAAGATACCTATTAAATTAAGATTCTCACCTGACAAAGAATAAATCAAGCTTATAACAGCCTGAATGATTTTAACGAATATGAAAAATAGTACTGATTTTGGTAGAAAAGTGACTCCCTTCTATATCTATATTTTAGTGAATTTATGAGAGTCATTGCAAGTATGCTCTAGGATAAATACCATCCCCCACCTGAAAAAAAAAGGGATAGGTTAACTGGGGAGAGGGGAACCAGGGAGCACTCCCAGCTGTGCTCAGGGATTACTCTTGGCTCTGTGCTCAGGAATGACTCCTGGTGGTGCTTGAGGGACCATATATAGTGTCAGAATAGAACCCCGGTCAGCTGCATGCCAAGGCAAGCACCTTAACCCCCATACTATCTTTCCAGCCCATGGGTCAATTATTTTTTCACTTTGACAGAAAATAAACTATAGACCTTTTTCACGACAGAAGAACCTAAGAACGTGATCCCATAAACAAGTCAAAATAAGTATTAACGATAAAATAGATGAACCTCAAAAACAAAAGTTAATTGAGAACCCATGCCAGCTGATCAGGTAGGGTAAGAGAAATCTGTCAGGAAACAGGGCCACAGCAGGATAGATTTCAGAGTCAGGTCCCCGGGCAGGGGGAGTCTTCGTTGAAAGCCCATCTTGGGCATCACATATCCAATTAGTGGTGGGCTGACAGTAGCTTTTGAGAGAGAGCGTTACACATCCATCCTCCATGGACAGTCTCTGGCACGTTTCCTCCAGAGAGTCCCCATGCTGATAGCCTAACTTGTTAAATTGTGGTATCACTCTGACACTTCACACAAGAACATACATGTTTAGAGAGCGAGTTTGCATGAGAGAGGGAAACAGAGGGTCTCAAATTTTAGACCAGCACCTACTTCAAGAGCGGAAATAAAATAATTGACTGCCTGGGCTGAAACAATAGCACAGCGGGCAGGGCATTTGCCTTGCATGTGGCTGACCCGGGTTCGATTCCCCACATCCCATACTGTCCCCGGTGCACCGCCAGGAGTAATTCCTGAGTGCAAGAGCCAGGAGTAACCTCTGTGCATTGCCAGGTGACCCAAAATGCCAAAAAGAAAAAAAAGTATTTGACTGTCTGATGGAAGAGTGAATGAAAAGGTAAATTTAAATTGCTAGGGTGCAAACAAGATGGAAAAGTTGTTTGTTATATTTTTTTTAAGTCTCTGTCTCGGGGACTTAAGAGAGAGCTCAAAGGGTTAGAGGTCAGGCTCTGCCTGCTTGAGGCCCTGAGTTTGGTCACAGAAACATCATGTGAAGTCTTAGAGGCACTGAGCATCACCAGGTGGCATAGCCTGGCACGAGGACCGGCTTGTTTGGCACAGTTGGTGAAGTATCACTTGGAGTAACCCCAGGCCCCCTGCTTGAGAGCTACCC
Source organism: Sorex fumeus (assembly GCF_029834395.1). Classification (NCBI taxonomy): domain Eukaryota; kingdom Metazoa; phylum Chordata; class Mammalia; order Eulipotyphla; family Soricidae; genus Sorex; species Sorex fumeus. The sequence goes on along the minus strand of NW_026606298.1, from coordinate 289,168 downwards.
ACCACCTACCCTATGAAAAGCTTCTTCCCCAAAGGTATCATGGAGAGGACACAGTGAGAAGGAGTACGCATCAGTACCGTTCTTTCAGAAAATTCAGACATATGTCTTAAAATTTTAAATTCAATACCCTTTGTCCTCTTAAAGGACACGTTCTAAAGACACATCCATACATCTGCACAAAGATGCAGGGATCAGCATTTTCGAATTTAAAAGTACATAGTATTGGGGAATATAAAGTAACAAAATAGTCGAGATAAGTACCAGGAGGTTCACTCCATGGCTTGGAGGCCAGCCGCACGCGCTAGGGGAAAAGGCAGCTCAGATAGAGAAGGGAGCACCAAGTAAAGGGTGTTGGGAGGATCCTCCCAGGATGGGAGAAGCATGCTGAAAGTAGACTATAGACCAAACATGATTGCCACTCAGTGCCTCTTTTGAAAACCACAGCACCCAAAAGGAGATAAGGAACAAAAGGGAATGCCCTGCCACAGGGTTGAGGTGGGATGGGGGGTGGGAGGGATACTAGGAGCACTGGAGGTGGAAAATGGGCACTGGTGGAGGGATACCGGTACTCAGTTATTGTATAACTGAAACCCAAGCACAAAATATTGTAAGTCTACAACTGTACCTCATGGTGTTTCACCAATAAAAATTTAAAATATATATGTATATATATATATGTACATAGTATCTATAGACAAGGTGATATTAAATAGTTAAATCCCTGTAATAGAACAATGTGCATCATTAAAGAAGGATGAAATAAAAATTACATGAAAAGACTTCCAAAAATGAGGGGGGAAAGTAAAGCAAGAAATAACATATATATTATTCTTTGTTTTTTAAAAAGATTAAGGTTTAGCATTATAAAGAAAGTCTGTAAATTAATCTAGAAATCAATTACAAACAGATAATAATATGCCAATTGCATCCCCCAAACTATAAGCGGAAAGGCCACAGATACACTAAAATACAAAAAGCAGTCTCTGAATAAGGACACAAATGCATTTGGCTTATTGGAGGCACACACATTACATAGGGCTTGTGAGCCCCCTAAGGAATTAAAGATACAATGGTTAGAAATTGGGTATGGTGCCACCCACAGGTCAATCTGTAACAGTGGGGCAATGCATCGAGAGCCTGATGGTGCCTTCAGACTTCCTGACACCCCAAAATTGCCTCTGTGCCTCTGGTGGACCCCAACAACTTGGGACCGAGTTTACCAAGAAATTAAACGGCCAAAAGTTAGGGATGTGGGAGGCATGCCCACAACCCCCTCCAGCTCAGCTATACAAGCGCATTTATTGGTCTTATTTCAGAAACTATATAGATAAATCTCGAAAGAGATCAAAAGCCACAGTTAAGCTCGGACCCGCGCATGGCTGAGCAGACTGGAGGAAATCAGAGGGGGGCAGGTTGGCCCGTGCCTGCCCAAGCAGAGCCCCCAGCAGCCGCTTGCTTCCACAATCTAAAATTGCCGCCATAGCCCTGGTCTGACTCCACCATCTCAAGATGAACCCCACCAAGATATAATCTGCTGAAAATTCAGGTATGCAGGTTTTGTGACTGAAATCTCCAGGCTTTCACGGAGTTGAGATGAGTTACCTCCTCCTCACTTCCCAATACACATGGAAGCACTGGCAGTCACCCCCACAAACCAACTCCGGCGCCACCCTGTAGATTCTATTACTGCTCTTGCTTCAGAAATCACGAAAGAGATCAAAAGTCAGAGATACAGCAGCAGGTCCCGGAAGACAGCACCAGAGATCTCTCTTGGGGCCCCATACTGAGCCCATTTCACCAGGGCACCCCGGATGGAGCAGGTGCAGTCTCCCCACCTACTCCAGATGGAATTCCAGCAACCAAGAGCTTCCACAAGCAAGGCCCAGGTATGAGCGTTCCAGGACTAAATCTCTATGCCACATGGTGGCATAAGCGCCAGGCTGCCTCTCCCCAGCTCCCCACCCACTTGTCTGCTGGCTGTCACACCCACAATGTGCCTCCAGGCGCCATCTTGGCGCACCAACAGTCAGCCAGTCCAGAGGCGCCCAATTGAATCCCAAAATGGATTAGTGGGGCTGGAGCGATAGCCCAACAGGAAAGGCGTTTGCCTTGCATGCGGCCGACCTGGGTTCGATTCCCCGCATCCCATATGGTCCCCTGAGCACCCCAGGGGTAATTCCTGAGTGCAGAGCCAGGAGTAACCCCTGAGCATCGCTGGATGAGACCCAAAAACCAAAAAGAAAAAAAAATGGATTAGTGCCCTACAGAAATGTCTCTGGAACCCAACCACTTAGAATCTAGGATTCCAGAAGCACGTGGCCACGGCACCCCTGATATTCAAAATGGGCAGTGGACAATAAATGATCTAGCATCTGCCCCCAGCAGGTCAGTTTGAATGGTGATGGGAAATTCGAGCAAATTATAATGCCCAAAAGGAGAGAAAGAGCATTGGGGAAACTGTCTGCCATGGAGGCAGAGTGAGGACTTGGGAGGGGGGAAGGGAAGGGCAGGGAGGGGAGGAAGATATCCTGGGGAAACTGGTGGTAGAAATTGTGCCCTGGTGGAGGGATGAGTGTTCGATCATTGTATGGCTGAATCTCAAACATGAAAGCTTTGTAACTGTATCTCACAGTGATTAAAAAAAATTAATGTGGAGTTCATGCCCAATTCAATCAGATTAATCAAAGGCTGAATAAATAGCAGTATTCCTACATTTAAAAAAAAGAAATTATTCATCTATGCTCTGACCATTCAACTCCTCTAAGTTCATTTGGTAAGGTAAACAGAAACTGAGTTTGTCTCATAAATACTCATGACTGTTTTGTAAAAACTAAATTCCCAACTCTCATATATTGCTGGTGGGAACATAAGTTGGTAAAGGGTATAGGGAAAATGATAAGGAGATTCCTTTAAAAAATAAAAATAGAAAATAGCATTACCCAGCAATTCCATTCTGAGGCATTTTACCAAATAATATTAAAACATTAGTTTGAAAGGAGTGATGGATCTCTGTGCTCAGAGAAAATTATTCACAACTGCAAAAACACGTAATCAGCTTAAATTTCCAATGACAGACAAACAGATTAAGTAGGGATGAAAGAAGAAGCATTAATGAACGGAGCACGACGGAGCTGATTATTTGTGAAAGACAATCTACTTCCATCTGTGACAGTACAGATAAAACGTACAGTGACCATGCTAAGTCAGAAAGTAAAAGACATTTAGTGGATGCTTCCACTCACTTGTGGGAGAGAAAACACCAAAGCAAATGAACTGGTAAATGTGAGGAGGGAAATTTAAAAAACAAAAGCAAACACCGTCAAAACGGATTAACCGTGGCCACACAAACCAGCACCCTTACCTGTGTGTGTGTGCACACACACATATATCCACACACAACCTCCCATCTCTGGGCCTGAGGGCAAGCCGGGGTTTGAAGGAAAAGAATCACCAAGTCAACACCAATCCACCCTCCTGTGGGAACATTTCAAACCCTCTGGGGCCTCCTCCCTGCATTATATAAACCAGTCCAGTTTAGTTTCTGATGTATGACTAAATCCAAGCAGATGGCTGAGTCATGGGCCTCCAGGATACACTATTAAGCGAAATGACTCTGACCACTGTCTTAGAGTCTAACCCTCCCAATTACAGCATCCTTAACCATTTAATATAAGGACAATGATGGTCCCGTTAATTCTAATTCAAAATCCAAACAATGCAGGGGAAAAAATGCATAGTCAAATGCTACTCAAATGCATAGTCACATCAGTGGAAAAACTCCTAGTCACTTTCTAGAAAATATTGAATAATCATCTCCTGAACACACTCAAACACACACATTCAAAAACACTTTAGACCTATGGAGGTGATCTATTAAATTGTGCCAGGAATCCTAAAAGGAGATTTAAATAGGAAGTTGAGAGGGAGTCTAGGGGTGGAGGCACTTGCCTTGCAGACAGCAGACCCTATTTTGTTCACCATCATCATATATGGGCTGGACTGATCGTACAGCGGGTAGGGCGGTTGCCTTGCACGCGGCCAACCCGGCCGACCCGGCCGACCCGAGTTCAATTCCTCCGCCCCTCTCGGAGAGCCCAGCAAGCTACCGGGAGTATCTCGCCCACACGGCAGAGTCTGGCAAGCTCCCCGTGACGTATTCGATATGCCAAACACAGTAACAACAAGTCTCACAATGGAGACGTTACTGGGCCCGCTCGAGCAATCGATGAACACAAATCGGGAAGCCAGTGCTACAGAGCAGTGCATCATATACAGAAGCATATATGGTTCCCCTGAGCACAGAGCCAGGAGTATCCCAACCCCACCCCCCCACCAAAGAGTCTTTAAGTAAATGAACAGGGCACAAGGAAGTACGACAAGGAAGAGAGTAGTATCTGGAAATCGCTGCTCTTCCAAACACACAGCCCTAGAAGAGGTTAGTCTGACCTGTCCTCTACCAAGCCTTAAGCTCCCCTGGTCTTCCTGCGCATTTCACTCTGGCCTAAGGGTTTGCATTCAAGTCCGTGCCTGTTCCAGCAAACAAGTTTCCATCCTAAGCAATTCTAGGCAGGCAGGTGCTGCTCTTATGGAACTGGGCCTTTATCAAGGTACTAGGCCAGATACCCACAGGAAAGGACACGTCAGAGGCTGAACTTCAAGCTGGAAGTCAGAGTTTTCTCTTCCAGAAAGAAGCAAAGCAATTTTACTGCGATGTGTGAGCACTCTGAACTACTTATTCATCAAGCTTTTGCCGTGGCATCTGTTTTTGTTGTTGTTGCTATTGTTGTTTGTTTTGTTTTCGAAGCATCATGACTGAAAATACTGTTAATGGTAGGGTTTCATGCATACAATATTAATATCACACCCTCCACAAGAATGTGCACTTCCCTCTATCACTATCCCTGGATCCCCTACTAACCACCCAGCACCCTCCACGCCCCCATCCACAGTAAGCCCAGTTCTGTAAATCAGTCTTCAGGTTCTATGGTCCTTAGCCACTTATTCTTTCCATGTTATGTTTCTTGATAGGAGAAAAAGATCAAAAAGATGCCACAGGATAATTTCTCCTAGGTGGGCATGTGATGGCCTATAAGAGAGATCATTCTGTGACAGCCTTTTCATTTAAATCCACCAAACCCAGTCCTACTTGCTATTCTTCTAAGTGAAACCCAGTTTAGGGGGCAACAGTAAGGTTTATTTAGACTAAGATTTCTTACCAGCTGTGGACTTTAGTTAAAAGATTTAAAAATACTTTTATGCGAACAAAACAAGCAGGAACTAGCATATGTACATGTGTGCATAGTGTTTTTTTTTTCATTAGAATCCTTTTCATTGAAAACTAATCATAACAGACATAAGAGGAATTAGCCAGTTGCCAGCCTATGCCAGCTGGTGCCAGTCTGTGCCTATCAGGGCCAGGTGCCGCTCTGCCAGCCTATATTATACAGTTCGAGGCAGTGCCTCTTATGCCAGGTAGTGCCAACCTTGTTGGGCACTGCCGGCCAAGAAGCAGCAGTCTTGTGAGGGCTTTGCTGCTAGGGCCAGACACAGAGGACAGGTATACACAACCGAAGGTCCTCTGCTTGACGTCATTTGCCTCTGAGGAGAAACTATCTGTCATTTGAGTTTGGTCCTTTTCCTATCACACGAGTGAAATCATCCAGTATTTGTCTTTGACTTATTTCACTGAGCACACTGGCACACAAATTTGTTTATTCATCTACGCATGATGAAGCTGGTCCCACACCCAGGATTTCTCCCAAGCTACCCCAGATCTGTGCTTAGAGGTTATCCCAGTAGTATGCAGGGAACTGTGAAGTGCCAGGAATCCATGAAGTGGGGTCAGTCGCATATAAGGGAGTGGCTTAACCCTTCCAGCCCAATGCGGATTTAGTTTGAAATGAGTGATACTATTTTCTAATTCAGAGAAATCTTTGTGATTCTACTTGGACATAGAGATTTGCCACATAAGAGACAAGCTATCCCTCTTCCCATTTATCACAGTAATCACAAGTTTCTTTCTGCTAAACCTTCATTCTCTCTTACGATCCCCCAAACAAGTATTCCAAACTCGTCCAAACAAAAAGTATCTTTCAAACAAGTATTCCACATGGTTAGACTATAATAGTTGGAGAGAGACCAAATCATCATACTACCTTAGCATTTTTTTAACCTTTGAGTCAAATAAAATTCATATAAATTATAAAACTAGTTATCAAAAGGTCCAAATAAATGTCTTCATTCTTACAATGAAAGGCAAACATATCCCAAACAAAAAACAAACACTGTCATCCCGTTGTTCATCGATTTGCTCAAGCAGGCCCAGTAACGTCTCCATTTTTTTGAGACTTGTCATTATTGTGTTTGGCATATTGAATACGTGGCGAGTAACTTGCCAGGCTTTGCCCTGCGGGCGAGATACTCTTGGTAGCTTGCGGGGGTCTCCGAGAGGGGCAGAGGAATCGAACCCACTCGGCCAGGCTGGCTATGCGCAAGGCAAACGCCCTACCGCTGTGCTATCGCTCTAGCCCAAACATATCCCATATCACAAAATTCATAGTTATAATCATCAATAAAACAACTGCTAAGTAAGATATTTTTCTCTAAGTGTGATTATTCGTGTGCAGTGTCCAAGAATCTGCCAATGTGGTTCTTTTGTTTCTTCTGCTTTTAAAATAAATCAAAGCATTGAATAGTAGAAAACATGTCATTCAATCTCATCCATTTAATTGCTATAGATCATGTAAGAAATGTAGTCATCTGTTTTTTTCATTTAAAAGGGAAAAAAAGTCTGTGAATTTCAGTTAAAAACAAATCACAGTAGTAATTTATTAGGTACCAGATAACTGAACAAAACTTCCACAACAAAAAATTCTTGTATGCATTTAATCCTGACATACAGTAAATGAGTTCTAAAAAAAGAAATCAACAAATTACATAGTTCAATGTTGAGGTTAAAAAGCTTTTAAAAATTATCACTCCTTAGACATGAAGAGTATCATGCTAAGTGAAATGAGTCAGAGAGGGACAGACAGAGAAGGACTGCACTCATTTGTGGAGTGTAAAACAACGTAACATGAGGCTGACACCTAAGGACAGTAGATACATGGGACAGACAGATTGCTCCATAGCTGGGAGCCTGCCTCATGAGCAAAGGGGAGAAGGCAGCTGGAATAGAGAAGGGATCGTTAAGAAAAAGAGGGCTGGAGGAATCGGTCGGGATGGGAGATGTGTGCAGAAAGTAGATAAAGGACCAAGCATGATAACCTCTCAGGGTCTGTATTGCAAACCATAATGTCCAAAAGTAGAGAGAGAGTATGGGGAATATTCCCTGCCATGGAGGCGGGGGGAGGGTGGGAAAAGGGGGTTATACTGGGGATATTGGTGGAGGGGAATGGGCACTGGTGGAGGGATGGGTGTTTGACCATTGTGTGACTATAACCCAAACATGAAAGCTTGTAACTATCTCACAGTGATTCAATAAAATTAAAATTAAAAAAAAAGATAGTCAGAAAAATAAACAAATAAATAAAATAAATCTGGGATATAAAAATAAATAAAAAGTATTACTCTTTAATATTAAAAGTCACACTCACATGATTCAGATTGTCTCCTAAGGCAATATCTATTCTGTGATAGTAAACTTTTCGTAGAAATTTTAAGATGTTTGATGCATACTGGCCCTTACAAAAGTACTGAGAAAAAAATGCATGGCACGAACACACACACATGTCAATTTATACTCTGTAACTATTGAGAAGACAATGCCTAGAAATCATTTCTAAATCTAGTTATTTATTAGATTAGTTAGCTTCTAAATGTTTTTCTTCTACCTAAAAAATTCCAAAGAGCAAATCCTTCATGATGCTTCGAGACATACGTATATAATCCAAATATGCTTATTCAAAGACACAGATCTTATCATCCCCACCACAGAACGTGACCAGCTCCCCTGCCTTCTAAAGGCCTGGTATTTTAAATCACATGGAAGTGTGGTGTGATAATCACAATGTCTGTAACCACTAAGCCATTCTGGCACCAACACTTAGGGAGCCCTGGTACTTTCTTTTGGACAAGCATAGGTAAACACATCCTGGTTTTTTCTTTTTAATTCAGTAATCTAACCCTTGTCTTTACTGAAAGGCTGTTCAATAAAGGAAAAAGACTGTTGTCGTGTTTAAAGGGGCATTTTAAGAACTTAAAATTGTTTAGGGCTAAAGTTTCCAAAATAAAAAAAAAATGAAATGAGAAGGCAAAAGAAAGGGAATGAAAAGAAGAGGTGGAAAGGAAAAAAGAAGGTGGGGGATAGAATTTCACGTCAAACAGATGTGGGTTGGAATCAAAGCTCTGCAGGTTATTTCCGAAGGACCCTGGTGAATCTTAGGTCCTCATCAACAAAACTTGGGCCATTGTTCCTGCTTTGGGAGACTTGCTGCGAGATCTGACCACAGCAACAGGTATAAAACTTAAACAAGTCCCTCACATACAGCAAGCATTCAAAATATAAACTAGCCAAGTAATCATTATTTTCATTTTAACTTTACAAATTTCTCCGCTTGATGAGTATACAGTTTCAGTACTGACTATGTAGGAATCCTTTCAGTTCTTCATAACCATGATAAAAATCTTTGTAACACTAGGAGAATAACTGAGACTTAAAAGAATACACTTGCCAATAAATATTTTCTAGAACTCTAGCTCGGAAATAAGCCCTTGTGTTGCTATTCATTTGTTGTCCAAATGCACAACTCAGGTTAAGCTACATGTAGATTTCACATATCAGAAAGAAGAGTAGAAGGGCTCTCCATGCGGGGTTTGACTGCAAAGTATATCATTTACTGACTCTGTGTCTCAGTTTCCGAACCTTATGCACTCAGGAATTATTGCTGGTGGTTGCTTTATAAACACAACTCTTCCTTACAAGCTAAGTATATTTTTGTACTCTACAGGTAAGAAAACAAAGTTTCAAAATAGGTTAGACTGAAAAAAATTAGTAGACTAACCCAAGAAACTAAACTTTGTATTATCCTCATAGCACTGAACATTCTATTCTATTCTATGGGATGCTGGGAATCGAACTCGGGTCGGCCCCGTGCAAGGCAAACACCCTACCCGCTGTACTATCGTTCCAGTCCCAGTTTCCAAACCTCTTAACTGAAGATGCCAATCTCCCTTTAGAGGTACTGTGAGAATTGGGAGAATACATGTAAATTAATAAGGGCATTAGCTAGCATTTAAGTGCAATGCAAACAATTTGTAGTAATTCTAACCAGGAAAATTGTATCATCACGTGAAAGTCTCTGTAAAGGTCAGATCCTCACTAGACTAACTAGACCAGGGGGGCCTATAATTTGGAAACTTGTGAGTTCTTAATCGGAAAGAAGCCCTTGTGTTGCTACTCATTTGTTGTCCAAATGCACAACTCAGGTTAAGCTGCATGTAGATTTCACGTATCAGAGATTACTATTTTCTGGGCTACTGGCAAAATACGAACACATATTGTATTTCTACGTCTGTGTGAGTGCATTAAAGTTAAGAGTGAGGGTCTCTGAGTGGTGGGAATACGTTATTTTCACTTGCCCACATTTTAAAAATTTTCTACCGTGCCTTCAGGTGAATTCCAAATGAATAAAAGATCGAGTATTTGAAAATGACAGCAAGATACCTCGTATATGTCTAAAGGGGGGAAAGCTTGCAAATTCCATACCTGTATCTGTGAATGATGGCATTGAACAGTTTTCCATCTCTCCAGCAAGTAGTGAAATTTTCACACCGAATTCCAGCATACCCTTCGGTGGCCTGCTGCGTCCACAGGAGCAATCTCTCTTTCGCAGACATATCCTCCGACTCTCCAGTAACATGGATGTCAGATATCTAAAGAACAGAAAAGTGGAAGACCATTAGAAAGGAAACTGAGCAGTAAGTTGACCAGTAAGAAAGGAATCTTGGGGCTGGAGCGGTAGCACAGCGGGCAGGGCATTTGCCTTGCACGCGGCCGACTCGGGTTCGATTCCCAGCATCCCATAGGGTCCCCCGAGCACCGCCAGGAGTAATTCCTGACTGCATGAACCAGGAGTAACCAATGTGCATTGCCGGCTGTGACGAAAGAAAGAAAGAAAGAAAGAAAGAAAGAAAGAAAGAAAGAAAGAAAGAAAGAAAGAAAGAAAGATAGATCTTAACACAAATTTAAGAACTTATTATGTACCAAGAACTTTATAAAAACAACTCTTCCTTGTAAGCTAAGTATATTTTTGTACTCTACAAGTAAAAAAACAAAGTTTCAAAATAGGTGCGACTGAAAAAAATTAGTAGACTAACCCAAGGAACTAAACTTTGTATTCTCCTCATAGCACTGAACATTCTATTCTATATCCTTTACATTATGTATTATCCTCTTGGATAAAAATACAAATACAAATACTGAAATTTTGTATTATCCATAAAGCACTGAAAATTCTGTTACCCTTTACATGTCTGAGTTCTTTGTTATTATTATTGATTCTTTGTTATTATTATTATTATTATTATTATTATTATTAACTAGAGCAGGTAGGGCATTTGCCTTGCATGCGGCTGACACGGCTGACCCAAGTTTGATTCCACCACCTCTCTCGGAGAGCCCGGCAAGCTACCGAGAGTATCTCTCCCACAGGGCAAAACCTGGCAAGCTCCCTGTGCCGTATTCAATATGCCAAACACAGTAACAAGTCTCAAAAAAATGGAGACATTACTGGGCCCAGTTGAGCAAAATCGATGAACAACGGGAGGACAGTGACAGTGACAGTGACAGTAATGTTATTGCTGTTACTCTGAGGCCAAACTCAGCTCTATTATGAACATGTTTTTAAATCATAGTGTGTCTTAATGAAAAAAATGTTTAAATATAACCATCATGGGAAAAAAGTTTCCTAAGATGAGACCAGAGTGATAGCCAATGCATGCATTTCATAAGGGATTCAAATCCAGGTTCAATTCCTGGTACTGAGTATGGTCCATATCAGGAGCAACTGCTGAGCACCAAGAAGGGAGTAGTCACTGAGAACTAATGAATATAGCCCCCCAAATTATTAATAATAATGATGATGAAACAATGAAAGAAAGTACTTTCTCAAGTTCAAATGGATGAAAAATAAACCTACTAATTAATCTAGATTACTACCTATGAAGGCAAATTTGACCCAATAGGTCACCTGATCACTTGACATCCTGTTACTGGTCGAGTTGCTTGAGTGGGCACCAGTAAAGTCTCCATTCATCCCTGTCACATGCTAGTGTACCCCAATGGCGTCTGCTCGCTCCAGGAACATGAAGAGCCTCAAATCGATCAATCAGTGTCTTGATGAAGAAGTCTGACTATCTCTTAGGTAGGGGGCCAGCGATCTTTTAACATCCCATGGAATCCAGTCGGTAACGGCTCTAGTCCAGCGGTCATCTCCAAATCGCATTACGTGTCCAGTCCATCTGATTTTCGACACCTTGGCAAACAAGACAGCGTCCCTGATTCTTGATTATTGAGGGAGGTCAGAACTCAGGATTCTTTCTCTCATTTGAGTGAAGCGTGATACTCCAAGCATAGCTCTTTCGTTTCCTCTTTGGGAGACCCGAATAGTGTTCTCATCCTGTTTTCCTAGGACCCAGGTCTCTGAGGCATATGTTAATGCAGGAAGAACAGTGGAATCAAAGAGATGTGCCCGGAGCCGGAGGTTCTTCGTCCTCTTAGCTATTTCTTCAATGCTCTAGAAGGCGTTCCAATCCACTCTCTTCCTCCATGCAACTCAGGTGCCAGGTCATTCGTCACGTTGACTTCTCGACCTAGGCACACGTAACTGTTGCATTCGGAGATGGTCGTTCCATTGAGAGTGAATGGAATGCCAGGAACGAGACCGTTTCTCATAAACATTGTGTTCATGAGATTCAGCTGCAGTCCGACCTTTCCACACTCACAGTCAAAGTCAGCCAGCATTTGTGCAGCTTGGCTAATGTTTGGTGTTATTAGAATGATGTCATCAGCGAAGCGGAGGTGGTGTAGTTGCCGACCATCTATCTTCACTCCCATTCCTTCCCATTCCAGTCGTCGCATGATGTTCTCGAGGGTGGCACTGAAGAGTTTCAGTGAAACGGTATCACCCTGCTGAATCCCTCTCTTGACATCAACGATCACTTCTTTGTAGAATGGTGAGATCCTGGTAGTGAATCTGCAATACAGCTCATGGAGGATCCTGATGCATTGAGTTTGAATGCCCTGTTTGGCTAGGGCTTCGATGACCACTTCAGTCTCAACAGAATCAAAGGCCTTTTTTAAATCAATGAACGTTAGACAGAGCAGCATCTTAAACTCCCGAGAAACCTCAAAGAGTGTGGTTACCATGTGGATATGGTCGATTGTGCTGAATCCTTTTCAGAACATGGCTTGCTCGCATGGTTGTCCTTCATCTAGTGTTCTACCAATTCTATTCAGGATGACTCGAGTGAACAGCTTTTAGATGACAGACAAAGGGCAGATCGGGTGATAGTTGCCAATGTTGTGAATGTCTCCCTTCTTGTACACTAGAACAGTCCTGCTGGTTTTCCATTGGGACGGAACCTTGCATTCAGAAAGGTAGCGTGTGAAGAGTCGAGCCAGTGTATTGATGATTACTGATGGCAGGTTCTTCAGGTGTTCGGGTCTGACCTTGTCTGGGTCAGGTGCTGTTCGCTTCTTTACTGATGAAATGGCGTGTCAGATTTCAGAAGGGAGAACATTGGGAACAACATATCCATCCTGTGGAATTTGGTATGTGTGCAGGTGGATGTGAGCAGAAGTCATGGATAATCTTCTCCATTGCCCTTCCGGAAGATGTGATAGATCCATCAGGATGTGGTGGGGCAGTCATCTTGGTCGTAGGGTTGGCAAAGGACACGCAGGTGTTGTGAATGCTTTTCCCAGCTTCTGCCATATCGGCCAACACTGATGCTCTTCTCTCTTTGAGTTCTTCCTTTATTGCTTCTCTGGACTGCTTTGAGAGCTCAGACATCCACTTACGGTTGCCTGAGGCATGCGCCAAGCCACACTGGTGAATAAGCTCAAGAGTTTTCAAAGACAGGCATTTTTTTTGTGGCTATCTCTCTCTTGGCATTCCTCGCACAATCATGGAGGTGCTGAACCAGTTGATCGTATTTCTCGTCAATGTTGTTAACGACAGCATCTTCCCATGTTGCCACAATAGTGCCAAACACATTATAAGACACTTAATACCCATCTTCGAAGATTACCGCACTATATTTGATGGAGTTCAAATATGGTTTGTACTACAGGAACACCTGCAAGGGCGATTAGATCTGCCCTAAAAGACTCTATCCATCTCAGAGAGCCTGGCAAGCTATCCGTGGCATATTCAATATGCCAAAAACAGTAAAAAACCAAAAGGTATTCTGTATAAAGAACAGAGGAAAAATAGTACCCTCTTCTGTTAATAAAATTATGAACAATCTGGCCTGAAGTCTAATTTTATCATGGGTCCTCGTTCAACTTACTCAACAAAAGACCATTTCTTACTGAATTTTCCCTACCCTTTGCTTTCAACATTCTTTTTTAATACCTCAATCATTTAGATACGCAAATAATACATAATGTAATATAAGATAAATAACAAAACAGGTCACCAGTTTGCACAATTCAGTTTCCTGAGAACCCTGATAAAGTTCCCACTTAATCTGCTGACAGTGGTATTGAGATACAAAGTGACTTGATTTGGGGTCACATGGCAATTCCAAAGCTGAGATTAACATCAACAAACAACTGTTCCCTCCCATCAGTTGAGGGTAAAAAGCCAAGGGATCAAGACGACAGGTGGCACGCAGGGACCAGGAGGTGCAAAGAAGAAGCTGGGCACAAGACCCAGGGATTTCCAAGTCATTTTGCCACAGGAAAATAAAATCTTCAAGTCACAAGACTGGGCTCCAGCCTTGGCGGCTAGTACTCTGGCTGCGGATAATTCATTTCATATCTATGAGTCAACTTCCTAGTCAATAAATTAGAAAGGCGGAGGTGGAAGCAGATACTGTTTAACTGCAAGTGCAACACCAAAATCAGAGGTCAAAATACACAGAACAAATAATCAACTGTAAGGAGAGAATAAAATACCCGGGATGAGCCTAGAGAATGCTTTTTCCATGAACACTGATGGGTTTAAGCTGGAAATTCCCTATTCTTTTTCTTCTGGCTGTGCCAATATTCGGGGACAGTCCAGGGACACGGGTGAAGAAAGTGTAGTGGTCAAAGCCCATGGCAGGCCTGGAGAACCCAACCCCAGCCCTTGGGGACAGCGGCAGGGGCCACACCCCACACCCGTTCTCAGGAGCCTCGGCCTGGCCTTGCCATGTGGTACTCCATTCTCAGCCTTGCCTGAGTCGCTCCTGGACAAACAACAGTGACTCTAAGTGAAACAAAGCCTGTCACCTTCATCATCTTTCGGGTAGAGAGAGAACTTCTCTCATGTAGGACTTAAGAGATACACAGCAAAGTAGGGGACAAAGGCAACTGAGTTAGAGGAAGGAGGCGTGGAAAAGGAAGTGCTTTGGGATCTTTGGGGGAAGGAGATCGGTACAGTTGGGATGGGTGTGCTTCTTGGAATTAGGTGCAAGGGAAACCATTATTAACACTATTCTACACCACAAAAACTTGTTCCATTAAAAAAAATAATTAACCAGGGTTGAAGAAATAGTGCACTTGTCTTGCACACAGCTGACCACAGTTCGATCCCCGGCACCCTGTATGGTCCCCAGAGCCCCACCAGGAGTGACCTCTGAGCACGGAACCAGGAGTAAGCTCTGAATACTGCCAGGTGTGCCTCCACAAAAGAATTAACCATCTTTCATAGAACTGCACACAAATTTCCAAAGCATGATTTAATCACTTAATCACTTAACTTCCCGTTAGTCATCTATTTGCTCGAGCAGGCGCCAGTAACGTCTCCATTTGTCCCTGTCGCGTGCTAGTGTAGCCCAATGGCATCTGTTCGCTCCGGGAACATGAAGGGCCTCAAACCGATTGTTCATGATCTTGATGAAGAAGTCTGACCATCTGGTAGGTGGGCGGCCACGCGGTCTTTTGACATCCCGTGGAATCCAGTCGGTAACAGCTCTAGTCCAGCGGTCGTCTTTAAATCTCATTACGTGACCAGCCCATCTGATTTTCGACACCTTGGCAAACGAGACAGCATCCCTGATTCTTGATCGTCGACGGATGTCAGAACTCCGGATTCTTTTTCTCACTTGAGTGAAACGTGATATTCCAAGCATAGCTCTTTCAATTCCTCTTTGGGAGACCCGAATAGCATTCTCATCCTGTTTGCGTAGGGCCCAGGTCTCTGAGGCATATGTTAATGCAGGAAGAACAGTGGAATCAAAGAGATGTGCCCAGAGCCGGAGGTTCTTCGTCCTCTTAGCTATTTCTTCGACGTTCTTGAAGGCGTTCCAAGCCGCTCTCTTCCTCCTGTGCAGCTCAGGTGCCAGGTCATTTGTCATGTTGACTTCTCGACCTAGGTACACATAGCTGTTGCATTCGGAGATGGTCGTTTCGTTGAGAGTGAATGGGGCATCAGGAACGAGGCTGATTAACCAGTAACTACAACTGGTCTCATTCACCTGACCCTGAAGCATGATTTAAAAAAAAAAAAAACTATGTGCCTGAACACATTACACAGTATTCATACTAAGGCTTTTTGTTGTTGTTGTTTTAATGGTGTGTAGGGAGAACATAAAAATCTCCAATATTCTTCCCTCCAACAAATCAAGCTCTATCAGATCAGAGTAGAGCAAGCCCTGGCATAGTGAGACTAGAGAGACGCAAAAACTTAACTTTATTATTCTCTCAATTGTTTTCCAGTAAAGATATATAAAAATAAAATAAAATAAAAATGGTTTTATATGTTTATTTGTTTGGGGGTCACATCTGGCGGTGCCAAGGTGAGGATGGGGAGGAAGGCTACTCTGGCTTCTGTGTTAACTCATCACTCCAAGTGGTACCCAGGGAACGATTTGGTGCCAGAGATCAAGTCCGGGCCTCCCACATGCAAAGATGTGCTCAGTCCCTGGAGGTAACTCCCTGGCCTAAAATTCTTTAAATGTGCTGCTTCAAAGTCACCAAAATCTATGGAAAAAAAATGGGTGTACAGTGACCTACCCAGGAAGAAGCTGTGGAAAATAAAAAGTTGAACCTCTAGGCAAAATTTTACAACTTCTTAGTCTACAAAATACAAAACAACGGCTTTGGGAATCATAATTATAAAGCAGGTACCACACAGGTTGTGTTTATAACTATACAGAGCAAAGGGAGACGGGTTGGGGGTGGCACTATTTTTCTGCTGGATCAAGAACATTCCATGCCTGTCCAGTCACAGACAGGCATCTCCATTAACAGGGAAAGTCAGTACTTCCAGCACTACATGGAACCAGCTGAAGTTTGCATGTGCACAGTATGTAACCAGAGGAGGGATAGCTAAGGATAAGGAGACTAGAAATCTGAAAATGAACTAAATGCTAACCAAGAAGAAAAACATGTATAAAGTTTTCAAAAGATTGTTAGTTTCAATTTTATCCCATTGGTTTCAATATGACAGATTTTAGTCACATACAATACTCCTTACTGAGACACATGTACACTATTTTAATTGAAAATTTCCAGATCCATACACAAGAGCCAGAGAGGTAATACAGGATGTAAGGTGCTTGCCTCACAGGCAGCTGTCTTGGTTCAATCTCCAGCAGTTTGATCAGAGAGCTAGGAATAAACCCTGAGCATCACTGGGCATCACGGTCACGGTCCTCCCGTTGTTCATCGATTTGCTCGAGCGGGCCCAGTAACGTCTCCATCGTGAGACTTGTTACTGTGTTTGGCATATCGAAAACGTCACGGGGAGCTTGCCAGGCTCTGCCGTGAGGGCGAGATACTCTCGGTAGCTTGCCGGGCTCTCCGAGAGGGGCAGAGGAATCGAACTCGGGTCGGTCATGTTGGCTGCATGCAAGGCAGACGCCCTACCGCTGTGCTATCCCTCCGGCCCATCACTGGGGAAGAAGAAAGAAAGAAAGAAAGAAAGAAAGAAAGAAAGAAAGAAAGAAAGAAAGAAAGAAAGAAAGAGAGAGAGAGAGGGAGGGAGGGAGGGAGGGAGGGAGGGAGGGAGGAAGAAGAAGAAGAAGAAGAAGAAGAAGAAGAAGAAGAAAAGGAAGAGGAAAAGGAGGAGGAGGAGGAGGAAAAAGAAGAAGAAGAAGAAGAAGAAGAAGAAGAAGAAGAAGAAGAAGAAGAAGAAGAAGAAGAAGAGGAAGAGGAAAAGGAGGAGGAGGAGGAAAAGGAGGAAGAGGAAGAGGAGGAGGAGGAGGAGGAAGAGGAAGAAGAAGAAGAAGAAGAAGAACAACAACAACAACAACAACAGCAACAACCAATTCCTTACTCAATTCTGCCTGAATTCAAATGCCAACTCCAAACAGTTAACGGGATGATTACCTTGAGGTGTCTATACAACCCTAGAAAATATTCTCTTCCTCACTTGGACTTTTTTCTTTTCTCTGTTTTGGAGGAGATTCCTCGTACGTGGCACCCAGAAGTCCCGGATATTATTCCATGTTATTATTAGCCAGGTGGGTCAGCAGCTCAGTGCGAGGGCCTGAGGCTGCAGCGTTGCTTGGGTCTTGCAGTTGCAGCGATCAATAGGGCTACCCCCAGCCCTGTCAAGGGGCTTTCAGGGCTCTGCCCAGTGACACTGAGGTGCCCTGTGAGGCCGAGATCCAAATCAGAGTCAGGCACACGGTAACCCCTCTCCTTTCCACCTCACTTCTGAGACTTAAATGATGACATCATACATCCTCCCCGATTAACGGGTTGTAAAGTTTCGGAAACCAAAGAGTACAGTCGGTAAGGCACTTTCCCTTGCATGCAGCTGACTCGGGTTCAATTCCCGACATCCCAGATGGTCCCCTGAGCACCATCAGAAGTAATTCCTGAGTACAGAGCCATGGGCTGGAGCGATAGCACAGCGGGTAGGGCATTCGCCTTACAAGCGGCCAACACGGTCGACCCGAGTTTGATTCCTCCGCCCCTCTCGGAGAGCCCGGCAAGCTACCGAGAGTATCCGATATGCCAGACACAGTAACAACAAAGTCTCCAATGGAGACGTTACTGGGCCCGCTCGAGCAAATCGACGATCAACGGGAGGGCCTTTACCTTTACCTTTACCTTTTACAGAGCCATGAGTAACTTAAGTGTGCAAAGTATGCAACCCCTTCAAAACAACAACAAAAACCCAAAAACAAACAAACAAAAACAAGGTTATAAAGTTTAGATAAAATAGGTCATCCCAAGCACTTAGCATAGAGCATTTAGAAGACTATAAATATGAATTCGACTTGTATCAGCAGTAGACTGCTGTTTAAAGTCGTCTCACCATCAGGCTGCCAATTAGTATCAAACACAAACAGAATACTGTCTACCAGAGTTCCTTTAGGAAACTTGACGCCCTCATGCTTTATGTCCAGATCATCGCTGGCCACCAACCAAATCCAAGCTCTTCCTGTCACTGAGCCTCTCATGCCCTTATTTCATCTCTGCCTCGTCTCTCCTGACCCAGCTTGCCACCACTTTCGAACTTGCCAGATATATCTCTTCCGTGGTGAGCAAAAGCTCTTACACCTCCAGCACCCTCCAGAACTTCTGCCTTTCTCTCGGGCTCCAGGTTTTCCCTCCTAAGGTAACTCAAGGTCCAGACCACGAGCCAGGCCAGTGCTCTCTAATTCCCCCCCCCCCCCCCCACACACACACACACAGTACAGAGCCAAGAGTCTTCAATCTCCTTTGCATTGTAAGAAAGCCTCACTGTCTCACAGTCCAAGTCACTTTGGCTCTACCAGATTCCTCTTTGTAAAAGTACTCCAGTATATCCCAAATTTTGGGTACTGAGCCGAGTGAATCCCTGTCTCCACCTGGCCCCCCATCCTCCCAGTGTGAGTGTCTCTCCTGTCAGTCACCCACAACTGCTACTCAAATGGAACTAGTCAGCTCAGATTATCTCCCTTCTGACAGCCATTTCCTGCTCTTCCAGCACTGTTCCTGCCCAAACTGTAGCTAAACCAATTAGCACTAAATCGACAGCTCCCCATTTGTCTCAGAACATCCAACTCAGACTCTGAGTCCTCTTCTTTTCCTCCTCCTCTTTCTGGCCTGTCCCATATGATTTCTCACTTCAACCAATAGCCTCGACTCCCTGGCACCCCTCCTTGTTCTTTTTGTTTGTTTGTTTTAATTTTTTTTTATTCTAATGAATCACCAAGAAATACAGTTATAGACTTACAAACTTGCATGATTACGTTTCGGTCGTACAATGTTCAAGTACCCATCCCTCCACCCATGCCTATTCTCCACCACCAAGGTTCCCGGCATCCCTCCCTCCACCCCCACCCCCCCATCTCCCCACCTCTACGGCAGGTACATTCCCTCTTACTCTCTCTCTCTCTCCTTTTGGGTCACACCCTTGTTCTTACTTTGCAACCACACAGCTAACTTCACCCCTGGTCAAGTTGGCTCTAGATATTCCCTACTCTCGCTCTATGGTATGAAGCTCTACGAAAGGAAACCACACGACCACATACATACATGGCTACCACCACAAATCCCAGCGCTGCAATCTCTCGTAGGTAATCTGTGAAGATTAGCAATCTTATTTTGGGTTCTAATTAGCCACTTTTCCTGCCCCAACCCCACCTGCAATTCTTCAACTTTGCCTAAAACTCCCTACACCATTCAACTTCTCATGTATGTTTAGCAATCACTGATTTTTTTTTTCCTTCTTCAGAGGAAACCATAACAAGACTAAGACTCCTTCACTATCATGTTTGTGGCCTACAAATAGTGCTCCTTCTCCCACATCCCGGGGGTCTCCCTCGATCAATTATCTTCTCTTACCTGGGTCTTTGTTCTCATACTTTAAGTACCCAATTTCTTTCCATCCTAAAATAAACTTCATAACTCAATTCCCTCTTCCCTCTGACTCACTCTCTCCTCTCTCCTTCAGTAAAGTAACTCAGAAAAAAATGTGTTAAAAAAAAACATTATCTTGGGGCTGGAGCAATAGCACAGCGGGTAGGGCGTTTGCCTTGCACGTGGCCGACCCGGGTTCAATCCCAGGTCCCCTGAGCACCGCCAGGAGGAACCCCTGTGCATCGCCAAGTATGACACACACACACACACACACACACACACACACACACACAACATTATCTTTACTTAACCTGTTGTGTTTTGTTTTCTGTTGCAATCCACTTCCACTAAAACTTAGTCAAATGACATGATGATTAGCTAAGGAAGCATTATGATACTTTGCCAGTCATGAAGGAAATCAGATATCCTATAAAACATCATCACATCACAGGAGGGTACAAAAAGAGGCAGGTCACATGGAACTAAAGGGGTAATCATTGTGAGGAATCATCAAGTGCCTCCTCCTCCACAATCACTTAATCACTTAACTTCCCGTTAGTCGTCGATTTGCTCGAGCGGGCGCCAGTAACGTCTCCATTTGTCCCTGTCGCGTGCTAGTGTAGCCCAATGGTATCTGTTCGCTCCGGGAACATGAAGAGCCTCAAACCGATCATTCATGATCTTGACGAAGAAGTCTGACCATCAGGAAGGTGGGCGGCCACGCGGTCTCTTGACATCCCGTGGAATCCAATCAGTAACAGCTCTAGTCCAACGGTCGTCTTTAAATCTCATTACGTGACCAGCCCATCTGATTTTCGACACCTTGGCAATTGTCGTACCATATTTGATAGGGTTCAAATATGGTAACACCTACAAGGGTGATTAGAGGTCACCCCAAAAGCCTCTATACCTCTCGGAAAGACTGGCAAGCTACCGAGAGTATTCCGCCCGCACGGAAGAGCCTGGCAAGCTATCCGCTGTGTATTCGATATGCCAAAACCAGTAACTACAACTGGTCTCATTCACCTCATTCACCTCCTCCACAAATACAATAAAAATGCTCACTTGTACCATCCCCAGACCTTGGCTATATGCTGATGGCACTAACAATCTAATGATAGAAAAACAACATGAAGATGAGTTCGAGGTCTGTATTTCAATTCCTGCATTTTCTACTCTTAATCTCTCTGAAGCATCTCTCATGGTGGCTCTTTCCTCCCTGGCTTCCTTAATGACAATCCTGGTCCCCCCCGTCACCCCAACTCTCTCGACATTTCTTCTCACAGCCTCTGTCTTCTCTCTCCCACTGGACAATCTCAGCTCCAACTCATCGAAGCTTTAACTTCACACTCGTGAGCACAAGTCCCACACAAACTGTACCTTTAAATGAATTCAAGGCCTCTATAGACCAACTCTCTCATGCACTCTTTTGCTGAAACAGTGAAATGAACATTAATGGACACTTTAAATGAGCCAATTATGCTTAAATATTCCCAGAGTTCTCTCTTTAAACCTCACAACATGCAATACCATTGTACAAATGGTTAAGGGACAAAGAGTTATATGACTTGCTTTAGTTACACAAGGTCTACCTAGGTCGAGAGGTCAACATGACAAATGACCTGGCACCCGAGCTGCGCAGGAGGAAGAGAGCGGCTTGGAACGCCTTCAAGAACATCGAAGAAATAGCTAAGAGGACGAAGAACCTCCGGCTCTGGGCACATCTCTTTGATTCCACTGTTCTTTCTGCATTAACATATGCCTCAGAGACCTGGGCCCTATGCAAACAGGATGAGAACGCTATTCAGGTCTCCCAAAGAAGAATAGAAAGAGCTATGCTTGGAATATCACGTTTCACTCAAATGAGAGAACGAATCCGGAGTTCTGACATCCGTCGATGATCAAGGATCAGGGACGCTGTCTCATTTGCCAAGGTGTCGAAAATCAGATGGGCTGGTCACGTAATGAGATTTAAAGACGACCGTTGGACTAGAGCTGTTACTGATTGGATTCCACGGGATGTCAAGAGACCGCGTGGCCGCCCACCTACCAGATGGTCAGACTTCTTCGTCAAGATCATGAACGATCGGTTTGAGGCCCTTCATGTTCCCGGAGCGAACAGATGCCATTGGGCTACACTAGCACGCGACAGGGACAAATGGAGACGTTACTGGCGCCCGCTCGAGCAAATCGACTACTAACGGGAAGTTAAGTGATTAAGTGAAGTTACACAAACTACTAACAAGCAAAGTGAAATCTGAACTTGAATCTATCTGTGCTTAAGCACCATATTCCATATCACAGTGTCACAATCTCGTCAAACTACCTGAATTTCTCTCCATTCTGCTCTTCCTTTTGTACTCCTGTCTCAGAGAGAGTCCCCCTTCTTCTTTCATTCCATGCTCAACCCTATCCCACAACCAAAAACCCTTGAGTCCATCCTTGAATCCTTTTCCTCAGGCTGAGTCATTCTTACACAGCCTTCTGGATCCTCCCTAGCCTTCAACGGGAGGGCCTTTACCTTTATTACCTTTACCTTTACCCAAACTCCAGCTACAAAACACGACTTCTAAAATTTCCTCAATACAAATGTCTTTCCATGGTTGGAAATACCCTGGAATCCCCAGCTAATTCAATCACCAGTGTCTGTGTGGGGCGATCCACCCATTCTCTGGTTCCACAGCACATAGAGCCAGGACATCAGCCCAAGCCGTGCATCATCACTGTCTGTGGATGGATCCACTCTCCTCCTAACACTTGAGCAAACATATGTACCACAACAATGTGCTCTTCTCTTTACTTTGAACTTTTTGGCACACGGGAGTAGCCACCCAGTAAATGATGAATGAACTTTCTGCTGAATGAAGACTCCATGGACTGAGTTACCTGGGGCACACATATTCATTCATTCGTGGTCATTCAAACCAGGATATCCTTGATCAATTCTGCTTTATAATGTTTAAGATTCCATACTAGGAGGAGAAGCTTTATTACATGCAGTGGCTATGCAAAGATCAACCAACAAAACTCATCCATCGACTCAACCTAAGGGTCTTATTTACTTCATATTTACACAACAGAAATGACTACACTCTTTGAAAAGATCTGACAGCATTTTTCGAAAAAAAGAAAAAAAAGAAAAATGTTTTGATAGTGTGAAAATGACCAGAATCAGGCTGGCAGGATAGTATGAAGGGTTAGGAGTCTGTCCTGCATACAACCAACACAAGTTTAATCCCTGGCACTGTGTATAGTCTCCTGAAAACTAGCCAAGAGTGTGCCCTGAGCACCTCTAGGTGTATCTTAAAAGTCAAAACTAAAAAAAGATCACAAGTAGTAGTCTCCTAGCCCACGGGAAGTATGATGAAAGATATTAAGCATCTTTCATTTGAATAAATACATTGAATAAATACATTTGAATAAAGTGTCTTTTGATGACAAGACCAAATGAACTTCAATGCCAATCTCAATGGTGTCTTTTAAGGAAGCATCGTTAATAGGTCTAATTTGGCTCAGCAAAGTCTCTACCTTCTATAAGTGACCCTTACTGTTGGAAAGCTGAGGATGGTAAGAACTGCCATGCCCTAGTCTGACTGTTGGGGGCTTTCTACTCTACTTAGAACAAAATTAATATTTTGGCTTATTTTCTTCCATTTTTAAAACAAGTCCAATTATCTTTTCCAGTCTTATCTCTCAGTGAAAATTTTCAGTAGTTTACCACAGATTCTGATTACATTTCCTCTAACTTGTTATTAAATCCTGATCAATTGCTACACAAAAGTGATATGATTTGTCAAAGCAAATTAACCGAAGTATTAGATTTATGGGCTGGAGCGATAGCACAGTGGGTAGGGCGTTTGCATGCGGTCAACCCGGGTTCGATTCCTCCGTCACTCTCAGAGAGCCCAGCAAGCTACCAAAGAGTATTCCACCCGCACTGCAGAGCCTGGTAAGCTCCCCGTGGCATATTCAATATGCCAAAAACAATAATAACAAGTCTCACAATGGAGACGTTACTGGTGCCCGCTCGAGCAAATCGATGAACAACGAGAAGACAGTGATACAGTGCTATTATATTTATATACACTAAGTAGACTGACCAAATCTTTATTTCACTTGAATTACAGAGGAAGTTTATTTCTTCTCCATAGAGTTAAACCTAGAATGTGTTGGTACGAATACATGATGACAGCAAGAAAAGGTAAGACACCTTTTACCACCATCCTTGTTATATATATTCCTCCTCCAAGATAGTCTAAACTATAAGTCAGGGAAAAAAGAATCTGCAGGTTGCATATCAAGTGTCACGGTCACGGTCACGGTCACAGTCATCCCGTTGTTCATCGATTTGCTCGAGCGGGTCCAGTAACGTCTCCATCGTGAGACTTGTTGTTACTGTGTTTGGCATATCGAATGCGTCACGGGGAGCTTGCCAGGCTTTGCTGTGCGGGCCAGATACTCTCAGTAGCTTGCCAGCCTCTTCGAGAGGGGCGGAGGAATCGAACTCCGGTCAGCCAGGCTGGCCGCGTGTTAGGCAAACGCCCTACCCGCTGTGCTATCACTCCAACCTATCAAGTGTCAATATTTTCTAAAACCCTGATGAAAGCTAGCTTACAGAGAATGGTCTGGCTATAGCAATACCAATAAGGAGTGACCAAAACTGCCTGACCATGTTAAATTCTAATTAATTGGTCTTACTCCTAAGAAAACAAATGCTCAGAAAATCTACCCATTTGCTGCAACTTAGATAGAACTGAAATATATCATGTGAGGTGAAGTGAGTCAGAAGGACAAATACCGGATGACCCCACTTATCTGTGGTCTACAGAAGAATAACAGGAAATGGGACTGCATATTCTCAGAGGGGAGATGCCCAAGGGCACTTGACCCTGGAGCACAGAACCGAGAAGGCCAGGAAAGAACA
Source organism: Sorex fumeus (assembly GCF_029834395.1). NCBI lineage: Eukaryota > Metazoa > Chordata > Mammalia > Eulipotyphla > Soricidae > Sorex > Sorex fumeus. Next base: position 264,299 of record NW_026606298.1, on the reverse strand, counting down.
GAAACGAGTGGGAAATCAGAAGAGAGGAAAGAACAGTATGGGGTAAGGTCAGAGACCTCAAGCACGTCAACAATGTAGAGATGAGGTCTACGTACATATGTAAACTGTAGAGCCAACAATACTTTAAGGATGAAATCCAAACGACAAATATAAAATGTAAAAATGCTGCCATCAAAGAGGCAGATGGTGGGGGGGCAGATTCTGGGGACATTGTTCAAAGTAAGACAACGGTGGTTGGACTGGTGTAGGAACACAGTATGCCTGAAATCCGGCTAATGTAAACCCAACGATGTAAACTCAACCACGTAAACCAAAGTACCTATTACCTAGCAAAATAAAATTACTTTTAAAAAAGAAAAGAACGGGGCTGGAGCGATAGCACAGCAGGTAGGGTGTTTGCCTTGCATGCGGCCGGCCCGGGTTCAATTCCCAGCATCCCATATGGTACCCTGCATACCGCCAGGAGTAATTTCTGAGTGCAGAGCCAGGAGTATCCCTTGTGCATCGCCAAGAGTGATCCTCCCCCCACAAAAAAAGAAAGAAAATCTAACCATTTGTATAGAAAGTTCTCAAACCCATGCAAATTAGAAATCAGACTGGTGGCTATGTTCTTCACAAATCATTCTGAGCCCTCTAGGCATTAAAAACAAAGTAATAGATCTTTACAGCAGCGATAGCACAGCGGTAGGGCGTTTGCCTTGCATGCAGCCAACATGGATGACCTGAGTTCGATTCCTCCATCCCTCTCAGAGAGCCCGGCAAGCTACCGAGAGTATCTCGCCCGCACAGCAGAGCCTGATAAGCCACCCGTGATGTATTCGATATGCCAGACACAGTAACAACAAAGTCTCCAATGGAGACGTTACTGGGCCCGCTCGAGCAAATCGACGAACAACGGGAGGGCCTTCACCTTTACCTTTACAGCACACAGCCACAGAGAAGAAATGCCGCTGGGCGGCTCCACAGCTCCTGGAGAAGGCACCAGGTCCCTAAAAGAGCCGAGATCACCGGGAAGTCCCAGATGGGGTAAGTGCCGCATCCCACCTCCTCCAGATGGAACCTTGGTGACCATGAGCCTCTACAAGCATAGCTCGAGTATGCGGGAACCAGGACTTTTACTCCAAACTGTGCAGCCGCCTATGCGGCATCTCCCTATATACAAAGTGATCAATGGAAAGTAAATCATCCAACGTTTCTCCCTGAAAATCAGGCTTAACTCTTATACAAACCACAACACCCAAGAGGAGAGAGAGAACAAAAGGGAATGCCCTGCCACAAAGACAGGGTGGGATTGGGGGGGTGTGAGGGGGGAGGGATACTGGGATCCGTGGTGGTGGGAAATGGGCACTGGTGGAGGGATGGGTATTCAAAATAAATTAATTAATAAAAAAAAAAGTAATAGATACTCATAGACTTGCAAGTTATTCACATCATCCAGCATCCTGGAAATGGAGAACAAAGAAGCTACAATTCGTATTCCTTCATTTCAAACAAGCAAAATCAAAACTGAGATTTAAAAACTGAAAACTAAGCTCAGCTGAAAAATAAAATTGCCAATAACAACAAAGGAACCAGATTCTTTCCCCGCTTTGGCCCTTGTCTCTTCCAGATGACCTCTACCCTCACAAAGAACACTAATATTTTTCTACATGTTTTCCCTTCGCCCTCTTGGCAGAGCTGAGAAAACATTCCATGATTGAAACTTAACAATCATAAGAAGGCCAGGGACTGTGGACGAGGTTCGAGGCAGGGTGCTGGCATACAGGTAGGGAGACCTCAGACACGGGAAGCAAAGCCTGACCTCATCTCATCTCCCGACATATGCCTGTTCACAGTTAGCTGGGGATAAATTTTATTTCAACATGTCGGTCTGATCAAACGCCTTACCAATAAAGTCTTTCTGTAAATATCTCCAAAGGAGACAAAAGTCTCAAGAAGTAGTTGAAAGATACAGGGAACACCTGAAAACAGAACTTTTGCTTCTACAATATGGGTCACGGTCACGGTCACGGTCCTCCCGTTGTTCATCAATTTGCTCGAGCGGGCCCAGTAACGTCTCTATAGTAAGACTTGTCGTTACTGTGTTTGGCACGTCGAATATGTCACAGGGAGCTTGCCAGGCTTTGCCGTGCAGGCAAGATACTCTCGGTAGCTTGCCAGGCTCTCCGAGAGGGGTGGAGAAATCGAACCCGGCTGGCTGGGCTGGCTGCGTGCGAGGCAAACGGCCTACCGCTGTGCTATCGCTCCAGCCCCTACAATATGGGAGAGAGACAAAAACAAAAACAAAAACAGTGATGGAGCTCTCAATGCATAAAGGATAAATGACTCGAACTCCACCATGTGCTGGCCCTACCTTGCCAAGTACCCTTCTGCTCTCTCTCTCTCTCTCTCTCTCTCTCTCTCTCTCTCTAATATATATATATATATATATATATATATATATTTCCCTAGAGAAGATTAGAAGCATTTAATAATAGATAGATTAACTGCCTCAAGTTGGTATTTTTTTTAAAAAAACAAAAAAGGGGATTATAACCCTATAATCCTAATTCTCTTTTCCTACCATCAACAACTGAGCTGAGGGGCTAGAGCGATCGTACATCGGGTAGGGCGTTTGCCTTGCACACAGCCGACCCAAATTCAATCCCCGGCATCCCATATGGTTCCCCCAGCACTGCCAGGAGTAATTCCTGAGCGCAGAGCCAGGAGTAAGCTCTGAGCATCGCTGGGTGTGACCCAAAAAGAAAACAAAAAAACACTGAGCTAACAATTATTTTTGGTCTCTAGGCAAGAAGTTCACAAACTTATTTGGCTTACTGACCCCTTTCCAGGGAGGAAAAAAAAATCATTCAGCAACCCTCCCACCAACTGCCCACCAAAAATCTTCTTTTAGAAGATTTAGAAAACAAGCAGGAAGTGTCCCCCAATTGTACCTAAGGCTATGACTGCCCATCCCCCCTTGGTTTCTCCAATGTCCCCCAAGGGGGAGAATAGCCCAGTTTGGGAAACAGTGATCTAAGATACTTTCAAGCTTAGATGTCAAAGACATATTTTAAGACTCAGTCAAAATTTAGGCCTAGAGTAGTAATGGGCTCAAGAATTATTCCTTCTGAAACTAACCCTCAGCACCTAGGTTCCAACTAGTTTCACTGGACCAAGACGTGACCTCTTTTCAACTTTCCAGAGTCCAATTTGCTCTTTACTCTGTGATCACAGAGTCCAGCTTGGTCTTGACTGACCTGACAAACTCCAGCCATTCTCCTCCTAGTCTACGACTGACCATCTGAGCTACAAAAGGCATGAACTCCAAACTGCAAGAAGCACATGCTCCTGCTTTCCTGGGGTCTCCATTCAACTGCTTCTCTCCTTGGAACATTCTCTCCATCCTCTGCTCTAAACGGCACATATTAAAAGCTCATTAACTATTTGCTGATTAAGAGGAAGGAAGGAAATGAGAAACACGTTTTCTGCTTTCATTCAGTATGAATGAGTCTGCACTGGCCATAGAAACCTTATTATTTTAGAAAAGTAAATGTTTCCCATTAGCCAAAACTTTTCAATAATAACAATAACAGCATACAAAAGCATCCCAGAGCAAGCAGAAGAATCGAGAAAATTCAATGATTTCCCGTAAAATACGGCACATTTTATAATGTGTATATTTTACATTGAGAGCCCAGTTGGTGAGTCTGAATTTCATCTGAATTATTTTTTTATAAAACAATTTTATAAATCCAGGAAATAAATCTGCTTACTTGAATGTGTTGGCAGAAATTTAGAAATGACTGGCAACCGTAAAGAAAGCCAAGTTACAAGCCTTAGCAACACTGAGGTTAAGTAGCTATAGCAGAAAAAAAAAGATTTTTTAATTAAAAAACACTGTAGAAAGTGGACATAGAATATAGCTTCAACAACAAAAAGGGAGAATAACACCCAGGAATGGCTGAGATTAGTACCAGGAATTTTGCTCCATGACTGGAAGGCCAGCCACACATGCTAGGTGAAAAAGAAGCTCAGATAGAGAAGAGAGCCCCAAATAAAGGGTGTTGTGAGGACCCTCCCAGGGTGGGAGAAGCATGCTAAAAGTAGTCTATAGACCAAACATGATTGCCACTCAAGGCCTCTCTTGCGAAACACAGTACCCAATAGAAGAGAGAGAGAACAAGGGGGAATGCCCTGCCACAGAGGCAGGGTGGGATGGGGAGGATGAGGGTGGGAGGGATACTGGGATCTGTGGTGGTGGGAAATGGGCACTGGTGGAGGGATGGGTACTTGATCATTGTATAACTGAGACCCAAGCACAAAAATTTATAAGTCTATAACTGTACCTCATGGTGTTTCACTAATAAAAAAAATTTAATAAAATAAAACAAAAGATGACTACCAAAAAAAAAAGAATATAGCTTCAAATGTCTCTTGAATGAAAGAAAACAAGCCAACGTATGCCTTCTCACGGCATAGTCATTTCATTCACAGTTTACGGCTAAAATGACCCAACTGCTAGATCCATTTCGACTGCCTTACTGTCTTAGTCAGCTGAGCTGCAAATGTGAAAGTCCTCAGAGCAAAGTCAATGCCACCAGACAACTGGGCGACAGGATCACCCTATTTTTACAGATGTTGTCATGGTTCTGCTATGCACCAAGTATACGAAAATGGCCAGCTCCAAACCTGAGTCAGATTTTCCCTTAAAAGACTACTCATATTCTGTAATGTGCATATTTAACATCTCTGTATAAGGCAACCTTTATTTTAAAACCTCTAAAATTAATTCTTGAAAAGACTAGAGAATTTCATCAAATTTATTATCTAAGTAATTTACGTGCAAATCTAACTTAGGAAAAGGCAACATCTTTGAGGGTAAATGTTTAGCTAAATATTAGCTAAAAGTTTTAGCCTAAAGGAGGCTATAAAGGGCCTGAGTCCAGGAAAAAAGGAGCTGGCTTTACATAAGGCCAATCCCAGTCGGATTCTCTAGCACCTTCTGGAGTGAACCCTGAGCACAGAGCCAGGAACAGCCCCTGAGCACGCCGGGTACACCCCCAGCCCCAATAAATAGGCTAGAAATGCAAAGGAGGGTTAAGGAAATGAGAACTCAAACAGAACAGATCTGCTTGGTGGGCGATTCCTGTGTTTCACTGGTGAACAACGGAGCCTTTAAAGGAGCGGATAGGTCTCGGGTCTCAACATGTTTGCCAGAGGTCTATGAATGGAAGTCAGTTCCTAAATTAAGTTCCGGATCTGCCAGGAGAGTGAGAATTCCTCCCTATTAGGGAAAAAAAAAACTATGCTAATAATTCACACTAAAGTTTCCTCCATACCAGCATCCACAGCGGGGGGGTCCCATTCAGTGCACCCCCACTCACTACTGGGAGAATGGCCAAACCCGGACGGCTCACAGTGAAAGGCTGCAGGAACTGACATTAGGGACTTCCATGTTAGTATCGGCTCCACATGGAACAGGCATATTGAGCAGGATATCCGGGTTTATCTTTAACCTAGCTGAGACAAGCACTGGCATACGTTCTGGAAGGCATGGAAAAGCAGAAGAAGAAGCAACAGTCCAAGACCATAAAAGGCAAAGTTCCCAAAAGGGGCAAAAGAAGTCACGTAGAGTAACCTGAGTTTATAGGAAGGGTTGCAAGGAAGGAATAAACCAATCAGGAAAAAGAAAAACACGACCCTAGGGTCCTGGGAGGGAGCCAATCCAAGGCACGAAGGTCTGAACCCAAGTAAGAAGATAAACACCTACAGTGAAATGGGGTCGCCCCCTGTGCAGGGGACCCTGGTCGTCTACTACGTGTGCTTTGCGCGAATACAGAAACTTCTTCGCTCCCATTTTGACTGTGTCTCACTCCTCAGATCACAGACCCTAACAATGGAAGGGCCTCTCCCAGATTGGTCTCAGCCCCTACCATCAAGGCTCTTTCACTAGCACTCCTCAGACTACAGGGCAAAGCCAGTGATACAAAGAACATTCCATATTCGCGGAAGAAGAGAAAATCCTGGATATCTCGCATGGCCAGATGTCGGAGCTCCTGAAATTTTTCCTCACCAGACTAGACTCGCCAAATAGCAGATGGATCTCTGCCATTAAATTTGTGTCTTTCTCTTCCATCAGCTACTCCCACCCCTACCCCTGAAATGTACCCACCATGAGGTGTCGATAACCACGATGAACTTCAAGGACTGTTTTCTGTTCCAACAGGTTGATAAAACCTTCAGCTACTTATGGCATTCGGGACATAGTCATCACACTGTCTGACACATGATCAAGGATTCAACAGCTATTTGTGGAGCACATTTGGTGAACCGAGTTGGGGTGAAGGGGTTGTGGGAAAGTTGCCGGCCTGCACTGTTTCCTTGGGATATTTCAATCACAAAGAAGGGGAAGACATACTCTGCTCAAAATTTTCAACACTTATAGAGCTCAACTATGTGATGGACCAATTAAAGATGTTTTCTCTTCTCTACGTACGACAAGAGAAGCTACAAAGCATTTTGCAGCCTAGGAAGTCTTTTCAACATCTATTACTTCATTGATCCTCAAATAAATAAATAAATAAATAAATAAATAAAGCAAGCACATCTACTTGGCAGATGTGAAAAAATAAGACTGGATTATGAGTGTTCTGAAGTGAAAATCTCATAAATTTTCTTTTTTTTTTAATATACCTAATCGATAGTGATAGTCCCAACAGAGCTTTTTGTATCAATGAACCAATGCTTTTTTTCTGTTTTTGTTTTGCTTTGAGCACCAGTGATGCTCAAAGCTTACCCTGATTCTACATTCAGGAATCATTCCTGGCAGGGCTCTCCAGACGGGATAGGGCACCGGGGATCAAACCCAGGACAGCCACATGCAAGGCAAACCTGCTATCCACTGTATTGTTGCTCAGGGCCCAAACCATTGCTTTGTAATAGAAGAGAAAAACTGATTTAAGGGGCACACACTGAACACAGAAATGACAGCTAATCAGACGTTCTTCCCTACAGAAAAGTCCCTATTTTAGTTCAGAAGTTTAAACGAAGATCACCAAAGGAATTTAAATATATCCGTTTATTTTGTTTAAACAAACAACCCCAAAAAAAGTTCATGTTTTGCGAGAATTCAGAGAGTGATAAGAACAAAAGCAGCAAGATGGAAAAGGTGAGTCTCAAAATTCTTCTCCCATCCTCCTGTCTTACTAATTGCTCCAAGAATAAAAGTTTAACAGAGAGGAAGATTGGTGGAGAACTGTGGAGGCTAATGACTGAGTTTAATTCCCGACTCCACTAAAAGCTAACCCCCTAACTCCTCTGAATTTTGGTTTCCTTCATGCACTGCACTTCATTAAGAGACTAATTAGGCCCTGGGTTTAGCAGTGTCTACTCCTCGAAGAGTGGAGGTAACTGTGTTAAAGAGTGAGTATCATTGCTCAAACTCTTTTATCGACATCTTTTCATAATAGAGTTAGGCAAAACCAAATTCCCTATCAAAGCTACCAGCATGGACAAATATTTCCAAGCCAAGATGTTTGCCCATAAAGGAAATCTTTTTGAAGATGTTTTAACTATTTGGGCAGAAACAAATGTAATCAACACATTTTTACTGTCTGCTTCCAAGTTTAAAATATATGTGTAAATGCTCCACAAAATATTTTTTAAGTGCAAAAATTTAAAAAAAAATTCTGAAACTTCTGTCTAGTTAAAAATGCCCTCACTGAAAGTGCTGGAGAGTAAAATCAAAAAGAACAGCAAAAAAAGAATAAAGCCCAAGTGCTAACAGTTACCTCGGGCAAATGTTCATTTTTTTCTTACTTAAATCCTGGGGTAAATTAATTGAGAACAAATATTTTTTTTTGCACGGGAAAAAACTTTGAAACTTCATTTCACTAAAAATACATTAAGGCTACTACAGACCCGAACTGTGTGCCATTATTTTATGACTGAATTTGATCAATTAAGAAATCCAAATGGAGGGAGCTGGAGCGATAGCACAGCGGGGAGGGCGTTTGCCTTGCACACGGCCAAGCCGGGTTCGATTCTCAGCATCTCATATGGTCCCCTGAGCACCGCCAGGAGTAATTTCTGAGTGCAAAACCAGGAATAACCCCTGTGCATCACTGGGTGTGACCCAAAAAGAAATCCAAATGGAAAAAAAAACATCAGTCAAGGTATTTTCATTCAAAAAGATTAAATATTTACCAAAGACATAAACTAACTAGCTATAAACCAAGTGGCCTTTGGGGTCACAGAGATATATCGCTCAAGGGGCTGGACCACGTGCCTTGCTGATGCGCCCAGAGCCGGCTCCCAGTGGTAACATACTCCTACCCCTCTGCATTCACAAGTGGCCCTAGTGGTCCTCAGCATCTCTGGCCTGAGCAGCAGAACATCTGGTTCTTAGCGCTGAACTATCTGGTCCAGCTGACCACAAGAGTGCTAGGAGTGGCCTCCAGGACCCTGAGGAATCCTTGGAAGCTTCCCCTCAAAAGACAAAGATTTTCTGTGAGTCTTTGAATTTGTTAAAACTTCTATAGCCTTAAAAATATTTAAAAATAAAATATATATTCAATGGGGAAAAAAATCTCAATTATTGCAATAAAAAAAAACTTCTACATTCATAAAAAAAAAACACCGTGGTTCAGGAAAGAAATTTTCAATGTTGTATTTCAGTAAGCTTGAAAATGAATGTATTCCTCACATTCGGAAATGCCCCTTAATTTTTTGTAGTCTCAATGTACGAGTCAATTCATAATCATTAGTTAATTCTTCACAGGGGGCACTATCTAAATTGCGCAAAAATTCCTCTGAAACTCCTAATTTCTCCTCCTTCTTCCTCGGCTTCTTTAACTCCACTATTTACTGACTAAGTGATAATGTAAAAGATAAAAAGGAACATAAGATTTTCACCAAAGGATAAACAGGAACATAAATCACTGTCACTGTATCACTGTCCTCCCGTTGTTCATCAATTTGTTCAGGCGGGCCCAGTAACATTGTGAAACTTGTTGTTACTGTGTTTGGCATATCGAATACGTCACAGGTAGCTTGCTCGGCTTTGCCGTGCGGGCGAGATATTCTCACTAGCTTGCAGGGCTCTCCGAGAGGGGCAGAGAAATCAAACTCAGATCAGCCATGAAGACCATGTGCAAGGCAAACGCCCTACCCGCTGTGCTATCACTCCAGGCCTGGAACATAAAACTTTTCATTATACAGCTAGAAAGTAAAATGGGAAATTATTTTGAGGGGTGCCTCTCCAGCAGTGCTCAGAGGCTGGGGGCTAAAGTCTGTTCAGCCGTTGGGTGTTTGGGGACACCAAAGGCTGCAGCCGTCAGAGTTCAAAGGCCACCAGGGCCACGCTGGGTGCTGCTCAGGATTCCTGGGGTACCAACGGATCACATAGGCAAGGTCCTTTCGCATTCTTGCTCTGGTCCTCAAAATTTAAATTATTCGTGTCCATCCCCAGATCAACCTTTGCAGGTTTATTTTCAGGTCATATATTTTCAGAAATAAACCTCAGGATAAGAGCCATGGTTCCCATCAATTGCTGTGGACCAAATGATGAAATACAGTGTACACAAAAAGGTTATCTTTTACGTATCTGATTTAGTTTAGTTTTTTGATTATCACGTTGATTATCACGTCACGGTCCTCCTGTTATTCGTCGATTTGCTCGAGCGGACCCAGTAACAGCTTCATCGTGAGACTTGTTGTTACTGTGTTTGGCATATCGAATACGTCACGGGGAGCTTGCCAGGCTCTGCCGCGCGGGTGAGGGACTTTCAGTAACTTGCCGGGCTCTCCAAGAGGGGCGGAGGAATCGATCCTGGCTCGGCCAGGCCTGCTGCACACAAGGCAAACGCCCTATCTCTGTGCTATCGCTCCAGCCCGATTAATGTATAACAGGTTGGTAATAGAATAAAGGTAATGAAGGATGGGAGAAAGAAAGAAAATACTTAACAAAAACAGCTATATACGGAGATTCATAAACGTTTCAAACTGGAAATGGGAAAAAGTGAGTAACTCATGTCAGTTCAATTTGGGTCAGGAAGATAGTTTAAGAGCTAGAGTGTATGCTTCTCCCTGGCGCCAACAAGTCCTCACCTGAGCACCAAGCAAAGAGAAGTCCCTAAGTATCATTGGGTGACGCTCACTTCCTCCCACCCCAAACAAACAAACAAAACAGTTTAGTTGGTAGTTTATTATGGGTCAAATTCAAGCTGTTCTACTGACTAGGCAAGTGATTTCAGCAAATTACTTGACTTTCCTTAGGCTCGATTTCCATATCTGTAAAGTGGAGCCAATAAGAGACTTACTTCAGAGGCTTGCTCTGATTGTATTGTATTGATGTACTGATGTATTGATGTATTGTATTGATGTATTGTATTGATGCAGCACTGTCCTCCCGTTGTTCGTCGATTTGCTCAAGCGGGCTCAGTAACGTCTCCAGCATTCAGCATTCAGACCTGCTTTCTAAGCACAATCAGTCCTGCTTATTATTATTATTTAGTGTGTTTTTAAGACACATGTCAAGGTGCGTAAAACATATGCAATGTCGCAGCACTCTTTACAATATCCAGAATCTGAAAAATTTGAGTGCCCAAGAACAATACATTATTTTGTAAAATAATGTATTAATGGAATTCCTAACCATATAATGGGATTAAGCAGGTTATAACAGCAGCAGCAGTAGTAACAATGATGGTCACAGTAGTGTCATGATCTAGTCCAACAGATTGCTTTCCTAGAAAATGAATCTAAGATCTACATCTGCAGTGTGGTCTGCAGGTATAAAAAGGTTGAAGTATACTGGAGTGCTGGAGCGATAGCACAGCAGGTAGGGCATCTGCCTTGCATGCAGCCGACCTGGGTTCGAGTCCCAGTATCCCATATGGTCCCCCAAGCACTGCCAGGGGTGATTCCTGAGTGCAGAGCCAGGAGTAACCCCTGTGCACTGCCAGGTGTGACCACACACCCCCCCCCCCCGCCAAAAAAAAAAAAGGTTGAAGTATACTGATCTAGAGAAATAAAGGCTGTTCAAATTACAAAGCTTTTGGCAAGAGCTTGACGAGCATTCAGACCTGCTTTCTAAGCACAATCAGTCCTGCTTATTATTATTATTCAGTGTGTTTTTAAGACACATGTCAAGGTGCGTAAAACATATGCAATGTCGCAGCACTCTTTACAATATCCAGAATCTGAAAAATTTGAGTGCCCAAGAACAGATGACTGGTTAAAGAAACTTTGGTACATCTACACAATGGAGTACTATGTAGCTGTCAGAAAGGATGAAGTCATGAAATTTACATACAAGTGGTACTACATGGAAAGTATCATGCTAAGTGAAATGAGTCAGAAAGGGAGGGATAGACATAGAAAGATTGCATTCATCTGGGGGGACATAAAGCAACAAAACGGGAGACTAACACCCAGGAATGGCTGAGATTAGTACCAGGAATTTTGCTCCATGACTTGAAGGCCAGCCACATGTGCTAGGTAAAAAGGAAGCTCAGATAGAGAAGAGAGCACCAAATAAAGGGTGTTGTGAAGACCCTCCCAGGGTGGGAGAGACATGCTAAAAGTAGTCTATAGACCAAACATGATTGCCACTCAATGCCTCTCTTGCAAAACACAGTACCCAAAAGAAGAGAGAGAGAACAAGGGGGAATGCCCTGACACAGAGGCAGGATGGAACGGGGGGGATGGGGGTGGGAGGGATGCTGGGACCCGTGGTGGTGGAGGATGGGCGCTGTTGGTGGAATGGGTACTCGATCATTGTATAACTGAAATCCAAGCACAAAAATATGCAAGTCTACAACTGTACATCATGGTGTTTCACTAATAAAAATCAATAAAAAAAAAAAACATATGCAATGTTCTCTCCAGTCCACTAGAAGACATTCTGGAACAAATTAGCTTTAGGATGAGATATGTTCAATAAAATATTTCACAAGCTAATAGTGCAAGAACGACTTGAAGTCACACTTAAAGAAGCATCTGTGACTCCTCCCTGTTCCCTCTCCTCCCCCTGCTCTAATTTACTTGAATCAAAGAGAGACAGTCAAGCACCTGTGGGCTTTATTTCTTGTTTGTTTTTGTTTTGTTTAAGCTCCTCAGAAGACAGGTGTGACCTGCTAGAGAATGAATGACTGGGGAAAAAAAGCATCACTTTGATGAGATCAAGGTGGGAGTATGATCCTTTGCAGAATAAAAACTCAAGGGCAATGGACTTGAAAGCATACACAGGTTTACAAAAATAAGGTGACATACTGAACTAGGTGTGCCCCAAACATGACCTGCCTTTGTCACTTCTGTTTATGTGATTATCTTTCATGGATAAGCATTAAGAATCACGACAAACATCCACCCCTGCTCTGAACTCACAACTGCTGCAGAATTTTGACAATTGATCTGTCAGATACCATTACAGGGTTTAGCTTGTTAATCCCATTAACTGGGTTGCCTTCGGATATTACGTAACATCCAAGTTCTTCACTGTACAAGAAAGGAACAATTTTGCCTATTCGATCCAGTTGTTAGGATGATCAAAGGTGACAATACGTCTGAAAGCATCTTTTCCGATTCTAAAGCAATTTAAGACACTTTCCTCATTAACGTATTAGCCTAACAAATAAGTTACATGTTTATGCGATTTAAAGGAGGTAGTCGAGGAAGGTATGACAGAGCCTTGAAGGTCGCTCTAGTTCATCCTAGGAGCGGAAGGATCTAAAGAGAAGGGAAACTGATCATCTCGACTAAGAATTTCACAAGGCCGTGGAAATCAAACCAGAGGCTGAACTCAGTCTAAATTGAAGATCATCCCAAGGCACTGTTCACCATTGTATTGTACCCTACTGTTTGGAAGGTAACCCAGAAGGCTCCAAGCCCCAAATAACTGCCTAAAAGTAAAAACAGATCTAAAAAAGAAGACCAAATAAAGGGTGGGGTGGGGGATGGGAGTGATACTGGGATCCGTGGTGGTGGAGAATGGGCACTGGTGGAGGGATGGGTGTTGGATCATTGTACAATTGAAACCCAAGCACAAAAATCTGTAAGTCTACAACTGTACTTCAGGGTGTTTCACGAATAAAAATTTAATTAAATAAATAAATAAATAAAAATTTAAGAAATAAATAAATAAGAAGACAAGGGAAAAGCCCTTGAAAGAACCAATTAAAATAATGCTGGTTACCAGCCATTTCTGAGTAAAATACTCATGAGGGGCTGAATCTGCACCCAAGGCTACAGTGAAGAAAGAGATGCAAAATAAATAGTTCTTTCGATTCATTATCTAACCAAAAGATAATTAAGTAAACAAAGGTAAACATCTCACAGGAAATGGAATGAAAATCCTAAGAGGAGAGCCTAGCTGTTGTTTTTTTGTTGTTGTTGTTACAATGAACAGTCTTTATCCGGATTAGAGAGAAGCAAGATATCAGACTCACCAAATACAAAAGTACTTAAGTCAGTCAAATTTTACCTAGAAGATATGCTCTCCTTAACTATCTCCATATCATAAATAACTTAACTCATCTTATCAGCAGACTTATTCTTATTTTCACAAATTTAAATTGAAAAGACATAAAATTCTTGCCATAAGAATAATACAGAAGGGGGAACCACTTAGGAAACAGATGAAAGATTTTCCACTAATGAAAAATGCAGGTTTATCTGAAACCAAACTATGCAACAATCAGTAGTCAAATGTGTGTCCAACATGACAGAGTGTTTGCATTTTTTAAAAAAACGTAAGCCAAGTACACATTCCCCCTACTGAGAGCAGCATATTCCATACTGGAGCGATTTGCTAGATTAAGGGGGGGGGGGGGGCTGGAGGAGGGCATTTAACAACACTATTAGCAATAATTTATGCAGAATTTATAATTTAGACTTGAGCATCCCAAGACATACCAAATGATGCCACATAGAAACGTGCGCTGCTTTCAGATAGCAACGAAACCTGCATTTTCCCTTTCAGACTGACTTTCTGCCAGACCTACATAGGTAATAACAAAGAGTAGATATTTTCTTTTAAAAACGGAACCCCCGTCAAATGTAAACAGAACAGCTGACATAATACTGGCAAGGTGTGGTGTGCATACAAACAGGAACATGTGCAGAACTCAGCTGCTTTAGGTCAATAATGAGTGTAAACACCAGTTCCAATAAAATTTTTGATTACCCATCACCGTGCAAATGATTTCTGCCCAAGGGTATGATGACCTCTGCCAGGTCATCATAATATCACCTACACCTTTGACGGCCACACTTTTTTGCTAAAAGACAAAGGAGGAATAGCCTAAGGAAAAGGCCATCAACTCTTAATCAATAACATGTAAATTACAGGCTGTTTGTCAATGGATTTCTTAGATAAATAATTAAACAGTCATTTACATTTGAACAACAAGTAAAATACTCAGGGGTAAAAAAAAAAAAAAAGATCTAAAGCCAATAAAGAATAAAGATCTCAACTTCCTGGCAGCCTGTGTCATAATCAAATTCTCACGATGCTCACATGATTTCTGATTACAGACCAGGGCTGGGAAATAATTCAAGTAACCAGGAAACAGAATAAATCTGGGTGATTTCACCTGCTCCCCGATCACAACCCACACAAACGGAATTGAAATATTAGTGAATTCTTATAATGAAGTATGAAAAAGAACCAGAAAGATGCTTTTCAATATTTTGATGAGCAGATGAGTTTTAACTGGTAATTACTTTGCATCTTCCCTACATTTGCCTGGAAACTATTGTGACAATGGTCTTCTGGTATAACTTTTACCCACATAAAGACTGTTTCCTAAGAAAACTCAAGAACTTCGAAAGATTAAATAATGTCCTTCTGAGTCTCCCAGTAATAGCAAAAATGTGTGTTAGGGAATTAAAGTGTCATGCAAGAATGCCAGTAGATTAAAACAGTAAATAATAATCAAACCAAAGGCTATAAATGAAATACACCAAAAAGTCCAATCCTACACAAACTCCTAGGAAAATAGTATTTAGAAAGATCAGCATGGAACTCAGGCAGAGATGCGTCCCTGGAGTACTTAGAGACTCTCCCTCCAACTCCACATTTCAACTTACCTCTCTTCCATCTGTGACCTTGCAGGCAGAAGACACATTAATACAGACAGAAAGACACCTCCTTTTTTTGAAATGAAAATGGGGCGCTGCCCGAGAGCCAGAACTATCAGAGCCCTGTTTTTCCTGACCATTGCTCCAACTCTTTGAGCAGCACTTGGGAGAAAACCTACTCTTTTCAAATGATCTCTCCTGGTCGTGGTGAACAGAAGTTAAGCTGACTGCCTTTCGGAAAGAAAAACCATCGGTTTTCCTCTGGAATGTGATTTGCCTCGTGTTGACATCGTCTAAGGACTTCTTCCCTTGAGCACAATATGGAGTGCCTTTTTCTGAAATCCTTCCATCCAGTTCACTCCGTTTTACTGCTGTTTCACTCTCTCCAGCAGGAGAAAAGTCCCCAGACTGGAGCCCAGGGCTTGCAGCCCTGGGCAGGGATGTCTGTGTAACACTGTCATCTCCAAATTCTGTCTTCTGCTGCTGAATATCATCTTCCAGACTGAGGTTCGGGGTAACAGAATCCTCCGGTACCAGTCTCCCAGATAAAAGAGCTGGCTGTTCTTCTGAGGGCTGAATACCATTCTTCTTCTCCCCTTCCTTTTCACTGTGTAGCTCTCCTGATTCTGTGTCGGCAGTGATTCTCTTGATCGGTTTTCTTTGGAAGTATCTTCTTCCAGGAGGGCACTTTTCAGGGCGCAAAGGAGCTTGGGCAGGATCTACACACCGTTCTTCCTTCTCTGCTCGCACACATCCACAGAGATTCCCCATTTGATTTGCAGGGGTCACGGTTCCACAGAAGCACTCATTTCAAAATCCAGCAGCGAGTTAGATCTTCCTGAATTGCATCCAAAAACTCCACTCTGGCTTCTGAGTCCTCGGACTCCCTGACCATCCTCTTCAGCATGAGGCCATTTTGCTTATGAGAAAGGCTCACACAAGAAATGCCATGGCATCTTGCCCAGCTGGGTCCCTGTGTCTCATTAGACACCGCGGCTTATTTCTGGCCACCAATCGTCTGAGGCAAACAGTACAGCTCACTGTCAAATTACGACACACTGACGACTTTTCAAGGCAATTGCTTAGCTTTATTGTCCGAGACCATTCCGACCCTCATTTAACTTTCAGTTTTCTGAAAGGCAGTTGTACTTCCCAAGTTTGCATTAACCTTTGAAACTACTGTTCGCAAAACAAGTGTGATAGCAAACAGAAAGCAGTGCTAGCAAGACATATTCTGCAAAGGATCTTTCAAATGTGGTGTTAAAATGCCTCTCTGAAACTTAGATTGGAGAGTCTCTACCATAACAACTTTTCTTTAGAAAACACTGATCTCCTTCGGTGTTTGGAAAAATCAGATTAAATTTTGTTAAAACTCAATTAAAACAGCATTTTTTAAAAAGGGTGGTTCATTATCATTGGCTAAAAGTCAATAACGCCCTAATAAAATGTATCTACATATTTTTCAGTGATTTAAATATAGCTTGTGTTTTCAAACAGCACAACTCTTGAAGACATTTCTATTATCTGATCATTAGGAATTTCATATAAGCAAATAGAAAATCTTTATGACTTTAGAGCACTCAGCCAAAAGAACTGTGCAATTTTTATACGTGCAGTTAACCTATATGTTCATTTTTGTTTGGGGGTGGGAGGTGTCACACCTGGTTGTACTCAGGGTTAACTCCTTGCTCTGTGCTCAGGAATCATTCCTGGCAGTATTTGGGAAGACCATAAGCTTCGCCAGGAAAGCGATCTAAGTCAGCTGCATGCAAGGGATGAGTCTTACCTGCTATACTATCTCTCCGGCCCCTTTACGTTAACTTTTATTATTACACCCTAGTTAAATATTATGAAGTTTTACTAGGGCTGTGTTATAAAACTAATAAATCCGTATGGAGACTGATTATCGGAGATACACATACTTCTAACATTGAGTCACAGCGACATGGTCAAAGGGAAATACATGGCATGACAAGACTTCGCAGAAATCATTTGACCAATAGCGTCGATAACTGCCTTCCTCTAGGTAGTTGTTAAGTTGGTCAAAAGGTAGAAATTTTCATCTTTCAATGACACACTTGCGTTACAGATGCTGTTGCCGACGCTTGTCAGTAAGAAGACGCACACTGAGATTTTCCTGAATTATTTAAAGAAGAAAGTCAACATTCTCCAGTGGCACAAACTGAAGATGCAGGGAGGCATGCAGAAGACCAAAACAAAGTGTCAGGTTTGTTGACTGCATTTTGTTTGCTCTTTTTCCTTTGGATCTGGGGACCATGTGGTACCAAGGAAACAAGCTTAGGGCTTCACACCGTGCGAGGCACGTGTTCTACCACTGAGTGAAGTGTTCTACCCACTTTTCCTGGTGCTTTCACTAGTGATGGAGTATCACGCGAGAGAATTTAGGGTTTAATGGATCACTGTCACTGTCACTGTCCTCCCATTATTCATCGATTTTTTCGAGCGGGCCCAGTAACGTCTCCATCGTGAGACTTGTTGTTACTGTGTTTGGCATATCGAATACATCACAGGTAGCTTGACAGGCTCTGCCGTGCGGGCGAGATGCTCTCGGTAGCTTGTTGGGCTCTCCGAGAGGAGGGGAGGAATCGAACTTGGGTCAGCCATGTCGACCGCATGCAAGGCAAACAAACGCCCATGGATACAAATTTCTAACAGAGGATAGTCAATGACTTGAACCCCACCTACTCCCCCTTCAAGCCTTGCCGAACTGGGCAGATCACCATCTGTCCCCTTTTGGGCCAATCTCTCTCCTGGAAACAGCCCAGCCTCTGGAAGCAGGCAATATCTTAAAAACTCACCATCTCTATCTCAAATATTAATGAAACTATCCCTTATCCTCTTAACACCTTCCTGATTCCAGCAAAGCAAACCCTCATCGATAGCCCTCCTTTCCTTCCTACTGCAATGGACTCAGCTCGAAATTAGTCCACTTCTGTGAGCATTTTCCCAACAGAACAACACACCTCATAATTTTAGCAAACGAGAACAAATGGCACATTTACTGCGATGATAACGTTAACTTTCAGGGTGGCTCACTAGAAAGGGATTCAATATGCCATACCCCTACAAATACTTTAAAAATAAATGAACAGAGGGCCTGGGGAGAGTTTGGCAGCAAGAAACTCCCGCCTTAAAAGGCTGCAAGTTTGATCCTGGCACTACCTACATGCACCAAGACCACTTCCAGCACATCTACTGTCAGGGACCTCTGGAACCCCCAGAGAACAGACAATTACTAGCAAGCACACGGATGGTCCAAGTCCTAGTGCATGGATGTGGAAGCACCACAGAGATCCCCAACGAGCCCTATAACCCTACAACTAGAAAGTGTCCAAGCACCACAATTAAAAGAGTAAGACTCCCAGCCAGGACCAAATTACCTGCACACACATGATGTCCCTAGCAAGTACCACAACCAAGTATGTGAGATCCCCTCCCCCCAAATCAGCACAACAGCAGCAAAAGGAAGCAAGGGGGAAATATCACAAAAACAAAACTTGAAAACTCAACTGGTCTTCTTGACATCACTTCCCTTACTTCTGCAAAGTATACTTAAAGAGAAGAAAGAAAGAAAGAAAGAAAGAAAGAAAGAAAGAAAGAAAGAAAGAAAAAGAAAGAAAGAAAGAAACCCAGTCACACTGCATGAGGGTAATTTACCACTCCTATAAATAGTCTGATATCTTGGCACCACCAGTAAAACTCTAATTTTTTTTTTGCGTTTACATTTTTTTATTTTTTTTTTTATTAGTGAAACACCATGAGGTACAGTTGTAGATTTACAAATTTTTGTGCTTGGGTTTCGATTATACAATGATCAGATACCCATCCCTCCACCAGTGCCCATTTTCCACCACCATGGATAATATCCCTCCCACCCCCATCCCCCCATCCCCCCTGTCTCTGTGGCAGGGAAATCCCCTGTGTTCTCTCTCTCCTTTTGGGTGTTGTGGTCTGCAAAAGAGGCATTGAGTGGCAAACATGTTCAGTCCATAGTCTACTTTCGACATGCATCTCCCCTCCTGGGAGGATCCTCCTAACACCCTTTATTTGGTGCTCCCTTCTCTATCTGAGCTGCCCTTTCCCCTAGAGTGCCTGGCTGGCCTCTAAGCTATGGAGTAATCCTCCTGGTGCTGATCTCAGCTATTCTTGGGTATTAATCTCATATTTTGTTACTTTATATCCCCCAGATGAATGCAATCTTTCTATGTCTATCCCTCTCTTTCTGACTCATTTCACTTAGCATGATACTTTCCATGTGTAAAACTCTAATTTTAAGGTGTCCTAGCACTGAGAAAATTTTATTTAAATAAAAAGGTACATTTCCGTCTTACCAAAATACTGATTCATTCCCTGAAAGCTTCTGATAGGACTTTTAGATAATGATGATGAGTTAGCAGTAAATAATATCTAAGAATTCGAATTCTAAAATACACTGAATGACCAAATGATGGCCATCCAATACCTCTGTTGCAAACCACAACACCCATAAGGAGAAAGAGAGCCACTAGAAAAGGGAATGCCCTGCCACAGAGGTGTGTGTGTGTGGGGGGGGGGGGGGGAATACCTAGATCATTGGTGGTGGAGAATGGGCATTGGTGGAGGGATGGGTACTCGATCATTGTATGACTGAAATGTAAGCATGAAAGTTCTTAAGTCTGTAACTGTACCCCACGGTGATTCATTAAAAATAAAATTTTTAAAAAATATACTGGATTCCCTAATATAGATCACAGGATAGTAGTCGGAGCAAAACTTGTCTTGGTCCTTCTGGGACTGATGCTCCCCCCTCCTAAAGACACCTGAACCCAGAGAATCTTTTATAGATATCTTCTGAAACGCCTTTTGCTTTGAACTTCCTAAAAATCGAGGTCATTCTCAGCCAGGTATTTACAGTCTCCTCTGGTGAGTGCCAATTTTTGCTCCCAGTAGCTTGGCAGGGTCTTCTCCAGGGTCCCCAATGTCCTTCCTCTAAACAAACCTGTCTACCTGTGGCACGGTAGCACTGATTGCACTGTCCTCCCACGGTCACGGTCATGGTCCTCCCGTTGTTCATCAATTTGCTCGAGCCGGCCCAGTAACGTCTCCATCTTGAGACTTGTTACTGTGTTTGGCATATCGATTATGTCATGGGTAGCTTGCCAGGCTTTGCCATGCGGGCGAGATACTCTTGGTATCTTGCTCTCC
Organism: Sorex fumeus; assembly: GCF_029834395.1. NCBI lineage: Eukaryota > Metazoa > Chordata > Mammalia > Eulipotyphla > Soricidae > Sorex > Sorex fumeus. The sequence continues at coordinate 244,031 of NW_026606298.1, read as the reverse complement.
GAGAGGGGTGAAGGAATCGAACAAGGCTGGACCGGGCCCAATGTTCATCAATTTGCTCAAGCGGGCCCAGTAACATCTCCATTGTGGGATTTGTTGTTACTGTTTTTCACATATTGAATACACCATGGGGAGCTTGCCAGCTCTGCCATGCGGGCAGGATACTCTCGGTAGCTTGCCGGGCTCTCCGAAAGAGAAGGAGGAATCGAACCCGGGTCGGCCACATGCAAGGCAAATGCCCTACCAGTTGTGCTATCACTCCAGCCCAACTACCTGTATTCAGTGTGAATTTTATGCGTGCCAGGGGCATTTCAATTCCTTTCTACTTCAAATTCTCCAACCTTGGTTTCATCAATGCCACATTTTCTTGGTGGTTCTTCCACCTCTCCGTATGTTCCTTCTCTATCTCCTCAGATCTTCCTCCTGCATGACAGGCCTTGGCCAAATTTCTAGCCATAGCTCTTAATTCCTCTCCATTTATGCTCCTGTATACTCCAAAACCACTCGCCTTCTGAGAGAGGCAAAAACGCTTGTATTCAATTAACTCACGCGTTTGTTTTTTTGTACCCTTGACTTTTGAGTTCTGCTTTCACCTAAATGATCACTTGACGGGTGTACAAGACGGCTCAGGAGGCCTGAACACACCCAGAAAGTCTTTCTGCTTCCCCTTTACCATCATCCCCATTGCTCACAGTGCCTGTTGTTTGGGGACTTCTTTGTTGTTATTGTTCCAATTTTGCTACTATCATCCATGTTAAAAATATTTAGCCGGGGCTGGAGTGATAGCACGGCAGGGAGGGCGTTTGCCTTACACGCGGACGACCCAGGTTTGATTCCCAGCATCCCATATGGTCCCTTGAGCACCACCAGGAGTGATTCCTGAGTGCAGAGCCAGGAGGAACCCCTGTCCATCGCTGGGTGTGACCCCAAAAGAAAAAAAAATTAAAATTAAAATAAAAAATATTTAGTCATAACAAAAACAAACACTGTCCTCCCGTTGTTCATCAGTTTTCTAGAATGGGCCCAGTAACGTCTCCATTTTTTTGAGACTTGCCGTTACTGTGTTTGGCATACTGAATACATCACCGGTAGCTTGCCTGGCTTTGCCATGCGGAGGAGATACTCTCGGTAGCTTGCCGGGCTCTCCGAGAGGGGCGGAAGAATCGAACGCGGCTCAGCCAGGCTGGCTGTGCGCAAGGCAAATGCCCTACCGCTGTGCTATCGCTCCATCTCTAAAAATACTTAATCACAGTCAATAATGGAAAAGAATAATACCTTAGACCAAGGGGCTCATAGGGTCTAAAGGACTCTAAGGAAGACATAGAATGGCACTTTGGTAATAGGTGTCATGTGGTAACACTGCATTCCTAAAACATATAAATATTTATACTCAATAGTATTTCTGTCAAAAAAATGAACTGTGTCAGAGACAAAAAAATAGTTCAATAGACGCAATTATGCAAGAGATCCGGGCCCCATCCCCAGCACCACATGGTCCCCAGAGCACTCCCAGAAGCCTCAACGGGCACAGAACACTTTGGGTCTGCCCCAAACACCAATAAAAAAAAAGCTTTGTCATGTTTAATCATTCTCCTTCATCCTCAAGGCCTGGTCGCCACGCATCTTCCGCCCTTCCTCAAAATGAAAACTCTTCAAGTTTTCACTCCATCTGTGTTGTAACCTTTATCAATCTATTCCAAGGTCACCACCTCTCTCTCACAAAGGCCTAGGCTCATTTTAATCTATTTTACAGAGGATTGGATTCCGTTTTCTAAAACATTGTTTTTAGGCTGAGAGTGCTTCAAAGACTTATGCAATGCCCTCACAGTCATAGATGAGTTAGTGATGGATGACTCTTAGCTTTGGCCTCTCCAAATCCCGGGGGTTTCCCACTGCCCCATAGTGATCTTAACTCTGACATGAAGAACCCAGACAGCCTCATCGGTTGTAGGGAAAATTAAGGTTTATAGGGGAAATAATAGTCCTGGAATTTATTTGGGAATAGAATAAACATGACAGATATGGAGAGTTATAATTAGAGTCTAGATAGTCTTTCCTAGGTAAGTAAGCAGTTGAGCACAAGTTGTCAAATAACAAACACTGTCCTCCCGTTGTTCATCGATTTTGCTTGAGCGGGTCCAGTAACGTCTCCATTTTTTGAGACTTGTTACTGTGTTTGGCATATTGAATACGTCACGGTAGCTTGCCAGGCTTTGCTGTGCGGGTGAGACACTCTTGGTAGCTTGCTGGGCTCTCCAAGAGGGGCGGAGGAATCAAACCCGGCTCAGTCGGGCTGGCTGTGCGCAAGGCAAATGCCCTACCACTGTGCTATCGCTCCAGCCTGCAAAAGTTGTAGCAGTAGGAAATTTAAGGAAGTTAACTAAGTAGCCCCAGGTACCAGAAGACCCAGGTATGAATAAGGCAGGTTGCAGCCTTAGGTAATAAAGGTGAAATGTCCACTTAATCTGGGCTACTGGTGACAGGGAAGTCAGTAACAGTAACAGGAGAATAACCCCAAGGGTAAATGGGTTCTTATTATTGGAGGATCTCATCCTTATGCAACTGAAGATGATCCTATACATTAACTAATTCAGCACAGGATTTGAGCATGGAACCAGACCTTTGCTGAATTGGTTGAGGACTAAGTAGAACTGGCCAAAAAGCTTAGTTCACTTGGAGTTCTTTAGCAGTGTTTCAGGGGTTCTTTGATTTGCCCCACGTGGATCAGATGGGTAACTTTCAGAATAGGTGGAACTGCCTGAATATAGGGAATTCTGATGGAACCAGGAACCACCTGCATCATTACTGACAGAGCCAATGAGGTTGCCATGTCTGGGTTCTTCGTGTCAGGGTTAAGATCATTGTGGGGCAGTGGGAAACAGTGCCACGCGACATCTTATTATCTCATTCCTACTTTGGACAGACTGGCAGGTTACCGAATGTAGCCTGCCCACACGGCAGAGTCTGGCAAACTCCCCGTGGCGTACCCAATATGCCAAATACCAGTAACAATGATGGATCTCATTCTCCTAAAGAGCCTTGAATATAATCTCAGGGCTAGGATGAAGGAGACGTTACTGGGGCCTGCTCGAGGCAATCGACGAATAACAGGATGATTTGTGATTGTGATTTGTGGGAAACACCCGGGATTTGGAAAGGGCCAGAGCTAAGTTTCATCACTAACTCATCCATGACTGTGATGGCATTGCTTAAGTCTCTGAACCACTCTGAGCCTAAAAAATAATGTTTTAGGAAACTGGAATCTACAATTCTATGTAAAGTAGACTGAAATGAGCCTAAGCCTTTGTTAGACGAGTCAATAATTAAAATAACAAGTAAGTCTGCCCAAGATTTAGTTCCAAACTTGAGCTTCTAGGGCTGAAGAAGGAGTACAACAAGTAGGCTGTTTGCTTTGCTGAACCAAATTCGATTCCTGGCACCTGACACAGTCCCCCAAACCTCGCCAGGAGTGCAGGACCCGAAGGAAGCCCTGAGCACAGCCAGGTGTAGCGAAAAGAAACAAAAACAAAACTTCTGCTCTTTTTGAACAAGCAAACTGTCCCGTCCTCCCCTGAGGCCCAATCTTCTGCCAGTCACTCAGGCTTGTGCCGGGCTCGCCCACAGGGTGAGGCTCTGTGGGACACACAACACTGTCTCGGCAAGCAAACCCTTGAAAAGCTAGCACCCACCTGAAACCAAAAAAAAAAAAAAAATGACTTTTCCTAAATGAATCATTTTACAAACATCCAAATCAGTCCCCAGTTGACACAGATTTGTTAAGCGATACCTAGGTAATACACGGGCATTCAGTCCCCTCAAATCTAGCTGGAAAAACACATGGCTACAGAAAATACCAATACTTCTAAGACAAGATCGTCAAGATCGTGCTTTGTGATAGTTCTACTGCCATCTAGTGTCGATTCGTAGAAGACAGTTTGTGTAAATCAGAAATAATCAATGAAAACCGTTCTAAGCAAGAACTAAGACCAAAGAAATTTTGTGTCTAAATCCGGTAACGGTGTCCCGTAAACAAAAGAAACATCTAAGTTCAATACAAAGAAATCTCTGCATTACCATTCTAAGATTATGAATATGATTACAAGCACTATTAAAAACATATACATTATAGAAAATCGAAAGAAAACAGAAACTAAAAATCACACACCTAGATTTGTAACAACAGAAACCAGGGCAAAGATACAGATACAATATGTTACTTGAAACAACTCAAACAGTAATAGTATGTCTTATACGTATTTTTTTCCATAGTACACGAATACCTAATTCACCCTTCATATGATCCACTTGAAAACTTGCAATGAGGAAGGTAAATGAAAAGGCAATTAAGAAAATGTGATCTTACCTGGAAGTGCAAAATTATTGTCCATATTAATCCCAAGGTCAATTTTGGATTTCCATCTGTTATGTCATCATTTCTGATGTTCACCAATTTCACCTGTTATTTTTTAAAAAAAAAATTTTTTAAAACCAGCACATGAGTTAGCCTCATCTATATAAAAGCAATTTGAAATTGTAAAAGATAAGAATCAGTCACTTAAATACCAGTTATATTCAAAATATTTTCTTATTTTCTAAATTCATTTTAGTTGGCAAATTATAAAGTAATTGCAAAGGAGAAATGGGTATTATTTTTATAATCTCGTTTGTTAAAAAATATAATCTATGTAAGAGGGTCTAAATACAATAGTTTTTTAATTATAATAATTCTCTCGCCCGCACGGCAGAGCCTGGCAAGCTCCCCGTGACGTATTCGATATGCCAGACACAGTAACAACAAAGTCTCCAATGGAGACGTTACTGGGCCCGCTCGAGCAAATCGATGATCAACGGGAGGGCCTTTACTTACTTACTTACTTACTTTTAAATAAACTAATTAATAACTAAGAAAGTGGGTCCAGAATAAAAGTAGATAGGGCCTTTGCTTTGCAAACACCCTATCCAAGTTCAATCCTGGGCGCCACATATGGTCCCCTAAGCCCTACTAGGACTGACCCCACAGTGCAGACCTAGGCATAAATGTGGGCACAGAAGTGTATGCCCCCCAAAATTTTTCTTTCAATGTATTGTTGTTTATTCAGCCACTGACTAAGCTGACTGGAGCAAGCAGGAACTTCACCACCCCAAAATTATTTATTTTTTTAAAAAAACTAACTTTTGAACCACAGAGGAATTTTAACTTTCTCGTGTTTATGGAAAACAAAAGCTTTTTAAAAAAACAGCATTACTTTTTATTTGTATATCAGAAAGGACTACTAAGATAAATGAGTGAGTCAGCGAATATTTAGAAAGTCTTTCAGATAGTTTAGAACATAAACCTTGCACATGGCAGACCTGGGTTCGATACCTCCGCCCCTCTCGGAGAGCCCAGCAAGCTACCGAGAATATCTCGCCTGCACGGCAAAGCCTGGCAAGCTCCCCTTGCATACTTGATATGCCAAAAACAGTAACAACAAGTCTCACAATGGAGACGTTACTGGTGCCGTAATAATTATTATTATTACTGGGCGAGAAAATCCATGAACAATGGGAAAACAGTGCTACAATGCTACACAAAAATCAGACATAAAGCTTATCAACTGAAAAACTATGCATTGAGGCAAATCAATGTAGTGATCCGATACATCCTGAACAACAGAATAAAGTATCAATTAAAAACTCAAAAATTACTGGCGCTGGAACCAGTACAGTGGGTAGGGCGTTTGCCTTGCACATAGCAGACCCAGGTTCGATTCCCAGCTTCCCATATGGTCCCCCAAGCACCGTCAGGAGTAAGAGTAATGCCTGAGCATCGCTGGGTGTGGACCAAATAGCAAAAAAAAAAAAAAAAAAAAAAAAAACACCCTCAAAAATTAAGTGATAAAAAGCAGTACCAGGAATCTTCAGACGGGAAGACATAATCAACTATTCAATAATCCTTCTGAAAGCTTCCATTAGAATTATAATATAGCAAGTACTTAAAATAATTTAGTACTATTTACTCCAGCTTAATAAACTACAAACATTCAGAACAAGTCAAACGAACAAACAACGACAGATGGTGTTTCTTTCTGTCTCTTTCCCTCCCTTCCATTTTCCTTTCCCATTAAAAAGAAAAATTTGACACCTCTGATTTCTCGTTGTTTTCTATTTATATTTAGAATCTCCAATTCTCCTGTTTTTTTTTAACTTTTTGATGACTCACTGAAAAATGCATTAACACTTTGTTTTAAAATCTAGGACAGGGGCTAGAGCGATAGCAGAGCAGGTAGGGCGTTTGCCTTGCATGCGGCCGACCCGGGTTCGATTCCCAGCATCCCATATGGTCTCCCGAGCACCGCCAGGAATAATTACTGAGTTGCTGAGCCAGGAGTAACCCCTGTGCATCACCGGGTATGACCCAAAAAGAAAAAGGAAAAAAAAATCCAGGATGTACGGTGATGCATCATTTCCCTGATTTCTTATAAAATCTCATGAAAGCTGGGGACTGTTAGAAGTTTTCTTTTTAACCATTTAAAAATTACTCACTACTATCTCCCTGTAGAAACAAATATTGCCTTGTCACTACTAAAGATTAAATAGAGTCGTTCTCACCAGGTCACAGTCATTTCTGGAAACTGGTGACCAAGATGCCACTCAGTGCTGCCAGGTGATAGAAGTCAGAGGGGGGCATGCATGCCAGGGAGCAATTTCAGGGTTCTGCATTCCAGCATCTGAGCTCTGAATCTGAGCTATCTCTGCAGTCTACACTGTTTTTCAGAGGCATTATTATTTTACAGACTAAGTATGAAAAACAACGTCAGGCTTCCCCACTAGTAACAAGTGTTCATACACAGTCTTTTGTATTCTGGGTTTGGGTAGCAAACCTGCTAGCACTCAGGGATGACTCCTGACTCTGCAACTCAGGGATCACCCCTGGCGGGTTCAGTGGACCATATGTGGTCATGGGGAATCAAACTTGACTATATCATGTCCAAGACAAGCGCCCTCTATGTTGTACGATCATTGGATCATCGTGGCCCTGTTCACACACCATGCACATTCCTAACATTCTTCTGCTCTTGGGCCAGGGCAATAGTACAGGAATAAGGGCATTTGCCTTGCATGGGGATGGCCCACCCCGATTTTATCTCCAGGACCCTATCTGGTCACGTGAGCATGGAAAAAAAAAACCACCATGGCTATTACAATGCCAAAGGGTCCAGAATACAGCAGATACAGCGCTTGCCCTGCACAAGGTCAATCTGGGCTCAATCCCACTACCACATGCAATTTCCCAAGTCTCGTCAGGAGAGATCCAGAGCACAGAGCCAGGAGTAGACCCCAAGAAACCAAATAAATAAATGAAGAAAATGCCATGAACTTCCCAGGCAAAAATATTCTAACCAGAACAGAAAGTAACCACTAGCTTTTAGTCAAATGGAAATCTAATCACTTGTAATTCTTTGGGCTTACAACTACTTCCTGCTCTTTGGAGTAAATATTTTTAAATATTTTAAAATATGTCTGTCGGGGCTGGAGTGATAGCACAGCGGGTAGGACATTTGTCTTGCACGTGGCCAACCCGGGTTCAATTCCCAGCATCCCATATGGTTTCCCTAAGCACCGCCAGGAGTAATTCCTGAGTGCAGAGCCAGGAGTAATCCCTGAGCATCGCCGGGTGCGACCCAAAAAGCTAAAAATACAATAAAGAAAGAAGAAATAAAATATGTCTGTCACCAAAGAATAAGTTTAATTATTATAATTTACAAATTCGTGCTTTTATTTCCAGATATATTTCTGTCTCTCACAGAAGCATAAACTCAATTATTGTAATTTACAAATTCAATGTTTTTATTTCCAGACATAGCTCTATATATATTTACTTAGTTACACGTGTTTACATAACTGCTACACTTGAGAACATCTTACCTGGTGTCTTTTCAAATAGTCAAGTGCAATTTGAACATTCTGTAGTCTGTGAAAACGCATCCGCCCTTTCTCTCTGGGCTAAGAATAGAAAAATGCACAGTATAAAACACATTATAGTCTCTGATACCACTGATTTTGCTAAATATATTTACGCTAAGTATGCTAAATATTTATACTTTAAGTTAATACTAAAAAGTCAACATTGCATTCACTGTTTTTGGGTAAGCCCGCTGAATTCTTAATTATAAATTTCTTTGTATTATCTAGGATTGAGCCGAAACTACTAAGGAATTTTGCAAATGTTTTGTTTAAACATACAACTTATTGTAAATACTTTATTTACACAAAGTAAAAATAACATAAAATTATCTTTTTATAGTCACTATCCCAAATTCTAGTCTATAGTTCCTTTACCTATGGATGCACAGAGAGAATTAAATGTGATCTCTCAATTTTTCCTTCTTAGTGAATTATAAAAATCACCAACGGGAGTTTTACTTCTGTGTGACATGTTAATGAAAATAATGAAACTAGCATGCAGTTAGCATTAACACCACCAAGAGGGACAAAGAGAGTGGAGTTTTAATCAGCCGGGAGAGAGGAAGAGAGAAACAATTAAAAGTCAGAGAATATATTTCCTCTTTATTTTATTTTTGCTTTTTCCCCAAATCAGGTGGACTCTGTGATAGTATTACGTCGCTAAGGCTACGGATCTGGTTATTCACGACTTCAGGAAAACTAACAGACCCACGATTCTTTTCCTTGATGCTGTTTCCCTTGAGAGAGGAACTTACAAGTTAGCAGAGGGAAAAACATAAGGAAACAGAGCCAGGAGAATGCTTAACAAAATCCAAAAAAAAAAAAAAAATGGAGCCGAAATTTACCACATAAAATCTTTCAGAGGGCAAAAAGAAAAAGACAAATGGACGGCTTAGCTTCTCAAATATGAAAAGGTTTTGCTGAAGCTCAAGGCAGCATAATAAAGGGGTAAAATAAGCTCTAGATGACAGGTAGATATGATACATAAGTTCACCCACTGCATCCAAAACAAAAAAAAGACAAACTGTAATGAGGACTCGAATGGATGTAGGACAAAAAAGCAGGACCTATGTCTCCCGCGGCAGGCTACTGTCAACTAAATATCACGGAGATGAAACAGCTCTTGGAGCTCTGTCGGCACTCCAGATTTGAGAATCTGCCTCCACTCTCAGTAAAACAAGACATGGAGGTAAGGGAGAATGCCCGTCAAATATTTTGACAACAGGTAAAATTCAAAGGCATAAATCTCAATACTAAATATCATTTCCAAACCTTCCTTTTAAATAAAAATATAAATAAAAATATAAATAATAAATAATTAAAATTCCTTTTAAATAAAAATATAAGCAATTGCCCTGTTTAAGATATAAAATTCCAACAGTGGACTAAATTGGTATAAAAATTAAGCTAAGGGTTTTGTCCTATTTATATCAAATGTGGTGGGTATTTTCTTTATTTTTACTTTTAGCTAAGTCACCATCACATAATTGAAGTTCAGATCTTTGCTGACTCTGAAGTGCACTACAATGCACAAATAAATTTAAAGAGAAAATATTGCCTTTATCCATTTTTTTTTGAGGGGAACACACACCATCTACCTCACTCTGGGTCTGGGTCCTTTCTGTCGTTTTCTAAAAAGGAGCCTGAACCCGTGGGTTACTTCGCTATCACATTAGCTCTCACAGCACCGTAACGGCTCGGTTAGTCGAGTTATGGGGGCCGACACCTACCCCCTTATCCTCATCCTCCACATCCTCATGCTGTTCAATTGCGCATGCTTCTGTGGCACTCACCAATCGTAAGGTCTTCAAAATATCTCGCTCCCTTGGCTAATGAATATAACAGACAGAAGATAGAACAGCAAAGACACAAGACAGACCAAAAACGAAAAGAAGAGCATGAACAGAACATAATGAAGGAGAACAAGTAACCGAGAAGGGGAAGGAATGTTCACAAAAAAAGGCAATGACACCTGTGGATGGGTTAGACCAGATTTTAGAAAGCAATGTTCATTTCCTTGCTACCGGGCAAGAGAATTTTAATATGCTGTTATAGTATGCATCCAATTTCTGCTAAGCAAAAGCCGAAGGTAAAAAAAAAAAAAGAAGCAAGAACACAAAGAGTGTTTTTCATTATAGGACTGGTTATATAAGCAAGGTAATCAAGGTGTTTCATTTTCCCAAATCCGCAACATTCGAAGTCTCAAAATGTTTACGAATCTAACCAGAACTCGTTCTCAGGCAATAATATGTGAATCAAATAAACACTTTAGGGGGAAAAAAAATCAGAATTGTCTGTGCTCAACCACACCTATTTTGTGCATTTTGAAAACATATTGCATATTTTTCCAAATAAGTCAAGAAGTTCAAAACTTACCAAGGTGTCCCCTGAAAGAACTTCTAGAAGAGAGATCAAGTTGTGTCCATCTCTTAAGTCTTCATAAAGATCATTCACATGTTTTCGAACCTAGGTAGAAAAAAAGCAATTTAAAACTCTTAGAACTAGAACGAAGGGTCATCTTTAGATCGGAAACTAGAAAGAGGACAAGTAGAAACATACCTCATGTGATGTTCTCATTCATGCAAGGTTTTAATTTTTATTTTCTCACTAATTAAAAAGTAAATTTAGGGGCCGGAGTGATAGTACAGTGGATGGGGCGTTTGCCTTGCATGCGGACGACCCGGGTTCAATCCCCGGCATCCCATATGGTCCCCCAAGCATCGCCAGGAGTAATTTCTGAGTGCAGAGCCAGGAGTAAACCCTGAGCATCGCTGGGTGTGACCCAAAAGGAAAAAAAAGTAAATTTAAAATCTTCAAAAAAGAATCTTTCAGATTAACAACTCAAGAAGACAAGTGGAGGGCTGGAGTGGTAGCACAGCGGATAGGGTGTTTGCCTTGCACACAGCCAACCTGGTTCGATTCCCAACATCCCATATGGTCTCCCAAGCACCGCCAGGAGTAATTCCTAAATTCAGAGCCAGCATTAACCCCTGAGCATCGCTGGGTGTGACCCAAAAAGAAAAGAAAAAAAAAAGAAGACAAGTGGAACTATTGCTTCGTTAAAATACTTAGATGAATGCAAACTGGACAACTACCTAGAGTTACAGTACTTTAAACACACAGTCCTGATCTTATTCATCACTCCTGATACCTTGCCCAGAGTCTCAGCAGAAGAGTAAGACTTCATCTCCCAGTTTGTTCCCCTACTTTCAGGGACACATGGTCAAGATGCCAGAGAAAACACTTTAAAAGTCCACAGATGTAAGTCTGACGAAGGTGTACATGACACTATGCACTATTTCTGAAACTTTCTGTCAGTCTACCACTGTTTCAGAATTGATGCTAAAACTATAATCTAGACCCAAAATTGCCACGGCAAAACATAAACCTTGTACTTTTCACAAGAAATTCCTACAGCTTCCTTCCCATTAACATCCACAGAGAGTTAACACTCAAGCTACGTAATACGCCCCTCACCCCTCAATTATCCATAAAGTGAAAACATAATGAACGGTGGCCTGGAAATATTCCATATAGAAAGGTATTCGGGAGAGAGACCACAAGAGACCACCCCCATTCACTTACTCTGCATTACATTCTGTTGTTGCAATTGCTCTTTTTAAATTATTTTTGTTGATCTCTTCTTGCTGTGCCTAACAAACGAGTTAACGGTTATCACAAGTATAAATGTGTGAGAGAAAATGGACTATATAGTGCTCAATAGCATCCATGATCCCAGGCACCCATGCTGGAGGTATGAAACATATCCTCTATGAACAAGCGGCAAAAAGGCTGCTGAAATAATTGCCTCTTCCATTCCATGGGTCTGATTTAAAGTTTTCATCTTAGGGCCCAAACTACCAATGGTTTCCCAGACGCTTTGTTCAACTGGCCTTTGTTCAACTCCTGTAAATATTTGGTCTACTAGAATGTTTGTGCTAGACAGAAAAATGTCAGAGCAGGCCACGAATACAGCTATCCCACAGCTGACCAGCACATTTCCATTTTCTCACCTTTGAGTCATTCTGGGCTGCGTTATTTTGCATTAGCTATCAGGAAAGTCGCTAAAAAGTGGTCAAGAAAGAAGCAGGCCAGAAGCCCGCCATCACCACACATGGCTCAAGCTTCGCAGTCTATCTAGGTAATCTAGTTTTTACATGCATGGATTAAACTTCTTTAATCCACTTTGAAAACATGGAGTGATCGTGCCCCACAGAGTAACCAAAAGATCTAAGATATAAAAATTACCTAACGACATAATAAAAAAAAAAAGACAACTGGAAACCAGAAGAAAAAGAAATACTGAAAGTAAGCTGTTGCTTTAAAGCAAGTCATTCTAGAAGGAAGGAAGGAAGGAAGGAAGGAAGGAAGGAAGGAAGGAAGGAAGGAAGGAAGGAAGGAAGGAAGGAAGGAAGAACTGGAGTGATAGTACAATGGGCATGGCGTTTGCCTTGCATGCTGCCACCCCGGTTCGATGCCCAGCATCCCATATGGTCACCCAAGCACCGCTGGAGGTAATTCCTGAGTGCAGAGCCAGGAGTAACTCCTGTGCATCACCAGATGTGACCCCCCCAAAAAAATCCCTTTCTTTAAAGCAAGTCATTCTAAAATAAATAAATAAATAAATAAAGGACTGGAGTGACAGTACAATGAGTATGGCATTTGCCTTGCACGCAGCCGACCCGGGTTCGATTCCCAGCATCCCATATGGTCCCCTGAGCACTGCCGGGAGTAATTCCTGAGTGCAGAGCCTACCAGGAGTAATCCCCGTGCATCGCCAGGTGTGACCCAAAAAAGAAAGAAAAAAAACAAAAAGAGGAAAAAATATTTAAAAATTTATCATCTTAGTTGATTACATAGTCTTTTCCGCATATCTTATTACAAGCATGAAAAATAAATTGCCTAACAAAGCAAAAATTTCCTTAAGAGTTTCGAAACAAGGGGCCCCAAGTGGGCACAAGTGTCTACCTGAGGCCAAGAACGCGTTCAAGTTCATTCCCAGGTGCTGGTTCTATGCACAGGTGTGGAGCGGTCTCAGCAGCTCTGTTGTCAGAGGTCCCTGACACCGCTACAGAGTGGCCGTCCCTAACACACCACAGCCGGGCACATGGAAGTGCCAGAGCACCACAGCCACCCAGAAGCACCTCTGTGGGCTCCACAACAGAATGTGCAGGACCTCCAGCGAGCACCAGTGCAAGCATCTCAAATTAAACGTGCCATCCCCCGTGAGCCCCACAAAAAAAAAAAAAAAGTGTGCATAAGCACCCGTCACTGCCACCTTAGCAGCAGCAATACAACAAAAAGGAAAGGCAAGGGTTTAAAAAAATAAAGGATGATTCATATCATACTCACCAACTCCTTTGTGACTCATGTTTGGGGCCTCTCTAGCTATAAGCCACAGACCTTTCAACATTCAAATACCCATCCAATGACCGGTTAAAGAAACTTTGGTACATCTACACAATGGAGTACTATGCAGCTGTTAGAAAAGATGAAGTCATGAAACTTACATACAAGTGGTACTACATGGAAAGTATCATGCTAAGCGAAATGAGTCAGAAAGAGAGGCACAGACATAGATTGCATTCATCTGGGGAATATAAAGTAACAGAATAGGAGACTAACCCCCAAGAATAGCCGAGATAAGTACCAGGAGGTTTACTCCATGGCTTGGAGGCCAGCCGCACATGCTAGGGGAAAAGAGAAGGGAGATAGAGAAGGGAGCACCAAATAAAGGGTGGTGGGAGGATCCTCCCAGGATGGGAGATGCATGCTGAAAGTAGACTATAGACCGAACATGGTTTCCACTCGATGCCTCTTTTGCAAACCACAGCACCCAAAAGGAGAGAGAGAACAAAAGGGAATGCCCTGCCACAAAGGCAGGGTGGGATAGGGGGATGGGGGATGGGAGGGTACTGGGACCCGTGGTGGTGGAAAATGGGTACTGGTGGAGGGATGGGTATTTGATCATTGTATAATTGAAACCCAAGCACAAAAATGTGTAAGTCTACAACTGTACCTCATGGCGTTTCACTAATAAAAATTTTTAAAAAAGAATATTAAAAAATACCCATCTAAGCACTATTAACTACAAGCAACTACGAGTACACTACCAGTACGTTCAACAGTGACAAGTACCTGTTGATGTCAATAGGATCTACAAAGTGAATAAACGGCCAGAAAAAAAAAATAACGGGCGTCAGCTTGGTTTTCCACAAGTGTTCCCATTTTCACCGGTATTTCCTTCCGATTGCTTAAATCCCAAGATGTGACAGACGAATCCTTTGTGTCACAAGGTAAGTTTACAACAGTAAAATAAAATTCAAAAGCAGATCACTTCAAGCCAGAAAAACAGTACAAGGATTAAGATGCAACCAATCCTGGTTCGATCCCTGACAGGTGATGATATTTGGCCCACGGAGCATTCAAGAAGGGACCTCCTCTTTGTATCACGTAAACAAAATACAAAATCAGTTTGGAGACCATCCTGGCCGTGCACAGAATCAAGAACGGATCCTAAGCACTGCCTAAGCACTGTGGTCCAACCATCTCCTCCCTTCAGCAAATAACCTTTACTTCCCTTAAACGACAGCTTACCATCACGTTTTAGATGATCTTTATTTTTAAACTGAATAAGCAACTCAGATGAAATGCAAACACTATTCCTTCCACTTAGAATAACAGAAGAGCAGTGATAATCTCGAGAACTTTCAGAGACAAACGAATTTTCACGAAGCTTTTCAGAATTCCTTCACATTCTACTACATATCTGTGTGTGTGTGTGTGTGTGTGTGTGTGTGTGTGTGTGGTGTGTGTATGCATAGAGAAAAGAAGTGTAATGAAATGAATATTCATGCTTAACTTTTCAATCATGTTTCGAAGCCCTGTAAAATACTGCTTAGTACTTTGCCAATCTGAACTTAAACCTTTCACATGAGGGGGGCGTGTACCCTGCACTGCTCAGTGCTCAGGGCCTACTACTAGCTCTGTGCTCAGGGATCATTCCTGGGATGGCTCAGGAAACCACACTCAGTGCCGGGGATCCAGCCCGGGTTGGCTGTGTGCAGGGTAAGCTTCCCTCCCTCTCAAGCCCCATTTAGGACCATTCTAATCCATGAGCTTCAATTTAGAAAGCTCAAGCCTTCCTTTAGCTTCAAATTCATGCACATCAATGGATCTCTTTGTATGCAATTCTCTGGGTATCTCCAGCGTGGCCAGAGAGCTGAATAATTATATTTTTAAAAATCTAAAGAGGAATATAAGAGATTACATGTAAACAAAACACAGAATCGGTTTTGAGGCCATCCTGGCCGTGCTCAGAGGCGACTTCTGGCTCTCGCTCTTTGAGCTAGTTTCCTGGCCTCCAAGACAGTATTTTGCAGTTCCTAACCTTACCCTGTTGCTTAATCTCTTCAAAATAAATGACCGTAGTATGCAGCTCTAACAGCCATGGCGTACACAAGGAACAGTGGAAGCACAGGGCCAGATGTGGTCTCCTATGCCAAGGAACTAACACACAGTGCTCGGGATCAATCCCATGCTCTCTGGTCCTGCCACCCACATCCCTGCCCGAGCCACGGTTTCACTACATCTCCCCCTTCCTATGTCTGTCTCACTGCAGGGCGGTTAAAGATGGGGTGTGATTCTGAACGCTTATTTCATAGGAAGGCAGTTCCACAGTTTGCTTTGCCAAACAGAACTTAAACCTTGCACATGAGAAAAATATTCCCAAACCAGGAGTCATTTTCCACCATCAGATTTACACTCCAGTAAAAAAAAAAAAAAATTAAACTGGGAATGACTAGAGAAAGGGAAGATGATTATCATTCCCTAGCAAAAACAAGTTAGAAAAAGAGAAAGCATATGGAAAAAATTACATTAATAATCACTGTCACTGTCACTGTCCTCCCGTTGTTCATTGATTTGCTCAAGCGGGCACCAGTAACGTCTCCATTGTGAGACTTGTTACTGTGTTTGGCATATCGAATAATAATAATAATATTTCATGCAAAATAAGCTAGAAAAAGAGAAAGCATGTCACAAGAGATCTGCATTTCTATCTTGCTTCTGTCATAGGTCTCAATGAAGCAAGACTGACCACTTACATTCTCCAGGCCTCAATTTCTCATTTGTAAAATAAAATCTGAAAAAATAGCATGCCTCTATTTCAAACTGAAGAAGAAAATTCTGTGTTCAGAAAATAGAACCGTTGAGGATTTTAGGATCAATGTGTCAGTAAAAAACACATATAAAATAGAAAGCCACTCTTAAGCCTTGTAACTTCATTGTTTAATAATTTGAGGAAATAGAAAGGTTCAAAATTTCTCTTCTGTGATGTTTGAAAAATTCCTGAGAAATTGTTTATTTGGCAATTCTTCCTATGTTTCCGATCTCAGATGAATGAATTCTAGGGTCTAGAATGTTTTGTCTACAAAAAATGATGTTTACAATCAACCTTTAACAACATGTTCATGATATCCCAAAGAACGTCTTAATGGCTCCGGCCGAAATAGAACAATCTTCACACTGTTTCCTCTGTGAATACCTTTTCATAGCATTTTCATAGCAGTTTTTCATAATAAACACTATAAAATATATTGTTTTGATTGTGCTTTGGGACAGGGATTGGGGCTTGGCATGGAAACATCCCAAATTTGGTGATGGGAAGGTGTAATGGTGGTGGGATTGGTGTTTGAATATTAAATGTAATCAAATATTGTGAACTACCTTATAAAATAAAAAATTCTAATAAAATAAATGATATTTAAGTAAGAATAGCATCATTTTCAGTATTGTGCTATGAAAAACACTACCACTGTATATGTGATGCATAGAGTGTTATTATAAGGCACCTGATCCTCTTCTGAATGCTTGATAAGTATTGGCTCATTTTATTCACTATGTGAGACCAAGACAAAAGTGAACATTAACATTTAAAATTTTAACTTAGTAATACAGGGAAGAAATGCTCATAGATAAACTGAGGCAGGGGAGAGGATCTGGGACTATAGTTAGGAATAGTTAGGCAGACACTTCAAATCTTTCTGTTTGGTCCTCCATCTGAGTGACAGTATTTGGCCTGGTAGCTTTCCATCACGGATGACTGACTAAAGGCCAACAGTCTCCACCTTCCATCTTCAATTTTTAATAAAACTCTCTTTCTTCTCATTTTGGATGTTTTGCCCCTGTGGGACAAAAGAGCTGTCTGAATAAGCGGTGCTAGGGGAACTGGTGAGCAGAGTGAAAGCACTTACAGAGACTCTGGGATTAAATTACATAACTTGAGTTACGTAATAAGGATGAAGCATCCTTTCTGTACATGACAGAACTTTGCAGTGTTTTTAATGTGGGTGTGCCAACTGCACCTAGAGTTTACCCCTAGAGGGCACTCATCCTTAGCTTAAGAGAGTACCCTAACGAAAACACTGGGGGGAAGGGGGAGGGAGATTCTAAAGGAGGTACTGTGGTCAGGACAGAAGGCAATGTTTCCGTTGCATTTCCAAAAGGAAGAAGACTAGATTAAGCCACGTGTGTCTCCTCCAAATGGAGTGACTATTCACCAGTACTGGCCTTTGTGTGTGCTTTATTTCACTTTCTGTAGGTTAAACAAGATTCAACCACGAAGGGTATCACACACTGCATAGTAAACATTTAAAACTGCCTTTCTCGGGGCCAGAGGAATAACAGTACAGGCAGCAGGGCATGCAGCCAATACCAGCTAGATGCACAGGACAACAAATGATCTCCCAAGTTCAGGAGTGATCCCTGAGCACAAAATCAGGAGTAAGCTCTGAGCACAGCCACAGAGGCCCCACTCAAAAAAAAAAAACATAAAAAATGCATATTTCAGAAGACTGAATTTGTAGTGGCTGATATTTAATCTAAACAAACTTCACCCCCCCCAAAAAATAATTCTCCCCATAGTAAAATACATTACTACCAGGTGCTGCTTTGCAGTATGTATTAAGCATTCATTGTTAGGATACCACTGAACTTCTAGAACTGCAGGACTGTAGCACTGCCCTCCACTGTTGTTCATCGATTTGCTCAAGCGGGTACCAGTAACGTCTCCATTGTGAGACTTGTTGTTACTGTTTTTGGCATATGGAATACGCCACGAGGAGCTTGCCAGGCTCTGCCGTGCGGGCGGGATACTCTCGGTAGCTCGCCGGGCTCTCCGAGAGGGACAGAGGAATTGAACCCAGGTCAGCTGCGTGCAAGGCAAACGCCCTGCCCGCTGTGCTATAACAGGCAGTTTGGGTGAGAGAAGAACCATCAACATAAAGTGAATATACTGAGGAAGTTCGGATGAGGCTTAGGAACATCCAGATTTTAAGTCCTCTAAGTCAATGAAGAAGGCAGAAATTTTCCAGATGCAGAAAGAACAAGAACAAAGGGGGGAAGTATAGCAATGCATGAAACTCTGCAGTGAACTCCAAGAAATCAACACAGCCCATGAAATCAGTGAGCAGGGAGGTGGAAGATGAGGTAGGAAAGGCAAGCCGGGAGGCCAGGTGCTCCATGCGCAGGCCACTGAAAGTTGTTCAGACTTCCGCAGGCAAAGGCTTCTCAGCAGAATATCTGAGCAACACAGAAACTTCTTTGTGAATTATAATCTCGAGCAACCCATATCACACATAGAGCTGCCCAAGGCCAAACTGTACACAGTCATGGAAGAAACGCCCCTTAAGGGGTGAGGGGCAGGCCAGCGAATTCCTACCGGGAATTCTCATCTTGGGGCTGGAGCAATAGCACAGTCGGTAGGGCGTTTGCCTTGCATGTGGCCGACCCAGGTTCGATTCCCAGCATCCCATATGGTCCCCCGAGCACTGCCAGGAGTAATTCCTGAGTGCAGAGCCAGGAGTAACTCCTGTGCATCACTGGGTGTGACCAAAAAAAAAAAAGCAAAAAAAATTAAAAATTAAAAAAGACTCTCACCTTGCACTCAACAGACCCTATTTAGATGGCCATATGGTCCCCCTAAGCACCACCAGAAGTGATTCCTGACCACAGAGCCAGGAGAAAGTCCTGAGCACTGTCTGGTGTACCCTGACCCTGTAAACAAGCAAACTGGAAAGGACATTCAATAAACCTTGGGTAAAAAGCATCCCAGGCACAGCAGCAGGGAACAAAGTATTAGCCACATGAAGGATCACAGTCCTCTCAAAGACACTGACATCTGAAGGATGCGGAATTCCGGAACAATGACAGGCTATGTTTAGTAAAGAATATAAATAATTAAAGAAGGCTTATTCCAAAATAGTTTCCTTCCTTCACTGCCTTCGGCCAACTGGGGAAAGAAAAGAGGGCAGTCGGCTTTAGTAAAAAAACAGATTCTTCTCAGAAATCCTACTTCAGAGATCTATCATTACACGACCAAATTTAAAAAAAAAAAAAAGACAGAACTTCCACGTGGCCCAGCAATACCTCTTCGTGGTATTTATCCCCAAATCACAAAAACATTAGTTCAAAAGGACATATACACACACCTGCACTCATGGAAGGGCTTAGTACAAAAGCCAAGATACAGAAACAACCCAATTGTCCAACTACAGATAGATCCAGAAGTTGTGGTATATGACTACTATGAAACTACTTCTAAGAAAGGACCAAATTTTCCAATTTTTTTATGACATGGATGGCACTAGAAGATATCGTGCTGAGTGAAGCCAGACAGAATAAAAGTAAGAGACACAAACTGATCTCTTTCAGATGCAGGACCTTAAGATTCATAATAAGTCCACTTTCAGCATGCTTCTCCCATCCTGGGAGGATCCTTCCAACACCCTTTATTTGGTGCTCCCTTCTCTATCTGAGCTCCCTTTTCCCCTAGCTATAGACCAAACATGATTGCCACTCAATGCCTCTTTTGCAAACCACAGCACCCAAAAGGAGAGAGAGAACAAAGGGGAATGCCCTGCCACAGAGGCAGGGGGGGATGGGGGGGATGGGGGGTGGGAGGGATACTGGGACCCGTGGTGGTGGAAAATGGGCACTGGTAGAGGAATGGGTACTTGATCATTATATGATTGAAATCCAAGTGCAAATATTTGTAAGTCTACAACTGTACCTCATGGTGTTTCACTAATAAAAATTAAATTAAAAAAAATAAAGATGCATAATAAGGAAGAAACAAGTGGCCAAAGGCAACAGAACCGGAGAGCTGGTCCACAGAACGTACCCTGAGTGGGGTGCAGAGAGGAAAGAGCATTTGGGACTATGGTGGAAGGAAGTGTGTACCCCAGAGGTGGGCGTGGTACTGAAATAAGGTATGCGTAAAACGACCACTAACCATATTGTAAATCGCAGTATCTCAGTAAAGACCTTTTTTTTTAAAGTAAACTGATGCTTTTAAAAACCACAAAGGGGTAGGAAAGATAGTACAACAGAAAAGGCCACTTGTTTGCATGCAACCTGGGTTTAATCCCCAGCACCACATGCGAGGGGCTAAGCACCACCACTCAAGGACTGATCCTTGAATGCAGCGTCAGGAATTAAGCCCTATGGACTACCAGATGTGATCCCTGCCCCCAAAAGGAAAACAAGACAAACATAGTATACAGAAACACTTAAAAATAACATTCTCTTAGGTAGTAACCTTATTTTAACTGTTTTGATTATTACATCTGTGTCATTTGATGGTCATTATTATTTATTCCATTGTTTCATTTGATTATTACATTTGAAAGGGTAATGTCTTTAATTTCTTATTTAATCAGCTCAAATTACAGCTCATATCTGACCAAATTTTAAATTGTTGTAGAAGAAAAGGATAGCGTAATGTTCATATTTAATTATATAAGTTAAAATATTTGTTCTCAGGTGATAACAATGGATCACCTTTAAGGACATACATCTCATGTCCACTGTTTTTTTTTTTTTGCTTTTTGGGTCACACCCAGCGATGCACAGGGGTTACTCCTGGTTCATGCACTCAGGGGTTACTCCTGGCCATGCTCGGGGGACCACATGGGATGCTGGGAATCGAACCTAGGTCGGCTGCGTGCAAGGCAAACGCCCTACCCGCTGTGCTATCACTCCAGCCCCCTCCACTGCTTTTTAAGACTATAAGATAAACCATCTTAAACACTAATATTAGCTCTAAATAAGTACAAATAATTCATCTACTGCGTAATTCACTTAATTCACTTAACTTCCCGTTAGTCATCGATTTGCTCGAGCGGGCGCCAGTAACGTCTCTATTTGTCCCTGTCGCATGCTATTAAATTTATTTTTTTTCTTGATTTGATGCCACACCTGGCAGTGCTCAAGCATCTACACCTGGCTCTGTGCTCAAAAATCACTCAGGGAACCATAGGTGGTACTGGGTATCAAAGCGAAATTAGCTATGCAGAAGGCCAGAATTTTAATCCCAGCACTATCTCGCCTGACCTTGATTAGTTCTTTAAAAAAAGAAGATGCCTTGGGGGCTGGAGCGATAGCACAGTGGTTAGGGCGTTTGCCTTGCATGCGGCTGACCTGGGTTCAATTCCCAGCATCCCATATGGTTCCCCGAGCACTGCCAGGAGTAATTCCTGTGCATCGCCAGATGTGACCCAAAAAGCAAAAAAAAAAAAAAAAAGATGCCTTATTTTTTTTTTTATTAGTGAAACACCATGAGGTACAGTTGTAGATTTACAATTTTTTGTGCTTGGGTTTCAATTATACAATGATCAGATACCCATCCCTCCACCAGTGCCCATTTCCCAACACCACGGTTAATATCCCCCCCACCCCCATCCCCCCATCCCCCCCTGCCTCTGTGGCAGGGCAATCCCCTGTATTCTCTCTCTCCTTTTGGGTGTTGTGGTCTGCAAAAGAGGCATTGAGTGGCAAACATGTTCAGTCCATAGTCTACTTGCGACATGCAAGAAGATGCCTTATTTAAATGTTCATGTTGACAATCTACAATACATTTTAAAAAACAAAGGACTAGTATGTATGTGCTTCAGCAATAAAACATTTGCCATTCATTTATGGGGCCCTGGGTTTGATTCCAGGCACCATTTAAAAAAAAATTTAAATATGGACTCTGAGAGAAAGAATAAGAAGAAAGACACTTGCCTTTTATGCGCTGTGGCTTCAGACCCTGGTTTAAATCCCAATCCTTACATATGATCCCCTGAACACTGCCAGGACTAATTCCTGAGCACTGAATCGAGAATTGTCTCTGAGCATTCCCTACTCCCCCGAAATCAAATCTTTCACCAGATGAGTCTTTCATAGGTTTATCTTTCCACTTATACAGATAATTATTATAATTATAATTATACACATATTATTATAAACAAGGTAACTCAAGGAGAAAAATGAATTCAGAATCTGCTCACCCTACACATAATCTTTACATATATATATACATATATACATATATCTATATATATGCACACAAGGCTCAACCTTTAACACCCTGTTACTAATCTCTTACAGAAGGGCTTAATGGCCCGTGGGTGAAATACAACAACCTTCACACTCTTTCCTCTAAGAAAACTTTTATGGAGCATTTTAAGCAGTTTATTCATAACAAACAATATAAAATAAATTACTGTGGTTCTGCTTCGGGGCAGGGGTTTGGGGTTTGGGATGGAAACATCTAAAATATGGTAGTGGGAAGGTGTAATGGTGGTGGGAATGGTGTATAAATATTAAATATAACCAAATATTATGAACTACCTTACAAAAATAAAATTAAATTTAAAATTTTTTTAATTTAATTTTAAAAAAGGGAAGATGAGTGGGATAGAACTTGATCAGCTGCACACAAGACAAGCTAGTGTATGTGTATTCACTATATTAAGTCTCCAGCCCCGCTGTAAGCAAAATATTCTTATCTTACCTAAGTGCTTAGTCATTTTGGGCCAAGTCCTAAAATATGTCATTGATATAAGGGTATTTCATAAAAATAGTCTTAGCAATAGAACCAAGTCCTGTCTTTCATCACCAACACTCTCAAGAAATTTGACTGCATTTTCAAATTCTGGATATAAAGATTCTAAACAGTTACACGCTTTTAAATCAATTTTCAAGAATATTAAAGGTTTACGTCATAGTAATGACCAAAATTTACAACTAGTTCAAATACATATATTTCCTCACAAAATCCCCCAAAATAGCAACTCCCTGGCATGGTCATATCGATGTCATAAATCTGGCTCAGGTTAATCACCGTGAATTGGTGATAAATTCAGGAAAATACATTCCACTCCCATGTGAAAATAAAGACAGTTACTGGAATGAATCTGCTCTTCATTGCTAGGTGATTTTATCAGACTGCTTTTCTTATTAGCACCTAGTTATGAATGATTCCAAAGACACTTTTAGCTTCATTCTCACTACGATTCAGTATTGGTAAACAGGGAGATTGCAAAAGCGCGGCATGGACTCTGGAGGAGCTGGCAAGTATAGGGAAAGGAGAATTCAGAAAAGGGACAGAGAGAAGTGACAATAATTTCAATGACTTTGCTTTAACTCTGACTCAAAAGCTCACTGTGGCAATTGCCTGCTAAATTCTTGCTGATTCTATGTGGTATGAATCATCTTTGGAGCTTTCTGTCAAATGTACTAGAGCTTGTCCGTGCCTGACCTGCTCTAGTATGATTCACCAATTAAGCACATACTTGCCCCAGATGAGAAGTGTTCTCTCTGCTTTGGGCACTTTTTAGCTTACCTTTCACAACACAGGTATTTATAGAAAAATATCGCTATAATCTCAATGTGTGAGAACACAGATGTGTGAGTACGTGCGCGCGCACACACACACACACACACACACTCACAATTAGAGAGCAAACTAAGTCTTAAAAAAAATAACTTCATTTGGGGCTGGAGTGATAGCACAGAGGGTAGGGCATTTGCCTCGCACACAGCCGACCCCAGTTCGATTCCCAGCATCCCATATGGTCCCCCAAGCACCGCCAAGAGTAATTCCTGAGTGCAGAGCCAGGAGTAATCCCTGTGCATCACCGGGTGTGACCCAAAAAGCAAAAATACAAAACAAAACAAACAAACAAACAAAAAAACCACTTCATTTTCTTCTTGAAAGATGGCTGGCGTGATTCTGCCAGTCCTCAGCTAGGGAACCACTGACGGAAAGAGTGTGACGTAAATAAGGTTCTCACTAAATAAGGAATCTGCAGACAAGTGAAAAACCCACACATGGATAAGGATGGGAGAGGTAGGTGGAGCTGGAGCTGGCCAGTGTGTCCAGTGTGGCTATCTCAGGCCTCACCACCAGAGCCACTTCCTGAGGTAATACTTCAGAGTATTATTTACCAAGGCAACAGACTAAACCTCCAAGACTAGAAAATATATGGGGGGTCTCTAAGCATTTTATATACTCTTGAGGCCTTAATAATATCTGATACCCTCTGATACAAACGAGTCTACTCTTCTTTTAAATATAAACCCATTTCCTCCACTTCTGACATATAAACAGCAGATTAAATCCTCTTCATTAAACCAGGATTACGAACTGACAACTGTCACAGGAGAGATGAACACTGCCACTATTTTTAAAGACACCCACAGATGATGGAATTCCACTGCCTCTGCTAAGAGCCACTCGAATGCTCAACACCTCTTTCCTGCTCAAAATGTTTCCTTAAAACCAAAGTACCACGATCTATATTTTTCCACAGAAAACAAAGCAGGGAAACTGGTACACGTGGATGGAATTGCAAATATTCTTTAATTAACAAACACACTCACATGCTATGCATGTTTTTTTACTAACATTAACATCTGCAATGGAATTATACCACCTTTAAGAAGGTTAGGACTTTCAGAGATGTAATTTCTTTAGAGAAGTAGTTTACGAATAGCAGCCACTTCCAAAAAGCCCTACAATTTGCCCCATTTCCAGATTCCATCCATCCAGAACATCTGTGGACAACGTATAGCACGTAGCTAATCTTCCTATTTGTTCATATCCCAAGTCACAAAAGAGATGCTGCACTTACATCCTATAACAAAGTCTGAAATCTAGGTAATTTTCTCTATAGTGCCTGCTCTGTGCACCCTAGGTTGAAAAGTTTTAACGAAAGTAGACTAGAGCCACTTAACTGTCAGGGTCACTGTCATGACCCTCCCATTGTTCATCGATTTTCTCGAGCGGGCCCAGTAACGTCTCCATCGTGAGACTTGTTGTTACTGTGTTTGGATGTCGAATACGTCACGGGGAGCTTGCCAGGCTTTGCCATGTGGGTGAGATACTCTCAGTAACTTTGCTGGGCTCTCAGAGATGGGTAGAGGAATCGAACCTGGCTCGGCCAGTCTGGCTACACGCAAGGCAAACGCCCTACTGCTGTGCTATCCCTCCAGCTCTTAACACCCACTGAAAATGAGTCCCCATTTCCAAAGGCGAATCACATGGGACCCATGAATAGTACACTGAATAGTAAGTAGTTCTCAGCACCCTAACAGCAGAATTACACGTCCAGTTTCAAATGCTAGGGGACTATGAAAAGAATGTAGTTGGATCATTGAAATCATCCTCAAAACCACCACTGCCAAAACCTCAAAACCATCTCTGCTTGCAGTCAAGATATTCCTTCTACCTGAATTGCAATTTTGCTCCCATTTCTATTGAATTTTTTTTCCTTTAAAGTCAAGCACTTGGGGGCTGGAGTGATAGCACAGCGGGTAGGGCATTTGCCTTGCATGCGGCCAACCTGGGTTCGATTCCCAGCATCCCATAGGGTCCCCTGAGCATCACCAGGAGTAATTCCTGAGTGCAGAGCCAGGAGTTACCCCTGTGCATCACCAAATGTGACCCAAAAAATAAAAGAAAAGTCAAGCACTTATATCACCTAGGCTATTCAGACATCCTCTTCTGTACACTTATATATCGTGGCTTACACCAGGACATCAATCATTATTTTTCTTACAGAGCAGGCATATGCATTACATCTAACTATTAGTTCCTTAAAAGCAGAGGAACCTCTCCTAGGTGCTAACTGCAAATTCTCAAGCTTTGCACACAGTACCTTTCATACTGTAGATATTCAAAGGTTGGTTCATTAAATAAAAGATTATTCACTACATTTTGCCTACAACTTAGCCATGCTCTAGCTATGCACCCCTGCGTGAAGGTCCAGTTACTTCTTACGGAAGTGAGGGGGCAGAGAAACTCGGAAAATAGATTCGTGAATTCCATCAAGTCACTGCCTTAACAAGGGATCAGCTCCCCCCAGAGCCATCCTGGCACCCATCAAAGCTAGCATATGGCATCACATTCCACCATACAGTTGCAAAATAAGTGTTGCTAAATGAGTACAAGGTTTTTTTTCAAGGTGATAAAACATTTTAAAATTAAACTATGGTGATGGTTGCCTGATTCTATAGAGTTACTAAAAATGACTCCGAAAGATAGGTAAAAGTGGTAGCACGTGCTTTACATGCAGCTATGTGGGGCTCAGTCCCTGGAACAGGCTGGTCCTGGGTAACTGTCAGGGTCTGCCCTCATGCAACATTGAGTCGAGAGGCCCCTTAGCACCATCAATAGCCCATTCTGGCGGGATGGGGGGAATGGGGGGTGGGAGGGATACTGGGACCCGTGGTGGTGGAAAATGGGCACTGGTGGAGGGGTGGGTACTCGATCATTGTATAACTGAAACCCAAGCACAAAAATTTGTAAGTCTACAACTGTACCTCGTGGTGTTTCACTAATAAAAATTAAAAATAAAATAAAATATACAGTTACAACATACGTCTATACAATATAAAAATAAATATATGGTTATGCTTTTTAAAAATAGCCCATTCTGTCTGCCCCCCAAAATCATTTCATCACACACTATTTTTGTCAAATGAAATTTCATAGTGTGTATGTTATGTCAAACTATTTGCAAAATATTTAATCACCCCCTCTATGGGATTTTGATGGGCAACTATGTCATTATCATTCAGCACAACCACTAGTGATGAGATGTAAGATTTCTAACATGACCATTACATACCACATACACTGAAAATTATTTATTAAAAAAATTTCCAAGATAACAACAAAAGGACTGATCACAATACTAATAAAGCTGGATTATCTGGACATGCAAATCACTATAAAACCTTTAAAACAAAAAAAGGAGAGAGAAAAGGACCCAAGCTACAGTACAGAGAGAGGGTAGGGCATTTGCCTTGCATCGGCCAACCCATGTTTGACCCTGTATGGTCCCCTGAGCACAGCAGGAATGAGTGTAGCACCAGCAGTAAGCCCTGAGCATCACCAGTGTGCCCCCGCATTACCCCTACCAAAAAACAACAACAACAAAAAACAGAGAGAGATATAACACTAAAAGCAAAAAAAAGCAAGTGAAATCATCCAGGGCCTATCAAATGATCTCATTAGAAAATAAATCTGTCTACTGAGCTGTGACAGAATCGTGTGCTCCGTTTTGTATCAGCATCAGCACTGCTTACTCAATTATTTGCAGTGACCGTCACAATACACGATTCATGGCCACATCTTCACTTAGAAGACTACGACAAATACAATTCTGCCTAATTAATAAAGCAATACTATACAGACAGGGGCTTTTCAAATATCACGTTTCTCAACAAAGAGTGAAGTTCATTCAGAAAATCAGTGCATTGTTCATTCAAAAATTACATACAAAATTATGTTCATATAGCCAGAGCGGAAATTACATATAGAAAAGGAAATCTTTTGATATGTTTAGGAGAAAACACAAAGAGGGGAGTCCACACCACATAAGTGAATATATACAAAAAAAATCATTCTATATACACACAAAGTTCAACCTGCACCAAAAGTTGGAACCCTTTTACAGTAAAGAGCCAGCTACTAAATATTTGTGGCTTTATGGGTCATGCTGATTGACAATATAATTGAATGATTGCAGCTTAGTTATGGAGACTGAGTTTTGAATTTCATGTTACTTTTAGTGTCTCAAAATATTCTTCGTCTTTTGATTTACTTATTCGATTCTTCAAATACATTTAACACAATTCTTAGACCATTGGCCGTACCAAAAACTGGCTGTGGCTCCAATTATTTTTGTAAAACCCCATCCAAGAGTTCAAAGTTAAACCCTCATGCTGTCAGGAGATGAATTATTCAATTGTCTTCCTTTGTTATAGCGAATGAAGAGTAGAAAAAAATTTTTTCTAAAGGAACACTATCTCGTCCTCCTCCAGTAATAAAAGTAATACATTTACTTGTAGAAAACTTTGGTTAGTTAAGACTAAAGGAGTTATCTTACAGTGTGAGGGTGGGGGGAGGGAAATGCTATCTAAGTTAATGAATAGAAAAAAAGTTCGACATGAACAAAGAAAGGAAGAGAGGAAAAAAGGCAGATTAAATTGATAAACAGTTAAGATCACGCTCTAGATACAGCAGTGCACACTCATTGTGCAGCTCTGATTATTTTGCAGACTTCCTTCAACTCATTAATCTTAGGCTCATAAACACTCATTTTTTCTTTTTTTCTGCTTCCATGCAGTCATTTTCCTTTAAGTGGTAACAAACTAAGCAAAATACTCTGGCTATACTATACCAGTGAGCAGCACGGGAGACCCATGACCCCTCAGCTCTGGTGAGATGGGAACTGCTCTCAGGTGCTTCACTACTGCAAATCTGAGGTCAACCCTTGGCATTAAGAATTACTGCTACTGCTTCGCGCCCTACCGAGGTCACAAGTTGCCCCCCACGAGCGGCTCTCTGGCACGGTCATAGCTCCAGAGGCAAAAGGACTTAATCTAGAGCCTGGCAGCTTGCGGCAGAAAAGTGAATGGACCATGCATTAAACTACACTGCCATGCCTCCCCAGGAGGGAAAGGGTGTTGCTCCCTTCTGCCTTTTTCCCCCCTGGTACCAAGGTGGCCACCGCCTCAGAGCTTATACGAAAGCCAGGTATGAGTCGGTGGGGATGAGGCAACTGCAGTCTCATGGGAAGGGAGGCGGTACCAGCTCATCCTTCACGCCCTACCGAGGTCACAAGTTGCCCCCCACGAGCGGCTCTCTGGCACAGCCATAACACCAGGCACACAGAAACCAATCTCATAATTATCTGGCTCTTGGCAGAAATCCCTCCAGATTTAACTAGTAAAATATCAGAAATCCAAAATCGCGCAGCTGCACATCATGTGGTTCTCATCACCAGCTGTAGAAAACAAATTATTTCACAAAGCCTCTTCAGCAATTCTGATTGTTGGGGGGAAATTCTAAACAATAATGGTGCATCTTTTATCGAAATAATGAATGTAATCAATGTAGAGAAGAGTTAAGTGGAAACCATCTGCCTCACAGGCATTGGGAGGGGTGGGAGGGGGGTATATTGGGGTTCTTGGTGGTGAAAAATGAGTACTGGTGAAGGGAAAGGTGTTTGATCATTGTATGACCGAGACTTAAACCTGAAAGCTTTGTATCTTTTCCCACAGTGATTCAATAAATAAATATAACAATAAATAAATAAATGGCAAATATTAACAAGAAAAAAAATTACTGCTACTGGGGCTGGAGTGATAGCACAACAGGTAGGGTGTTTGCCTGGCACACAGCCGACCCCGGTTCGATTCCCAGCATCCCATATGGTCCCCTGAGCACTTCCAGGAGTAATTCCTGAGTGCAGAGCCAGGAGTAACCCCTGTGCAATGCTGGGTGTGACCCCCCGAAAAAGAATTACTGCTACTCTGCCATTCATCACAGGGTCTTTCTGTCTCTGGGCAAAATATTACACTATCTGCTGTCAAATTTTGCCCTTTGGATCAGACTGGATGTCCTTCTTCCTTGATCTTTCACTGTGAATTACTCCCATTACTCCCAGACCTGCTAGTCTGACTTCTCTGACTTTTTTTTAATTTTTTAAAATTTTTTTATTTTATAAGGTAGTTCACAACATTTGATTACATTTAATATTCAAACACCAATCCCACCACCATTACGCCTTCCCACCACCAAATTTCCATCTCAAGCCCCGATCCCTGTCCCAAAGCACAACCGAAATAATATAGTTTTTATTGTCTGTTGATGAAGAACCGCTGAAAATGCTCACAAAAAAAGTATCCATATAGGAAACAGTGTGAAGATTGTTCTATTTTGGCAGGAGCCATTAAGATATTCTTTAGGATATCACTAGCATGTTGTTAAAGGTTGAGGGATGTGAGCATTTGTATATATATATATATATATATATGAAAGTATGTAAAAACAAACACTGTCCTCCCGCTGTTCACTGAGTTGCTCGAGGGGCCCAGTAACGTCTCCATTGTGAGACTTGTTAATATGTTTGGCATCGAATACATCACGGGTCGCTTGCCAGGCTTTGCCATGCAGACAAGATTCTCTCGGTAGCTTGCCGGGCTCTCCGAGAGGGGCAGAGGAATCGAACCTGGGTCAGCTGGGCCGGCTGCATGCAAGGTAAACGTCCTACCACCATGCTATCGCTCCAGTCCATGAAAATATGTATATATACATATATGTATATATATATTTCCCTCTATGATTTGTTGCCTACTATCTGAACCCCATCAAATGTAGTGTGGTACTTATGGACAATGGGTAAGAGTGTCTTATGGTGTGTCGCACGGTCCAAGAATATGTCCACTTGCTTGTGAGGCTTGGCTCCAGAATGTGGGCAGTGGCCTTGAGCGTGGTGGCAGTTGGGTTCTGGAGGCTTTAGGCTGCCAGGGCTGGGTCCCCTGGGGCGGGGAGGGTTCTCACCCGCCCCCCTCTGGGGTGCCCTGAGTGAAACAGCCTGGCGTGGAGTCCGTTGGCATGGCTTGGCAGCCTTCATGTTACACTCCCTTCCGGGAGAAAAGAGCCGTGTGTTCTGACCTCATCTAAATCTCCCTCAAAGCAAAGGAAAACAATGACAAGACTCTCTTAGAGTCAGCCAGCTACACCTCTACGGGTTCACTAAGTCAGCAAACAAGGGACTATTGTGTCAAGACACAATCCTGTCACAGAATTCACAATATAATCACACTCAGTTCCCTAACACTAGTTAACCAGCTAAGGTTATTCCTAAAATTCCAGTTATATTATGCTGCTCTTGTCCTCGACATGATCCAACAATGTACTGCCAGGTCAATCACATCTGTTCCTTACCTGGTTTCACAAATTTTTTTATTTTTTTTAATTTTTTTTTATTTTGCTACATTGTTTTCTTTTTTTTTTTTTAATTTTTATTAGTGAGACACCATGAGGTTAGTTGTAGACTTACAAATTTTTGTGCTTGGGTTTCGATTATACAATGATCAAATACTCATCCCTCCACCAGTGCCCATTTTCCATCACCAAGGATCCCAGCATCCCTCCCACCCCCATCCCCCCCCCCCCCACATCCCACCCTGCCTCTGTGGCAGGACATTCCCTTTTGTTTTCTCTCTCTCCTTTTGGGTGTTATGGTTTGCAAAAGAGGCAATGAGTGGCAATCATGTTTGGTAGGTAGTCTACTTTCAGCATTCTTCTCCCATCCTGGGAGGATCCTCCCAACACCCATTGTTTGGTGCTCCTTTCTCTATCTGAGCTGCCTTTTCCCCTAGAGTGTGTGGCTGGCCTCCAAGCCAAGAAGCAAAACTCCCGGTACTAATCTCAGCCACTCTTGGGTGTTCAAGTCCTTCTTGAAAGTAAGTAGAACGTTACTGTATATGAAAATATCTCACAAGAAATCGCTGTTCTTCATGGTGGGAAGACATTCAGAAACTCTCCGTGATGGCTATTATTGATCTACATGGAATCACTTTGTAGTCTTACTCTTAAAACTGTCATATACCTCTTATCTTGAAATCATCAAAGTTACCAAATAATAATTTTTCCATTTATAAAAACATGATTTGCTTTTAAATGCTGTACTTCTGATCCTGAATCAGACATTTCCCCAGCTTTCAACATTTCCTCTACCATGCATGAAGCCATTCACATCAGAAATAAATTAAGACACCGATCATATTTGTAAAAGATATCAGAATAATGTCCAAACATCAAGCTAAGACTTTATTTTAGTTATAATCACACAAGTATAAATTCATCCTTACAAATCTGATGTAATACAGAAATAAGTTAATGCCAGGCCCAGTAGCGTACAATTTTTACTTCCTCCTTAAACGGTCGTCCAACCTGCTGAAAATTCAATAATATCTTTAACCTAGATTTCCACACAAGTCCTGAAAATTACTCATTGTATGACCTTGGGAAACTATGGACCTCCCTGCAGTCCTAATTTCATTTATCTGTGACAGAGGTTCTTTCTCCTTTTTTTTTAATTTTTTATTAGTGAGACATCATGAGGTACAGTTGTAGACTTACAAATTTTTGTGCTTGGGTTTAAGTTATACAATGATCAAACACCCATCCCTCTACCAGTACACCTGACAGACATGACTCACTCTGCACTCAGGAATCACTCCTGGTGGGCTCGAGAGACCCAGAGGGTCTGAATGCATTCATAGGTCTGAATTCAGTGCATAGGGATTGAACCCTGGTCGACTATATGGAAGACAAGCACCCTACTTGTTGTACTATCTCTCCAGGCCCCTAGAAAGGCAATTTCATGAAAGGTGGTAAAGGTAAAGGTAAAGGTAAAGGCCCTCCCGTTGATCGTCGATTTGCTCGAGCAGGCCCAGTAACGTCTCCATTGGAGACTTTGTTGTTACTGTGTCTGGCATATCAAATACTCTCGGTAGCTTGCCGGGCTCTCTGAGGGGGGCGGAGGAATCGAACTCGGGTCGGCCATGGTGGCCGCTTGTAAGGCGAACGCCCTACCCGCTGTGCTATCGCTCCAGGTGGTAGAAATGAAATTTTCAGGTCACACCCACCACACCTACTGAACCAGAAACTCCTGAGGTGAAGCACAGACACTGCAATAAACCCTCTGAGTCTGATGCAACTGAAGCTTCAAAACACTCCTGTATAAAGTGGTACTACATGGAAAGTATCATGTTAAGCGAAATGACTCAGAAAGAAAGGGATAGACATAGAAAGGATGCATTCATCTGGGGAACATAACGTAACAAAGTAGGAAACTAACACCCAAGAATGGCCGAGATTAGTACCAGGAGGTTCACACCATGGCTTGGAGGCCAGCCACACATGCTAGGGGAAAAGGGAGCTCAGATAGAGAAGGGAGCACCAAATAAAGGGTGTTGGGAGGATCCTCCCAGGATGGGAGAAGCATGCTGAAAGTGGACTATAGACCGAACATGATTGTCACCCATTGCCTCTTTTGCAAACCACAACACCCAATAAGAGAGAACGAAAGGGAATGCCCTGCCACAGAGGGAGGGTAGGATGGGGGGGACGGGGGGTGGGAGGGATACAGGGATCCGTGGTGGTGGGAAATGGGCACCGGTGGAGGGATGGGTACTTGATCATTGTATAATTGAAACCCAAGCACAAAAATGTGTAAGTCTGCAACGGTACCTCATGATGTCTCACTATTAAAATTTTTTAATAAAAAAAGTAAAAAAAACACTCCTGTATATTATAGGGCTTATTTTAAAATAAAGACTTATTTTCAGTTTTTAAGACCCAAATACTACAATTATTGTACTATATACATATATAGTACAATAAACTGTAAGGAAAGGTACTTTTCATTACCCTCTATAAAGTCAATGATCCAAAATCCTTATCTGTGCCCACACATGTAAAATTACCCTGCAAGTATGCAAGAGTCAAGAACTCAAAGCTTTTCCCCACACCGCCTGAAAGTTTATCACTGCGTTCTCAGGTTAGGAATTTACGTTTCCTTCCAGCCAGCAAAACAGAAAACAAAGAAGAGTGTGATCGATTCAGTGGAGCCAGAAAGTCGTTGACTTTACAATGTGAGCAAAGGATATCTATGTCTTAAGTAAAATTAAGCTCTCCAAAGACATGATAGAACACATATAAGAATTCTGATGATCCGCTTGGTGTCTCCACATGGTAACCAGGTAACTAACAAACCGGGTGTGGCTGAATATTGCAATTCAGGGCCTCTTCTTCAACAAAGGCATGTATGCATCCCACAAATTAAAATTCGGACCAGATATGCTGTTATACAATGTTAAGAAATAAATTTCCATACAGTTAACTAATGCTGAAGAATATATTTCCTCTATAGATTTCCATTATAAAGGACTCCACACAACTTCTTCACATTCTAATTCCTGCTAAAAAACAATTCAGCCCCTTAAAGCCCTGGTTTTCCAGCTCTGTACAGCTGGGAGCTAGCACCTATCTGTGGCGGTGCGTGTGTGTGTGTGTGTGTGTGTGTGTGTGTGTGTGTGTGTGTGTGTGTTTACCAGTACAGTCAGTTTAAGACAAGCGTAGTCATACATCTGAAATACCAGAACACCTATCAGTGGTACAAACCTCTGCCTTCAATGATAGCTCTCTGATGCGGCCTCTCATTCATGGGTCAAGTTCAAATTCTGAGTTGAAGTAAACAATTAAAAGGGAATTTTCTCAGCACAATAAATAGTAAGTCTACAACTGTACCTCATGATGTCTCACTAATAGAAAAATTTTTTAAAACAAGGGAATTTTCTCATTGTTGATCTAAGAAGCTACCTCCATCCTGTTTCCCGTCAGAGCCAGGAAAAATCTAACTCATAAGAACTTCAATCTTGGGTGGCATCTCTTACATCATTCCTGAAATATTTCTCAACAGCAAAACAGAGATGCACAAACTCAGCAATCAGCAAACCTAAACAACGTGTAAGACCTCTAGTTTATGAAGTGTCATCGGTAGAACAGGTTTAACTAAATGTTATAAATAATAAAAGAAGGTCATTACATTTTTATTCTGGAAAAACAGCTAGCTGAAGTTGCCGGTATTTTCAAAAACCGCCGCTTTGTGTTTTAAGACTATAATTGAAATTGTACTAAAAATAAAAGACATGAATGTTGTGACACCAATCGTTTCCTTGGAGATGGGCTTTGCAAAATAAACACTCTGGTCTACTCAGGGTGTGAAGAGATGTGAAGAGGTAGCAGACGGGAGTGTATGAACTATTCTTTACTTTCTCGGGCATCCTGAAGGATGATGAATCAAAAAGAAAACATTCTTGGGCCCAGAGTGAGAGTACAAGAGTACAGTGGTGGGCATTAGCCTTGCACGAGGCCGATCCAGGGTTCGATCTCTATCATCCCATGCGTTCCTCTGAGCACCACCAAGAAAAACTCCTGAGTGCAGAGCCGATAAACCCTGCGCACCAACAGGTGTGCCCCCCCAAAATAAAAAAATGGTGGTCGTGTGTGTGGTGTGTGTGTATGTGTTTGCCCCCCCCCCCACAAAAAAAAAAAAACGGTGGTGGTGGTGGTGGTGGTGTGTGTGTGTTTGGCCCAAAAAAAGAAAAAAAAAGAATAGTGGAGGTGTGTGTGTGTGTGTGTGTGTGTGTGTGTGTGTGTTTGGCCCAAAAAAGGAAAAAAAAAAAAGAATAGTGGCGGTGCGTGTGTGTGTGTGTGTGTGTGTGTGTGTGTGTGTGTGTGTTTGGCCCAAAAAAAAAGAAAAAAAAAGAATAGTGGCGGTACATGTGTGTGTGTGTGTGTGTGTGTGTGTGTGGTGTGTGTGCGTGTGTTTGGCCCAAAAAAAGAAGAAAAAAGAATAGTCACGGTGCGTGTGTGTGTGTGTGTGTGTGTGTGTGTTTACCAGTACAGTCAGTTTAAGACTGGCGTAGTCATACATCTGAAATACCAGAACACTAATAAGTACACTTGGAAAAAAGCCAGAGACACCGACTCATCAACAAATATAAATTCCAATTAAAAACTAGTTCACTTGAAACAAATGCAAATTTAGATGCCATAGAGATGCCCCCAGGCCCCGCTCAGGCAGGCTGTCTTATCCGAGGCAACCTGGAGGGTGGCAGGTGAGTTCCCCTTCCTGCCCCACCAGAGCTCCAGCGGCCGAAAACCTCCGAAACTTAATCACCACCATGCGCCCATATGGCGACTTTCCACAGGCTCAGACGAGCCTCACCCATGAGTGAACATATTCCTAGATTATGCACCGCATTTGCGAGTGTGCAACATCTCATACTTTACACCACTGATATACCAAGAGTAGCACACCACATGTGATGGAGTTTAAAGTAGAAGTGCATATATAGTGCGTAAATATATATATGCACATATATCAGTAACAATGATGGGTCTCATTCTCCTAATCCTGAAAGAGCACTGAAATGGCTCTTTTAAAAATCTCAGGGCTAGGAAGAAGGAGACGTTACTGGGGCCGGCACGAGGAAATCAACGAACTACAGGATGATTGTGATCGTGATATATATGCACACAAGGCTCAACCTTTAACAACATGTTACTAATCTCTTATAGAAGGGTTTAACGGCTCCTGGATGAAATACAACAATCTTCACACACTTAACTCTAAGACAAGTTTTAATTTTCTTTTTTGGGTCACACCCAGCAATGCTCAGGGGTTCCTCCTGGCCCATGCACTCAGGAACTACTCCTGGCGGTGCTCAGGGTAGCATATGGGATGCCAGGGATTGAACCCAGGTCGGTCTCGTGCAAGGCAAAGGCCCTACCCGCTGTACTATCGCTCCGGCCCCTGTAAGAAAACTGTTTTTGGATTATTGTCTGTGCATTATTCATAACAAGCAACAGAAAATAAATTACTTCAGTTCTGCTTTGGGGACACGGTTTAGAGTTCGGAATGGAAACATTCCAAATTTGGTGGTGGGACTGGTGTTCAAATATTAAATGTAATCACTTATTATGAACAACTTCATAAAAATTTAAAGAACAAATGCAAATTCAGCTCTAATAAAAATAAAACATTTATTTGTTTCTGCAGAAAAAAAGTTGTGTTTCAAAAAGATCCTGACCCAAACTTTTAAAGCAATAATGATTTCACCTAGAGACAGAACAAGGAACTTAGTAATCATTTAAAAATTCCACAGTGTTCGCTTTTCCTCAGTCACATACACTTTAAAAAAATCAGCTGAGCTGAAATTATTCCCTGGGCTCTGGTATATGCAAATTTACAGCTGCATAAATCCTAACTCTCTAAATTATAGGGATTAACTAGGAAATAACTGAAATGACAAGGGAGAGAAAAGGAAGCACCGCCAAATAGCCACACAGAAGCTCCAGGCAGATAGATCTGTGGCACCGAACAGAACACAGATAAATCAAAGGCTGGGCACCTTCCCTCAGTCACTTGGACGTCCTGACTTCCAGGGCAGCCCTACTGGGAAGAAAGTGTGGCAGGTTTTCCCTGCTGGGAAATGAGGCCAGTGAACTGGATGGCTCAGAAGAGGCCCTTCAAGTGGCAATCTAAGTGAAATGAACACAAGACCCCAAAGTGGGGGGCTGGAGCGGTAGCACAGTGGGTAGGGCGTTTGCCTTGCACGCAGTCGACCCAGGTTCGATTCCCAGCATCCCATAGGGTCCCCCAAGCACCGCCAGGAGCAATTCCTGAGTGCATGAGCCAGGAGTTAGCCCTGTGCATCGCCAGGTGTGACTTAAAATGAAAAAAAGAAGAATAACCTAAAGTGTCCAAAGGAAGGGCTTCTCTGCCTCCGTTCCCAGGAGAGTACGTGGGAGCTGAAGAAGGGAGGAGAGTGGAAAGAGTGACTTGGGCCCTAAAATCAATCCATAAAATGCCTAGGGAGAGGTGGCCAGGGAGGGAGGGGGGCAGGATTATCTCAGGGCCCTAAAGCATTAGATCAAGCTAACAACGGATCATGAACCCACCAGTCTCCTGCCCCCGCCCCATGCCTGGCTGTCCTCGCCAGGGCCCCTTGCAGGGAGGCGGGTTGAGTTTCCTTCCCCGCCCCGAACAGAGCTCCGGCAGCCGAAGACCCCCAGAACCAGCCACCACTATGCTGAGACCACTCTCCACATGCATGAAGGTACTGGCCGAGGAACAAAGGCATGCGGGTCCTGGGACTGAGATCTCTAAGCCTGCTCAGATTGGGGCTGAGCATCCTCCACCTAGATCCTCCATCTTCCAGTAGGCAGGGGCCACACTCACCAGTGGCCCCCTGGCGCTGTGTAATCCCATCAACGGCCAAAACCCAGAGACTATAAAACCCAGCTCCCAGAAGCGTGCGGCCGCATTTGTGGCCGTGCGACACCTTATTATCTCATTCTTACTTTGGACAACCTGGCAGGCTACCGAATGTAACCTGCCCACACGGCAGAGTCTGGCAAACTTCTAGTGGCGTACCCAATATGCCAAATACCAGTAACAATGATGGGTCTCATTCTCCTAGCCCTGAAAGAGCCTTGAATGTGGCACTTTTTAAAATCTCAGAGCTAGGATGAAGGAGACATTACTGGGGCCTGCTCAAGGCAATCGACGAACAACAGGATGATCGTGATCCTGATCATGAGCATTGGATCATGAACCCCTACAGGTCAGGGCATTACTTCCCTTTTTGGGGCAGACAATGGTATTCAGAGCTTCAGACATTCAAGGCATATGCTTGGCCACTGATGCGTATCTCTGGTCCACGTCTCCTCATTTGTTCATTCATCTTAGAAGCTGGAGTTTGGGGGCAACCCCAAAACACCTCTGTCTGCCTTACAGCTCTCCCTCCCACCTCCCACCCTACATCTTTGGCGTACATGCCACATGCTGAGAACCCTGCAGCAGACAGTCTCCTTCCACAGCTGATCTGTTCTAAGTGAGCGGAATGGACTCTTTTATTGAGTGAAAAGTGGAGGAAAAAATCTGTTCGTGGGATGAGCCTCTCCACCCCCTCACTGCCAAAAGGAAGAGAAATCAAGAACAGTTCTCCTTTTGCATGCTGAAAGTAGACTCTAGACCAAACATGATTGCCACCCAATGCCTCTTTTGCAAACCACAACACCCAAAAGAAGAGAGAGAGAGAACAAGGGGGAATGCCCTGCCACAGAGGCAGGGTGGGATGGGGAGTGGGAGGGATACTGGGATCAGTGGTGGTGGAGGATGGGCGCTGGTGGAGGGATGGGCACTTGATCATTGTATAACTGAAACGCAAGCACAAAAATTTGTAAGTCTACAACTGTACCTCATGGTGCTTCACTAATAAAATGAATAAATAAATAAATAAATAAATTTTTAAAAAGAACAGTTCTATTGCCTTTGGCCATGTGTTATTCCCTTATTCGGTTTCTTCTTCTTTTTTTTTTCAATTGAATCACCATGAGATACAGTTACAAAGCTTTTATGATCGGGTTTCAGTCATGCAATGTTCCAACACCCACTGCTGTACACCAGCGTGCAGTTACCAACACCAATATCCTCCTGTATCTCTCCTATCACCCAATGCCCACCACTGCCCCCAGAAGCCTCTATAGCAGGCTCTCTCTGTCTGTCTCTGTCTGTCTGTCTGTCTCTGTCTCTCTCTTTCTCTCTGTCTGTCTGTCTCTCTCTCTCTCTTTCTCTCTCTCTCCCCCTCTCTCATCTCTTTTGGGCATTATGGTTTACAATACAAATACTCAGAGGACATCATGTTTGGTCCTTTTTAGACTTTCAGCCCACCTCTCCCATCCAAAGAGATCCCTTCCAACCATCAAGGTCATAATGGTCCCTACTCCATCCCAACTTCCCTCTCCCCCAGCCCTTGAGGAAGGCTTCCAACCGGGGACCAATCCTCCTGGCCCTTTTTTTCTACTGTCCTTGGGTGTAAGTCTCACATTGTGTTTTGTCATATGACACAAATGAGTGGTCATTCCATGTCTGGCCCTCTTCTTTCTGATTTATTTCACTCAGAATGATACTCTTCGTGTCCATTCATTTATAAGCAAATTTCCTGACCTCATTATTCCTAACAGCTGTATTTAGGATTCCATTGTGTAACTATACCATAGTTTCTTTAACCAGTTGTCTGTTCTTATTATGTTTCTTATAGCCCACATGAGGAAGATCATTTGTGTCTGTTCCTCTCCTTTTGACTGACTTCACTCTGTATAATACTCTAGATCCATCCAAGTAGGGGGAAAATTGCACGATTCTTGTCTTTTCTTATATGACCAGTTAAACTTGAACAAAGGGCCAAATAGTATGAAGTGGAGCAAGGAAAAACTCTTCAATAATTGTTCGGAAAACCATCAGTCACATGTGAAAAAATGAATTTGGAACCCTTTCTCACACCAAGCATAAAGGTCAAATCAAAATAGATTAAAGACCTTGATATCAGACCAGAATCCATAAACATATTTGTTTATTTATATTTGGGGGGTCACATCCGACATTGCTCAGGAATTATTCCTGGCTCTGCACTCAGGAATGACTCCTGGCGGGGATGGAACCCTGGTTGGCCATATGCAAGGCAAACGCTCACCTCCTGTACTATCTCTCTGGCTCCAAAATCCACAAATATATTAAGGAAAACAAGAGCAAAAAAACCTCATGACATTGAAGCTAAAGGTATCTCCTCCTTGCTTTTCCTTCTCAAATTTCCTTTGCTGTTGCTACTGTTCTCTCAATTTCTTTTACCTCAACTTCCCCCACAGCTTAAGGCCTTCTTACAATTGAAGTTAAAACTGACTGAAGGCTGAATGCAATGCAGAATCATTCACATTTTGTCCACATGATTATAGTCCCACTTTTCCCCTCTTTGTCTTCATCACTTACTCTTTCGTTTTATGAACTCATTCTCAGGGTCACCCTTTTCCTTAACATTTAGATAACATGATCCTACTCATTTAAAAACTCTTTCTAACACAGACCTTTAATTAATTGAGAAGGAATGGGGTACGGGCAATAATAGAGGGCCCGCTTCTCCCTCATTTGCTGAACAAGCTCAGTATTTCAAGTGGTGGATAAGAAAATCAGTAGGAAAGAAACATTTCTAGCATTAAGAGTTCTTAATCCAACAATTCATAAACTTGTCCTATTTCCCGTTAACAGGATTAAGACCCAAAGGCCACCTACAACAAAAGTGTGCACCATCCTACTTAGTGCAGGAAGAAGAGCTGACTCCTAGTAACAATGTCTGTATCATCACTTGACCCAAATTTTGTAAGATCACACAAAGGCTGAATTTTCTCAGGTTAACCAATAGTGGGGCTGGAGTGATAGCACAGCAGGTAGAGTGTTTGCCTTGCATGCGGCCCAACCCGGGTTCGATTCCCAGCATCCCATGTGGTCCCCCAAGCACGGCCAGGAGTAATTCCCAAGTGCATGAAACAGGAGAAACCCCTTTGCATCACTGGGTGTGACCCAATAAGCAAAAAAAAAAAAAAAAAAAGTACCACAAATTTTAACTGTCTGTTGGCTCAAACATTTTTAGGATACTTGTTTCGCTTTTCTTCCAGTTAACACTGTAACTTCAAAATGTAAAGGCCAAAAGACTTTAAAGTATGTTCTCGCGTATTTAAGTACTACATCAGAATTTTCTGTGCACAATTTTTAGGCCAGAGCAGGTGACCTGAAGATGAGGGGGGAAAATAATTCCTGTCAATGTTAAATAAAACAGCATTACCTAAGCAAAAATGCGAGTCCTGGGGCTGAAATCTCCGAGCCTGCTCGGATCGGGCTGAGCATCCTCCACCCAGATCCTCCATCTTCCAGTGGGCAGGGGTCACACCCACCAACTGACGCCCTGGCGCCGCGTAATCCCATCAAGGCCAAGACCCAGGGACTACAAAACCCAGCTCCCAGAAGAGAACAGCGCAGAGTCTCCTGCCCCCACGCCTGGCTGTCCTCACCAGGGCCCCTTGAAGGGGGGGGCGGGTCAAGTTTCCCTCCCCGCCCTGAGCAGAACTCCAGCAGCTGAAGACCTCCAGAACCAGCCACAACCATGCTGAGACCACACACATGAAGGTACAGGCAGAGGAACAAAGGCATGCGGGTCTCGGGGCTGAGATCTCCAAGCCTGCTCCGATCGGGGCTGAGCATCCTCCACCCAGATCCTCCAAATTCCAGTAGGCGGGGGTCACACCCACCAACTGGCCCCCTGGCGCCGTGTAATCCCATCAACTGGCCAAGATCCAGAGACTATAAAACCCAGTTCCCGGAAGCGCAACATCTTATAATCTCATTCTTACTTTTGGACAAACTGGCAGGCTACCGAATGTAGCCTGCCCACAGGGCAGAGTCTGGCGAACTCCCCGTGGCGTACCAAATATGCCAAATACCAGTAACAATGATGGGTCTCATTCTCCTAAAGAGCCTTGAATATAATCTCAGGGCTAGGACGAAGGAGACGTTACTGGGGCCTGCTTGAGGCAATCGACGAATAACAGGATGATCGAGATCGTGATTGTGACCTAAGCCAATGTTCTTGTTCTAAGTCTTTTTACTTAAAATCGCAGTTTTCAATGACCTATCCACAACGCCAAATGGAAGAACTGCTGGGCCAGGAAAGGTTACTTGGAACTAACCCTACAAGCAAATAAACAAGGATATAAGCAACCGACAGGGCAGTTGGCCAAGAATGTGGCCTACGCGTCCCACTGCCTAGAATAGCTCCTCATTTACTAAGGGGGACTTTTAAATTCTGACCTATAACAGACTTCAGGAAACAAATGAGGTCACTGGATTACAACTCCAATCAGCTGTATTACACAGTCTAGTAGCCACTGCACCTAAAATACACATTTCAGATACATGTAATACATACACCAAAACTTTTTTTTTCTCCTTTGGGGAAGGCACACCCAGTTCAGGGATCATTTCTAGCTCTGGGCACAGGGATCACTCCTGGTATTGCTTGGGGGACCATTTACAGTGCTGGGGATCGAATCCAGTTCTGCCCCCATACACAAGGCAAGTGCCCTACCCACTGCACTATCTCTGTGGCCCCAAGGTACCAGTTCTTTTTTTTTAATTTATTTTTTTATTTTAAATTTTTTAATTTTTATTAGTGAGACACCATGAGGTACAGTTGTAGACTTACAAATTTGTGTGCTTGGGTTTTAATTATACAATGATCAAGGACCCATCCCTCCACCAGTGCCCATTTCCCACCACCACGGGTCCCAGCATCCCTCCCACCCCCCCACCCCCCCATCCCACCCTGCCTTTGTGGCAGGGCATTCCCTTTTGTTCTCTCTCTTTCTCTCTCTCTCTCTCTCTCTCTCTCTCTCCCCTTTTGGGTCCTGTGGTTTGCAAGAGAGGCATTGAGTGGCAATCATGTTTGGTCTATAGTCTACTTTCAGCATGCATCTCCCATCCTGGGAGGATCCTCCCAACACCCTTTATTTGGTGCTCCCTTCTCTATCTGAGCTCCCTTTTCCCCTAGCATGTGTGGCTGGCCTCTAAACCATGGAGCAAAATTTCTGGTCCAAGGTACCAGTTCTTATATGACAAAATTACGTCTTAATTTTGAGATGTGTCATCTTAGCAAAAGGTAAAGGCAAGGTAAAGGCCCTCCCATTGATCATCGATTTGCTCGAGCGGGCCCAGTAACGTCTCCATTGGAGACTTTGTTGTTACTGTGTCTGGCAGATCGAATACTCTCGGTAGCTTGCCGGGCTCTCCGAGAGGGGTGGAGGAATCGAACTCGGGTCGGCCATGTTGGCTGCGTGCAAGGCAAACGCCCTACCGCTGTGCTATCACTCCAGCCCAGTCATCTTAGCAAAAAATAAAAAGTTACATGTTCTAGGTAAATAAGAATCTAAACCCTTGTTTAAGATCCAGAGGCTACATTGGAATAATTACTAATAATCCACTCTGAAGTGTTGCTGGGAAAATCAAACTGTTTGATGTATGTGTAGAATACACAGTGAGAATAAGGTTGCCAGGTACTGTGATGAGACCTACAAGTGAATCAAGACAGTTGTCAAATGGCTTAACTACAGGCCTGACGATTTTAGCAGAAAGGATAGAAAAGTCATACTCAATAATCCGACTTATGACCCATTCATAATGAATGGACCAATCCGCCATGCCTGACAAGGATTAGGCCCCCAATAAATTTCTGTTCTAGTGTAAGCACTAATCTCTCAAGGGGACATGGCCATTTGTGCTGCTATTATCATCTAAGCACTGCCAGCAGTTATGTCATGATTATTAACTGGAACCATAGCAGCTATCTTCTGGAAGTCTCCAGAAGTATCCAGAATAATTTGTCAGGAGACAGCCACCACCAGTTTTAAAAACTGGGCCCAAGAAAGAGTTCAAAGGCGGAAGTACAAGCTCTGCATGCGAGAGACCCAGTTCCAGTCCCATCACAGCACAGTCCTGAGCAGGCCAGGAGGGACCCCTGCCATGAACAAAGCTTAGTCATATTTAAAATAATGTTTCTGTGTGAGAAAATACTGCCTCAAGTGACAGACTTAAAATATTACTTATTTTCTTTTTTTTTTGCCTTTTTTTGTTGTTGTTGTTGTTTTTCGGGTCACACTAGGCAATGCACAGGGGTTGTTCCTGGCTCTGCACTCAGGAATAACTCCTGGCGGTGCTCAGGAGACCATATGGGATGCTGGGAATCGAACCCAGGTCGGCCGCGTGCAAGGCAAACGCCCTCCCCGCTGTGCTATTGCTCCAGCCCCAAAATATTACTTATTTTCAACTTTAACAATGCCCCTAAAAGGTTTTAATAGCTCACTGCAAAGTCTTGAAGTTCTTTGCTTAACATTTAGAGAGTGATTTCAGAGGAATTCAACAATTCTATTGAAGTATGCCAAACCTATATGCACACGTACACACAAATAAATTTGTGTACATATGCATACAAATAATTAACATGCAGGAGAATTGTTTGTCATTTATTTCAGATTCTCAAAGCAATCCATGGCTCACAAATGAATATTAACTCAAGAGCCACGAATGTTTACTGTTACCCTGCAAAAAAGAAAATATCAGCACCAGGCCCTGGGCCATAACTATTAAAAGCAAAATGCACGTAGACTTCCGTCTCTTTGACCTTCATCTCTATCCTCATCTTATGCTCTGCACTGATATTAAGTCCGATGCCAGAACTCGGTTTCAATCTTGAGAGATTAAAGGTACCTTCCTGAGAACTGCAACTTTTCCATGCTTTCCCATATAAATATTTACATGTGTTAAACTACAGAGCTTTTTCAGAGCCCAATAATAACAGGTCTTACTAATGTCACAGAATGCCCTGCAATCACCACGTTTTTATCTGCCCACCTCCATCATTACCCCTAGACCACACACCAAATAATTACAGATGCCTAAAATGCATGAGAAAT
This sequence comes from Sorex fumeus, assembly GCF_029834395.1. Taxonomy (NCBI): domain Eukaryota; kingdom Metazoa; phylum Chordata; class Mammalia; order Eulipotyphla; family Soricidae; genus Sorex; species Sorex fumeus. The sequence goes on along the minus strand of NW_026606298.1, from coordinate 199,033 downwards.
GCTCTAGAATTTAAGCTATCGGTTAATATTGAAAAGCTGTGCGTCCAAGTTATACGATTACTTCACAGTAAATTAAAGCAGGCCAAGCCACTGTAAGATGTGATGGACATTTAACTCACCTTCATGAGATGCTGATTTATCCATTTTGTAAACGTTTTCTTTTGAACTTTGTCCCGTTCATCTGGAAGGGAAAAGATACGAATGTGGTTGGTAAAAATCGACGAACAGGAAACTTTGGTTGTGATTATACACATAAACAAAAATAAGATATTGAAGAAGGTAGTTTGAACGTTCCGGTCTAAGTTTAACAACTCTAGACTATGTGAAAAGAGCTGTTTGTCAGATGGTCTCTTCCCAGTACTGTGGCAACATCACCACTTTAGACAAGCGCCTCTGTGAGTTCCGCTGCAAAAACCCACCACCACGAACCCCTCTGGAAGCTGGCTAACCTAAACTTTACGAGCTTCAAGTAAGCCCTTGCACTGAACGTCACAAAAACTCTTGGGCACCGCATCACATTCCATTTGGCCATCACAAGAATAAGGGCAAGGTAATTTTAATTCCCACATTACATAAGAGGAAACCAAGAAAGGCAGAAGTCAAAGATTTGTCCATGACTGTTCAGCTATGCTTTGCTCCTGGGGAGAAGGGGATGCCATCTCCACTTTGGCGCCTGGAGTTTGCTCCCAGCTGGGTTCAGGGGACTATGCGGTGCCCAGGTGTCGAACTTGAGGCTCCAGCAAGCAAAATATGCTCTCTAATCTTGTTTTTCTAAAAAGAAGATTTACAGTCCAGACCTTTGGCTTAAAATGGATCCTGGTTTTACTACTAATCATGCTGCTAGTAGCTAGTCAACAAAAATGGCCCAATTAGATTCCGCTACAGAGTGTGAGAGATACAGCTCTGATTACAGGGGCTGTGCAAAGAAACGGTCAGGGAAGACATCTTAGGATTTACTTTCCTGACATGGACATAGAACTAACTTTTTTTCCGCTTTTTGGGTCACACCCGGCGATGCACAGGGGTTACTCCTGGCTCATGCACTCAGGAATTACTCCTGGCAGTACTCGGGGGGCCATATGGGATGCTGGGAATCGAACCTGGGTTGACTGCATGCAAGGCAAACAGTCTCTGGAGTTCATTATCCTGAAAGGGTTCCTGACACAAGGCAAGTGAGATAAAGTATGCCAACCAAGCAAAAGATGTGGTACTCACCATGAAGGCAAGCACAAAGAAAAGAAAGACCAGCCCTGATCAGGGCAGTCAGGTGACGTTTAAAGCAGAGAAAGCAGACGAGCAAGACAGAAGCCAGACTTGTGCAGACATCTTCATTAAAAAAAAAGGAAAGCTGAGTGCTGGGGAAAGAAAAACTCACCCACTGTTGGTGGGAATATTGAATGGCCCAGCCTCTAAGGAAAGCAATAGAGATCTATCCCAAAAAAATGGGAATAAAATTCCCACACAATTCAGCAATATCACTTCTTGGTATCAATTCCCAAAAGGCAAAAACATTCAAAAGGATACACGCACACAAATGTTCATCACAGCACTTAGTACAATAGTAAAGACATAGAAATAACCCAAATGGTCAACTATAGATGAATGGATTCAGAAGTTGTGGGATAGATACATAATGGAATATTATGCAGCTCTGAGAAAGAACAAAATCATGCAATTTGGAACCAGAAGATATTGTGCCGAGTGAAATCAGTCCAAAGGAAGAACAAAAGTACAGAGTGATCTCTCCCATTTGAAGAACCTTAAATACACATCAAGATAACAACAAAGGGCCAAAGGCAACACAATGAGAAAAATGATCCACAAAACTGAGTTTGAGAACAGAGTGCTCAAAGGAGGGGCACTGGAATCCTTGGGGAATGGAGGTGGATACACTGGTGATGAGTGTGGTGTTGGAATTATGTGCATGGAAAACCATCACCAACCGTAAATGTAAATCACAGAACCTCTGTCCTGTTCTGTCCTCCCGTTGTTCATCAATTTGCTTGAGTAGGCACCAGTAACATCTCACAACAAATTGTGAGACTTGTTGTTACTGTGTTTGGCATATCGAATACGTCACAGGGAGCTTGCCAGGCTTTGCCGTGTGGGTGAGATACTCTCAGAAGCTTGCCAAGGCTCTCCAAGAGGGGCAGAGGAATCGAACCCCGGTCGGCCAGGTCATCCACATGCAAAGCAAATGCCTTAGCCGCTGTGCTAGCCTCAAGAAAGAGAACTTCAATTAATCACTCAAGTTTGCTCTTTTTTTTAAAGCACAAGTAGGACACAAGTACTGTAATTCCTCCAGAGTTTTTTCCACTAACTCAAGAGTGTCATTTTCCAAATAAAGGGTTGAACACATTTCAATCACAGATGAGGCAGGTTGGGGAATCTGGCCCTGCCCTGTGATATGAACTTTGTACAAGGGAATTCAAACAATGGAACCACTGTGCTAAAATCTAGTAGTCAGATTACATTCTCAGCTGCATTTTTCTGAAACCCCCAAAAGAAAACAGTGGCAAAAAACTAACTTTCTAGGTGAGGGCTCTCCTATAGCACAGCCGGTAGGGCGTTCGCCTTACAAGCGGCCAACATGGCCAACCCGAGTTCGATTCCTCCACCCCTCTCGGAGAGCCCGGCAAGCTACCGAGAGTATTCGATATGCCAGACACAGTAACAACAAAGTCTCCAATGGAGACGTTACTGGGCCCGCTCGAGCAAATCGACGATCAACGGGAGGGCCTTTACTTTAGGACCACATAAGAACTTACAACTTAATAACTTAAGACCACAATTAAATTGTCCAGAAAAAAAAAGGTTTATAATGTACCATTCATAATAAATTTTCATAATTCTGGAGCGATAGCACAGTGGGTAGGGCATTTCCCTTGCACGCAGCTGACCCGAGTTCAATTCCTCCTCCCCTCCTCAGAGAGTCCAACAAGCTACCGAGAGTATCTCGCCCTGATGGCAAAGCCTGGCAAGCTCCCCATGACATATTCGATATGCCAAAAACAGTAACAACAAGTCTCACAATTTGTTGTGAGATGTTACTGGTGCCCATTCAAGCAAATCGATGAACAGCGGGAGGACAGTGCTACAGTACAGTGCATTTCAGGAACAGAAGGTATCCATATCAAGTTACAACATCTGAGATTAAGACATTCCTATTTCAGGTCTGGAGTGATAGCACAACGGGTAAGGTGTTTGCCTTGCACACAGCTGACCCTGGTTTTTTATTTTTGTTTTTTTTTTATTTTTATTAGTGAAACACCATGAGGTACAGTTGTAGACTTACAAATTTTTGTGCTTGGATTTCAGTTATACAATGATCGAACATCCATCCCTCCACCAGTGCCCATTTTCCACCACCACTGATCCCAACCCCATTAAAAAATGGGACAACGGAATGAACAGAAACTTTCTCAAAGGAGAAATCCGAATGGCTAAAAGGCACATGAGAAAATACTCTACATCATTAATCATCAGGGAGATGCAGATCAAAACGATCCAGGTTTGATTCCCAGCATCCTATCTGGTTCCCTGAGCAGACCACCAGGAGTAATTCCTGAGTGCATGAGCCAGGAGTAAGACCTGTGCATCGCCAGATGTGACTCAAAAAGAAGAAAAAAAGAGGGGAAAAAAAAAGAAAAAAAAAGACATTCCTATTTCCATCCTTCAAAATGTAAGTAATTCATAGAACCATATAATATTAATGCTAACATGTTTATCTGTCCCATTAAACTAAATATATCAAATCTACAGACTACTCTCCTTCAAAATGGTTAGTGGAATATTTCTTATTTTCCAAATTAATATTCCCTGTATGTTAAAAAATGAAGCAGAACATGTATTCTAAAGACCAATCATTTATTAATTTCTTACCAGGTGATGTATATTAAGAATGTTGATTTGAGCAAACAATTTAGCTCCAAGCACAAAGGAGGTATTAACCTAAACATTTCCCATACAAAAAGGCTCTTTTGGTCACTAAGGTTTTGTTGGAAGGTTGTGGCTAGTGGCCCAAATGCAGTATTGAACATGCAAGACTGGCACTAAATTTGGCAGACAATATTGAGGAAGTGTTTGGAGACTATATCCACAACTAGAATACACAGTACTGAAGTGTGTGACAGAGACCACCTCTTTTAAACTCTAGCAAGTCTACAAGAGTCCCATTGGTATCAATCCCTGGAACTTTTTCATATTCAAAGAATTAAGATGAATTGTGTACCAAAAAAATCTACCAATTTTAACGTCTCAACTTTCTTCAGAAAAGCAATGTAGAATTAGAGAATAACTGAGGTCTGCAAAGACTGTGATTTACCACTTTCCATCCACATTATTTCAAAAGGGAGTATTCCAGATGACACCATCTAATTTTCCAATTACAAGTCTCATAACAGTCCTTTATTTCACTCCAGTGAGGGACGTCTGACACTGAAATTTATAGTTAGGATACTGTTGCTATGACAACAAAAGGGAAAAATATTTCTGTCACTTTAACTCGCTCTGGTCACTTAACAGACGATCCGGTTACTTTTCTGAATGGAATTTCACTACATTTGCCTACCTGAAAATTATTTCATTTATACGATAAGGTTTGAGAAAAATATACATTTATGACCACTTTTCCTTTTTAAAAAGTGGCTGAAAATACATAAGCCAAAGAATGAAAAAAGCAACAAAATTTGGAAGCAAGGGACACACCCAAATGTACCAAGAAAGAGTAATACTACCTACAGTGACTGGTTTTCAATGAATTCCAGAAGAAAGGACACTCAAATATCACACAGCCAATAAATACTGAGATTATTGAGAAACACATACTCTGCACAGCAGTAAGGGGTAAGTGCTCTCTGGGGAGCTGAGTGCTGTCCAGATTTCTAAAAGGTGTCCCACAGTCGGCAAGCTCCCACCACGTAAACCAACACACGGTCGCACACCTCTCCCTCTCTCGGTTCTAAAAATAAGTGAGATTGCAGAGAATCTACTAACCCAAACAGCACATGCGCCCCACCAGCCTTGCGTTCCAGTCGTGATCATTTTTCAAGAGCTGCCCCATCATTCTCCGGGGAATCTATCCAATAGCTTCGCAAACTCTGTGCACACACGCCGGTGTGTCAGACTCCAGTTAACTTGCTATGTGGAAAGGGAAACACTGACTAGACACTCCCACTGGGAAACTGAAAACTAGTCAACGCCCCTTTTTAAACAAACATTAGCAAAGTCAACCTCCTTCACTACTGGGTTGCTGATATGAATAACTATTACAAACAGGAAAGTACATCATCTGTTAATCTCTCGATCAGTTTATATGGAGTCATTTCAAAAGAGTTTTTATTGGCTACTCCTTTCTTCTTAAACAACAGAGGCAGAATTCCTTTGGGGGATAAAAAAAATTAAAAAAAAAAACCAGCCTAACTTGTAAAACTCATCCCTGATTTTCATGCTACAAAGGTGATCTCCGCTTCAGGGGTACGACACATAGCCTCATACCCTTCAGGGAGAATGCCACTATCAAGAATTTATTAATGCATAGTTCACACAGACTGTCTTTTAAGTTGGATGGCACCATCCTCACTTATTTAAAAAAATGCAAAAACAAAGCTTGGAGTGGTTCAGAACATAGCCTAAGACTTCACAAACAAAATAGGATCTTAAGTCTGATTCCAAAGCCCACAATTTTTTTTGATGTCATCAAACAAAAGAATAAGCAGTCTCCAACTGATGAGAGCTTCATTTCTGAGCATAAAGGGGAAAAAAAAGACAAGAAGTAAAAGCACTTGTTCTAAAGAAACAAGAGTCCAAGTACCTCCTACCTTTTGCCTGAAACATTAGGCAGACGTACCTGAATAGAAATTGTACGAACAATAATTCCAAAACAGTATACAAAGAACGGCCATTCTTCACTCGCCAGAGAACCAAAAAGTTGTCATGAGAGAGGAAAAAAACACAGAGACTAATAGTTGTCAGTATGCTTGGAAACATTCATATATAATTTTAGCTGCATTCTAAATATATTGTTAGTGAAAAAAAAAAAACCTGCCCAAACTTCTGCGAAAATGTTCAAAGTCTCCATGTATCTTTCCTTCCTTTCTCTCCCTTCCCAGTTCTCTTTGTTTCGGGTCCCCTGACTTTCCTACAGAAAAAGTCTGAGCCAATTTCCAATTAGGATGAATTACAGTAATAAGAGTAGACACATAGGGTATAATCAATAAGTGCCAATACTGTTCTCCGTTAAGTCCCTATAACACAGATACATCAATATTATTATTCCAACAACTCTATGTAATTAAGCCCATTTACAGAAAAAGAAACCAAGGCACTGAGCATTTAACAACTTACCCAGGATCACAAAGCTACCAAAGACAGATAATGGGGGCTGGAGCGATAGCACAGCAGGTAGGGCATTTGTCTTACATGAAGCCTACCCGGGTTCGATTCCCAGCATCCCATATGGTTCCCCTGAGCACCACCAGGAGTGATTCCTGAGTGCATGATCCAGGAGTAACCCCTGTGCAACGCTGGCTGTGACCCAAAAAGAAAAAAAAGGTTTAAAAAATATATATGAAGACAGATAATGGGTAAAAGCACACTTTGAAAAAGTACGTTCAATATTGTAGAGAGGGAAGATGAAAATGACTATGTCTCCGATGGGGTCACATTGGAATATAGGCAAGGATATGTTTCCATGCTTATTATTAAGAATAAGCATAGCACCGCCCCATAGCACTGTCCTCCCGTTGTTCATCGATTTGCTCGAGCAGGCACCAGTAATGTCTCATTGTGAAACTTGTTACTGTTTTTTTAGCATATAGAACATGCCACAGGGAGCTTGCCAGGTTCTGCTGTGCAGGCGGATACTCTCGGTAGCTTACCGGGCTCTCCGAGAAGGACAGAAGTATCGAACCCAGGTCAGCCGTGTGCAAGGCAAATGCCCTGCCCGCTGTGCTATCACTCCAGCCCATTTTATAAGGTAGTCCACAATATTTGATTACATTTAATACTCCAACACCAATCGCACCACCATTACACCTTCCCACCACGATATTTGGGGTGTTTCCATCGCAACCACCAAGCCCTGTCCCAAAGCACAACTGAAATAATATTTTGTATTGTCTGTTATGAAAAACTGCTGAAAATGCTACAAAAAAAGTATCCATAGAGGAAACATTGTGAAGATTGTTCCACTTTGGCAGGGGCCATTAAGATATTCTTTAGGCTATCACAAACATGTTGTTAAAGGTTGAGTGCTGTGAGCTTTTGTATATATATATGAGATTCTCCATTTCTCATCAATGGCTTTATCAATATAAATTCAACATAGATCTCCAACAACAATGATCTTTAGCTTTCTCCTATAACTTATTTGCTAGAACCTACCTCTGAATAAAACTTAGTGATTTGACAGTTTTTTGTCTTGATCAAAGAAAAATCAGAATCTAACTGCCATACCAGAAATTAGGTATGATTAAAAGCAAAGTGAGGTTTTATTTATTTATATTTGGCTGGAGTGATAGCACAGCGGTAGGGCGTTTGCCTTGCACACAGCCAACGTGGCCGACCCGAGTTCGATTCCTCCACCCCTCTCGGAGAGCCCGGCAAGCTACCGAGAGTATCTCGCCCGCACGGCAGAGCCTGGCAAGCTCCCCGTGACGTATTCGATATGCCAGACACAGTAACAACAAAGTCTCCAATGGAGACGTTACTGGGCCCGCTTGAGCAAATCGATGAACAACGGGAGGGCCTTTACCTTTACCTTTTATATTTGATTCGGTACGCCAGTGGTGATCAGGACTTATTCCTGGCTCTGACCTCAAAGCTCACTCCTGGAGGTGATCGTGAACCATAAGTGAGATTATATATGGTGTGGGGATCAAACTGGGGTTAGCCACATACAAGGAAAACCTCCTTATTCACTCGCCTATTGTTCGAGCCCCTAGAAGCAACATTTTAATGTAAGTTACTGTCAAAGATGAGAATCTGCAATACAGTTCCTACCTCTCATGTGTAAGTCTCCAGGTTCGACCTCTTACATCAAGGAAGAAAAGTGTTATTAGCAGATGTAAGTTATAAACTTTATTAATCAGCTCAGGGCTGAAGCAATAGCACAGCGGGTAGGGCATTTGCCTTGCAAGCGGCCAACCCAGGTTCGATTCCCAGCATCCCATAGGGTCCCCTGAGCACCACGAGAGGTAATTCCTGAGTGCAGAGCCAGGAGGAAGCCCTGTGCATCGCTGGGTGTGACCCAAAAAAAGCAAAAAAAAAAAAAAAAAACCACAAATCACTTTCAAAAAGCCTAAATTTTCTACCAAGGATATGGAGGGAGATGAAAAAGAAGACATTTCCAAATATATATATATATGTATATATATATATATATATATGTATATATATATATATATATATATATATATATATATATAAAAGAAGACATTTCCTGGCCAGAATTACAGCACAAGAGGCCGCGCACCTGCGTCACTTGCATAGGGCCCAATTTCAATCGCAAGCAGTATCCAGTCCTCCAAGCTGAGCCAGGAGTGACTCCAAGCACAGCACCAGAAGTAGCCCCAAAGCACCGCAGGGTGGCCCCAAGAATGAAGGAAAATGATCATCCCCGAGGTCACTAGGAGTGATCTGAGTGCAGAGCCAGGAGTAAACCCTGAACAGCGCATGTGTCCCCAAAATCGAAAAAATAAAACAAAATAACTCAATGAAGATGAAATGAAGTATACTTCTTCTATTCTATTATCAAGGGAAAATCTATATAAGATGACATGAAAAATATTTCAATAGATACAGTTGATATGTAAAGGATGCCCACCGAATTGAGAAAACACAGTTTTCCAAATAAAAAAGTAGAGGCAGAAAGACAAGGGAATTTCACATTTCATTCTGCATTTTTTTTTAAATTGTCTGAATCTTTCATAAGGAAGGTGTACATGTATTAATAATAACCAAGAGAGGAAAATGTTCCAAGTTATTTTATTCATTTATGCATACAATACTCTGGACAAGTTCTACAGAAGGCATTGAAACAGTTGAAATAACAGGCCTCTGCATCCCAACTTAGTGCAGCACGCAGAGCTAAACATTCCAGAAGAGTTTGCTCTTAGCCTAATGGTTATGGAAGGGAAAGAAGAGGGAAGGGAGAGGTGGGTGAGAAAAGAAGGAAGGAATGAGGAAGGAGAAGGGAGGAACAAGAGGTTGGCAGAGGTGGAGAAAAACCAACTTGTGATACATTTCAGAGAATGGTTACCCAGCTAGTCAGAATGAGGAGGATGGATGACGTCTCTGATAAGAGAATCAATAGAGTTAGAGGGGCCAGGGCTATAGTACAGCGGGTAAGCGCTTGCTTTGCACGTGGCCGACCTGGGTTCAGTCCCCGGCATCCCATATGGTCCGCCAAGCACCGCCAATCAATAATCAGATTCTCTGCTTTCCTGCTTGTGCAGGGTCTGTGCAGCCAAGGAGCCACAGCATCTTAGCTGGAGATGAGACCCTGGGTCTTAAGAGGAATTAACTGGTGTCTGTTCTTACACTGACCAAAAGTTCAATATAAACTCCGAGCTAGAATCTGCTTTTAATCTACTCTTCCAACTCAGCTTTCTAAAAAGAGGTACACACACACACACACACACACACACACACACACACACACACAAATTTTTTTAAAAAATCACTGCTTCTGATTATAGTGAAACTGCATTTAAATAGAACAAGAGTCGCTGGTAAGAAGAGAGAGTTTATGCAATTCATTTGGTGTACTAAATTAAAGATATTCTGAGTGTTGGCTGTTTTATTTTCAGTCTTTGCTTTTCTGTCTAGATTCAGAGTTCTATTTCAGCATATATCCCAGAGGGAGACGCAGGTTCAATCCTGGCACCATATGGCCCCCAGAGCTCCACCAGGAAAGCACAAAGTCAGAAACAGCTCCCAAGAACCACTGGGTACAGCACCAAAAACAAAATAAAATCAAGTAATAATATAATCCAGAGAATCCAGGGATGCTCAACCATAGAAAGTTCCTATAATGGGGGCAGAGATACTGCAGGAGGAAGGAGCTTCTCTTGAACATGGCCGACACTGGTTCAATCCCCAGAACCCCATGTGATCCCCGGAATCCCGCCAGGAGTTATCCCTGAGCATAGAGCCAGGAATAAGCCCTGAAGATTGCTAGACATGCCTCCCGCCCCCCCCCCCCCAAAAAAATACACCAAAAAGTCTTGCAAGTCTGAGGGCAGGAAAGTCTCAAATCTAATGGCACCAGCACAGACAAAGATACCATCACACACACACACACACACACACACACACACACACACACACACACACAGCAACACCCACATGCTCAAGTGAGGGGTCAGCTCCTCTTCCACCTGGGAACCCCCAGTCTGAGGATGAATGTGTTACCTTCAGCAGATGGTAGCCAAGTGCGTCTGTAACCATGACATAGTGTCAGACACAGAAACCAAGCATGTGACCCTTGGTCATCATATCATATCAATGACAGAAAGGCAGTAAAGAAGAAAAATAAAAATATTGCTTCATAAAATTGATGACAAATTCAACTTTTTTCCGGACACTATTGATATGTAAGATAAATCCACTATGTTACTTCTATAGTTTAGATAACACTGTAGCACTGTCCTCCCGTGGTTCATCGATTTGCTCAAGTGGGCACCAGTAGCGTCTCCATTATGAGACTTGTTGTTACTGTGTTTGGCATATCGAATACATCACGGGTAGCTTGCCAGGCTCTGTCATGTGGGCGAGATACTCTTGGTAGCTTGCCGGGCTCTCTGAGAGGGGCGGAGGAATCGAACCCTGGTCGGCTGCATACAAGGCAAATGCCCTATCCTCTGGCTATCACTCCAGCCCGCTTTAGTTTAGATAATCTGAAGGTTTAGCGTCTTTAGAACTGAGAGCTGGGAATGCAACTGAGTGGCAGAGTTCATGGAAGCCATGGATTTGATCCTCAGCACTATATATACTATATCTTTATTGTCTTGACTATTGAAAAAAATTCTACAAGGATTACTATACATCAACAGAGAGTAAAAAAAAAAACATTGGTCATGAACCAATATGTCAAAAATAATCAAAACTTGATTTCCAGTAGCTCAAACACAAATGTAGACAACACATCTGAATAAATGCATCTAATGTCTCAGATTTTGATGAAACCCTGTGACCTTGTTTCTGAAAGAATCATATACCCTCGGCGCTTATGCAATTTATTTCCTGTTACAAGGAATACAGAGAGACCAATAAGCATAGACCTCACCCAAGGTGTCCAAACAGACCTTTTTAAAATTTACCTTCACACATTTTGAGCTAAGGTCAATCGTTACTTTAATCACCTAGATAAATAATGATTATCCAGATTTAAGGTCCTCTCCAGAAACCTCTTTTCTATCTATCTCTACAGAGAAACCTACCTCTACGGAAGACAGCTCGAGACCTTCTGGTTTTGTCCTTATGTCACGCCTCATCATGCGTAGTCTTCCTCTTAGATGCCCTTTTATGATAAAAACTCTACTGTATTAATGTTAACTGTAGCGCCATATAACTTCTCCATATGTGTGTAACTAAATTTGCACATTTTTTTTCTTCTAGTAATCTTCCCGATGCTGTGATATTTTGATCAACTGGGTGATCAGATAAGGAAAAACTTCCCTCTTTGCCTCTGAATCGTATTTAGATCTTAATCCCTATAGATGTTCATATGTTTGTGAAATGATCTGATGTCTTAAGACTTTAAAACAGAAAAAGATGCCCTGTCTCTAAACAGATCAGACATATACAACCTGCATTGAGCAGATCCTAGAAGTGGCGGCAACAGAATTAGAGAGATTTATGGGTCAATCGGAGATTAAAGAATCCACACTATACATATGTCAAAATACTGGCATCCACACTGGCTTACAATTTCAGTCTGGAAAAACAGCTCTATTTGTGTGAAAATCAAGTCTACTCATGTGTAACACAATTACCACCTGCAGACACCTTACTGTGTGACTATAAGTGAAATAGACTAGGTCCTCAACAAATCCACTGGTTTCCTAGCCTCTTGAATTCAATTTATAAACATGAACTGAAACCTACAGCCGATATCAAAGTCACAGCAAAGTTACTATGTATGCACTACAGAACTTATTGATCGCACAACAATCCCACAACTGTCCTAATGTATCATGATCCTTATTTGATTGAGTAAAAATATACAAGTCTCAACTCACTTTAGCTCAAGGAAACAAAGCTTAAAAACTGACCTAGATTTTCTAATTCAATTTCTACGACAAAGGAAAAAAGATACCAGGGTCAATTAAACTTGATACAGCATAAAATCAAGGAACCTAGGAAAGGACATAAGAAAAACAGATTCTTAGCACAATGAGGCGAGGCTTCCATCACTGAACACCCTCCTTCAATTTGTGAAGTGTGAGTTCGATCCCTAGCACCTCTCCAAATGCTGGGCGAAACCTCTATTTGTAATGTCCAGTGCACACCAATTAAGCATGCATATAAACTCCACAACTAAAGTGTGTGACCCTCCACAAGCACTGCAACAAAGTGCTGGAAGTTTTGGGAACATTGGAGTATGAAGCCAAGTAAGTGTGTGACCACCGCGTACAGGAAAGACAGTACAATGGTTAAGGTGTTTGCCTTTCGTGGTGTGGACCCATGTTCAATCCCTGGCATGCTCTATGGTCCCCCTGGCTCCGCCAGGAGTAATTGCTGAGTGCAGAGCCAGGAGTAACCCCAAGCAATGGTGGCTGTGACCCAAAAAGCCAAAAAATAAAAATTAAAAAGTGCGTAATCATTAATTGAAAACCAGCCATTATTGCAACGAGAGTAGGGGTCAGGAGGAAGTGGGAGGCAAGAGAGAAATATTTGGTTCTTTAACTTCTCACCATAACAATGAGAAAGAAAAACACAAAATTCCACGTCCTCAGCTACTGAGAAAACGATCCGTTCGCCAGGCAAAATGCATAATTTATCGATATAAATTTCCTGTATCTCTATACAGGAAACTATAGAAAGTCATAGGGAAGTTCTACATTCTGTTCAAGGTGAATTAATCAACACAAGGACAAAAAAAAAGCACTTGGGACTTCTCATCTCTGGTACTAGACTCTGGAGGGTTATTACACAATGGAATGTGTGTTTGCCTTGAACACAATCAGTCTTTCTTGATAAGTATTAGCTGGTACCGTGAATTTATCAAAGTGGCCCGAGGATCAAAATCAAATAGATGCATGTCTTACTACTACAATAAGTTTCACTTTCACCGGAGTGGGTTCCAATTCTTAGTAAATCCTTTCACACCGTTACGGGACTCTTCGAGAAAACTTGAAGAGGCCATGGAAACCTCTCAGGGCAATGGAAAACTCAGAGTGATTCACACACCTAACTCTTCACATCCTGAGTCAGAAGTTGGGTAAAAGGGTGGAGAACACCGACAGACAACCTCCCTGGAACACTGGGGTGGGGGTGGGGAGGGGAACTACAGCCTGGACTTGTTTCATAAAGAAACTCCTTCCACCCCTCGTTGTCTTTGTTTTGCTTCTACTTGAATGCAGTTCATTGCTTGTAGAAGTATCTGCTTTAGCTATACCATGCAGACCCCAGTGGGCTTCAGAAGCCACCAGACCACCCCAACCCGTGCCAGAAGGGTTCGGCCTCTGCCGGTACCACTGCACCCCTCACAGAAGTCACACCCACAAGCACTCCGGAGCAGAAAGGGACACAAGCTAGGAAGAATCTGGGTTGCCAGGAGACTTCCCCTTAAGGCTCATTTCCTAAGGTGGGGCCGTGGGGAGGAGGGGGTGTGTGTTCAGGGGGCCGTGGGCTGCTTGCAACAGGTATGAGTTAGGCAGGTCTGCATTCTCCCAAACTTAGCCAGGTCTGCATTCTCCCAACCAAAGCTGACCCAGGACCGGAAGAGATGAAACAGATGGAGACAGAAACAGCTCTGAGTGAAACCAAGGGAGAAAAGGAACTTTTTGGCTTTTTTAAATTTTTATTAGTGAAATACCATGAGATACAGTTGTAGACTTACAAATTTTTGTGCTTGGGTTTCAGTTATACAATGATTGAGTACCCATCCCTCCACCAGTGCCCATTTCCCACCACCACGGATCCCAGTATCCCTCCCACCCCCCATCCCCCCCTCCCACCCTGCCTCTGTGACAGGGCATTCCCCTTTGTTCTCTCTCTCCTGTTGGGTGTTGTGGTTTGCAAGAGAGGCATTGAGCGGCAATCATGTTTGGTCTATAGTCTACTTTCGACATGCATCTCCCCTCCTGGGAGGATCCTCCCAACACCCTTTATTTGGTGCTCCTTTCTCTATCTGAGCTCCCCTTTCCCCTAGCATGTGTGGTTGGCCTCCAAGCCACGGGGCAAACAAAAATGAGCTTTTCTTGAGCTTCATCCAGGAGACAGTGTCGCCTTGAGCTCATCAATTATGAAACTGGCAGCTAACAGAGGCCCCTTAGCAAAAAAAATTTAGGCCGGTCAAGTAAAAATCAAGATGCCAACAAAAAAAAGGGGGAAGAGTTATTCCAGGGGCTGGAGCAATAGCACAGTGGGTAGGGCATTTGCCTTGCATGCGGCCGACCCGGGTTCGATTCCCAGCATCCCATATGGTCCCCTGAGCACGGCCAGGGGTAATTCCTGAGTGATGAGCCAGGAGTAACCCCTGTGCATCGCCAAATGTGACGCAAAAAGAAAAAAAAACGGGGAGGAGTTCTTCCCCATGGAAGCCCAAGGCCCAGGACCCAGTTGTGCCAGAGCAATAGTACAGCAAATAGGGCACTTGCCTTGCATGCAGCTGACCTGGGTTCGATCCCTGGCATCCCACAGAATTCCCCAAGCCCCGCCAGGAGTGATTCCTAAGTGCATCGCCAGGAGTTAAGCCCTGAGCACTGCCAAGTATGATGCCCAAAACAAAAAACAAAACGAAACGAAAAAGACTGACCTAGTCTGGGGGCAGGAGCAATAGTACAATAGTACAGCAGGTAAGAACTCGCACAAGGCCAACCCAGGTCCACACACAGTACCCATAGGTGCCCTGTGCTCTGTTTCAAGTGATCCTGAGTCCAAACACTGTGGGGGGATAGTCAAATGCAAACCAACCAAAAAACTCACCGACCCTGCCCAGACCCCTCAGAAGATAATTCGGTGAGGACAAAGGTGGAAGCTAGGATTAACTTTTTTTTTCCTTTTTGGGTCACACCCAGCAATGCTCAGGGGTTACTCCTGGCTCGTGCACTCAGGAATTACTCCTGCCGGTGCTCAGGGGACCATATGGGATGCTGGGAATCGAACCTGGGTCGGCCGCTTGCAAGGCAAACACCCTCCCCACTGTGCTATCGCTCCAGCCCCTGGGACTAACTTCTTTACCCTGCCAAGAGCACAGGGCCTGATCAGCATGACTGCTCCCTGAAAACACAGTTGGCAGGGACCAGCTCACCCAGACCCAGGGCTGTTCCCAAATGCAGCTTGACAACTGCCTCAGCTGTGCCGGCAGGACTTGAAGGTTCCACAGAGCGGGAGTGTGTGCGGCTTCCACCAACCCCAACGCGCTCACCTCACAGACATTTCCATCCCTCAATCTTACAGAACGCTTGCCTTGCTCTTTCGGCATTTTCCCTCTTGAAAAATCCAAAAAGAGTGTCCTGATAAAGTGGACACTCTTCTCATCTATTTCAGGGTGAGGGGCGAAGCATGTGTCCACACCTGGCAGTGCTCAGGGCTCAGTCCTGGCTCTACAGTGGTGGGGTTCAGAGGGCCATTTGGGGTGCTGAGGATCAAGCCCCTAGTCCGCCACCAGCCAGGCCAGTGCCTCACCCACCGTATCAGCTTTCCAGCCCCTCTTACGTATCCTTACAGGCATTTTTCAACTGTTCTATCTGACTCTATTGTTGACTATTAGATTAGGGAACTCAAACTTAAATTCCATGAGTCCTACCTATGCTCAAGAGAAATTATCACTGCACTGTCGCACTGGCCTCCTGTTGTTCATCAATTTGCTCGAGCGGGCCCAGTAACGTCTCCATTGTGAGACTTGTTGTTACTGTGTTTGGCATATCGAATACCTCACGGGTAGCTTGCCAGGCTTTGCCGTGCGGGCGAGTTACTCTCAGTAGCTTGCCAGGCTCTCAGAGAGGGGCACAGGAATCGAACCTGGTTTGGTCAGGCTGGCCGCTAGCATTACATAATTTATAAATTGACTTGTTAGTGTCACAGTGAGTGGAACTGTTTTGTTTTTTTTTAATTTGGGGCAAACAATATTTTCAGAGTCCTACGGAGAAAACAATGAGAACTTCCTATTGACATTACGGTATTTGGGAGAATATGAGAACAAGTGGTATGTAACAGATGATTCATGCACTTGTCATCAAAATTAGACAACTTCTGATACGCCCCCAGCAACAAAAACATCAAATTATAATGAAGTCTCAAATTAAAGGGAATATTTGCCGTATATACCTTATTAAAAAAAAGAACCATTGTCACATTAACACTGCTGACCAGAGAGACAGCTCAAAGGGTTGAGCCTATGCCCTGCACACCAGAGGCCCTTGGTCAAGGCCTGGGTTTCATCCCTGGCATCCCAGACCATCCCCCGAGTACTGAGCTCAGAATCATCCCTTCACCTATCCCAAGATTGGCACAAGAACAAGAACAAGAGGGGCTGGAGTGACAATACAGTGGGTAGGGGCTTGCCTTGCACGCAGCCAACCCAAGATTCTATTCCTGGCATCCCACAAGGTCCCCCAGCACAGCCAGGAGTAATTCCTCTAAAGCTTTGCGGTTCTGTCAGGCAGGGGTCCGGGCCACTACAGACATATGGTGAAGGGCATAGCCCACACACCACCTGGCAGCCATATATATTCCAACCCCTTTAAAAACAGATCAATACACTTTATCCTGTCACTGTCACTGTCCTCCCGTTGTTCATCGATTTGCTCGAGCAGGCCCAGTAACATCTCCATTGTGACACTTGTGTTTGGCATATCAAATACATCACGGGTAGCTTGCCAGGCTTTGCCGTGCCGTGAGGGCGAGATACTCTGTTAGCTTGCCGGGCTCCCCGAGAGGGGCAGAGGAATCGAACTCGGGTCGGCCGTGTTGGCTGTGTGCAAGGCATCCATTTAAAATACTGAGAAATTGTTCCCAAAAGATAAGCTACTGAATTTCCTCAGGGCATCACCGTGTGGTCCAGCCACTATAAAATCAACTTTCATTTCATCCCAAAGACAAACAGATTTCTATCACTATAGACTGGTTTGGCCTGTTCTAAAATTTCATATGTAGAGAATCACGTAGTCTTTGCAAGTCTGTTTCACAACAAACATAATCATTTACTATGTATGCATCAATAACTTAATTTTTGTGATTGAGAGTATTTCATTGCATAGATAAACCAATTTGTTTAGCCATTTACCAGTTAATAAACGTGGGCTGTTTTCAATATAAATCGCCCAAATCTATGAAATGTGTCACTTCTTTGATTCATATTTTTGTGTTTTAATGTAGGAAACAGGAAGGTGGAGAAAATGAAGTAGGATGCAAGGACAAAGCTAATAGATCAGGCAAACTCACAAGATAATTCAAGGTGATCAGGCAGGAGCAAAATGTGAGATGCAAGGGGGCTGGAGTGATAGCACAGCGGGTAGGACGTTTGCCTTGCACACAGCCCAACCTGGGTTCAATTCCCAGCATCCCATAGGGTCCCCCAAGCACGGCCAGGAGTAATTCCTGAGTGCATGAACCAGGAGTAACCCCTGTGCATCACTGGGTGTGACCACTGTCACTGTCGCTGTCTTCCCATTGTTCATCGATTTGCTCGAGCGGGCCCAGTAACATCTCCATTGTGACACTTGTTACTGTGTTTGGCATATCAAAAACGTCACGGGAAGCTTGCCAGGCTTTGCCATGCGGGCAAGATACTCTCGGTAGTTTGCCGGGCTCTCAGAGAGAGAGAGGGGGGCGGAGGAAGGGTCGGCCGTGTTGGCTGCGTGCAAGGCAAAGGACCTACCCACTGTGCTATCATTCCAGCCCAGGGTGTGACCAAAAAAGAAAAAAAAAGTGCGATGCAAAAAAAAAAAAAAAAAAGTCAGGGAAGGTTAGACCAGAGTTAAAGGTTTTTAAGGATAAGCCAACAAAAGAAGTTGGAATAGGAAATAATGCCTTCAAATAACTGCACAGACACATTTTTTCTTACAACCTCAGTGAATTTATAAGACACCAATTCCATCCTCAGAAAGATATTGCCCCAAATCCCTCCTCTGTTATTTAGTTCAGTAGGCTGGAACAAAATTATGTTCTTTGTCATTAATATGGAGATAATGCCACCCATTTCAAAAAGTTATAGAGAAACTGAAAAAAATAAAGTAAAACTGAATGTTATACTGTCAAGAGAATACTTGGGAAAACTGGTAGTTCCTTTTATTGATGTCTGATAGATTAAATGCAGCCTTTCCGAACATTTCCTGCAGTGCAAGTAAATTTAATCCTGGCAACAGCAATGTCAGAAGCATCCTTCATGGCTTCTGCTAATCTCATGAAACATTTTTTTTTTTAAATCAAGATTTGTCCATCGAACTGCTAATAATTTGTTTGGGGATTAAATTACTCAATTTTCTCTAGAGATTTTTTTAGGATGATAGCTAAGCATGAATACAATAAACAAAGTAAGGTTTGGAAGGCCACGTATCATGGCTACATACATTCATTCACCAACTAGACATTTGTTCCCAGTTATTGCTATCCTAACAAAACAAGCCTGGTTATCCAGTTAGAGTAATTATACAAATGGCAGAGCCACTTAGATGTCCACAGTCTCAAAATGCAACCGGGGACAAGGAATACCAGACTGTCCAAAATACAATTATTTTTTTGCTTTTTTGAGTCACACCCAGTGATGCACAAGGTTACTCCTGACTCATGCACTCAGGAATTACTCTTGGCGGTGCTGGGGAGACCATATGGGATGCTGAAGATCGAACTCAGGTCGGCCACGTGCAAGGCAAATGCCTTACCCGCTGTACTATGGCTTCGGCCCCCCAAAATACAATTTTTGTATATATGCAAGATTTCAAGAATTCATTAGACACTGTTGATTCCTGAGTTATTAATTTTTTTAAAAATTCTACTGATTACATTAATAAATGTTCAAATACAAGACAAATAAGGATTCCTGTTTCTTTTGACAAAGAGTGAGAAGAAGAAATGACGCCACCATATAGTGTTGCATGGCACACAGCTGAACCCTGGTACGATTACAGCAACTTTGATAAAGTGAAGCTTTCAAATCTGGTTTTCCATTTTCCATTTTAAAACTTTAAAAAAATCAGTTTCCTTAAATTCAACAGGAGAAGCACATGACTATTTGCAAATGCTGAGTTTTTAAAAATAAAAAAGCAAAATACACGAACACTCAGAAATGAAGGTACATTTTTACCTAGCTTTGGGCATTTGAAAGAAACATTGTATTTAGTAGACAAGAATCTCTGGGATTTATTCTCTTTAGATTTACCCTCTTTTGGGTGTAGTTCCAATTTTAGTATATGTGCTGCTGAAGCAAACACTTTATTTTCTGCTCTAACTGGAAAATCAGACTTCCTTTAATTCACCTTAGCCTGTCATCTACCACAAGGCCTTCGAGCAAAGGTGCTCGGTTGATCCTGATTCAGGCGATCCTGTCCATTACGCAATCTCCCAGCAGTCACATATGTATCTACTGGCTCAGTGTATGTGGAATATGAGCATGTTTGATTATTGAAGACATAGTTCTGGAGAAGCTCCAAGAGCTATCTATAAACATGATATATAAATCTGGAGAACCTATATATAAATATAGATACAAAATATGATATATAATATAATTAATATTATATAATATAAATATATATAAATATATAAATAGAAAATCAAAATGTCACATATACAGTAGACCTTGACTCAAAGTAAACTAAAAATAATAATAACCTTCGAGCTACAACTAGTATAAATTAACGTAGTTTCAAAATAAGCTTCTAAAGTCTGAAATTATTTTATACCAGACCAAAATTTTATATGTACAGAGTATTTAAGTTAAAACATATGTTCTTTATTTTCAACTAGTTATTCAGAGGTTAGGTACTTTCAGCATCAGGAAGGGATCAGGCAGGAAATAGGATTATCAAGCAAATATAATTAGATTACCCTTCTATGTCGTTGGCTTGCAGTAATACCAAAATACCACAGAGTGACTTCAGCACCAAAGTGTACCCCAAGACTACAGAAAATAAGAAATTAAATGAATTAAAAGGCAGGAACAATACAGGACCTAGGAAAGAGAAATATATATTATATATCAATTAATATATAATATATATTAATTATATTATAAAGGGGTACACATAACAGATTTATTCTGGGATACATTACAGTTACATAAAATAGAGCCTCTGTCATCAAAGCATTTCAAATCCAACCCAGGAAAATCAAAACCAAACATCAGATACATGACCTGAAATGGAAATCATATTGACCACATGTGGACTGGGGACCGAGAGCAGCCGGCCTGGTGTCGCTCTGAGTGTCACTGGCAGGCATTCAGGACAAGCTGCAGGAGGAACAGCCCCAGAAGTACACCAAGAAGAAGAAGTGCAACGGGAAATAGGAAACAAATTCAACTAAACTATGTCACATGCTGAAATTTGCAGAACACTTTCGCATAATCATCCTGCTTGACGGCCGCCTACATTTTGCCAAGGAGCTATGTGTTCACTTTCAGTGATGAGAACAACCAAAGCACTAGTTGATGAGAGCAATTTATCCCACATCGCTAGCTGATAACCAGGAGCTGAACACAGGTCTCTGGATTACCAAGTTTCACCGCTAAACATAACCAGCAACGAGAATGAATTAGCTGATACAAAATTCAAGACTAATTTTTTATACCTTGAAAACAAGAGAATTAATTTTGTGTGTATCTGTATAGTGGGGTCACACCCACCAACTGGCCCCCTGGCACCATGTAATCCCATCAATGGCCAAGACTCAGAGACTATAAAACCCAGATCCTGGAAGCACATGGCCACATTTGCGGCCGCGCGACATCTTATAATGACATTTTATTATCTCATTCTTACTTTGGACAACGTGGCAGGCTACCGAATGTAACCTGCCCACACGGCAGAGTCTGGCAAACTCCCCATGGCGTACCCAGTATGCCAAATACCAGTAACATTGATGGGTCTCATTCTCCTAACCCTGAAAAAGCCTTGAATATGGCACTTTTTTAAAAATCTCAGGGCTAAGACAAAGGAGACGTTACTGGGGCCTGCTCGAGGCAATCAACGAAATACAGGATGGTCGTGATGGTGATCTGTATAGTGCTGGAGATCAAATCCAAGGCCCCATACTTGCAAGGAAAATATTCTACCACTAGTTTACATCCCTGGCCCTAATAATATTTTGAAAACTATCCCTATAGTATGGGCTGGAGAGATAGCACAGCAGTAGGGCATTTGCCTTGCACACGGTCAGCCAGGCAGACCCGAGTTCAATTCCTCTGCCCGTCTCGGAGAGCCCGGCAAGCTACCGAGAGTATCTCGCCCACACAGCAAAGCCTGGCAAGCTCCCCGTGACGTACTCGATATGCCAAAACACAGTAACAACAAAGTCTCACAATGGAGATGTTACTGGGCCTGCTCGACCAAATCAATGAACAACGAGAGGACAGTGCCGTGCTACCGTGCTATCCCTTCAGTCTCTTGCATGTTGACATAAAATGTACAATATCTTTAAAAGAGAGAGACAGAGAGAGATGGGACAGGAGAGATAGAACAATGAGTATACCACTTTCCTAGCACGTGGACAACCTGGTTTTTCTATCTGGCACCACATATGATCCCCAAGTACCATCAGGTATGATCTTGGAGCACAGAGTTAGGAGTAAGACTTCAGAAATGCTACTAAAAGACAGATAATCACTTCTGTCTTGCTAAAATACGATAATTCAAATTATCTTATTTTTAAAAGACTTTGCTAGAAAATTCTACAAATTGTTTTAATTGCTTTCCTGATCCCTGCCTCCTGCTTCTTTGGGGGCCATTCCCAGCAGCGCCCGGGGCTTATTCCTGGCTCTGCACTCAGAGATTTCTCCTGGGAGTGCCAGGGATCAAACCTGGGTCAGCTGCCTGCAAGGCAAGCACCCTTACCCACTGTATCATCTCTCCAGCCCTCAGTGACTCCTTTGAACAAACAGAAAAAGTCTTCAGGTAGGAGAGATAACCCTTGCAGGCATGACAGTAGAGTCACATGGCCAGTTAAAAGGAGCATATATAGAATATGAAATAGGTATATGAGGGGGGAGGGGAGAGTGTGTCAAGAAGCAAGAAACAGGGCTAAAGCGATAGCACAGTGGATAGGGCGTTTGCCTTGCACGCGGCCGACCCGGGTTCAATTCCCAGCATCCCACATGGTCCCCTGAGCAACGCCAGGAGTAATTCCTGAGTGCAGAGCCCGGAGTAACCCCTGTGCATTGCCGGGTGTGACCCAAAAAGCTAAAAAAAGAAGCAAGAGGGGGCTGGAGCGATAGCACAGCAGGTAGGGCGTTTGCCTTGCACATGGCCGGCCCGGGTTCGATTCCCAGCATCCCATATGGTCCCCTGAGCACTGCCAGGATTAACTCCTAAGTGCTGAGCCAGGAGTAACCCCTGTGCATCGCCGGGTGTGACCCAAAAAACAACAACAACAAAAAAAGCAAGAAACAATCTCCCCTGTCCAGGTTTGGGGCCTCAGGGAAGGCAGTAAAATAGGGATAATGGGGGAAAGCAGAGGATTCTTCCGACTCTATTCCAAATTTAGGATCTCGGGAAAAAGGATTGCCTTGATTTAATTCTACAGAAGCACCGGTGGTTCTGGCTGAGGCACTGGCCAAAGGGTCCTCCTGGCAGGGAGAAGGAAGGGGCTGAGTTCGTAAGGGCAGAAGCACGGACTGACTGAGCTTCGAGCTAGACCTACATGAAACCAAGCAGCAGCTAGAACAAGCAAGATCAAGTCAAGCAACGAAGAATGCGCCTTGAACCAGAAGAGTGAGTCCCAAGTTCACTGCAAACAGACTTCGCCAACAGCCCCCAACAGGCTTCGGGGAGAGGGTAAAAAGGCATCACCTGGGAGGGACTGGAAAAGGAGGAGAAAGACTCTGGCCATGTTGCGTACTGAGGGCAGGGTTGCGTACTGAGCTCGTCCAGGCAGGTAAGGTCACTGAAGGCCACATCGCTCTCAGATTTACAGAAAGAAAATGAGGGAGAGGAGGTGAAAACATGCACCCAGGAGAGTCGGAACAAGACACACCCTCCAGATGACCACAGGGAATAAGTTTTATAACAGACTCAGCTGAAGTCCATTTCCTCTACTGGCCGGTCAGAAGGTGGGTCACACAACATAACCAGAGCAACCATAAAATAAAGCAAAACATTTTCACAGTTCCGAGTTTAACAGCGAATAAAAATCTCTGAAGCATCCCCTCAGGGCAGAAAAGCTGCTTTAGAGGGAGAACAACAAAGAGACAAGGTCTTTCCCCAAGAGGGGCTTAGCAAGACAAAAAGTTCTATAGCAACTGCCGGGGAGACAGAGATGAATCAGTGCGATGAATCAATGCCTGGCAACCGGTTTCAGTCCAGTAGCAGAAATGACTGAAATGTTCAGACTATGTCAATTCTAAAAGAGAGGGGAAAATTCTTCCAGGGAGGCAGCCCCCTTCTCCCGCCCCCCCTAAAACAGCACTTTTTCAAAAAAAAAAAACAGAAGCTCCAACAATACAACTGTGGACAAATGAAAAGCTGTGACAGACGGGCCTATTGTGTGCGTACCAGAAATGAGGCTGTTCTTTTTCAGGAAAGGCACTGAGCGTCGGGGCTGAAACAGTGCAAGTCTGTTCATGACTGCGTATCGTGCGAGTCCATATCAGCTGTCCTTGGTGGTTGGGAAAACTGGAAATAATGGTCGTAGAAAGGTGCAAAGGTAGTGGGACTAGAACTGGAATATTGAATGGCACAAGTCGTCGTGAAAACTGTATACAAATAGCACTGTAGCCCTGTCTTCCTGTTGTTCATCGATTTGCTGGAGCAGGCACCAGTAATGTCTCCATTGTGAGACTTGTTGTTACTATTTTTGGCATATCAAACACGGAGTTTGCCAGGCTCTGCCGTGTGGGCGTGATACTCTTGGTAGCTTGCTGGGTTCTCAGAGAGGGGCGGAGGAATCGAACCCGGGTCGGTCGCATGCAAGGCAAATGCCCTATGCGCTCTGCTATCACTCCAGCCCTTATAAAAATATTTTTTAAAAAAAGAAAGAAAGAAAAGAAAAAGAGGGGACTGGAGATGATAGCACAGCAGGTAGGGCGTTTGTCTTGCACGCGGCCGACCCAGGTTTGATTCCCAGCATCCCATATGGTCCCCTGAGCACCACCAGGAGTAACTCCTGAGTGCCAAGCCAGGACTAACCCCTGTGCATCGCTGGGTGTGACCCAAAAAGAAAAAAAAAAAAAAAAAGAAAAAGAAAAAGAAAAGTTTTCTTGGTGTGACTGAATAAATCACAAAAGTTTAAACTTCCCTTGGAAAGTTTCTTTCTTCATTTTAGAAAATAAACGCTATTAAAATACAAAAAAAAAAGAAGAAGAAAAAAGAGAAACCAACATGGAACTAACCACAAGTGTGTATGGGGCTACAGTAGGTAAGATAGAGAAGAGACCAGTATGACGATAATAGCTGGGAATGATCACACTAGACAAGATCTGAGTGTTAAAAGTAGGTAAAGGGATGTTCTTGATAACCGTTCAGTATTGATATTGCAGACCACAATGCCCAAAAGGAGAAAGAGAGAGAGAGCGAGAGAGCGAGAGCGAGAGAGAGAGAGAGAGAAAGAGAAGAAAAACACCTGCCATAGAGGCAGGCAGGGGGGTAGGGGTGGTGGGTGGTGGGTGGTGGGAGGAAACCAGGAGACATTAGTGGTGGGAAATGTCCACTGGTGCAGGGACGGGTGTTGGAACACGCTATGACCGAAACCCAATCATGAAACAGCTTTGTAAAGGTCTATCTCACAATGATTTAATTGAAAAGTAAAAAAAGAAAAGTCAGCTGCCCCTACAAACCCAACTGTTTTAATAATGGAAAAGGAATGACTGCCAGTTGGTGTAAACATAAGTGTAAATCGGCCTTAGACTCCCAGTGCACTTTCTAAATATTTTCTCTCTGTGTTGCAAGATATAATCCGGCAAGCCAGAGTTCTCTACCAATTGGCATCCTTCAGCAGAGCCTGCTACCTGAAATAAATGCTATATTTCCCCCAGCAATACTTTGAAGAGGCTTGGGCAGGGATAGTAAAATGAGTTTGGGGTTTTTGTGTTTGTTTGTTTGTGGGTGACACCCAGTGATGCTCTGGGGTCTCTCCTGGCTCTGCACTCAGGGATCACTCCTCGCAGTGCTGGAGGACCATATGGGATGCTGGGGATCAAACCCGGGTCAGCCGCGTGCCAGGTAAACGCCCTACCTGCTGTATAATCATCGCTCTGGCCTCTCAAATGACAGCTTTGCTCAAGGAAATAAAGGTAGAAGGGTCAGATGGCAACTTCTAGGAATTTTCTAGGAGAGACACCTGGCAATCTCCTTATCTCTTCCTTTTCTCTTCCTTTCCACCAGCTGGAAAGCCAACGTTGGTGGATAAAATCCAGGCCATCACCCAGGGCCACTGGGAAGCATCTTAAGTCTGCCCCTACAAGATAAAAGGAACCACCACCGCTGACAACGGCAAGATTGACTGGTCCTGGGCTGCCTCCTGCTGGATCCTTTTACACAAACCCTACTCTCTAAAACACAGTTGACACTGCTGGACAGACGTGTGGTGCTAGCTTTCTCCAAGAAATTCTACCACCAGCCGCTTTGTAAGCCACGGTGCCAAAATAAAATTAAAAAATAAAGTAACAGTAGATTTGTTCTGATTTGCAAAACTGGATTGTTAATGGTTGGTTCTAATCCTAATCAAAATAGAGTGTTTCCCAAACCCACATCCGTGACGGAGCACTCTTCAACATTTCTGGGAGAAAAACAAGCACTGACAAAGTGCAAAAAAAAAAAATTTTTTTTTCTTAGTGTAAACAAGCTTACATAACTCTGAAATTAAGCTGTGAGCAGAAATTAAAACTTAATTTTAAATTTCCTCCCTTATCCAAAGGAACAAAGTTTCTTCGTTTTCAACGTGGTCATCAGGAATTAATACAGATGTCCCAGGCTTCCTCTGACCTAAATGTGGTTATGTTCTGGTACATTCTGGGCAATGAGATGTGAACAGAAGAGAGTGTGCTATTTCTGGAGAACGTCCCTCAGGAGAAAGGCAATGCATTCTCTGAAATGCCTTTTTCTGTACTTCTTGGTGGAGGCGCCTGGAAGCAGATCTGGTGCTTATCGAACCTAAGAACAATATGTGAGGATAATAACCTGAGTTGACAAAGCCGTTTATCCAAAGAAGCTCGGAAGCCTGATTCAATTGCTTTTACTGGTTGCAAACCACTCCAACCTCAACTGTGAAACAATCATTCATTATGCTCCCAAACCCTGTAAGTTAGAAATTCAAAACAGGCATAAGGGGACATCTTGTCTCTGTTCCACAACATCTGGGTCTCAGCTGGGGAAGCTTGACAGCTAGACAGCTAGAATAGCTTGATCTTGGTATCACGATCACGATCACAACCATCCTGTTATTCATCGATTGCCTCGAGCAGGCCCCAGTAGCGTCTCCTGCGCCCTAGCCCTGAGATTTTAAAAAGTGCCACGTTCAAGGCTCTTTCAGGGTTAGGAGAATGAGACCCATCATTGTTACTGGTATTTGGCATATTGGGTATGCCGCAGGGAGTTTGCCAGACTCTGCCACGTGGGCAGGTTACATTCGGTTGCCTGCCAGTTTGTCCAAAGTAGAAATGGAGGATGCTCAGCCCCAATCCGAGCAGGCTTGGAGATCTCAGTCCGGGACCCGCATGCCGTTGTTCCTCTGCCGGTACCTTCATGCATGTGGAAGATCTTGGTATAGGACAGTCAACTCAGCCCAACGGCCAGGCCGATAGGGCTGGTTCAGCAGATAGGGTGCTTGAGTTGCAGGTGGCCAACCCCTGAGCACTGCACTGCCAAGACTAATTCCTGACTGCAGAGTCAGGCGTAAACCTTGAGCATCACCGGGTGTGGTCCACCACACCCCCCCTGCCAAAAAAAAAAACCCAGCCAGGTCATTGTTATTGTTTGGGTAGTTGCAATCATGTTAAAGTGTAATGGTATCAATATACACAACTACTACACCCTACCACCTCCAAAGTGCCCACGACCCTCTACCACTGTGCTTACATCTCCTCTACTCTGCTCTGCCTCCATTGGCCCCAACTATCTGATAATCCATTTTGTATTCCAATGCCAGGTCAGTACTGCTCTCCTTTCAACTTTCTCTACTCTGGATAGCGAACATGCAAAATAAAAATTTTAGCTGAGTCCATGTCTCACACCATTCATGAAAATCAACTCAAAATGGGTCAAAAATCTTAAGATTTGACCAGAATCCATATCAAGCATTGAGCAAAACATAGGGAGAATTCTTAGGAAAACGACCCTCAGTGGGGGGGTCTTGAATGATCTGACTTCAAAAGCAAAGAACACCAGAATAAAAGTAAACAACTGGGGCCCTCCCTAACAATTTTTTTTTGCAAAAATTCAGAATTCTGAAAGCATGTGTCACTGTAACAAAGAAGAAGTTGCCTCGCCTCATTGACCCTTGAAACTCTCCAACACGTCACGAACTCCACCCTCCACGGGTTCTAAGTGAGCCGTGTACCCAGCCTGATACAAGGGGAAGAGACCAGGACCCCCCCCCCAACCTTTCCCTGGGAAAAGCAGTAAACTGCACATATATTCTGATATCACCACATCTGTCACCTGACCTGTCACGCCAGCCCTGGCGAAACTGCACAGCTGCTCTGAACTACGATCTCTGTCCGACTACACAAGTGGAAACAAAAGCGACCCTTATTAAGACCACTGCTACTGGGGTCGCTAGCGAATTTTTAGAAAACACTTATGTCTCCCCTGCCTCCAAATATTTAAAACTAAATCATCAAACACAATAAAGCACATCCCTATCTCCAGAAATCCATTTTGTCATCCACAGAATGACCTCTATCTAATAAGCTTTATGTCATATCTTGATTTCCTAACAGTTGCTGGCAAATTTTTTTTTTCTATTTAGACATTAAAAAAAAAATCAGAAATCCCGAATACAGTATCGTCCTTACAGCATTTACATTCCACTGATTTCCTTCCTAGTGTAGGGGACCAAAGAGGATTCTGAGCACAGACAATGAAGATGCTGACACAGCCAGAACTGCGGTCTGAAAAGCAACAACTTCCACATCCCGTGGCATGATGAAAGTGGGGCTCGCCTCAGTGTCTCAGATCACGAGAATCCCCACCAAAGCAAACACCGGAGAAAACTGAGAGTTCCACCAAATTGTTTTATTGTCTAATCATTTTGCCTGTTCTGAATAGATTATTACCCTTATGATGTGTGTGTATGTGTTTGCGCGCGCGCGCGCGCGCGCGCGTGTGTGTGTGTGTGTGTGTGTGTGTGTGTGTGTGTGATTAACAGAAAACCCTCTCCATCTCCATACTGATGGAAAGATTGTTTAGCAGGGACAAAAGATAAATCACTTCATAAGCCAGGAGTAAGGCGGTGCTGTAAAGAATGTCTAATAAATCAGAACCCTAAAGCCTTTTATTTTGCACAACAGAAGGAAGGTTCTCAAAGGAAGAATGAACTAAATGAAGCTGGATTTGCACATCCAAAAGGTTTGCACCCTTGCTTTGAAATCCCTTAGTTTTTCTTCCTTTTTTTTTTTTTTGCCCTCCGTCCCTTATTCCCTTTCTTTCTTTCTCTCTTCCTTCCCTTCTGTCTTCTGTGTGTATTTGTTACGGGGCGGGAGGAGAGAGGAGACTGGGGTGCTGAGGACGAAATTCAGGCCTTGCATATGAGAGGCACATAGCCTACTCTAATTTGCTTTCTCAAACTGTATCACAGTACCCTTTAGTTACTAAATTGGTATTTCGATAAGTCCCCCCCGTTTTTTTTTTAAGAAACCTAGTCACGTATGGGTAATTATCTAAATGGGGTGGCCAGAAGTTAATACCCCTGGCTTGTAATCACTGAAGGAGTTGAAGATTAGGAAAAGATGAGGAAGGAGAGGCAGAACTCTGCTCTATGGGACACCTTGGGGTCTACCTTCCCAGCTGGCTCAGTGGCGGGAGAGAGAAGATGGAAAACAAGGAGAACCTTGAGAGATTCCTTCCAGCTGAGATTCAGAAAGAACTGTAAAAGAAGTGCCACAGAGGCAGGGTGGGATGGGGGGAGGGGGGTCGGAGGGATACTGGGATCCGTGGTGGTGGGAAATGGGCACTGGTGGAGGGATGGGTATTCGATCATTGTATAATTGAAACCCAAGCACAAAAATTTGTAAGTCTACAACTGTACCTCGTGGTGTCTCACTAATAAAAATTTAAAAAATAAATTTAAAAAAATAGATAAATAAAAACAAAAAAAAGAAGTGGTTATTAATTCTAAGACTTCAAACACGTAAACTTTAAATAAAAACGTGCCACACAGCACGGAGAAATAGAATTCAGCTACATATTAATCCTTAAAATGTTTATATTTAAAGAAATGTCTTGACAGGTAAATAAACACTAGTACAGTACCTACTAGTACAGTGTCTCCTGCCATCGCGCCTGGCTGTCCTCACCGGGGCCCCTTGGAGGGGAGTGAGTTGAGTGTTCCTCTCCATCCCGGCCAGGGCTCCGGCAGCCGAAGACCTCCAGGACCAGCCACCACCATGCTGAGACCACTCTCTGCACACATGAAGGTACCGGCAGAGGAACAAAGGCATGCGGGTCCCGGGGCTGAGATCTCCAAGCCTGCTCAGATCGGGGCTGAGCATCCTCCACCCAGATCCTCCGAATTCCAGTAGGCAGGGGTCACACCCACCAACTGGCCCCTGGCGCCATGTAATCCCATCAACGGCCAAGACTCAGAGACCATAAAACCCAGCTCCCGGAAGCCTGTGGCCGCATTTGTGGCTGCACGATATCTTATCATCTCATTCCTACTTTGTACAAACTGGCAGGCTACCGAATGTAACCTGCCCACACGATAGTCTGGCAAACTCCCCGTGGCATACCTAATACGCCAAATACCAGTAACAATGATGGGTCTCATTCTCCTAACTCTGAAAGAGCCTTGAATATGGCACTTTTTTAAAAAAAATCTCAGGGCTAGGACAAAGGAGACGTTACTGGGACCTGCTCGAGGCAATCGACGGACAACAGGATGGTTGTGATTGATTGATTGACAGTACCTACTGTACCTTTTTTTAAAAAAAAATCTTAAAACTGTAATTCGGGGCTGGAGCAATAGCACAGCGGGTAGGGCGTTTGCTTGCACGCATGGAGACGTTTCTGGGCCGGCTCGAGCAAAGTACTTGTGAAAAAAGCCATCTCTGTATTTCTCATGAGGAGTTGGGGGGCGGGGGATAGTTGGATTTTAGGGCCATAACAAGTTGTGTCCGGGTTTACTGTCGGTTCTGTGCTCAGGGATCACTCCTGGCGATGCACTGAGGACCACATGCAGTGTTGGAGCTCAACCAGAGTCCGTCTCTTGCAAAGGAAGCACCTCACCCCGGTATTCTCTCTAGCCCACAGTCTTTTTTATTTTAAGGTTTTGGTGCCAGTGATGCTTAGGGCTTATTCTTCACTATGCACTCGGGGATCACTCCTGGAGGGTCTCAGGGGACCATATAAGGTGCTGGGAGTTGAACCTGGGTCAGCCACATGCAAGGCAAACGCCCTACCCACTGTACTATCTCTCCAGCCCCCCCCCCAAAGTCTTAATTTCTTTAAAAAGATAGTTATTTAAAAAAACTGGGTGTAATATATTAATTGATTTTAATATATTACACCCAGTTTTTTTAAATAAATATCTCAGCCATGAAGTGTGCAATCACTATATACTGTAAAACTGTAAGTTACACAAGCAATTATTATTTTTTAACTATTTTGAAGCACTTTCAATTACAAAAGTCACAAAAATAGTAAGAGAATGCCCACATACTCCTTTATCCACATTTTCCAAATGTCAAAATCCTTTACCACCATAATATTAGCAACTCATTCCTCCTGCCTAAAACAACATACCAAAAAAAGAAAGGATTTTAAGAGAAATGTTTCATTTCCATAAATTATACTCCTTGAGAAGTAGAAAACATGATCCTTAATGACAATATATATTTTTTCTTTTTTTTTAATTTTTATTTGTGAAACACCATGAGGTACAGCTGTAGATTTACAAATTTTGGTGCTTGGGTTTCGATTATACAATGATCAAACACCCATCCCTCCACCAGTGCCCATTTTCCACCACCATGGATCCCAGTATCCCTCCCACAACCATCCCCCCATCCCACCCTGCGACAATATGTATTTTTAATGCTTTCTCCTTGGCTAATTTTTTTCTTCCTTTTTTTTTCTTTTTGGGTCACACCCGGCAATGCACAGGGGTTCCTCCTGGCTCTGCACTCAGGAGTCACTCCTGGCAGTGCTCAGGGAACCATATGGGATACTGGGAATCGAACCCAGGTTGGCCACGTGCAAGGCAAACGCCCTACTCGCTGTGCTATCGCTCCAGCCCCATCCTTGGCTAATTTCTTAACGGGAACAGATATTGATCAAAGAGGGAGCCTTGAAAGTAGGTCCTTCAGCACAGGAAACTTTCTCACTGCTGCTTACAGGCAAGAGCTGGAGAGAGTGTAACCTTGCTTGTAATCACAATCACGCTAGCACCACAGGTCAACCACAGCCTAATCAACTTTCTTTTTAACTCCTCTGCATTCTGGCTAAACAGCACCATCTCAGAACTCGGGCACACATCAGACTGCTACTAAGGAAGACGATTATGACACAATAGGTTTTATTTGGATTCAGGGTGAGATGAAGATGAAGATGAAGAGACAGAGCACCAATGCAGCAGGACCAAGAGAAAGCAACACTGTAGCACTGTCCTCCCGTTGTTCATCAATTTGCTCCAGCTGGCAACAATGACGCCTCCATCCGTCCCAGCCCTGAGATTTCAGCCGCCTCTCCTTACTCGTTTTTCCCAATGCTGCCGTATTAGAGGCTCTTTCAGGATCGGGGGAATGAGACCGGTTATTGTTACTGTTTTTGACATGTCAAATACGCCATGGGGAGCTTGCCAGGCTCTGCAGTGTCATGAAGTGAATATTATAATAAAATCTCTCTTAGGAACCAGGAGACTGAGCTTGAAGGATCGAACAAATCCTACAACTGTGCGGCGATTTTGAAATCGGTCACAAATCTGCACTTCTCCCTTCAAAAGGTGAAGCTAACCCCTCCGGTGAATGTGGAGACTCTTAATAAAATGAAACTGAAATGACTCTTAGGCTTCGGAGACTTGGTCAGAGGAAACCGTGTGGCTTCCTCCATTCCCAGGCTAGGACCAGTCGTCACTGGAAAGGGAAGCTGGTGGCCTTTTTTTTTTCCCCCTTTTTGGGTCATACCCAGCGATGCACAGGGGTTACTCCTGGCTCATGCACTCAGGAACTACTCCTAACTCTGGTGCTTGAAGGACCCTATGGGATGCTGGGAATCGAACCTGGGTCGGCCACGTGCAAGACAAACGCCCTTCCCGCTGTGCAATCGCTCCAGCCCCAGTGGCCTTGTCTTTCAGACACTCTGGCAGCAGCAGAGACTGTGGTGGCAAGGCACAGAGGCCCACCCGTGACACAGATCCTCCAGCTCCAGTCAAATCTTCAGATAAGCACAGCCTCGAGCCAAATATTCGTTTTCTGAAACAGATCAAATTCTCATTGAATCTACTTCAGAATTCCTGGCCAAAAGGATAAGCGAAACGTTTACAGTCTCAAGCTTGTAAAGTTAGAGGGAAAATGCATTTTGCGGCGTGGGATGATTAACACAGCTGCAACGCAGCTAGCTAAAGGCCAGGGTCAAATCTAGCTACTCCAGTACCCAAGGCCACCATCAGGTACACCGTATGGTAGGAAATGTCACCAAACTACAATTTTTATGGGTATCACTAATATTTTGAAGCCTCAACAACACAAGTTAGCAAAGCACCACTGAATGGTCCTCAGCCATGCTGACCATCAAAACCATTCTGGACTGCATCTCAGCATCACAATGAGACGTTACCTACCTCCTGTTCCATCAGCCACCCTGCCAAAGTGCAGAGATTAAAAGGAAGAGGCAAGGACAGTGGGGAACTCCTTCAGCGAATCTATCCTGCCACGGCCACTTAGAAACAGAGATCCCTCAAAAAGTTCAAAGGAGAACAACCTTCCAGATGATCCTCCCAGAGGTTGTGTTTTAAAGCTTCTGTCCATAGAAAGCAGACTCCTGCCCCCGTGCCTGGCTGTCCTCGCCAGGGCCCCTTGGATGGGGGAGGGTTGAGTTTTCCTCCCCGCCCCGACCAGGGCTCCGGCAGCCAAAGACCTCCAGGACCAGCCACCACCATGCTGAGACCACTCTCCGCACACATGAAGGTACTGGCAGAGGGACAAAGCCACGCAGGTTCCGGGGCCGAGATCTCCAAGCCTATTCGGATTTGGGCTGAGCATCCTGCACCCAGATCCTCCAAATTCCAGTAGGCGGGGGTCACACCCACCAACTGGCCCCCTGGCGCCGTGTAACCCCATCAACGGCCAAGACTCAGAGATTATAAAAACCAGCTCCCGGAAGCCCTGCGACATCTTATCATCTCATTCCTACTTTGGACAAACTGGCAGGCTACCAAATGTAACCTGCCCACACGGCAGAGTCTGGCAAACTCCCCGTGGTGTACCCAGTATGCCGAATACCAGTAACAACAATGGGTCTCATTCTCCTAACCCTGAAAGAGCCTTGAATATGGCACTTTTTAAAAAAATCTCAGGGCTAGAAGCAGGAGACGTTACTGCTCAAGGCAATCGACAAATAACAGGATGGCTGTGATTGTGATTGATTGATTGTCCATAGAAAAGAAATCAGTCTTTTTTTTTTGCTTTTTTTGGAGGGGGTCACACCCAGCAATGCTCAGGGGTTACTCCTGGCACAATATGGGATGCCGGGAATCGAGCCCGGCTCGGTCGCATGCAAGGCAAACGCCCTACCTGCTGTGCTATCGCTCCAGCCCCCAAGATCACTATTTAAAGATCTACCAGCACTCCCATACTCCTTGCAAATATTCACAATAGCTAATTTATGGAGGGCGAGGAGGGGAGGGCAGAGAAGCCTATGAATGAGAAGCATCCATGAATGAATGAAAGGGAAAATAGGAAACACTTATGTAAAAAAAAAAAAAACACACAATGATCATTCAACCATGACAGAGATGGCATCCTGCCATTTGTGATGTGGACCCTGAGGGCATTTCATGAAATAAGTCAAAGAAAGATAAAACTGTATAATATCACCTAATATGTGACCTTCCTTGAATTTTGTTTTAATTGCATTAATTCAAATAAGCACCGTTTTGTGGTTTTCTTCTTTTCTTTTTTTGGCTTTTTGGGTCACACCCAGCAATGCAAAGGGGTTACTCCTTTGCACTCAGGAATTACCCCTGGCGGTGCTCAGGGGACCCTATGGGATGCTGCGGATCGAACCCAGGTCTGCAAGGCAAACGCCCTACCCGCTGTGCTGTCACTCCAGCAACAAGCACCATTTTTAACTTAACTGCTACTATGCATAATCCTGAGGTAATATGATTGATGAGAATGGAGGCTGTAGTGATAGCACAGCAGTAGGGCGTTTGCCTTGCGCGCAGCCAGCCCGGCCGAGCCGGGTTCGATTCCTCCGCCCCTCTCTGAGATCCTGGCAAGCTACTGAGAGTATTCAATATGGCAAACACAGTAACAAGAAGTCTCACAATGGAGACGTTACTGGGCCCACTCAAGCAAATCGATGAACAACAGGAGGACAGTGTGTGACAGTGACATTTATAGGAACTTGGTAGTTACTCCTTGTTTGTCCGTACAGCTTGCCCTCTGTGGCCACACATGTATTCTAATTTTCTCCTTTCTATCTATTCCAGGGCTGGAGCGATAGCACAGCGGTAGGGCGTTTGACTTGCGCACAGCCAGCCCGACCGATTCAATTGGGTTCGATTCCTCCACCCCTCTCAGAGAGCCCGGCAAGCTACCGAGAGTATCTCGCCCACACGGCAGAGCCTGGCAAGCTCCCCGCGACGTATTCGATATGCCAGACACAGTAACAAGAAGCCTCACGATGGAGACGTTACTGGGCCCGCTTGAACAAATCGAATCTATTCCAGGCACAGTCGTATAAGCTTCAACTCATGTCCCATCTTCCCAGAGACTATCTGATACAGCCAAGTACTTCTCTCTTTGCTTGGGTAAAATCCAGCTACCCTTTTCTTTAAGACTAAGGTGGGCCGAGAGAGGAGCAAAGTACTGAGCAGGCAAGTACTAAAAGGCTCATTGTGTGAACGATCGTTTAAATATCAGACTGACAAGGAATTCTAGATACTTCCCATCTGCACTTTTTTACCACTGGAGAATGTACTGAGGTTAAGTCCACAATTACCTAAGGCTGGAAAACAGTTTTGTTTTCTCTTATGGGAGTTGCCAGGTCTCTGTTTGAACGCCTAATGCAACTGAACTGACTACACGTACAGATTACGATTCCAGACCAAGTTTCCTTTCGCAGTGCCAAGGACCGAACCCAGAGCGTCCGACATGCAAGCCAAGTGCTCTACTGTGGAGCTACACTGTCAGCCCTAATCCAAACAGAGGTCGTAATCCAATGAATGACCAGCCAATAACTCTTCCTCAGTACCTTTCCCCAAAGCCAAGACCCTTTCTCAGTGTGTCTGTGCACTGCACTGTCAATTCACTTTGTCTGTCTGTCTCTGTTCGTCCGTCCCTCCCTCCCTCCGCGCCCCCTGCACCCCCCTACACACACCAAGGGCTATGAGGTCTACTTCCACCCAGTAAATGTCCGGCTGTCCTGCGCACCCTGGTGGCGAAATTTAAAAATACAGGTCATCACCAATGCAAACAACTTGTTTTCCAAGACATTTTTTTGATCAAACTACTTTCGTAGTAAATAACATTTTCTATTTTGCTTATTTCGGAAACTTTTCTTCCACCTTAGTTGGTAACTGTAAAAAAAATCCTGACATTTCGGGGACACTCTCACACACTGCCCGACCTGCTATGCGCCTTCTGTTTTTATAGGACCCTTCAGGATCCTTTGGCTCTGTGTAGATGTCCAAGTCTCTGTTTAGACGCCTAGATCCCCCACTTTTTATGATATAACTGTGAGAACAATAACCTTCTTTCACTTACCTTTATTCCCAGAAACAAGCACAGTGAACGGTGGAGAGAAAGTATTCGATTATTTATAGAAACATGAAAATTAGGAAAGGAATTAGGAAAATTCACTGGGAAGGAAAGGTGTTAGAAAGGATTTAAGCAAAGGAAAAAACAATAAGAAAAATTTAAAATTTATTTTATTGAATCACCATGAGTCACAAAGTGACCAACGTCTCCATGACTGGGTGTGAGGCATCACATGTTGCAATATCAATCTCTTCACCAACAGACACGAATTGAGACTCAGCACATCAGTCTATGCTTGTTCGCCACTAGCTGACTAGAAAGCACGGGATCAATCCTTGATATAATATTGCTATAGCCTATGATCTCTGAGATCTGCGACCTGCATACTCTAGTACTTATTTTATCGTCTTTCATAAATGCTTACTGCACTTATAGTCACCACAGGAAACGCTGTCAATGAGACTTTCTAAACAAAGTCTCTACCTCCTGTCGTGACTCTCTCGGCAGTACTCAGGGGTGCCAGGGATCAAACCCCAGTCAGTCGTGCGCAAGGAAAATGCCCTATCCACCGTACTATCACTCCACTTCTTGGGTTTTACTTTTAAGACTAAGGATTTGAGTCTATAAACTCACAGAACTTGACAGCAAACAAAACAACTCAATCCCAAAAAATGGCAGAAGATTTAAATACTCTTCCAGAGCGGACATACAAACATATATAAGAATGTTCATCATCCCTAAGGAAATGCAGATTAAGACAACAATTAAATACTTCATATTTCAAACACTTGAGATAAGTATTGGAGTATTGGAGAGGACGTGAAGAAAGAGGATGCCAGTGGCCTGCTGGCAGGAATATGAAATAAAATAGGTGCCATCAGTTTGGGAAAAAGGCTACGGAGCAAAAGCTAGAGACAGAGTTTATAGTCTATATGATCCAGTGATGCCGCTTTTGGATGTCTTTCCAAAGAATATGGAAATATCCACACAAAAAACATGCCAGCCACATTGTGACTGCATTGTTGTTTACAAAGTCTAACTGATGCAGACCACGTGCCTATGAACGAAGGAACTGTGAAGGAAGATAGATGTGCTGCCTACTGGCACAGCGGAATCCTCTCCAGCTGTTTAGACGAAAGAAATCCTACCACTCACAACAAAACGAGAGAATCACGCGAAGTCAAGGAAGTCATAAGGAGGGAAATTATTAGGCGGTTTTGCCTACGTGAGTAAGAATATAAAACTGATGATACAAAGGATACAAAACACAACGTTTCAGGTTGATGGCTCAACGTGGTCACGCACATGCCTGGTATGTGCAAAGCCCTAAATTCAATCCATTGCAGTGCCTGGCCCCCCAAAGCACTTCTGGGTATAATTTGTCTGGCCCCAAGTTCTTCTGGGCCCAAGTACTGCAAGACCAAACCAAAATACCCAAATACTGAGCTGTCAGGCCCACACCAATGGATCAAATATCGCCAGGACTGGCGCAGGATGTGTCCCCTAGGTTAAAACAAAAAGAAATAATAGAACTAGGATTAAACTGGGGTGGGAGAAGAAGGGAGGAAGGGGAGGGGAGGGGAGGCAGGAAGGAAGGAAGGAAGGAAGGAAGGAAGGAAGGAAGGAAGGAAGGAAGGAAGGGAGGTAGGGAAGGAAGAAAAAAGGAAGGAAGGAAGGAAGGAAGGAAGGAAGGAGGGAGGGAGGGAGGGAGGGAAGGAGGGAAGGAGGGAAGGAGGGAAGGAGGGAAGGAGGGAAGGAGGGAAGGAGGGAAGGAGGGAAGGAGGGAAGGAGGGAGAAAAGAGGGAAGGAAGGAAGGAAGGAAGGAAGGAAAGAAGGAAGGAAGGAGGGAAGGAGGGAAGGAGGGAGGGAGGGA
This sequence comes from Sorex fumeus, assembly GCF_029834395.1. Taxonomy (NCBI): domain Eukaryota; kingdom Metazoa; phylum Chordata; class Mammalia; order Eulipotyphla; family Soricidae; genus Sorex; species Sorex fumeus. Next base: position 160,703 of record NW_026606298.1, on the reverse strand, counting down.
GGGAGGGAGGGAGAGAGGGAGGGAGGGAGGGAGGGAGAGAGGTCAATTACTAAAAAAAATTACTCTCCTTAAATAGCACATTTTTCTGCTACATTTTTTCCGTACTGGGGACCAAACCCTCCTGAACTCCACACATTCAAGGCAGATACTCAACAGCTGAGCTACAGACCTGTCCCTCACTACTCAATTATCCACATTCTATTTCCAAAACTTAAGATGACAAATCAAAAAGCATTACTTAAAGGGCCAGAGACACAACACAAAGAACAAGGCACCTGCGTGGCGTGCTGCTACATCTGCGACCTCAATTAGATCCCTGGCCCACACACGGCTCCCAAGCACTGCCAGGCATGGCATCCAAACACTACCTGGTGTGATACCCCCTAAAAGCTACTTAAAGGTAAAATTACAGAGGCCAGATGGCTAGCACAGTGGACAAGGCATTTTCCTCGCACAAGACCAACCGGGATCAATCCCTGACACCATGTAGGTTCTCCAGACCCCCAAAAGTAATCCTAGAGCCCAAAGCCAGGAGTAAATCCTCAGTAAGCCACACAGCAGACTAAGGCTCCAAAACACAAAACACAAAGTAGAGTAACAAGATATAAAAACAAATTATAAGGAAAGCAATATAGCTCTACCAAAACGTAACCTAAGACTCGCTTTCAGTATTCCTTCTCCAACCTTCCCCCATAAACCCTGGTTTATTCTCCTGGGGCTTCATGAATCCGTCCTGCATAGCACCAAATCCAATCAAAATTCGACAACCACGGGTGATGCCAACCAACCAACCACGCCAGGCCACACATTAAATCACTTAAAAGAAGGTAAAAGATACAACAGTAACCAGGAAACCATAAATTTGGCGAACAAGCTGACGGACAGGGAAGTAAATTAATGAATGTTCCAGTGGCTTTACTCATGAAACGGCATTACTCAGGATTTAACCCTTGGTCCGTTGGACTCCAAGTCCTCAAGGTTTTGGCTATATGCCAACAAGTATGACATCATTTATGTACTGTTATAACTCACCGATTATAACTGCGCACTGCTGTAATGTGCCTTCAATATTTGCAGTGCACAATTATAATATGTAAGTTATAACAGTACATAAATGATGTCATTCTTATTGGCATATAGCCAAAACCTTGAGGATAACAATTTTTAGGTCATAACGTGTGTGTGTGTGTGTGTGTGTGTGTGTGTGTGTGTGGTGTTAAGGATTGAACCCTTAACATCATACATACAAGGTAAGTGCTCTATCTCTGAGCCATATTTCCGTATTAAACTATAATCTTAATTACAAACCCGGTTAGATCCCTATTGAAATCCAGACTATGTGGTGCACTATTTTACTGCATGCATCTATGCAGAGCTGGCCACTGGGGCATACTATAGTGAGAAAAATGAATCTACTATACTCAGTTTATTCGAGACATGCCAAGAAATAAAGATTTGGGGTATTTTCTTCCATAGTGCTTGGGGAACCACAGAGTAAGTCAGGGATGAACACAGAGCCTCATACATGCGAAGTAGGTGCCGACCACTTAGCTACATCCCTATCTCCAATAAATATTTTAAGAGATGATCAGAACTTTTCCCCAGTCCCGGTCTTGCCGCAAGATTTACTGCATAATGCTCTAGATGCATGTTTGTCTCTCAGTAAGGACACAACCTTAAAGTGTAACTCACCTCAAGACTTACTGCCTTTAAAAATATAAACAAGGAAATAACTAGCCAGAAACCTAAATTAGGAGTGGTTAGGTAGGAGCTGGAGAAAAGGAAGCTCTATTTACAAAAGTATTTCTGTAAATACTTGAGCTCCCAGATCCCAGAATGATTTATCTTTTAAAATCTCTGACTACACATTTATCAAGAGATGCTGTCACTACATTCTTGTTACATAACAGAGTCTCTTCAAAAGGAAACAGAATCATAAACATGAACCTAAGAGAAATGGGGTATGACTTTAGAAGCTCATAAACGCTTTTAACTCTGGGCCCCCCAATTTAGTCTAAGGCTAATCCTCGCATTGCTATGTGACTAAAACTGTCTGCAAAGAGCAGTTGTCCTGCTGACACCCTGGTCTGTCTGTATGTGACAGTTGAAGAATGTGGTGTCAAAAGCAAAAAGAGTAAAATGACAAAAAAAAAAAAAAGAATGTGGAGTCATGTAAGGAGACACCATAATTTTCCCATAATTTTCTGTACTGGAGACAAACATGCTTCTGAAACATTTAGGCTGTAAAAATTATTTCTAATAATCCCAAATGTATAAAATATAAAATGGGTACAAAATTTCCAGATTAAAATATCCAAAAGTATGAGGGTTTTTTTTAATTTAAGTAGTTGGAGGCAAAAAGCTGAGACTATATATTTCTATGAAAAGAATTAGAAATAGGGGCTGGAGTGATAGCACAGCGGGTAGGGCGTTTGCCTTGCACATGGCCGACCCAGGTTCAATTTCCAGCATCCCATATGGTCCCCTGAGCACCGCCAGGGGTAATTCCAGAGCCAGGAGTAACCCCTGTGCATCGCCAGGTTGACCCAAAAAGTATAAAAAAAATTTAAAAAAAGAATTAGAAATATCTATACCATATTTACCACAAACACAACGAGCACGTGAACAAAATCAACCACAGTTCTAGGATAAGTTAGTATCAAACACCAGGCGTCATGGGTCGTTTCTAGATTGCAAGAATTTGGTGAGACATGTAGGCTTTCTTCCGAGTGTACACAGCATGCATACATGAACAACAGAAACTTCCTTCTGAAACTTTCAAGAGTGGCTAACCTTTTAATCTCTGTTTATAAATTTACAAAATTTCCAGATTAAAATATTCAAAAGTATGAGGGGTTTTTTTTTAATTTAAGTAGTTGGAGGCAAAAAGCTGAGACTATATATTTCTATGAAAAGAATTAGAAATAGGGGCTGGAGCGATAGCACAGCGGTAGGGCGTTTGCCTTGCACGCAGCCAACATGGCCGACCCGAGTTCGATTCCTCCGCCCCCCTCGGAGAGCCCGGCAAGCTACCGAGAGTATCTCGCCCGCACGGCAGAGCCTGGCAAGCTCCCCATGACGTATTCGATATGCCAGACACAGTAACAACAAAGTCTCCAATGGAGGCGTTACTGGGCCCGCTCGAGCAAATCGACGAACAACGGGAGGGCCTTTACCTTTGCCTTTACCTTATAAATTTCTAATCTGCCATAGAGGCAGGCAGACTGGGGGAGGTGGGGGACACTGGGAACACTGGTGGTGGGAAATGTAACGGGACTTTACACTGGTAAAGGCACAGGCATTGGAACATTGCATGACTGAAACTCAAACATGAACAACCTTGTATGTATGTCACAATGGTGTATGTCACAACTATGTATCTCACAATGAATCAATTAAAGTAATAACAATAATAGTAAGAGTAGTAATAATAATAATGTATGACAAAAAATTTCCTAATCTGAAAAAGAAAAAAAAAATGTACAGGATTGCATCAAAGAGGCACTAGGTGTGTGCTCTAACCTGTGAGACCCTGGGGCAGGAAGTGACACATACAACTGGCTAAGGCTTCAGTGAGGAAATAAGGGAATACCAGCAATGCCAAGGAAGTGTACAGTGGAAGAAAAACCGCAATGGAAGCAGGGGAAGGTTAAGCCCTACCCCTGTGGGACGCAGGCAACTTTCAAATGGCAATATTTAAAATACAATTGAGGGGCTAGAGTGACAATATAGCGGGTAGGGTGTTTGCCTTGCATGCAACAGACCCGGGATCAGTTCCCAGCATCCCATATGGCCACCTGAGGCCCCCAGGAGTAAGCCCTGAGCATAGCCGAGTGTGCCCCCCAAAAAAAATCCATAAAAATAAAATACAATTGAGCACGTGGGGGCAGAGAATGAGGCTCTAGGAGCACAGCACATAGTTTACATGCATGAGGCCAAGATTCCTTTATGTCCAGCACCACGTTGGTGCTTGAGCACTACCTGGAGAGACCTCGTACCCCTGAGCCCCACCCCTGCCCAAGCACTGCTAGGTATCACACACACACACACACACACACACACACACACACACACACCCCAAAAATAAATTTGAGCAATGCAAGAAAGCTGATCCATCAAAATCTCCACCTTTTAAATATGTGTATATAAGGGGCTAGAGCAATAGTACAGTGGGTAGGATGTTTGCCTTGCACATGGCCAACCTGGGTTCGATTCCCAGCATCCCATATGGTCCCCTGAGCACCGCCAGGGGTAATTCCTGAGTGCAGAGTCAGGAGTAACCTCTGTGCATCACCGAGTGTGACTTACATATGTGTGTGTGTGTGTGTGTGTGTGTGTGTATAAAATACTGTTTTTCTGGGTAGAATCCCAAGCCAAAATTTATACAGAAAAATATAGACCAAAAATATATATAACATCTGAATTATTTCATGTGATAAGACAAAAATCATAAGTACAGGATTTAATAGATGAAACATGATAAATTTCCTAAGACAACCTTCTTATAACAATACTCTATTGATAAGGATAGGCAGAAGAGTGACTGGCAGAAAGAGCCAAATCCACTCAACTATTAACTGACTTCTAGATACATAAATGAAGAGAAATAAGATTGTTTAGCCCTTTATCATTCTACATCTCAATTCTTTGTTCGTTTTTGTTTGGAGGGCCGCACTTGGCAGTGCGCAGGGCTTACTTCTGGTTCTGTGCGTAGGTGGGGGTTCAGGGAATCATAGATGGTGCCTGGAATTGAACCTGGGCCAGCGGCATGCAAAGCAAGTGCCTTACCCTACACTCTCTCTCCAGCCTCAACATTTCACCTATTATCTGAAAACAAGTCTGAAGTTTTATAAGGAATGATCCCAAAATAGCAGTGCTATTCTTAACAAGAGATGACAAGCGCCAGGGAAGTGGTTGGAACCAATACTTCACATGTGGGCGTCCTGGCTTCAATCCCTGGCACTGCATAAACCCCTCTCCAAGTGACCCAATAAAACTGACAAAACATTTCGCAGGCCCACTGTACAGACCTTGGTTTCTTTTGTTTTTTAATTTTTATTAATGAAACACCATGAGGTACAGTTGTAGACTTACAAATTTTTGTGCTTGGGTTTCGATTATACAATGATCAAACACCCATCCCTCCACCACTGCCCATTTTCCACCACCACGGATCCCAGTATCCCTCCCACCCCCCATTCCCCTCCATCCCACCCTGCCTCTGTGCCAGGGCATTCCCCCTTGTTCTCTCTCTCTTCTTTTGGGTCCTGTGTTTTGCAAGAGAGGCATTGAGTGGCAATCATGTTTAGTCTATAGTCTACTTTCAGCATGCCTCTCCCATCCTGGGAGGATCCTCCCAACACCCTTTATTTGGTGCTCCCTTCTCTATCTGCGCTCCCTTTTCCCCTGGCATGTGTGGTTGGCCTCCAAGCCATGGAGTAAAATTCCTGGTACTAATCTCGGCCATTCTTGGGTGTTAGTCTCCTGTTTTGTTACTTTATGTCCCCCAGATGTATGCAATCTTTTTATGTCTGTCCCTCTCTTTCTGACTCATTTCGCTTAGCATGATACTTTCCATGTAGCACCACTTGTATGTAAATTTCATGACTTCATCTTTTCTAACTGCTACATAGTACTCCGTTGTGTAGATGTACCAAAGTTTCTTTAACCAGTCATCTGTTCTTGGGCACTCAGGTTTTTTCCAGATTCTGGCTATTGTAAAGAGTGCTGCAATGAACAAACAAGTGCAAGATCTTGGTTTCTTTTTCTTGATGGGGGAATGGCCATGCCCAACAGTCCTCAGGAAACACACCCCAGTGATGCTCAGAGGACCAGGTGGTGCTCAAATTATGCATTTCAGTGTTTGAGCAGCTGCTCCAGCTCTCAGGTACCTCCTCCAATAACAAGGACCAAAGTTCTTCGTGATGGTGGAGGAGAAGAAGGAGGGAAGGAGGTGGAAGGAAGAAAAAAAGAAGAGAAAAGGAAACAGCAGTTCTTCTAATGTGAGAAAGTAAAGAAGTGAGCTGAAGAGATAGTATAGCAGACAGGAAACTAGCCCTGTATGCCTTTGACCCAGGTCCGATCTCCAGCACCCCTATGGCCTCCAAAGCACTTCTAGGAGTGATCCTTGAACACAGAGTCAGGAGTAAGTGCTGAGCACAGCTGGGTGTGACCCAAAAACAAACCAAAAAAAAATCACAAATAGAAATACGATGTGATCTGTCAGTATCCTAGCCATTTATCTGAAGAATATGAAAACACTAACTCAAAAAAGTACTTGTACCCCTATGTCCACAATTATCTTATTCATAAAAGTCAAACCATGGAATGAACATAACTGCCCAGCAACACATCATGGATAAAAAAAAAGTTGGGATATATACTCAATGGAATATTACCATGTATTCTGTCTTCTATTTTTTTTAAGTCTCGGGGTATGGGTGGAAGACTCAGGGGCTACTCCTTGCTCTGTGCACGTTCCCTAGTAGTGCTCGGAAGAGCTAGAGTTGAATAGGGGTCATTAGGATCAAGTTCTTAACCCTGTACTCTCTCTCCAGCCCTTTGAAGTTTCTGCCACAGGAGACACAATGATAGACAAAATGAAGTCATTATGCTATGCGAAAACATGAAAGGGGCTGGAGCGATAGCACAGCAGGTAGTGTTTGCCTTGCACACAGCCAACCTGGGTTCCATTCCCAGCATACCATATGGTCCCCTGAGCACCGTCAGGAGTAATTCCTGAGTGCAGAGCCAGGAGTGTGACCCAAAGTATCACCAGGTGTGACCCAAAAAGAAAAGGAAAAAAAATAACAGAGAAGTGAAAGACAACTATTAGTGGATGGTGTTAGTCATGTGTGGAATACAATTAAATAAGCAAGGTGGCACAAAACACAAAACTCACTCTTAGACTCAATGAAAACTGTGGTATTTATAGAAGGGAAAGAGGATAGAGGTGGGAGGGATGGGAAGAGTGGTCTTCATCGGCAAAGGATGCCACCGGAATTTTGGCAGTGAGTCTGAGTCCCAGACTCATATACAGGTCTAAGCTACGTACACTGGAAACTCTACAGTATTAAAAAGTAATGATGAATTGATTTTTTTAACTGCCCAAGGTATTAACAGTACAGAACTAACGCCAAGAATATTACGAAGGGATTACAGACAGTAGAGTTCCTGTTTTGCCCAGAATTTCCCTTATTTTCTTATTTTGTTCTAAACCTCATTTCCTTCCACTTTCAAGAAACTGAAAGAAACTGAGTGGCTATGGGTCAAGAAACTGAGTGGCTATGCGTCCTTCACACAACACTATGATGGTTCTACCACAACATCACTGTGTCACAGCTCACTCTCTGCAGGATCATCCCCTTACATTAGCAGTTACCTCAGGGCCTACCATACATGACTTAAAATATTTAAATTATCTCAAATTCTGTAATAACAAGAGTCTATTTCCAAGACATGATCTATGCCCCTGCTTCCTCATTTGGACAATGACACAATGTGGACCTTTTATTTCTGGATTCACATCGTATCTTCATAATTCCTTGCAGTTGGTGTATGTGTGTTTATTCAACTACTAGATAGCCTGAAAAACTTCAGAACTTACTGCTAATATTTTTCCTTCCCTTTTTTTCAGGTGTGGTGGGGTCGTCACTCACTAGTGCTCAGGGCCAAATCTAAGGTTCCCATATGTAGTACATTGCATCCACCTAAGCCATGTCCCTAGTCTTTAATTCAAGTCTGTGCTGACCATGTTCCAATGTTCACATTCCTGGTCAGTCTCTCACAAGAGTCAAAGACCTTGAATACAGTTCGCTGACTTGAACGTGTCTGTATCACCAAACCCCATAGTTCCAGATCATTCCTTCTCTTGAGAACATGCTCCCAGCATCCCAATCCAAGCATATTTTGAACCCAAAATGAATCTAAAAATAACCAAGTGTTCCATGCACTTATATTAAGGAGTCAACAAAAATAGGGAGGGCTGCGGGGGGCAGGAGGAAGAAATGCCAACCGCTATTTTTTCTTTAACTCACAAACGATGGGATCGCGTTTACCAATCCCAACAAACGGGCTGAGAAAATGAATTTAGGGAGACCTTATGACAATCAAAATATTCAAGAGAAGGCAGCCTACGCTGTTCAGCTCCAAGGTCAGGCAGATTTCTGTAGACATTTCTGCTTCTTATGGTCTACTGCAGCGGAATGCACTCCTGAAAGGTGGAGAGGGGCACAGAATCTAACCTGACTACGTTAGTTAGGGCACACTTCGTTGTAGTCATCCTGATATTCAGCATGGTAGGAAAGGCTATAACTTGGAAGTTATCTGCTGGGTAGTAAACACTCTAAATTATAAATTGTGATCACAGGCTCCAAGATATTGACCATAACATTGTTGGACCACCGAGCTATCATCACATGCCTGGCACTGTCCAAGAAATTCACACGCAATAACTTATTCCCCCCGCCCCCACTAACTCTCTTAGAAAGTACAACTGCCGGGCCCATTTTTTACATGTGGCCTAAGGAGCCATGGTGACATATTGGGGCACTCAATGACAAAAGGAACCCTACATCGGGAATTATATAGTGAACCTTCCCATGGTAAACAGGCCTGGAACAGAAAATATCGGATTCACAGAAGCTGTGCCTCCGATCATCTCTGGTTTTATCTCAGACAATTACACAGAGGCTCAAAAAGATAAAATCATCTCATCGAGGTCACTAAAACTGAGATTTTTTTACATGGACAGTCAATATCAGGTGAAGAAAACTAGATTAAATGCTCTCTGCATTCCTAGACACTGCGCTGAATGATACAAAACAGCTTGAGGTAATTTATGGGCTTAAGTGCTTCACTAAGACAGGCTGCAATTCTTACCAGTGTTAATGGAGAAAAATATGAAATATTGTAACAAGATGTAGACTTTCCATCATTCAGAATTAATATTAAATCTTACAAAGAACAAAATAATCACCCAAGGGTCATTCCTGGTTATTATAACTGAAATTATTAATGACCAAATAAATCCCAGACTATCTTTAAAAAGAAGTAACAATTATCAAAAGATTCTAACAGGAAATTTTTAAGAGTTCCACAGGATATTCAATACAAACTTCAGAGAGAAAGCATAGTAACTTTATATAAGTGACTCCTGTGATGTGAACTTTGCAAAAAAAATTAGCATTTTTGGAAGCAAGTTAAACATAAACCTTTCATAAAATAAAAACTCATAGTCTGGGGACCGGGGAGATAGCTCAGAGGGCTGGAGTGTGTGCTCTGCATGCAGAATCTCCAGGTTCAATCCCCAGAAAAGCATTATACCCCAAGCATAACAACCCCCAACCACTCCAGAAGTCCCCCGTAAGCACTGAACTATGAGTTGCCTCAAACCACTGCTGGATGTGCCTCCTCTCAAAAAATTAATCTTGTTTTTTTAGATTTTTATCAGTGAAACACCAAGAGGTACAGTTGTAGACTTACAAACTTTCATGCTTGGGTTTCATTTATACAATGATTGAGTACCCATCCCTCCACTAGTGCCCATTCTCCATCACCAATGACTCCAGTATCCCTCCCAACCCCCCAACCCCCCATCCCCCTTTGTTCTCTCTCTTCTTTTGGGTGCTGTGGTTTGCAAAAGAGGCACTGAGTGGCAATCATGTTCGGTCTATGGTCTACTTTCAGCATGCATCTCCCATCCTGGGAGGATCCTCCCAACACCCTTTATTTGGTACTCCCTTCTCTATCTGGGCTGCCTTCAAAAAATTAATCTTATGCTTTGAATAACACTTAAATTTAATGATGATGATTATAAAGAAAAATGTTCTATAATTTCTCATCAAGTATTTTGGTGAGCAAAAGCATACAAAATAAGCATAGAAGATCAAATTTTATTAGACTTACTGGTATAGTATGAATTACAAAGTTTCTTGTAGAGGGGTCAAATTATTTGTACAAATTAGGAGAAACTCCACTACACTGGCTGTGACACAATGTACAGAGTTAAGGAACTTGAAGTTAAGTTGTTTATATATGGAACCTGTACTTTTTGTAAGCATAACTTCAGTCAAGGTATCTTTGTATGTCCAAACATATTTCTACAACATTTGATTCCACTAAAATGATGGATACACCATAATCTAACCAATTCCCTGATGCTAGACAATTATAACCATCTCCAACTTTCTATCACTAATGTAAGTAGTGCAACAATCAATACCCGTGGTTAAATAATTGAGCATACTTACCTTTCCCTTACAGTCAGTCTTATAAGTAATTCCGCAGCCAACTTTAATGTGCCCTTGGTCCAACTGAATGACTACATCATGCTTATTCTTAATAGAAATGCTGCGTAATACAGCACAATAAGAAAGACCTGAATACACGGATTTCAAAACATTTGTATCTTACAGATCATTATACGTGCATACACACCTCTATTGCACAACCTACTTTGTATAGTTAAGTCCTTTTATAACATCCTCAATAGTTCTTGGAGATTGCAATTTTTAATTACCGCTAAACAATATATGCACTGTAGCACTGTCGTCCCATTGTTCATCGATTTGCTAGGGCAGACACCAATAATGTCTCCATAGCGAGACTTGTTGTTGCTGTTCTTGGCATATCAAATATGAGTGTACTTCCATATTTTAATATCTAATGCTGGGATGTGTGCTCAAGATCCCTCTTGACTGGAGAATCTCGTGTTCTCTAGAGAGTGTCATCTCTCTCTCTCTCTCTTTCTCTCTCTCTCTCTCTCTCTCTCTCTCTCTCTTGTGCACGCGCATGTGCGCGCGCCCTTCCTCAAAATTTCCAAGTAAAACCTATTTTAACTTAAAAAAGAAAATAAGAACTCACTAAACAGTAGCTCTGTCCCTGGTAAGCATCATTCCACTATCTCTGAATAAACTGCTTTGGTCAACACCACCTTTTCCGAAGAAAACAGAAAGACTGTCCAAGTTGCTTCCAAGCCTCCAGAAGTTACTACTGCCTCCACCACCCCACCACTCCAGGGAACCCCTGCCGTATTTTTGCCAAAAATGTTTAAACTTAATCCAGTGGCATCACCCATTTTAGGAAACACTGACTGAACAATAACTGATTCAGGTGCAGGGTAAAGAAAGTGCAAAGCAGGGGCCTGAGCGACAGTATAGTGGGTGGGGTGTTTGCCTTGCATGCAGCTGACCCTGAGTTCAATCCCCCCAACATCTCAGATGGTCCCCCGAGCACCGCCAGGAGTAATTCCTGAGTGCAGAGCCAGGAGTAACCCCTGAGCATCACTGGGTGTGACCCAAAAAAGCAAAAAAAAAAAAAAAAAAAAAAAAAGAAAGAAAGTGCAAAGTTAGCCAAAAGAATATTCCAGAAAGCAAAGAAGTGCTTAAAGGTTAGTAATAACATGGTAAAAAGATGCCAGTTTCAAGAAACTCCCACGAGCCAAATTTAGAGCAATTTAAGCACCATAAAGCAAAGCAATAATAATGGATCCAACATGCTGAATAAAAAAGAATTCATGAGACAACAGCAATACTTTTTTTTAAAAAGGGGGGATGGGGCTGGAGCGATAGCACAGCGGGTAGGGCGTTTGCCTTGCACGCGGCCGACCCGGGTTCGATTCCCAGCATCCCATATGGTCCCCTGAGCACCACTAGGAGTAATTCCTGAGTGCAGAGCCAGGAATCATCCCTGTGCATCGCCGAGTGTGACCCAAAAAGCAAAATCAAGAAGAAAAAAAAGAAAAGAAATATTCTTTTAAAAGGTACCTTCCACTTAGTGCGAAAAGTCAAACCCCAGCTCGGGGCTGGAGAGGCGCAGAGGCAGCAAGGCACCTGCCTGACATGCAGGCCTCTCCAGCCCCTCCCTGGCACATCACAGACCCCTAAGCACTGCCAGGAGTGACCCTCACGCACAGCGCCAGGAGTAGCCTCTGAGCACCATAAGCTATGGCCCCCAAACCAAAAACATCGACAAAGAAATGAAATTATCAAATAGAGCTTTTCAGATATTGTTCCTGATACACACGTGAGGACCATCATGTTTTAAATAAAATTTGTTTTTATTAAAAGCTCATTATGAGACAAGGCTGTCGACTGTCTAGAGGAAAGGAAAGGTCTTAAAATAAAACATGACAGAAAAGGCTGGCTGGTGGGACACCTGCCCTGCAGGCACGAGGTTGCCAGGAGGCCACAGGGTCAATTCCGAGCACTGCCCACACGCCGAAGGGGCGAAGGGGCGGCCGTTTAGAATCCCTGGCACCACCACAAAGTCAGGGAGCACCACAAGCAAGTGTGAGCCGCCCCCACCACTCCAACAACGACAACAACAAGGAGAAGGAAGGGGCAGCTGAGAGAGAGAGAGAGAGAGAGAGAGAGAGAGAGAGAGAGAGAGAGAGAGGCATGACATCATCCAGTTTTAATTTTAAAGCGCAACAAAGAATAGATGAGCTGCCGGTACTAAATATTCTTTGTGACACTAAATATTCTTTGTGACATTTGGTTGGATGGACGCGTGGTATTAGGAAAATAAACTGTTTAAAATGTTAATGTAGTCCATGACAGATTCAAAGAAGGAGAAAAAAAAATCAGGCTCTTCTGGTGAAAGCCAATACAGAGTTTTAGGGTTCCCAAACGAAGCATTTTATTTTAATGCAGACTGTCAGTCTGCAGCTCAGTAAGTGTTTAAATAACTTGACTAAATTTAGCTTTCGGTCCCACTAGCTGCAGAGCGATCCAGCACCAAGAGAGCTGCACCAGGGGCCGCCGCCCAGCCTCTGCGGACGTTCTACATGGCAAGGAGTCTGGCTGAAGCGCTAACGCCAGCAAGAGTCATTAGGACCATCTGAGATGTTTTCCCATCGCCTCATATTTTATTAACATCACATCACTTGAATCTGAGTAAGGCAGACTAAACACTAAACTCACCTTGACTTGCTGCTCCTACAAACACACTTCACTGACAGCAGTAGAAATGTGCCTTGTTTTTTTCTTTTTGTTTGTTTGTTTGTTTTTTGCTTTTTGGGTCACACCCAGCGATGCTCAGGGCTTACTCCTGGCTCTGCACTCAGGAATTACTCCTGGTGGTGCTCGGGAGACCATATGGGATGCTGGGAATCGAACCCGGGTCAGCCGCGTGCAAGGCAAATGCCCTACCTGTTGTGCTATCGCTCCAGCCCCCTTTATTTTGTTTTTAATACAGCCACTCAGACCAGTACAAAAGAAACAGCACTCAGAACACTTGGGAGCCAGGAAGAAAAGGTGGGACTTGATGTATCAGAGAGAGTTAAATCCTACACCAGCAGTGAGGACAGCTCAGAGAAGAGCGATTCACACCTTGAACATCCCCAAAACCTCTCAGAATCTGCTGACAGCAGGTACCCCCGGAAGCTGGGGGTGGGCCCTGAACCAGGCGGGTGAAGTTTATTTAAGAGGCAGGTTTCATGCCCTCAGATGTTGCTGGGCCACTGAAATGTTTGGAAGTTTCCTCCTGGCAGAGAGCAAAACAGAGTCAGGTCTCTAGGCTTCAGAAGAGTCAGAGATGAGAAAGCGAGTGTGAACTCAAAGTGAATTCCAACCATGTTCAGGGCACTCTGCAAAATGAAATTGCAACTTGCAAACAATATTTCCCAGCAATCTGCCTCATCCAAGAGAAGAGCTCTGAAAATACTGAGGCACGTCAAAAAGAACCTCAAGGAAATGTCAACCCAAACCACAAGGAGTTATACCTCAGGGTGGCTAGAATGGTCATTATCAAACAGGAAAGAGACAACAAATTGTTGGGGAGGATGTGGAGAAAAGAATCCTGTACACTGTCAGCAGAAAGGCAAACTGTACCCCCATTCTGGGGGAAACAGGGAAGACTTTTTCCAAACAGCGAAAGTAGAGCTATTACATGAATCCCACTTCTGGTTGTAGAGATGAAGAAAATAAAATCACCCTCTTGAAAAACTACCTGCACACGCACCGCCCCTGAAACAGTATTTAGAAAATAACCAAGAGGCAGACGCAAACTATGATCGATTGATGAATTTTAATGGATAGAGCAAATGCTGACACATATAATATGTACAGATGTATGTTACGCAGAAGAGCATATACATACTATTCGGCAATTAAAAGGAATTCCTCCCATGTAGAATAAAAATGAAAAAAACCTTAACCTTCAGGGTCTTTTTTCTTTTCATTGATGGAAAATTTTAAAAGTCAAAGATAAATACCGTATAATTGCACTTGTACATGATGTATTAAAAAAGAAACTTGAGGGCCGGAGTGATTGCACAACTGCATTGCACTCAGCCGACCCGGGTTCAATTCCCAGGATTCCATATGGTCCCCCGAGCACTGCCAGGAGTGATTCCTGAGTGCATGAGCCAGGAGTAGCCCCTGTGCATCGCCGGGTGTGACCCAAAAAGCAAATAAATAAATAAATAAATAAATAAATTTGAGGGTTTGGAGTGATAGCACAGTGCGTAGGGCATTTGCCTTGCACATGGTCGACCCGGGTTCGATTCCCAACATCCCATATGGTCCCCTGAGCACTACCAAGAGTGATTCCTGAGTGCAGAGCCAGGACTGACCCAAAATGCGAAAAGTAAATAAAAAATAAAAATAAAAAATAAATGAATTCATGGAAACAGAACAGACTGGAGGTTTCTGAAGTGGCAGGGAAATGGGGTGATATTGGTAAAAAAAGGTCCAAACTTTCAGCAAAGTTCCTGGAAGCTAACGTACTACATCGTGGTTATCAGTTAACAATCCCGTGTTTCAGAATTAAAGCCGCTATATGCAGATATTAAATATTGCCACGCCACACACAAAAGTAAGAGTGTGAGGTAATGAATGAGGTATTAGCAAACCTTATCACAGCAATTATTTCACAATGCAGTCATATATACAATCACCATGTCATAAGCCGTTAGACAACAATATGTATCAGGAGACTCTCAATAAAGCTGGGAGCAGGAATTCCTGAAGACAGACTAGGCAGAGCACAATAAGTGAATTATTGGGCAGGGGGCAGAGTCTGCCTAGCCATGAGGGCACAGGGAGGGAGAGCTGGTTAGCTGGCTATGTTTGGGGAAGATCATAAGGTGTTTTTTTGTCTAAGGACACGGTTTGCTTGACGGCTGTCAGATGCAGACTGGCGGGCAGGGGCTGGGTCTGTCCGTGACCGAGACAAGCACTCCTGACTCTCAGTCCCAGTCTAGTGAAACTCTGCTGGGCGAGTGGAGTTCTCCTGGGGGATTTACTCTCAGGATGGGTTACGGTGGAGAGCGAGAGCCAATCTGCTATCTACTGGCCAGGCCATGTGCAAGGTTGTCAGAGGTCAGTGGAAGCTGCCTGCCAGAGTCCCTGAGTCTTGTTTAGAAGTCAGAGTTTCTTGCTTCCCGTTCCAGCGTTCTAAGTATAGGATGGCCGCACTCGGGTGCTGGGTGCTTGGCACACACCCTTTCTTGGAGTGAAGTTCTACTCTCTCATGGGGGCGGGGGTTCTCGGTGAGTATGCCTCTCTCTGTCTCTACTTGGTCTGGATGCATCCATTTGTCTCTTGCTATAAAAGCACTGTTCTTTATAGCTAACTTCATTTTTTTAGTTTTGTTTTTTGATTTTTTTTAATTGACTCACTGTGAGATCGTTACGAAGCTTTCATGATTGAGTTTCAGTCATACAATGTTCCAACACCCATCCCTCCACCAGTGGACATTCCCCGCCACCAATACCCACTATGATCACCACCCCCCACCTCTCCTTTTGAGCATTATGGTTTACAATACACTTACTGAGAGGCCATCATGTTTGGTCCTTTGTCCACTTTCAGCACACATCTCCCATCTAGTTTATAGCTAACTTTTTTTCAAAATTTTATTAGGGAGACACCATGAGGTACAGTTGTAGACTTACAAATTTTGTGCTTGGGTTTCAGTTATACAATGATCAAACACCCATCCCTCCACCAGTGCCCATTTTCCACCACCACGGATCCCAGTATCCCTCCCACCCCCCATCCCCCCCATCCCACCCTGCCTCTGTGCCAGGGCATTCCCCTCTGTTCTCTCTCTCCTTTTGGGTGCTGTGGTTTGCAAAAGAGGCACTGAGTGGCAATCAGGTTCGGTCTAGAGTCTACTTTCATCATGCATCTCCCATCCTGGGAGGATCCTCCCAACACCCTTTATTTGGTGCTCCCTTCTCTGTCTGAGCTGCCTTTTCCCCAGGCATGTGCGGCTGGCCTCCAGGCCATGGAGTGAACCTCCTGGTACTTATCTCAGCTATTCTTGGGTGTTAGTCTCCAATTTTGTTACTTTATATTTTCTAGCTAACTTTAAAGCTAACTTTAGAGTTCATCCCATTGCTATCATTCTAATTCATTTTTTCTAATATGTATATAGTACTCAATACCTGTATACATAATCACTTATTTATCCATTATGCTACTAACAGCCATTTAAGTATTTTCCAAAGTAACTCCTTTAAAAACAATACTGTGATTTAAAAAAAAAAATTCTTGCTACTTGCACACATGCGAAATTTTCAATTTTCATTTGTCTTCAAATGTCTTGTCTGAGGTTCCCCAAAAATTTTTAAATCCTTCAAACATTTCGCAAGAACTAAATCCTAGACTTTGGGATGTCACAAGTTTCACTGACGTCTTCTTTCTGGTGCGGCAAGATCTCATCCAGAGGTCAGAGATGCATTTATCTGAAATGCCTCCCCATTCCAAGGGCTCATTTTACACTTTAACTCAGGAGAAACCTTTTTTAAGAAATGTCAGTTCTAAAACATATCATTTTCACCATTCAGCACCTCAGGTCCTTCTGCTCAAAAAGAAAATAATATTATTTGAGACTTTCTAATTAAGATCATGATATTAAAGGATCACATGCTTTTGGATGTGAGAGCATAAATTTACTTTATATTTTTCATATTAACGAAAGGCAAGCATCAAAAATTTCTCCACTCACAAACAAAAAGAATTTTGTAAGAATTCTGTAAGACTTTTGTAAGGAAAGAATACCCCCTCTTTCCCATCCCCAATATAGTTTCATGCCTATAAATGCTTGAAGAAATCAAAGACACTTCACACATTCATATAGAACTCTGTAATAAAATTTTGTTGTAATTCTAAGAAGAATCATAAAGACAGTCAAAAAATGACACTGCAAAACACATTTGATGTTCTAATCTTACTGATAAATATTAAGGGAAAACACAACAATTATTTTTAACTCAATATTTAGTCTAATATCTACTCCTTGATTGCTTTTTTTAAATCTTTTCTGTTTAAAAAACAAAAGATGAATTTAAAAACTCAGCGTAAGTGGAATGAATTATGACAAATTAAGTGAGAAATATATTTAAATTATAGAATTTTGTAGTAATTAAAATCACATCTTTTAACTTCCGTGGGCAATGAGAAAAAAAAACTTAATTTTATTGGATCCAGGTTATCAATTATACTCAGGGGGAAAAAAATCAGCATTTTTAACTTGATCAAAAAAAAAATATACATCTTAGCAAATATCACGTTGACCAAGTATAGCATGTTAGATCTTAATAAATATCTTTGTCCAAGCTCTAATTAATACCACTAGTTTTTCACAAACTCAGAAGATTCTCATAATTTTTCAATCACTGAGAATTACATCAAATATTGACTCTTTACTCTTAGTTGGACTCTAAGGACCTCAAGACAAAGACATCTTTTAGAACAAACATGAGCTCATGGGAACATACTAATTTGTCTCCTGTAACACACTGCCCTACTTTTGAGTAGCAAGACCTTTCCCGTGCTCTACACACATAACACCCATTGATATTCGTGGAAGTCCGATGCAGGGAGGAAGCCCACGTGGTCCCTCAAAACGGAAAAATTTATGTCTGCTTTTGAATGCTGTTGGCCACCTGGCTTCTGGCCAACCCAATATAAACATCACTATTCATGAAATATTGGATAATTCCCTGTCTTCAGTAAATTCCAGACTTTTGAAAAGGTCAGAATTCAGCTTGGAAAGAGGAAAATCATTATACTTAGGGCACAGACACCCCGCAAAAAAGGAGTACCACAAAGTATAATACAATACTGACAAATTATCCAAAATACTCTCCTGTATCTGACATGGAACTCGACACAATAGCTGCCATTCTGTGCCAAGCACTCAGCCAAATGTTGTATATATCACCCCATTTGGTACTTACAAAAAAAAACTTTCAAACGGATAGTGTCCATATTTTTCAGGTGAGGTAAGGAAAACTTACAGAGAAACTAACAGAGTCAGCCAAGATCATAAAACTCTTCTCATCGTGAAATACAACAGCATACCTACCACTAATGCTACATGGGCAAAAACATTAACAACATTTATGTAACTGCTTCCTTCAGAAATCTCTTTTAACATTTTTGCTGCACTTTTGTCTGATACTCTGCTTTCTTTTTTCCCCCAAAGGATATTTTTCACTTCCTTAACTTCTATTGCTTCTATGTTTTCTCAAGAGTTCAGGAAAAAAACACCTCTATAAAGAAGAGCTGTTGGGGCTGGAGCGATAGCACAGCGAGTAGGGCGTTTGCCTTGCAGGCGGCTGACCCAGGTTCGATTCCCAGTATCCCATAGGGTCCCGCGAGAACCGCCAGGAGTAATTCCTGAGTGCAGCGCCAGGAGTAACCCCTGTGCATTGCCGGGTGTGACCCAAAAAGAAAAAAAAAAAGAGCTGTTTACTATTATTGAGGTCATTCTAGTTTACATCAAAAATTTTCAGACTACAAGTTCACACCTCACCAAATGCCACACCACACCTAGCACCAATGTGCCAGTCACCGTCAGCTCAGAGTCTCGACCTTTTGTTCCTTCCTACCCTGTCTCCCAGTCTCACAATCTCAGTTCTGCACTCGGAACTCTTGGAAGGTTTGATTTTGTTCGTTCCTTTGCTGTGTTGAATTAAAAAAAAAAAAAAACAATGTCTGGATAGTTAACAAACTGAGAATAAGCATTATCTGGTAAGTTCACCTACTGTCACTGTCCTCTGATAAAAATCACTGACCTGTCTGCCAGAGTAGAATTTGCTACCTCCCACAATCCCCAAATATCAATCTTTAAAATAAAAAAGCGGAAGGGCAGGGGTGCTAGCTGGGGGTGTAGATCAGCACTAAAGCACATGACCCGCATGCATGAGACCCTGGCACTCCACCGCTCCCCGAACCTCACCTCAAAAGACCACAGTGACCAGCAAGTCAACACCTATCCTAGCAGAGAGAGAAGAAAAGAAATCAAGAGGGGGAAGAAGAGAACGGGAACTAACGGGGGAACGTACATCAGGGTTTCAGTTAGGCTGGCGATGTGGGAGAGTGGCATAGCCATAGATCCAAAGCACAGACTCAACAACACTGAAAACAAGAGCTCGAAGCTGCAACCACTGAAACTTTGTAATGTGCCTGTCAAGCTGACAGGCAGGGACAGGGCAGGGGTTGGGGTGGGGAGAGAATGCATGAACATTGGTGGAGGGAAGTTGACACTGGTGTGGAAATATTATATGCCTAAACTCAACAATCAACAATTTTATAAATCATAGGGACTGGAGTGATAGCACAGCGGGTAGGACATGTGCCTTGCACGCGGCCCGACCCGGGTTCGATTCCCAGCATCCCATATGGTCCCCCGAGCACTGCCAGGAGTAATTCCTGAGTGAATGAGCCAGGAGTAACCCCTGAGCATCGCCGGGTGTGACCCAAAAAGCCAAAAAAAAATTTATAAATCACAGATCTTTCTCTTTTTTTGAATGAAAAATAAAAGTGTGGTAACCCAGACCGTTCGAATATTCAAGACGCCACTCTGCTCTTGTCAAAGCCATAAGAAACCTCCCTAGGATGCAGTCCAACAAGAATCCTAAAGGACCAAACGTGATAGCCTCTCAGTATCTGTATGGCAACCATGATTCCCAAAAGTAGAGAGCAAGTAGGCAGGGGGTGCAGTGGGATTGAGGGCAGGGGGCAATCTTGGGGATACTGGTGGTGGACAATATGCACTGGTGGACGGGTGGGTGTTTGATCACTGCATACCTGACACTCAAACGTGAAAGCTTTGTAACTGTGTCTCATGGTGATTCAATAAAAAAATAAAATAACAATTAAAAAAGAACTTTAAAAAATCAGGCAAAAAACTAAATAAAGAATTCTGTCACGTGTGAGGAATCTAGACAGCACAGATACAATTCCTTTCTATTCCCCTAATAAAAGACACTCCATGATTTAGAGCAATGCTCACTGGGCTTATCAATGCTTGGGAGGAATCAGGGTCACCGGGACCACCCCCACAGCTCTGAGGGACCAGCAGGGCTACCCCAGTGGTATTGGGGGCACAGGCAGTGAACTTGGGCTTCCAAGCATGAGCTCTGCCACAGGAACTCCCGGGCCCTACAATTTCTTGATAACATTTATCCTCAAGTGGGGATCAAGGTACTAGAAAAGAAGGTGCTTTTCTCACCACATAAATGGAAAGAACAGCAATCACCGTTTCATTCCACGGATTCTCTTCAGTTCTGAGTCCCAAACACACAAGCAAGTTGTCTTGCACACTATTACAATCTAACTGTTTTCTTTCGGACATCAATTTGAACCTATCATTTAAACTCTAGATTTTATATATGATGAGATATGTTATCAAGAAACAGACCACGTTCATATATGTGGATGTGTGTGTGGAGAGAGAGGAGAGAGAGAGAGAGAGTAGAGAAAGAGGGAGAGAGAGAGAATAATTATATAATAAAATATGCCAAGAACTCTATATTTTTACCTAAACAACTGAACAGATAAACAGATGATAATCTGATTATCTGCAGAAGTGTGAATTGTTGGAGACAGCCAATTTCCAAACTCAACAACAGGTTAATGTAAATATAGCTTTTAAAATTAATTTTAAAAATAAAAGAGGTTTAAAATACCTATGACACAGAGATAAATGTTACGCACCACTCAAATTAAAATTAAAAAATTAATTTAAATTTAAATCTTCATTTAAAGAGAATGAAGAAATATGAAATATGATATTGCTTACTCAAAATGTCTAAAACCCTTGGGGCTTTTAAATATATCTCAGCCCTTTTCAAAAACTGACACCTGAACAGATAAAACAGACTGATCTTGAAGATCGAAGAGACAGTGGAAGGGACAGTGCACTAACACCACACTGAAATGCCTTTGTTAAATCTATTTTCACAAAGGAGATGATGGCAACTGGTGTCATCCAAACTCAGATCCCCCACACATCCTGTTAGAGCAAGTCTTTTAATCTGACAATAATTAAGCCCTCACAAAAACAAAACTTAAAAAAAAAAAGGTTTTTTTCTTCATGAATAATCCATCAAAAATAGAAACAACTTTGCTGCTTTATTTTGTCTCTCAAAATTGAATTTTGCTGTTCTGGGGAGAAGAGGGGGCCCCCAAGTTACACACAGGGAGGCTAGGGGTATCTTAGGGTCCAATAGGCTGGTGACTCAGTGCTAGGACCTGGGGATGTGGTGCTGCTTGGGTCCTGCAGTGCCTGGGGACCCCTGAAGGACACTTGGTAATGTTCAATGCTCACGAGACTGTGTGTGAAGGGACTGAATCCAGGCCGGGCACTTGAAACCCTCTCCTGTCCTATGTCCCCAGCCCAAATTTTGATCTCTTAATACCCTGTTTTCGCATTTTACTTTTTATTTGTGGAACTTTTTTTTTAATTTTTTTATTAGTGAAACAGCATGAGGTACAGTTATAGACTTATAAATTTTTGTGCTTGGGTTTCAGTTATACAATGATCAAGTGCCCATCCCTCCACCAGTGCCCATCCTTGTAGAACATTTTTTACAGCAGTATTATTTTACATTAATGTGACTTTCAAGTTCTTTGTTCCTGAATGAACAACTTTTCTGTAACACCTCGAACTGGCATGGTTTAAAATATAAAACTTTTAAACTCTCCAAATCTATCGTTTCAAGTAAAAATTGCCTAACTAATGTACATCTCATGGTACAAAAAAGCAGAAATTATATTTATCCCAATAAATTATCAATTATCAATTTTTTTAATCAAATATCCATTGGAGTACAAATAGGATATAAATTACATAAGGGTACTAACTATACTTTAAATTTTACATTTTAACTTTAGGCCTTTTAACAAGTACATACTTACTCATAAGTAAACATTTATTCATTAAAATTACTCATATTTCAAGTCTTTAAAACAAGGTACAAACAATCGAGGGTTCTTAAGCAATTTGACACGTAATTTATAAACTATATGTATCTAGATAAAATATATGAATCTGGATGATTCAGTTCCTAGGGAAACCGAATCATCTAGAATTGAGGAAAAAACAAGCCAAGAGTTATTATTTCCAATGTGGTCATTAGTGAATCAAATACCTTCCTTGTGACTCAGTTAGTTTATGTAGAAACAGGGTAAAACAAAGAATCTTTGGAAAATCAGTTTCTATTGTTAAAGAGATCAGTGTTATTTTCAGCGCTATCTAAAAAATAAAAACCTGAACTCAACATTTTCTATACTTGAAAACAATCTCATCATAGACTCAAAAGACCCCTCTAGTAGTACAGTACAGCAATTCAGTAGAGTGGTCCAGTAGTTTTCCAACTCTTAAGTTAAAGCAAGTCCATTTACATATTTAAAAGAAACCCTTTTTCCTATTTTAGAAGGATGATGAAAGAATGAAACTGTTTAAGCCATATACTTGACTAAGTGATTTTTACTGAACAAAGTAAGCATAGGATGTCACGTTTCGAAAAACAACGAAAAAAAAAAAGAACAAAATGCTCACACTTAAGCACTATACATCCAGGCTGCTCTGAAAGTCTCATTTTAGTCTAATCTGCAAAATAGATGAATACTAATATAATTTCCTGTACACTTATAGCAAAAGTTCCTGATGACGCTTGAGAGGGACAGTGTTGACCAGCAAACTTAGTGGGAATAAAATTATGAGTGAAGAGTTTCATTTTCAAACAATGGACTTCCTGTATCATTAAACTGGGCAAGCAACCAAGACCCCAGAGGTGACTCAGTAGTAGAGCACATGCTTCCTATATGTGAGGCCCTGGTTTGATACATAAAAAAAAAAAAGTGACATTAAAAATACAGCAGGAGAAATAGCACAGGGGCTAAGACACTTGCTTTGCATGTAGCTGACCCTGTTTCAAATCCCAGACAAATGTTCCTCCAAGACCTGACAGGATTGATCCCTGAGCACAGACAGGTGGAAGCCCAGAGCACAGTCAGATGTGGCAAAATTATTATTATTACAAAATCTGAATTAGGTAAAACAAACTGTGATGATGCAGTTATAAGCTGACTCCGGCAATAACAAATTATCTTCTATTTCAAAACTTACATCTTTAAAATGTTTAACAAGAAAAAGCAAACGCCATCCTGTCTTATTTTCTCAACTTTCTCACAAGTGGGGCAAAATTTATAAACGCACATCATGTGTAAACATTCAAAACACTTTTTCTTAACAAACAAACTATTGCATAACCAACTATTCTGCAAACCACTCAAATGTTGAAAAACTGGGGTGTATGAGGCAGCTCCAAAACTCTACAAATCAAAACCCATTAAACAAACGTGACAGGGAGAGGTCCGAAGAACACTTCAGGTAGAACACGTCACACAAAATCTTCCTGGCAAAAGCAGAAAGCAGAAAGCAAAAACTGGAAAACCGAAAAAAAAAAGAAGACGTGACTGCATGCAAAGAGAAACTGTAGCCAAGTCTCAAAATATACTCGAAAGACAAGAGTATGTCCCAGCTAAAACCGGAGAGTGATCAGCATGCTGTTGAAAAGAGAGAAGCCCAAAGAGCAAGAGTTTGGCAGAGTTTGTAAGAAACGCTGATAAAAAAAACGGAGTCCTGAGCAGCTGCCACCAACCGTTCGGTCACTGGGCAAGAATAACAGCGTGGCAGAAGCCATACCAAGCTATCATTACTTGATAATCGCAACAACAATGATGATGATGGTAGCCAACTTTTTTTGTACCACACCCCGCCATGTTCTGGGTGAACCCTGGCTTGGTGCTGGGTGTTGTCAGGGACTGACCCCAGGGCTCCTACGTGCGAGACAGAAACTACAGGCCTTTGAGTTGTCTCTCCAGTCACATCAGCTAACTTAACACTGTGCACCTTTGTCAGACACAACATTGGTCCCTTTAGATACACACATGTTTCACTTCATTGTTGTATACAACCAATGAAGTATGATCACTGGTCTAGATTAGAAACGTGAGGCTCAGAGCACAACGTAGGTTAGCAACTCACCCACTAATTGGCAGAGCCGTGACTTCAATCCAGTTCTGAGTTCCTGTCTCTGCTAATGAATGAAATAAGGGCTACGACGGGACTCCAATGGCAGAGGCCCTGCACCAGAGAGCTCATTAAACATCGCATGACATGGCTGAGCGCAAGAAAGTTTTTAATTTAAAATACACTGATTTTTAAGTAATATAGAAATAGAGAGGGTGGGAGACAATACAGGGGACAAGGTGTTTGTCTTGCATCCTACTGACTCAGGTTCAAACACCCAGTACCACATGTGCTCAGTTCCCTGAGCACTGCCAGGGGTTACTCCTCAGCAAACAGCCAGGAACAGTCCTTAAACTCTGCCAGATGTGGCCCAAACAACCACTTCCCCCCCAAAAAATATATAGAAACAGGCAAGAAAAGAGCCAAAACAGTAAGAGAACAAAGTTGGAGGGCTTGCTTTCAAGCTACCTCATTTCAACATATATCTATATGCACCAACATGGTGTGGTCAATGGCATACAATTAATCACAAGGGCCGAGAAGAAATAAGAGGGTCGAGATGGGTCCAGATATATTTGGCCAATATATTCCTAACAAAAGTGCCAACTTCAGTGGGGAATAATTCCCGGAGGAAGGACATCTCTCCTGTCTTCCCCAGGTTCCCTTCTCTGTCGTTGTTCCTATGGTGATCAAGGGTTGTACACAGTCATGGTACTTATAAACCAGGTTGCAGTGCTGGCTCTCATTTCTTAATTTGGGTACTTGCTGGGAATGGGGAGGGGGGAGGGGTGTCACATGCTTTAGTTTCAGTGTTTGCATAACTTGGTTGCAGTATGCAGATTACACATTGTCGTGGCTACAGGGATCCCAAACAGAACCACTGCAACTGCATGTATGTCTGTGTGAGTGTGGCGTATGTCCGTGTGTGTGTGTGTGTGTGTGTGTGTGTGTGGCAAACTCACAGCCTCTACAACAAAACCCTGCAAAGCTTTTGATGCTCTACCAATACGAGCTCTCCCGCAGGCCCCAGAAAGTTCCCCTGAACATAAGGTGCTGGACCAACCTGGCGTTCATAGATGCAGTTAGCATAGGTACCTACATCATATACACAAAATAGTCCATAGTCCTAAATATAAAGACGAAAAGTATCGAATTTTGCGATTACAGGCAAAAAGCTTTACGGTCTTGAGTTCGACAAATGCTTCCCTAGATGTGAGATCAACAGCATAAACCACAGAAGAATAAACCCCAAAAGAGAACATAATAATCCCTTTTTTAAACTCTGCTCTTCCAAATGACCTATCTATCTATCGCCCACGTCCCACGCACACCAGGGCTTCTCCTACAGCTTTTCTGATAGCGTCACCTAAGACATTAACAACCCGTCCACTTAGAGTTAAAATTCTTTTTCGCTCTCTGTATATTGATTTTGGGGGGCGGGGGAGGGGACAGATCCCAGCAGTTCACGGGGACTCCATCGTGTAGGGGATCAATTATGAGCCTCTTGAATGCAAAGTGCTCCAGCCCACTTACCCATGTCTCCCTAGTCCCTCGCTATATTTTTGTATACACTAGCATTCTGGTTTATACATGAGTGTATTAAAAGATTACTGGCATAGTATAGTAAGTCTCTGAATGGAGTGAATCAGAATCTCTACAAAACAAAACTAAAAGACAGTCCTGAAACACGGTTATGTCATCCAACTAACACTCTGATGACTCCAAGGCCACCCATCACACACTAGCAAAATTTCCATCTTTCTACCTCTTTTCTAAACTAAAAGTATTCTTGTAAGCCAGCATCCCAGTTAAACACGAATGCTTGCACACTGACATAAAAGTTGAACTGGAATAAATAGTGTTCACTCCTGAATGCTCAGCAAATCCAATGCACAAAGAAGTGGATGGTTTTAAAATAAACACAGGAGGCGGAACAGATAGAACAAAGGGGTAAGGCACTTGCCTGGCATATGTCTGACCAGGGCTTGATCACGGGCACCTCAAGTGGCCCTCAGTCCTACCAGCAGACGTCCCCAAGTCAGGAATAAGCCCTGAGAACAGGTGGGAGTGGTTCCAAGACTAAAATAAGTCATAAAATTAAATGAAACTAAAAGTAAATCAGGGGCTGGAGAGATAGCACAGGGGGTAAGGTGTTTGCCTTGCACGCGGCCGACCTGGGTTCGATTCCCAGCATCCCATATGGTCCCCTGAGAACTGCCAGGAGTAACTCCTGAGTGCAGAGCCAGGAGTAACCCCTCTGCATCGCCAGGTATGACCCAAAAAGCAAAAATAAATAAATAAATGTAAATCATACCCATGACTTAATAAAACCTGACACAGTGGAGAAAACATTTAAAATGCATTGTCTTCCGTTATAATCAAGAAAAAGAATCATAATGGAGTCTTTGAGCCACACCCAACTGTGTTCAGTGCTTACTCCTGGCTGTGTGAGCAGGGCTCACTCCTGGTGGGGCTTGGGGACCCACAATGGGGTACCGGAGACCAAACCCAGGTCAGTCAAGTGCAAGACAAGTCCCCGACCTGCCATACTTTCTCTCCGGCCCCAACATTTTATTGATTAAAAAAATAAATAAATAAACCCTGTGACTCTCGCTACTAAGTAGAATCAACATGAAATATCACTCTCTCGACTGCAATTCGGATTCAACCGATTTCTCTTAAGAAATAGTATCCAATGTTTTCCTCTCATTCCCTTCAATGAAGTGGTGACAATAAAAAAAAATCCTGGTATTTTTATAATTAGCAGATGGAGCCCAATCTAATAATAGAAACTGGACATTTTTCTACCACCTGCTGGTTGAGTGTTGGGAGTCCGTGGCAGGATTTCAGCAATTTCTGAATAACGGCGAGTTGGCAAACGTTTTGCATGAGGCAGATGCACCAGTGCACGCTGGACTGGAGGCCGTGAAGCCGACGGTGTGGTCAGCCTCCCCGGCGGCCCGGCGGTCCTCGCACATACCTGCAATGTCAAGTCACTCAGCATGTGGTCCTTAAGGCGCAGCTGGGAGGAAGGACTGTGTGAAGACAGCCCACAAGCACGATGGCTCACACCATCCAAGACTCCCCACCCTCTCTTCAAAGGCCCTAAAATCCCCTCTTTAGTAGCTGAGGCTCTGGTGCACGCCCTGATGTCTCAAAGATAGCACCCCACCCTGAATTCCTTCCAGCTCTCCCACTCGGAGCCAGGCTCATCCCTCACAAGTATTCAAGGAATGGGGCTGGTCTGGGGGAACACACCTCCCTTGCCTTTCCCTTGCCCAAGTCTCAGTTCTAGATCATTCCCACCATCTTGTTCTGTTGGAGGTCGGAGCTCAGTCGAGAGTCTGGTAGCAGAGAGCAGTCTGGAGTCTGAGAAGTCCAGAGTGTTTCAAGATCAGATTGAACCACACTGCTTCAAAATCGAACCATTGCGGATCGGTACTTAGACTAGATTCTAACATACTGCCATCTGAGAATTAATTTATCATGCCATAAGACATTAGAAGCCCCAAAAGTTAGAACCTCTAATAACTAAACACTCGGAGCTTCATTTAAAAAAAAAAGCAAAAAATTAAATATATGAATTGGCTGGTGACCGCACATTTTTACCTGTTGTCCACCTTTTCCATGGGGATAACAAGTGAAGGTCATAATACAGACTCCCACCAATGACTCACAGTGCAAGATGAAGTTTCAATCACATCCATCATTTTGAACTAAGGAAAGCAACAGATACAGTTTGCACAGATTTAAAGCCTTTCCTCTGATATATATTTTTTGTTGTTGTTTTGGGGTCACACCTGGCGATGCTCAGGGGTTACTCCTGGCTCATGCACTCAGGAATTATTCTTGGTGGTGCTCAGGGTACCATATGGGATGCTGGAAATTGAAAGTCCATAAACTATGTAAAATTTGCAAATTTTTGGCATTTTTGTTTATCAATATTAGTTTTCTGGGGAAAACTTAATGTGCTATAAAATGAAAGTATGATCGGCTATCACAAAAAGCAAATTTTGGGTGCTCAAATATTAACATCAACTTCTGTACAACATGAAACCACTTCCTACACCATTTGCAAGTCCCCTTTGAAACTATTAGCACATGCATATAATGCTAGAGCAGGAAGAAAAATTACAGGTAATCTAAGGCTAGATTTGCCAGCTAGATCCTTAAACTGGGGTAGTGATTCCAGGTGTGGTTCTGTAACTTTTTAAAATTTTGTAGAAGATTCTTAGACAAAGACTTAACAACCCCATAAGAGATAACAATTTTCACACCAAAAATCTGATCTTTTATACGTACTGATTCCAATTTTTTTACCTGCGTAAAGACAAAAGCAGAGTGCTTGAATTCTATTTAAGAAGAAATATCAACAGTAAGTCCAAAATAAAAATTTTTAGAAAAATGTTGAGAGAGAAGAAAAGGTAAAACAAAAGCAAGGAAAATTCCAAAAGAAAAAATATCTGAGGCAAGGCCAACATCTTAATACTGTAAAACATTTCCACTAAACAAAATGAATTAAATGCTTGAGTGTAAGACATTATCAGATACCTCACATCTAAACTGCAAAACCGTGGATAAAACAGATATTATGTTGTCAAATCTTAGAATAATAATGTGTATCAATTCTTTATGCAACTATTTCCATTTTATTTGACAAAATCACTTATGAAGCTAATGATTTTAATTCCATTTTAACATATATAATTCTTAAGCCACTTATTCCATATTTGCCTAAAAAGTATTTGTATTCTATTGCCAAATAACATGTATTAAGCAATATGTATACTGCCTGATATGTACAAATACTAAAATTATTACATCTTTCATCACTCAATAGCCAATCTTTTACTAAGCTACAAATAGAACTGGTGTTTTTAGTAAATCAATTTTCTTCATTGCCATATCAAAGATGATTTTGTGTCACTAATTCAAAATAAGTTGATTCCCAACACAGCAATGATGATGCCAACACATGAGACTGAATTATTCCCTGCTGTTACAGAAGTGTGTGTGTGTGTGTGTGTGTGTGTGTGTAAATTTATAAAGAAGAGATGCATTTCCATGACTTCATTTTCTAAGTACAAAACTCATGGATGTGGAAATTGAACAGAGTCTAGGCAGCTTCACTTCGCTAAGATTCATTTTTTATCACTACACAAGGAATTTTTACACATAACATTAAGTTGTGTTTCACAAATTAAGAACACTCTTTGATCCGAATTCTTGTACAAATGGAACGATTGAGAGAATGACGGAGTGCTTCTATTTGAGGAAGTCGCTGTACTAAAAATTAGCAGCGACCATCCTGGTGACAGAAATAACACCTGCCACTAACAGTCCATTAGAGTAGCAGTTGACCTAGGTCTATAAGGGACCAAAGGAAACTCTTCACTGAAGTCTCGCTCTTCAATCCTCATCGCATTTGTATATCACATATAAATAATGTATATGTGTATATATACACATATACACACATATATACACGAGTCCGGCAAGCTACCGAGAGTGTCTCGCCTGCATGGCAAAGCCTGGCAAGCTCCCCGTGACGTATTCGAGATGCCAGACACAGTAACAACAAAGTCTCCAATGAAGACGTTACTGGGCCCACTCGAGCAAATCGATGAACAACAGGAGGACAGTGTTTGTTTGTATACACACATATATACACATATACACCTATGTGTATATCACATATGTTTTTCGTTTGTTTTAGTTTGGGGGTCACACATGGCTGTGCTCAGGGCTTACTTCTAGCTCTATGCTCAGGGGTTCGCTCTTGATGGGCTCAGGGGATCATATCGGGTGCCAGGGGTCAAACCTGGGTTGGCCACGTACAAGGCAAGTGCCCTGCAGGCTGTACTCTCTCTACAGTCCCTATGTAAGATCTGTCTTCATTTTGCCATAGTTACACCCATTATACCACAGAATAAACACTCAAATTGTATATTTGGGACAGGCTGGAGTGACAGCACAGTGGGTAAGGCGTTTGCCTTGCACATGGCTGACCCGGGATTCCTCCGTCCCTCTCGGAGAGCCCAGCCAGTTACCGAGAGTATCCTGCCTACACGGCAGAGCCTGGCAAGCTACCTGTGGCATATCCGATATGCCAAAAACAACAAGAAGGAGTCTCACAATGGAGACGTTACTGGTGCCCACTCGAGAAAATCAATAAACAACGGAACGACAGTGTACAGTGCTATCTATGGGACATTTATGCCCATTCCATCTTTGCAGAGCATGCAGCTTCATATAGGATGCCCTCGTTGGCCAAATTTGTTACTGCCTGGAAGCGTTTCCCACATCTTTCCCAAAAGGAGTAGGACCACTTCAGGCCCTTTTTACAGCACAGTATTGGCTCTCCACATTTAGACCTGGGTGAAAGGTCCGCGCACACGGCCTTTAAAGATGATCCCCACAAAGGGGAAAGATACCTCTAAAGCCAAAATCCTAGTACCTCTGCCTCTCCTTAGCTTAGGGCTTGAGTCCATTTCAGAGAGCGAAGGAGTACATCTGAGATTAAACTGAAACAGCTAACACAGTGAACACATTATAAATTCCCACACACATATTATTTCCCGCTCTATAACAATGATTTATGCAGTCTCTATCCCAATTAAAAAGTAATGCAAAATTTTGTATAAAATTTGTTTTAATTTGCTACCAATAGCGTCTAGAACTTGGACACAGACACGTAAGATATAAAGAGTACCCCCAATAACTCTGGTATTTGATAATAAAATGATGAAAGTTTTATTATCACCATGAAAGTCAGTCTCATGCCGTTACTCTGAACAAAATTAGGATTAATTTATCTTGCTTTCTCCTCTTCCTGTTTTCCACTGAGAGTGCAGGATTCTAATAATAAAGGGAATACTCTTCTAATTAATGCCATACTCCAACTCATTTCCTTCTCCCTAAGATTTCTTGCTTATTTAGAAGCTTCAAATCCCCATTTAAATCATTCAATTCAATAATACAAAGTAAATCCAAGGTAGCAGGAAGTGTTAATTGATGAAAACATACAAGTGTGGGGACGTATCTACATGTTGTTATTTTTAATTATTTTAATTGAGTTATAGTGAGAAAGGCGCCCTCATCCACTGTTGGTGGTTATGTTGTCTGGCTCAGCTCTTATGTGGATCCACCAAAAAATAGGAACAAAACTCCCATCCGACCCAGCAATACAGCTTCTTGGCACCCAACCCCAGGACAAAAATATATGTAATTTTTTCAAACGCCTTGAGAAACCAAACTAAGGTGAAAGGCGGGTGAATGCTCCTTCAGGACTAAAGCTTCCACAGCCTCTTGGATAAATCCCACTCTGCGTGAAAAGTCTGTATCCACTTTACATGTATTAGTTCAGAAAAGGGTTAACAGAGCACCCAAGAGCTATGGCATGTGTAAGGACACTTATCTTTGTCCCTAAAGTATTATTATAGGTCTCTGCTTCATCCACATAGCAACAGCATTCTACTGTAATCGCTCTGACTGTTCACTGTGAGCATGCTGGCCCTTATCTATAAAATAAACAACAGCAAATGAATCCCCCCTCCCTGTGCCCTAAGACCACTGCGAGCAATGGCAGACTTATTTAATGTTTCAGTTTTCTCCTTCCAAACACCCTTACAGTCACTGCTCAGTTCTAATTTTACACTGCACCAAAAGCCAAGTCTAACTACAACCTCCTAAGATCCTACCAAGCAATGCCCAGACCCTGACCCACGGAGAATCCACGTGAGGTAATGAAAAGGTGTTGTCCTATTTTCTAAAGTACCAGGAACCAAACAGACATTGGAAAGAAAGAGAAAAAGAGAAGTTTTCCTCTTCTATTGGGGGAAGGGCGCACCTTCGGTGAGAACTATCAACTTTCATGCTAGCATCTCCCTTTCTAAAAATAGTGACCAGACTGACCTATTTCATTGGATGACTAAGAATGAAAATATGAACCGGGTCACTCCCTATTATCCTTTCTCAAGCAACCAGTGTCTACCACCGTGTCCACCATCTCTCTCTCCAAATACTGAGTAGTAAGAAAGCTTTTACTTCAATGACGATAGACCTGCACACTTAGGTCACTGGATCTGGCCCTGATTTATCAACAGTGCTCGTCCTTTCATCCTTCTCCCCACTCTCTCCCCACCTCCAAATGCCTTTACCAGCCTCAGAAGGAAACACTGAAGCAAGTCCTTCATAACCCATATCAAGAGATGATGAGTCTATTCATATAACTTACATTTTTTTCTTAAAGACATTTCTCTCAAACCAACATGCAAATCTGAAGTTTACAATCTCCAAAATTTACTGTCAACTTTATTTTGGTGTCTCGTCATTTCTAAGATGAATCCAAAGTATCTATCAGAAGCAGAAGCATGTATGAGCTCTTAACTGGCCAACACCACAGAGAAGGAGGTAAGAAACCCTGAAAAGCCAGAAACATCCAGGTACATCCATTTCTCAAAAAGGTGTGTAAATAAATCAATGAATGAAAACATCACAACTTGTAATTTAAGGGTCCTAGAAATTACATGACAAGTTATAAATCATTCCTTTGGGGCTAATAAATTTACGGCTATCCATTTTACTTATTGAAGTAAAAGAGAACATATTCTTAATCAGAACAAAAATAATTTACTATTATAAATCATTATCCTTGTTTGAACTCAGGGTTCATTTCTCAAAATGTCTAATATTATAATAAGAGCTTTTAAAAAATATTTTCAATTATTTAAGATATTAGAAAAAGGGCCAGAGAGATAGTATGGTGGGTAAGGCATTTGCCTTGCACGTAGTTGGCCTGGGTTCCATCCCCAGCATCCCACATGGTCCCCTGAGCAATGCCAGGAGAGATTCCTAAGCACAGAGTCACGAGAAAGCCCTGAGCACTGTAGGGCCGGAAATAAGCCGAGAACCATGTGACCCAAAAACAAAACATAAGCAAAATAAATAAATAAATAAATAAATAAAAGAAGATATCAGAAAGACTCTGTATAAGAAATGGGTCTTATACGTAGAAATACTTCTACACATTTCATTCTGACGTATAAAAAAAATTAACAGAGACTAAAATAATCGTTATAGAACTCTGCAATGGGTCAGGCATTCTCCAAGGCTTGCGTTAATGCTGCAAAAAACAAAAGTCACTGTCTCTCTGCCTTCAATGTTTACAGGCCATTGTTTGATTTTATGAACTGCTTATTGAAGTCTCTGTTCTGTTCTTCTACTGGAAAAAAGTAGGGCTTTTCTTTCCCTCATCTATTTGTAAAAATATTTCCTAGCTATTTCCTGAAACAAATCATAAAATAATTCTGAAGCATGACTAATATGCCTAAGTTTTATCATAGCTACTACTGGCTCGCATTCAAGAAGAATCTTTAACCTCAAGAGACAGAATCGCACGGTAGTTAAGAGCACAGACTCCAAGGAACAGGTGGCCTGGTCTGAACTCCAGTTCTGCTCGAATGAGCTGACTGCAGAATTTTCAAAATCATATTAGCCAGTTGAGAAACATCATCATTATAAATTACGGGCGCTGAAGAGATAGTGTAGGGGTAAAGCACTTGCCTCGTGTGTGGCTGGCCCAGGTTCGATTCCTGGCACCACATATGGTCCCCGGATCCCCTCAGGGACCAATGAGTGATCCCTGAGCACAGAGCCAGGAGTAAGCCTTAGGCATTGCCAGGAGTGGCCCAAACCACCAACACTATCACCTCCAAAAAAAATTAAATTACAGGCTAAAATATTATAGGGTTAACTGCATGCCTGTATGCTGCTGACCCAGGATCAATCCTTCACATCCCATGGTCCCCCTAGGGTCCTCTGGGGCAGACTCTCCAGCCCCTCACAGCACAGCGGTAGGGCGTTTGCCTTGCACACAGCCGGTCCGGCCAAGCTGGGTTCAATTCCTCCGCCCCTCTCGGAGAGCCCAGCAAGCTACCCAGAGTATCTCGCCTGCACGGCAGAGCCTGGCAAGCTACCCGTGACGTATTCGATATGCCAAACACAGTAACAACAAGTCTCACGATGGAGACGTTACTGGGCCTGCTCGAGCAAATCGATGAACAACGGGAGGACCGTGACCGTGACTGGTCTCCCTAACCACCATATCTGAGTGCTCTCCCCACCCCCCACAAAAAAAAAAATAAGAGAGAGAAAGAGAGACAGAACAGTGTTGGAAATGCAGCTCCGTTATATTACACTAATCTTGCAGGTGTGAGGTCCTGGGTTCAAATCCTGACACCACCAAAAAAAAATTGCAAAGATAAATATTCAAAACACATCACTTACAAACTAAATTACTACATTTTACTATTATCTATTGGCTGGAGCGATAGCACAGCGGGTAGGGCATTTGCCTTGCATGCATCCAACCCGGTCGACCTGAGTTCGATTCCTCCACCCCTCTCGGAGAGCCCGGCAAGCTACTGAGAGTATCTTGCCCACAAGGCAAAGTCTGGCAAGCTACTCATGACGTATTCAATATGCCAAACACAGTAACAACAAGCCTCACAATGTTACAATGGGCCTGCTCGAGCAAATCAATGAACAATGGGAGGACAGTGACAGTGACAGTGACTATTATCTATGCTCTTGAGTTTATTTACATCTACTGCATCCAAACTATATATATATATATATATATATATATATATATATATATGCTGTATAATGGTGTGTTAATGGGCATCTCTTTTTTACTTAACATTTAGTAAAACCAAGTTGATAGCTTCAGAGTGACCATGAAAGTAAGTAAGTAAGTAAGTAAAGGCCCTCCCGTTGATCGTCGATTTGCTCGAGCGGGCCCAGTAACGTCTCCATTGGAGACTTTGCTGTTACTGTGTCTGGCATATCGAATACTCTCGGTAGCTTGCCGGGCTCTCCGAGAGGGACGGAGGAATCGAACTCGGGTCGGCCATGTTGGCCGCTTGTAAGGCAAACGCCCTACTGCTGTGCTATCGCTCCAGACCATGAAAGTATTTATACAAAAAAAAAAAGCAAATGATGTAACCAAAACTTTTTCAGCAGAAGATTTGCCAAAAAACACCACTTATTGTTATTATTATAAAAAAAATTATTTTTCTCCATAGGAAAAAAAGAAACTGAAAAATCATAGTCCGTCTCCCTCTCCTCCCCTCCATTCCTCTCTCTCTCTCTCTCTCTCTCTCTCTCTCCCCCCCCCCCCCCAGTTGTATTCAGGGCTTACCCCTGGCTCTGCACTTAGGGATCACTCCTGGCAAGGCTCACAGAACTGCATGAGGTGCTGAGGATCAAACCAGATTGGCCACATGCAAGGCAAATGTCCTACTTGCTGTACTATCTCTCCAGTTCCTAGTCTACTTCTTGTCTCTATGTGACACTTTGAATAGAAACTTGACTGCCAACCTTCGACTTCCATTCAGACCTATGGCCCTAAGGGACCAGATGTCTTTCACAGAAGTGTGCCAGATGGAGGCTTTGCCCCTTCATCAGAGCCCACGAAGATTCTGTATTCTTACCAAACTCTCATCAGTCATCGTCTGCAAATCTTTTAAAATTGTCCTGACCTGACATTACTTAGCAACTCCAGTCAATACCAAACAGGCCCACTCTAGATGGAACACAAATATTAACTTTCAGAATAATGACAAAGTAATCAAGCGCCGTCCAATCTCACATTGTCCGTCTTACATTAGGACTCAAGAGAATTACACACATACTTGATGTGTTTCAAGGGACTAACTGAATGCTCCTATGAAGTGGGTGGCAGTGTTCTCATGGCACAGAATGAATCTTGCAAGGCAGAACGGATCTTGCAAGGAAAAAGGTAGAAAGGTCGGAAAGAGTCATAGGACTACCCTCAGCACCAGGAAGATGAGGCAGCCCACCTCTTGCAGTACTTAGGCAGCACAAGTCTTTTGTGCTTGTCAGTTCCTTTCTCACAACCCCATTTCTACTGGCGCACCATGATTGACAATACCGTCAATTGAGGGGCTAGAGCGATAGTACAGCGGGTAGGGTGTTTGCCTCGCACGGGGCCGACCTGGGTTCGATCCCCAGCATCCCCTATGGTCCCCTGAGCACCGCCAGGAGTAATTCCTGAGTGCAAAGCCAGGAGTAATCCCTGAGCATCGCAGGGTGTGACCCAAAAACAAAAAACTGTCAATTGAGTTTCATGCACATGTTGTTCCACGACACCCCCCCACCAGAGTCCACTTCCAGGGTTCCAAGGACCACCCTCTCCGAGCCCCACCCTCAAGCTACAGGAAAGCACAGTTCTGTAGACAAGTCTCCAGTCCTGCTGCCTTTGACCATTTGTTGTTTGTTCCCTCACTGTTTCTTTATTTTTCTTTGTTTTGTTTTTTTATTTCAGTAATTTTATTTTGTTGTTGTTTGGCTGTTGATACTTTTTTAATTATTTTTATTAGTGATACACCATGAGGTACAGTTATAGACTTACAGATTTTTGTGCTTGGGTTTCAGTTATACAACGATCAGGTACCCATCCCTCCACCAGTGCCCATTCTCCACCACCACGGGTCCCAGTATCCCTCCCACCCCCCATCCCCCCCAATATGGCTTGGAGGCCAGCCACACATGCTAGGGGAAAAGGGAGCTCAGATAGAGAAGGGAGCACCAAAGAAAGGGTATTGGGAGGATTCTCCCAGGATGGGAGAAACATGCTGAAAGTAGACTCTAGACCAAACATGATTGCCACTCAATGCCTCTTCTTTATATTCTTTAAATTGTTTCTTTCTCTATTCTTTATATCTCTTACTATTTTCTTTGTACCCAACCTGTTCCATTACGGTTTCATCGGAGAGAGATCATTCTATATTTGCCTCTTAGTGATTTCTCTCCCAACGATCACGATCACGACCATTCTTTTTGTTCATCGATTGCCTCAAGCAGGCCCCAGTAACGTCTCCTTCATCCTAGCCCTGAGATTTTTTTAAAAAGTGCCACATTCAAGGCTCTTTCAGAGTTAGGAGAATGAGACCCATCACTGTTACTGGTATTTGGCATATTGGGTACGCCATGGGGAATTTGCCAGACTCTGCCGTGTGGGCAGGTTACATTCGGTAGCCTGCCAGTTTGTCCAAAGTAGGAATGAGATATTAAGATGTCGCACAGCCGCAAATGCAGCTGCGCGCTTCCGGGAGCTGGGTTTTATATTTTATATTTTCTCTCCCAACGATACCCTCTAATTCTACCCATTTGGTAGCAAATTGTATGATTTCATTTTTTTCCTTATAGAGGAGTAGTATTCCATTCCGTATTATGTACCATGGGCTTTTTTTCTGTTCATCTTTTCTTGGGCACTTGAGTTCCAGATCTGGGCTGTTGTGAATAGTGAGTGCTGCAATAGTGATGGTATAGCAAATATCATGACGAACACCAGAAATGATAAAGATTTAAATAAAAATATTTTCTAGGGGCTAGGGATAGCTCAGTGCTAGAACACCTGCCTAGCGAGCCTGAAAGGGAGAGTTCAAACCCTGGCACTGCCCCCAACACTGAATGCGATCCTGGAGGCACGGCCATCTGTGACCTCTGGCAACCGAGTGTGCAATCTCCAGCACACCCTAATCACGTCTCCACCACAACCCACGTACTCCCAGAGGCAACCCCTGCCAACTACTTCAACTAAGCACACACCACAAGCAAGACTATATAACCCCGGTCATCACAACCGTCACAAAAGGAAAAGAGGCAAAAGGAAATCTGACAAAGAACTAACCAGAATTCTCTGGCCAGCCAGGACTCCTGAGAGACCATGAACACATATGTCTAACCCTTGGAAGGCAGGGCGCCCTAATCCCACTGGACGCCGCCTAGGAAGACAGCCTGTAAGTCCGTAATGGAACCAGATGCTGCGAAGTGGTAGCTGAAGTCAGAGTGAGCCACCCCAACCCTAAATGGCCACACACCCCTCTAAATTGTTTATGAAAAGTGGCAGATGGTCGAACAAGTCGGTAACTTAATACTCACCATGGTGGTTTCTACATCATCGCCTTCAAATGCACATGGAGCAAAAATTTTTTTTTAAAAAAATCTTATTATTTTCATCACATGTATGTAAGGATTTCATTTTCCCTTTTTAAATACCATTTGAGGTTGTATTTATACTGGAAGAGTTGTACAGACTTTTTTAAATGTCAAATATAAAGAATGGCAAAAAAAATTATCCAAGAATTAACCACTAAAAGTTTATGAATGAAAATCTTTCATTCATTTATCTCCTTATGTTTAAATATCAATTCATTTAGGAGGGAGAGGGCTTGGAGGCGGGGGAGGAAGGACTCTCCAAAGTGCTACTCGGGAGGTCTAGGCCCCTCCTGGTGGTCCTCTGCCCACCAGCTGTCGATCCAATATGAGGACCCAATGGCCTGCAGCAAAGGGAATTATCTGGGCCTCCCCCAAGTGCTCAGGGGCCTTTCATGCCCCCCCAGCCCCCTGTACTAATCTCTCCAGCCCCTTACTTTTTTCTCATCTTATGAAAGTGTCATAAACATAAATCCTTCTTCCTAATCATATTTCTTAAAATTATACTGTAGAATGTTTTAGGTACGTAGTTAAAATATCTAACTCAGTTTTTATAGTTTCTTAGCAGTCCATGAACAAAAGCATAAACATTTATTTAACTATCCCTTGCCTAGAGTCATTTGGGTTATTTCCGATATTTGGCAATTATAAACAAGGTCATGATAAATTTCTTTTTTTTAAATTTATTCATTTATTTATTGAATCACTGTGGGAAAAGTTACAAAGCTTTCAGGTTTAAATCTCGGTCATGCAATCATCAAACACATTTCCCTTCACCAGTACTTATTTTTCACCACCAAGAATAAATTTCTTGAATTCAATGGGCAGGAAGATTCTGAAATTCTGACAGACCAAAACCACTTTGAACAGCAATCTTCTTTTTCCCAAAAGATGTACAAAATGGCATTGCCACACGCAATGTGTGTCCATACTAAATTCCAACATTCTGGCCAGCGAAAGATGCTGCATCAGATATTTATGGAAGATGAGAAGGAAATAATGAAATAAAAGTGGCTACTACCTTAACAAATGCTATTTCTGTTGGTCCAAGCACTGAATCATTAGATCCGAACAGCCAAGCTGAATACCTCTGGGTGGTCTCTAAATTCTACTTGGGCATGCCCACACCAAAAAGAAAAAGAAAGAACTTCTAGTTTGTTTGTTTGTTTGTTTGTTTTGGGTTTGAAAATCACACCCAGTGGGTGCTCAGGACTTATTCCTGGCTCTACACTCAGGGATCACTTCCAAAGGAAATTGGGGGATCATTAAAGGTGCTCAAGACTGAACCCAAGTCAGCTACATGCAAGAAAAAAACCCAAACCATTGTACTATGTATGTTTCTGGACACTTCTAGCTTTTGTTTTAAAAAAAAAAAAACTCTATTCTCCATTGTCTTTTCCCAAGAATGTGCCAAACAAAACAAAAATAAATAAAATAAAAACTGCTATTGATTGAAGTCAAATGATCCATGCTAATGCAAAATTCTATTTTTTTTTAATTTTTTAAAAAAGGTAAAGCAACACTACTGATATCCAGCACAGACTGGTATTTTTTAATTCATTTCTTTTATTTATTTTTTTTTTATTGAATCACCATGAGATACAGGTACAAAGCTTTCATGTTTGACATCTCTAAGGTGTAAATAAATCCAAACTTTCCATCAATTGGCTACCACAATTATTTTGTAACTATGCTGGATTTTAGATCATACAGCATCCTCGGGCTGGAGCGATAGCACAGTGGTAGGGCATTTGCCTTGTGTGCAGCCAGCCTGGCCGACCCGAGTTCGATTCCCCCGCCCCTCTTAGAGAGCCCGGCAAGCTACCGAGAGTATCTCACCCGTACGGCAGAGCCTGGCAACCTACCCATGGCGTATTCGATATGCCAAACACAGTAACAACAAGTCTCACAACGGAGATGTCACTGGTGCCCGCTCGAGCAAATCGATGAACAATGGGACGACAGTGCTGCAGCCTCATCGTTTCATTCTTTAGTCCTAATCCGAAGCAGAAGAAAAGCATGGCAGCCAAATCCTCAGTTTACCAGACATGGGAAAAGGCTGAGGAGCGGGGGTGGGCAGTGGCCCCAGTCCACCTGCCCGGAGCTTATAGCTTGCAGCTGAGCAGAAAACAACCACACACGGATTCAAACGCTGCAGCCAAACTGGCAGACGAACGTATTTCTTAAAGCCCTAGAACAGGGGTGAACTGAGTGACGGCAAGTAACTTGACATCACTGCCAGACTGTTGATCCCCCACTGCCATGAAGCTCAAACACCAAAATCTCTCAGCATTTTCACTGCATTTCCAGTAAACTGCAAACACTACTTCTGTCTTTGCAGCTGCTTCCCTTTTTCCACTCCTGTTTGTCTATATTCTTCCCCTTACTAATGTTGTCATAAGTCATGGCTTTTTCACTGACTTAAAAGTAACGAAAAAATGCTACCCCTTCTATCAGCAAAAAAAAGTAGACCCAGCAACGAGAACCAGAAATAAAGAAACCTCAATTTAGATTTTTCTTTCTCCATTGGTGATTCCTTTCTCTGACATTAATTTTCTCAAGTGTAAAAATGAAATTTGCACAGCCTTCATCTGTTCCTCGTGTCAACTATAGACATTGGTAACTTTCAAAGGAAAGGTAGGAGAGTGAAGTTAGAGTTGGATATATAGTTAAATAGCAGTTTCTTTGACAAAAATCATCCCATTGTTTTGTTAGCTACAACTAGAGGGAGCAAGAAAGGTATTTAAAAAAGAAAAAAAAGAAGAAAAGGTGCGGGAGGGGAGGGAGGGAAAGAGGGAGGGAGGATTGTCACGCTCCCAGAATGCAGCCACATCTAAGCTGGAAACCACGATCCCTAGTCCCCACCTCAGGACTCAAAGCACCGCAAAAAAATCTTCGAAAAATAACAGATTACCAACCAAGAACTGCATGTTCACATCCATTGTTAAAGTGAAGAATGAAAAGCAATACAAAAGAAATCGTTCACTTAACCAGAGATGGCAGTTGCTCAGAATATAACATTTAGGGCTTTCTTCAAGATTGAGTGAGAGTAATAATAGAGCAGACAGGACACTTGCTGTGCATATAGCTCACCCAGGGTTAGATCCCAGGCACCCCATCTGGTTCCCTGACCACCTCCAGGGGTGACTGCTGAGCACAGAGTCAGGAGTAATCCCTGAGCACTGCTAGGTGTGATCCAAGGGGGGGTGGGAAATTATACCTTGTGATGACCTGAATACACACAAAAGAAACAGACCAAGACATGCTGGAACACACAGAAATAAGAGGCTGGAGGGCTGGAGGGAGCCAGGTAATTCTTGGTGATTCTCTACAAACCAGGCCTGCGGTTTGGTGGGCACGTCAGAGGATACGGTGCAGCTCAAGCCATGGGTACCAGGGATTACCCAGAAACAAGAGATACTTGGAGGCCTCCAGGGTCACAACCTGTCGTAGCTCAGGGGTCTTCAGCAGTGCTTCAGGACCAGTGGGTTTCAAATCAGGGGCAGCAGCATGCAAGGCATAATCTTTAACCCAATACTATCTTCTCCAACCCCCAAGACAGATTTTGAATAAGCAGACCTCAAAGGCACCAAGTTCACGGATCCTTACTGCATGCGATGAGAACGGGAGTTATTTCAATTGACGTGGGGAGCATATTCAGTGACGCTCAGTCTCATGGTCCTTCCTGGTGCCCAGTGGTGGTGAGAGTGGGCACAGAGAGGGCCACACGGTTCTAAGGATCGACCCCGGGGTCTCACGCATGCAAGGCATGTACTCTCCTGCTGAGTCATCTCTTCGTCAGCTGTGAGTGGAAAGCTTAAGATTTTGAAATGTCTTCCATTGTTCCCCTCAAATTGATGCAAAAACCAAGCCGTCCAAA
Source organism: Sorex fumeus (assembly GCF_029834395.1). Classification (NCBI taxonomy): domain Eukaryota; kingdom Metazoa; phylum Chordata; class Mammalia; order Eulipotyphla; family Soricidae; genus Sorex; species Sorex fumeus. The sequence continues at coordinate 118,525 of NW_026606298.1, read as the reverse complement.
ACACCACTTAATTCCATAGTATTAACAAAGAACTAAATCTTGATTCGGAGCACAAGTCAGTCATGAAATGTGAATGCAATCAATGACTGCAATGGTTATCAAAAAGTGCTAAAGGAATTTTGTTGTTGTTTGTTTTGAAGCCACAATTGGCTATGCTCAGGGTTACTCCTGGTTCTGCATTCAGGGATCACTCCTGGTGAGGCTCAGAGGACCATAGGGGTGTTGGAGATAGAACCCAGGTCAACCATTTGCAAGGAAAGCACTCTACCTTCTGTCTTTTCTCTCCAGGCCTGAAAGTCTTAAAGAAAAATTTTAAAGGCTTTCAAGGGACCAGGAAAATAAACAGGCACATGCTTTGCATGCAAAAGCCCTGGTGTGATCTCTGACACATGATTCCCCTGGGCACCGTTGCTTGTGACACCCCAAAAGCTAACCCCAAGAAACTAACCCTGAACACAGCTAGGTGACCCTAAAACAGAAAGGGGGAAAAACAAAATTCTGAAAGGATCCAATAATAGTAGCCTTTGTGGAAAAGATTATGAGTGTGGCGATACACTTCCCAAATAAAAAATGAAGTGGATGCCATTCGCAATGAAATGGATTAGAAAGCGATGTCAAGGATTTCTGGAAAGAGCCTATCATTCATGTGTCAGATTCACAACTCTACCAAAAAATCATGGAAGTTCACTAATTTTCATATGTCTATCACTCTAAGGAGCACACCTAGCAGCACACGAGAAACACTCAATAAATTTTTCTAAATGAATAATTATTTCATTCATTCATAAGACAGATATTGTAAGCTGATTAGCAACGTTGGCAATCATTCATTTTAACCTAATAGTCTATACAGTGCTAGCTAGCTAGCAAGCTAAAAAGCCAGAAATGGACAGTAGTTCTCCTGAATGTTCTTCATTGTTTCTTTTATAGTTGAACTTCTAGAATCCAGAGTGGTTTAATTTTTTTTTTCTGGGTATATCACTCAAGAATCTACTGAGTCATGAATTAGGCAGTATCTTTTAAGTAGTTCGTTGCTCTGTGTCTTACATAATCTACATCAGGTTTTCTTAAATTTTTCCACTTGACACCTTTTTTCGCCTGACAAATTTTGCCCCACCTGGTATATAAAATATGTATGAGAATTTCAAACACTTACTGAGAATAAATCATAAAATTTATCTTATGACAAAAAAATGTTAGAAGCCAGACGAACTTATAAGGTATCATGACCCTCAGTTTTAAAAGCTAGACTTTAGGGAACTGGAGCGATAGTACAGTGGGGAGGGCATTTGCCTTGCACGCGGCTGACCCGGGTTCGATTCCCAGCATCCCATATGGTCCCCAGAGCACCGCCAGGGGTAATTCCTGAGTGTATGAGCCAGGAGTAACCCCTGAGCATCACTGGGTGTGACCAAAAAAGAGAAAAAGAAGCTAGACTTTATATGACTTCTTATTTATATTGTAAAGGAAGTTGATACATTTCTGAACTCAATGATAAGAAAAGATAACAATGTAGCATTAGCCAAAAAAACCTTTAGGATATAAAACTGATAAAGAAGCTCCAAGATACTGTTAGTGACCACTACAAATTACCTAAGTATGTTGTTACAGCCTCCAAGAGGGTCCAAAGCAGTGTTTTCAGCTGGGAGCCATGTGGCTCTATGTTGACCCCCAGTATAATCCAAACAAACAAAACACTGTCCTCCCGTTGTTCATCGATTTGCTCGAGCGGGCCCAGTAACGTCTCCATTGGAGACTTTGTTGTTACTGTGTCTGGCATATTGAATACGTCACGGGGAGCTAGCCAGGCTTTGCCACGGAGGCAAGATACTCTCGGTAGCTTGCTGGGCTCTCCGAGAGAGGCGGAGGAATCGAACCCGGGTTGGCCGGGGGTTAAAGACAGAGAGCCAAGGAGTAACAGAGAGGCCACAATAAGGAAGTAAGTTCAGATGGGGACCACAACCAGAGGAAAGTTGAACAGCACCACTCTAAAGGACAAACTCAAATAAGAGCACATGCACCTTCATTTAAACCTATTAGCCTGGTATAAGCTAGGTAAAGAGGTAAAAAAAAAAAAATTACAGGACTGGAGCAATAGTACAGCAGGGAGGGTGTTGCCTTGCATGCGGCAGACCTGGGTTCGATCCCCAGCATCCCATATGGTGCCCCGAGCACTGCCAGGAGTCATTCCTGAGTGCAGAGTGCAGAACCAGAAGTAACCACTAAGCATAGTGGATGTGATTCAAAAAATACCAAATAAAATCATTAAAATTGGAAAGAGGTAATAAAATTATCTTTCCCACTATACAGAAAACCAAACTCTGAATTTCAACCAGTTTTCACTCTACCAATAAGCATCTTCAACATTCTCTGCTTTCTATTATGTAACTGTAAAGAAAGTTGTCATGGACTGAACTTACTCAAAGAACTGAATTCATGCTTTGCATGCAGGAGGACCTGAGTTGATCCTAGCCACTGCATGGTCTCCTGAGAACTACGGGGTGGTAGGATACCACACCCCCAAGCCCCAGCTCTGAGCCTGCAGCAAGCCCTGAGCTCTGCTATCTGTGTCCCACACCCAAATAAAAAAGAGAAAACAGGGGCTGGAGTGATAGCATGGCGGGTAGGGCATTTGCTTTGCACACGGCCGACCCAGGTTCGATTCCCAGCTTCCCGTATGGTTCCCCGAGCACCGCCAGGAGTAATTCCTGAGTGCATGAGCCAGGAGCAACCCCTGTGCATCGCTGGGTGTGACCCAAAAATAAAAAAATTAAATTAAATTAAAACTAAATTTTAAAAACTAAAAAAGAAAATAATCATTTTCATTCATCATCCTGTTATTCATCGATTGCCTCGAGCAGGCCCCAGTAACGTCTCTTTCATAATATAATTTCATAAAATAATCATAAGAAAAACAAAAATGCGCCACTATTACTCTTTATAATCATTTTTTTCTAACTGCCAAAGGCAGTCAATGATTTTCAGAATTCAAATGAATTTATGGACTGTGCTCTTCTAAACTGTGAACAAGAAAAATGAACTACTTTTGCTCTAATTCTTTCAAAAGGAAACATATTGTTAATGTAAAATCAGTACCAAGTGGCCAAAGTAAAACTTTGTGTTTCTAGATATTATAAACAAAGTAAGAGCACACCTGTTATATATAATCAAGTGACTACAACTCAAACCACAAAGAGGACTTTCCAACCAAACGTTTGATAATGTTTTAAAACAAACAACCCAATCTAGGAGTTTCACTTTCACATGTTTTGCAGGACATGAACTAGTAATTTCAGTCTGTCCTTAAAATAGAACAGTTCAACTAATTTTAGGCTCAAGTGTTATAAAGCAACAGAACTGCCAACTAACTGGATACCTGAGCTGGAAATGCCATGTGCAGATACACTAAGACAAACCGTCAGATTGCTGAACTCCGAGACAACACATGCATTTCTATGAAGTAAGCACAACATACAACATATGTCAAACATAAAATAATATCTAAGAATAGGACCATATCAAAGGAAATAATCAGGAATTTCCTTAAATTATATATATATATATTAAGCAAAGGATTTGATTGTGTCAAGAGGCTGCATTCCCCGCACACGCTAGGGGAAAAGGCAGCTCAGATAGAGAAGGGAGCATCAAATAAAGGGTGTTGGGAGATTTCTCTCAGGATGGAAAAGGCGTGATGAGAGTAGACTATAGTCCAAACAAGATTGCCACTCAATGCCTCTTTTGCAAACCACAGCACCCAAAAGGAAAGAGAGAACAAAAGGGATGGGGTGGGGTGGGATGGGGGGTGGGCGAGGTGGGAGGGATTCCGGGAGCATTGGAGGTGGGGAATGGGCACTGGTGGAGGGATGGGTACCCGATCATTGTAGAACTGAAACCCAAGCACAAAAATTTGTAAGTCTACAACTGTACCTCATGGTGCCTCACTAATAAAAATTACAAAAAAAAAACAAAAACAGGAAAACAACAACAAAAAAGAGGCTGTATTCCTCATGATGTTTCACTAATAAAAATCTAAAACAAAAAAGAGGCTGTACTATAAAAAGTATAAATATAGTATAAAAGATAGTACAAATAATATTAAAAAGGTGTTCAATAAAATACTCATGTGATAAAGCACCACAATCTAAAATACACAAAAACTCTCACAACTCTGGGGCCAGAGCGATAGTACAGTGGGTCATTTGCCTTGCATGCAGCCAACTCGGGATCTACCCCCAGTCCCCCATATGGTCCCCCAAGCACTACCAGGAGTGATTCCTACATACCAAGGCAGGAGTAACCCCTGAGCATCGCCAGGTGTAAGCCAAAAACAAAAAATTTAAAGAAAAAAAAAACCTTACAATTCATAGTAAAGGCCAAGAATGTGTCTCTGTGACAGAGCATCTGCCTTGCATTTAAATATGAGGCCTGGGGTTCCATCCCTGCTTCCCTAAGTGTGGTCTCCATACCACCCTCACTGCCAGCACTACCCAACACAACAAGAAAAACAACGCAGCATGAAGAAAACAACAAGTCCATTAAACATGAGTAACACTCGTAGGGAATGGTGGTCACCGAGGCATGCCTGAGGAACAGGTGAAAGGAAGAGGGTCGCAGACACAAACTTACAGTTCAAAAATAATTTTTATGAGAATACAGTGGTGCAGTATGGAGCGATAGCACAGCGGGTAGGGCATTTGCCTTGCACGCAGCCGACCCGGGTTCGACTCCTCCGTCCCTCTCGGAGAGCCCGGCAAGCTACCGGGAGTATCTCTCCCACATAGCAAAGCCTGGGAAGCTCCCCGTGGTGTATTTAATATGCCAAACACAGTAACAACAAGTCTCACGATTTGTTGTGAGACGTTACTGGTGCCCGCTCGAGCAAATCGATGAACAACGGGAGGACAGGGCTACAGTGCTACAGTCTCATGTCTATCAAGGTTATTACCAATAAGAAATGGCGCACTGCATATTTTAAATCTCATGAGGATAAATCTTAATATGTAACTATGTGTGGTAATGAATTATCAACTAGATTTGTTCCGATGATGATTTCTCGGATGAAATCATGCTATACACCTGAAATCTATGGCCTATGCCAGTCACACAATGAAAACAAAGTTTGTTTTTTTAACAGGCAAGCTGGAGAGAGACAGTACAGTGAGTAAGTCAAGGCGCTTGCTTTGCACTCGGCTGACCCATGTGCAATCCCTGGCCCCCCACTTGTTCCTGTGACCATCACAGGGACGATCTCTGAATAAAACCAGGAGAATGCCACTAAGTACTGCAGGGTGAGGTCCAAGTCAAAAATAAAACGATTTTTTTTTTAGAATTATTGATGCAGGAGGAACCGGGGGCCTACCTCATTATCTACCTGTGAAATTTCTATGGCCCAAAACACTTCATATATCCTATGTGATGCCTTCTTCTTTAGCTCTCTGAGGCCCACACATCTATTGCACTGAGTTAAGGAGTAAATGAAGAAATATGACTACCACGTAGCATTATTTCACAACAAAAATCAGTAATACAACTTGTCAAATGTCATAGCCAGTATAGAGAACTCTAGCACTGAATATAAGGGCATACTTTTAATTCACTTGGACAATAGTATCTTTGTAGAATGTCTTTAATACCAGGATTCACTGGGAAATATTTTCACCCACGAGAGAAAAATCAGGACTTTGTCAGTTCCCTTTGACAATTCTTTCCAGGAAACATTTCAGGCATGTATCAAGGCGGTCACATTCACTGGTGACATTTACAAAACGTAACTGATTTTACGATCTCCTTAACCTAAAGACACAGTAGAAGTTCTCATACTAAAAATGGATTCTTCGTGGAGATCTAATCATCAGAATTTATAATCCTGCTACGATATAATGATTCAAGTGCCACAGTCTAAAATACTTATATTAAGAAAAACCTATTTTAACCTATAAATTTTGCATCCATGTAAACACATCTCAGAAAGTTCTGGTAATATCAACATCATAATCCACTTATGAAGCTGTCTTTGGGACCACAGCAATGGTAGGGCACTTGCCTTGCACATTGCCAGCTGGGGTTCAATCTCCAGACCCCATATGGTCCCCAAAAGCCTGCCAAGACTCATCCCTGGACACAGAGCCAGACGTAAGCTGTGAGAACTACCGGGTGTGACCCAGAAACAAAGACAAAACAAAAAAATTGTCTTAAAAACTATTTCTTCTACATTTCCCAGTCAACAGAATGAAGCTTAAAACGTAGTTTATGCCAAATAAACGTCTGATATGCAAACAGATAATGCCACTGATGGCTATATGATTTTAATAAAATTAACTTTTCTACGCTCCAATTTTTATATTAATAGAACGACAGTGGCTAGGTCAGTATTTCCAAGGTCAAGGGAGATAATATTTCACCACCAACCAAAGATCTAACAATTTTTAACTTCATTTCAAAACTGTATTTTCTATTGCACATTTTTTAATTAAACGAAAAACATCTCAAGCTTCTTTATAGATAACTGTATCATAAGAAAGTATTATAGCCTTTCCTGTCCCAAACAGAACCAGTGAAGTCTGCAATGCTATCCAAAGCCAGACGGTCACGTTGGAATGTCTTCCACTCCGACCACTATAATTTTACAGAAACCTCTAAATCCATCTCCCTGCCTCTTCAGGCTTCTTTTCCGCTCAGCCCTCCACTCATTATCACGGTTACTTTAAATTGATTTTACTGGTCACATTTTAATAAAGATCACCTTGGTTCCCCTCCCAACCTCAAGCATAATGCTTAATTTGGTGCTGTGAGGGACACTCCGGGCATTTTTTCATCGGAACCCAAAATAATGTTCTATATTCACCATTTCCATCTTCCTGAAGCCTCTATCCAATTCCGTCTCCAGACATTAAAAGAGAAGCCTGTGGTCATACTAATGAAATGTGAGAGTCAAGCCAGTCTCTCCTCTTGGAAGTTCTCCTCCCGGGCACGTCCCATTTGCTCCAACCCAAGCAGAATTATTAACTTCCTCTTTGGAGAAGGATGGACGTGTTTTGGTGTTGGTTTTCTAACTCTCTGAATACAATGGAAAATAAGAGCAAGAACAAGTTGCATTAACCCACTGATGCAGCTGCCAACCGCCAGTACTGGATGGCATGTACCACCGGTGGCTCACAATCTGCTGTCACGTGCATACCGTGTATGTCTCCTCATTTACTTGCTAAATCGGGAAAAAAGGCCATGCGGTTGGTAATTCAGTTATTAATCATTTCGATTTTGAAACTTATATTAGTGCAGCGATAGCACAGTGGTAGGGTGTTTGCCTTGCAAGCTGCTGGCCCGGCCGAGCCGGGTTCGATTCCTCCGTCCCTCTCGGAGAGCCCGGCAAGCTACTGAGAGTATCTCGCCCACACGGCAAAGCCTGGCAAGCTCCCCGTGACGTATGCGATATGCCAGACACAGTAACAACAAGTCTCACGATGGAGACGCTACTGGGCCCGCTCGAGAAAATCGATGAACAACGGGAGGACCGTGCTACAGAGCACATTAGTGGAAAGAAAGTAGGATTGATGTAAAGAAGTCGTCAGGTGCTGAAAAACACAGACTGGTAGTGCTGGCATCACGGGTTAAAGGAAAAGATCAGATCAGTAAATAAAAGCCTTATTTATGACTTGCTGAAATCGTGATATACTTCATCAAGGAGTCTTTTGTGCAAGCAGCCAGAGCAAGGCCTCTAAACTACTAAGGGTTGAGAAACAGATGCACAAGTCTTTCTTGGAAACCACTGGAAGGACCGGGAAATGGGTCAAAGTGGACAAAGCAAGGTCACAGGCTGGATCCCCACAGCGACCCAGTCCCCAGGTAGCCTGAGGTGTGCCCCTCTTCAAAATAAAAAAGCCATACAGAGAGAAAAATCCCATGTGACTGAAGATTCTTCAACTGTATGCATCTTTACTCTTAGTCAAGAAACTGAAACGGGAACACATGAATCTGGACATCCTATCTTTCTGTCACTCCATAGTGTCAGATGTTGTCACAACCTTTCATATCATTAATATACTCTGGCAAACCCTCCAGCCACCACAAAGCAAGACTGTGGGCTCACAGGACCCAAAATCAGACGCAAACTCCTCTATGGTTGGCTAGGGAACAACAGTCCAGCTAACCGTTTTCAAAAGAAAACAAGCAAAAGGCACGTCAGAATGATATTTTGGTTCAATTAATTCGTGGTGTTTACTGACTAACCTCATTCCTGGCCTGATACATGTTCCTTATGAGGTAAGTCAATGGACAAGTTCTTTTGCCATTTTCGAATCAGAATTATTTTGCAGGCATAATTTTCAAATCTGTATTTTAATATTATAAAATATTCCATTATGGAAAGGGCAGTGCTCAGGGCCTCCCCCGGCTCTGTGCTCAGAGATCTCTCCTGGCTCAGGGGCCATGTGTGGTGGCAGGGATCAAACCTGGGTCCATGTACTAGTGAACCCTTAACTGTGCCTTTTTGAAAATCCCCTGAGACTACGAGGGAGCACTGATAGTCTCTCAGTCTTTAATGAAATCCAATATCTTGTGTTGTGGTTTAAACATGTGTCCAAACTTAATTTTCAAATTCATGACAGACACATTCCTCTCTGCATGCCAGAAACCGCCTGCTGCAAAACCAACATTCATTCTTATCTTATTCTTTTTTCTTTTTTGGGGGGGCTGTAATGGGGATCCATATCCAGTGGTGCTCAGAAGCTACTCCTGGCTCTGTGCTCAGTGGCGACTTCTGGGGGTGCTTGGGGGACCACATTGCAAGGGACCAGGGACAGAATCAAAGTCCGCTGCATGTTACTCTTTACAAACAGAGCATCCAATTTTGTTCAGAGCACTGAATAAGGATCACTCAAAAAAAGACAACCTATTTTCCAGCACCGAAATGTGACTCAAGGGTAAAACACGATCCTCAAGACCGCCCCGCATCTTAGTGCAAAACCGACACTGCAACTAAGATCCCCAGCACCCCGAGTGTGTGATTCCCAGACAACACAACAACAAAGAGAAGAGAAGGTGAAGGTGAACAAAATCACTTTTTCCTGGTCTGTACTGCAGACAGGAAGGAGGGACCCCTGAGACGATGCTGGTTCATGAGACACAATGGAAAGAAGCCAAGTCAGATTCCAAATTTTTAAAAGATTTTTGAAAGATTTAAAAGACTTTTTTTAAAAAGGTTGATTCGACTATGCATTTCCTTGTCCTGCATTTGCCCTTCTTCCTGTCCTTAATTGCGATCCCAGGCCTGGGAAGAGTTGCCCGTCCTTGTGGCGACAGATGGCCTACCACATCAGACACATGAGCAGCTAAGAGAAAATACAGGCATTTGGATTCATTAGGCAAATAAAGGTACCCTGACCATCTTGGGCCTCTCAGCACCCACGAAAAAGAAAACATCTATCTGGCCAAGCACTATCAGCTGTTTGCACTATTAGCTGTTTTCATTACAAACAGCCAAACTCAACTCACACTCATTAACAGATGAAACTTGGGCGAGAGAAGGTTGTGTGTTGTGTTTTGAAGACTAGGCCCAGAACAGTATAGGTTCGACAAAATACAGCACAACACAATTGTGATGCAGCGCGAATTTCAATTATTCCAATACCTGAGCAAAGCAAGCGCAGATAAAATTTAAATCCAAGTTTTTGCAGAATTCTGGAAACCAACTGAAAGTGACTCAGCAAGATCACCAAAGGCTACATGTTAGGAAAGGGGAAAAATTCCCAGAAACCTTTGTTCCCCAATCTTCAACTCTTTTACCAGAATTGGCTTACAGTGCAAAACACAGAAAAAAGGTTGAATTTCTGCTAATCACAATCTCTACGTGGGGCCATAGAACTGAACTGAAAATGAAAACGACAATTAAGGCTGTTTCTCAGTTCCCTTCATCAGCATGTGAATATGTAGAAAAGTCTGGTCCTAATGAGAGACTAAAGTAAGTATCTGAAGTTTCTGTGAAAAACAAAATTTGCCTATTTTTAAAATATCAGAGGAAGTTTTACTGATATTATAGACAAGCAACACATCTGCTATTCAGCTTTCATAAACACTGAAAAAAAAAAACACTTCCCAGTCATCTGAAGACAACTAATTGTGTGTGTGTGTGTGTGTGTGTGTGTGTGTGTGTGTTTGGGCCACACCCAGTGGTGCTCAGGGGTCACTCCTGGCTCTGCACTCAAGAATAACTCCTGTTGGTATTTGGGGGTCCATATGGGATGCTGGGGATCAAAACCAGATTAGCCACATGTTAAGGCAAGCGCTTTTCCACCTCTCACCATCTCTCCAAGGCCAAGGACATCTATTATCCAAGTAAATGGGAAAAGATCCATTTTAACTTAAATCCAAGACAGTAAAGTAAAGTAAGTAAAGGCCCTCCCGTTGATCGTCGATTTGCTCGAGCGGGCCCAGTAACGTCTCCATTGGAGACTTTGTTGTTACTGTGTCTGGCATATCGAATACTCTCGGTAGCTTGCCGGGCTCTCCGAGAGGGGCGGAGGAATCGAACTCGGGTCGGCCATGTTGGCCGCTTGTAAGGCAGACGCCCTACCCGCTGTGCTATCGCTCCAGCCCGAAATCCATGGCCTTTAAAATCCAAGACATGTGGAATAAAATATAGCTTATATAAGATATAGCTTAATGATCTCATTTTCATACAAAAATTCTGAAAGTGATATGTGTTTAGAAAATAAATCCTTCAAAGGCTTCTAGCATATATTCTGATTAAAGTGGTACTTAAATTAATACCAGTATACTAACTATATCAGCAGTCTCTAGGTTTTCTTATGTAGCACTGGAGCACTGTCCTCCCGCTGTTCATCGATTTGTTCGAGCAGGCCCAGTAACGTCTCCATCATGAGACTTGTTGGTACTGTGTTTGGCATATCAAATACGTCACGGGGAGCTTGTCAGGCTCTGCCGTGCGGGCGAGATACTCTCTGTAGCTTGCCGGGCTCTCCGAGAGGGGCGGAGGAATCGAACTCGGGTCGAACATGTCAGCCGCGTGCAAGGCAAACGCCTTACCCGCTGTGCTAGGTTTTCTTATAGAGAGGAAAAATTCAGGAGTGATCATTCTGTTATCTTTTTCACTAAGCTACTAAAACTATTTTTGAACTTCATGGTCATTTTCATTTTATGGTAAATTCACTACAGATAATAAAGAAGGGCACCACCCTGGGGCCAGAGGTGTAGCTCAGTGGAACAGCACCTGCCTTGTATGATTAAGGCCCTGGGTTTGACCCCTAACACTGTCCCTCCACCCTCCTCCCCCAAAATAAGAAATTTAAAAAGCATGGACTGAGAGATAGCACAGGAGTTGGAGCACATGCTGGGTTTGATCCCTGGCACCATATGGCCTGGTCCTCCAAGTGTCACTAGGTGCAGCTCTTGACAGGAGCAATACCGGGTGTGCCCTGGAGGTCTCCAGCCACCCCTGTAATGGCCAGATTCATCTCAATCACCAGAGCACCTAGTAGCAGTGCATCCTCCAGCCCCAGTATTGACCTCTGTCCTGGGTCAAGAATCACGGGTAGGGCCTCCAGATCCTCTGAACACCGCTAAGGAGCCTCTCCAAAAATAAAAAATAAAAAACATAAGCAATGCACTGATCTGGGCCATCTCTAGCATACACAAGAAGAAATACGTCTTATTCCTAAAAGATGATTTTGCCCTGATTGTATTATCAGCTGAAGTGATGGGATATTTTTGTCAGAGGCCCTGAATATTCTATGAATGTATTCTGCAAGAGGATTGGAATAGAAATCAGAACACAGTTTCTTTCTCTGTGGCTAATCGTTCTCTGTGCGTTATTCTAATTCTGCAAGCAGTTGCCTAAATTCACTCAGGAGCAAGGACCAAAGAAAGACACAAGAATAGACCGACCATATCATAAATAATTAGGGCTCACTCACCTGCCACTATCCTTGTTTATCTGCAGAAGGCTAGTTTTGAAGTCCTTCCAAAGCTGTCTGAGAACTACGTCCAACAAACTCTTCTTCTAAATCTAATACTCCTAGTTCCTATTATAGATCTTTATAAATCTACTTTTCTGACAACAGGAAGATTTTGAATTGGTTTCAGCTGCCTCTAACACTTACACCATTCAACAGCTGGGGTGTACAATAGCTCGGCAACCTGGTAATAATCTCTATGCAAACTCGTCCTTTAACCAGGGAAGTTTGTCAAAAATCAAAATCAAAATATCTTCTATTAAGTTGGAATGGAAATGGAAAGTGTCTCCAACAATGCGTGATTTCAGAAGAGGAGCAACTGCACCGTTGAAAGTTTCGTGGACTGACACTCCCTATTCAAAGCCTACAATTCTTTTCGGATTAGATCAGTCCCCATGGCAAGTCATCAGGGTAAGCTTTGTAGTGAAGTCATCGTATTGGATGCTGATGGGAAATCATTACTGGCTTCAAACCCCCATGAGGGAAACAATGAGTTTTCCAGGTCTCTAGCTTTTCAAGTAGTACACTGGCCAATACCCTTACTTTCCTTTCCAAGACGAAATGAAATACAGAACATCAATAAAGCCAAGTATACGTGGATGGCCTAAGCATTTTTAAACTACAAAGAAAAGAAGCAATTCTCACTTTTTACAGAAATTTTGGACTACATGCTGGAAAAAGTGTATATTTAAGTGAAATCCGATCATTAAGTTAAAAGTGTGTGTGTGTGTGTGTGTGTGTGTGTGTGTGTGTGTGAGTGCACGCGCACGCATGTGTGTTTCAAGGCCACACCCAGTTGTGCTCAGAGCTTACTCCTGGCTCTATACTCAGGAATCACTTCTGGTGGGTTCAGAGGACCAGACGGGTTCAGAGGATGGAACCAGGTCAGTCACATGCCAGGCACACACCCTACCTGCTATCCTGTTTCTCCAGGCCCCGTTAGGTTATGATTTAAATGAAGGGCAGTGAGAAATGGAACAGTATTCATTAAATGGCATTTAATTTCCTTTTATTTCCAAAAGCAGCTAAGTATTGCTTGCTTTTTCGAGACAAATGAAATCAGCACTACTGTTAGCCTTGCTTTCAGACAGACCTTAGGTCGCCGGTATGTTAATGAAGTAAAAAGAGGACAAATTCATACAGCTGTAATTTGGTTCAAACATGTAAGATTTATACGCATAAAAACTTTCAGGTATTTTTTTCTGACTTTAATGGACATGAGTATATAACTTAAAAATGTTTATCAGTCTCATCTGATATATTTTCCTCTTTTAAATTTCTACAAATGACTAAGAATCTTTCTTTAGATGAGAAGATGGCTGTAAACATGAGTCTGGTAGACACAAACACATCTGCTTTAGCTTAAAACATCGCTACACTTGCTCAGTGATAATATTATACACAATAGAGTCTGGGCGGAAAGGAATTCTGATTGTACGATTTACAGAATTCTAGACAGATTTAAAGAATATTCATGATGAGATACATGATAAAAAGAGGTTTAAAAAACATGACTGTGGGTAGATTTTTAAATTCTTGAGAGATCTGTAATTAAATCATTCGGTTATATATATCTTCTACTGGTAAAAAAAAATTATGAGTACCTTCAGTTTAAACTGTATAATCCTACTGAACATGGAGTTTCTAAAACCATGAGCAAATATTCAAAGATTGCCACAGAATTTGTATTCAGCCTATGAAACGGGCGACTATTTACAAATAAAAGCTCTGTGAGCTACCCTTGGGTGTGGAATGTCTGAGCAGACACAGTAAGAGAACTGCCAAAACTCAGTGAAAATAATTTCTAGGGGGGTAAAAAGGCTTTTTAAAATGAGAAAGGGTGCACGTTGCCTAACGAACATCAGACGAAACTGTAAAGTCAAAGCATAGATAATACTAAATTACCACGTCAACACAGAATTTGCAGGAACAGGCTATCTCTCAGAATACTCCACTTCACATTCAAAATTTACAATAAACTCACTGACAGGTCCGCGGCCACACTAGCAAATCATTTTTATAAATATATAAGACATAATAATACAGTCACAAATCCCAAACTTTTCCCCTGCTGGGTCATTTTTTAAGACAAATGATTTGCCGAGGTTCTCACTAAGCAGCCCGCTTATTTAAAAACCTTCTGGATAGGGGTTAACCATGCACCCCCATGCAAGAAGCAGCCAACGCTTCGCAATCCCGTGGAAAATTCTTCAGTGGCCACCCTCTCGGGGTGAATTATGAGTATGCGGAGTACTTAGGCGCTTTCATGAAGAAGATAAAAGGCCAAAAAAAAAAAAAAAAGCTTCTTGCAACCCAAACCTCTTCCTCTCCATCCAAGGGTGTCTCCACGCCACCCGGGCGCCCCGCCACCCCTCTCTGTGCTGGGGGGGCTTCTGCATCCCCCCGGGAAGACCTGATCCATCCCCACGACTGGCCCAGACACCTGTGTATTCCTGCCCAAGCCCCCCGGTAGCCCCGGGTGGGCACAGGTAACGGTTTCCCTGGGGTGTGCCAAGCGCCGGGGGCCCACCTACCTTTGTACCTCTCCAGAACATCCTCGTAGGCCTGGAGGTACTCCTGCTCCTCCACGTACAGGTATGCGGCGGGGGACAGGTACCCCGCCATGCCGAAGTTTGCCAAAGCGACGACGGGCCGAGCCCCCTGCCCCCACCCCCTCCCGGGGACCACCCAGCCCGGGGGGGTCCCCGCCAGACGCAGCCTCGGGAACTGGGAAACGCAGAAGCAGCGGCCGCCTAGGCGGGGAGGTGGGGGGCGGGGGGCGCGCGGAAGCTGGGGGGAGGAGACGCCCAGGACCCCCGGCGGAGCCCGGGGAGGTGGGCGGTGGGGTGGGCGCACCCGGATCCCGGGGAGCCCGACCCCGTCTTTCGGGGTTCAGCGGCAGCGAATCCCGGCACGGATCCCGGGGGTGGCGCGCAGGGGCGCCGCGCGCCGGGCGGGGGGCGAGCGAGGCGGGGGCCGGGCGAGGCGATCGGGACCCGGGCTGGGGGGCGACGGCGGCCGGGGTCCGGGGTCCGGGCCGGGGGGCGCCGCGGGAGGAGCAGGGGCGAGGCGGGAGGAGCAGGGCGCGGCCGCCGCCGCCCGGGATGCTGCGCGCGCGGCGCGTCTGCGGCCCTTCCCGGCGGCCGCGCCGCAGCCCGCGGCCCGGGGAGGAGGGAGGGAGGGAGGGAGGGAGGGCCAGCGCCGGCCACTCCCCGCGGGGGGCTGGACAGGGCCCAGCACGCCCACCGCCCGGCCCCCGGGGCCCCGTTTCTATTCGGGACCCACAACAGGTGCCCGGGAAACAAAACGCCGCAGCGCGCGCTCCCCCCACCGAGATGCGCAGCGCCCAGCAGGACGGACGGACCCCGCATCGCCCGTCCAAGGGGGCCCGGGTGGAGGCGGGGGGGACAAGACTGTTTTTTTTTTCTTTTTTCAACCCCTCGGCATATCCGAAGCGCCCAAGGACTCCGGTCCCCCCGCGGGGACCAGCGATCCGGGGGTGACATCCCCAGGGACCGGGCGGGGCGGACCTTGCAGGTGGCCCCGCGCGTCAGGGCTTGACAGCCACGCGCCCCTGCGCCTGCGCGCCGGTCACCCGGGGCCGCCCGAGGACCAGCCCCGCGGTCCCTCCCCCCACCCCCAAACCCCACCCCAGAGCCCGCCCCGGGCATCCGCGGCTGCGCCCACGGCTCCCGGCTCCCGGCAGCTGCCCACACTCCCGCTGGCTTAAGGCACCGCCCGCCTCTCCATCCACCCCCTCCTTCATCCCACACCCTGCGGGAATGCGCTCCCCTTGCTAGTGGAGCAAGGGCGTTTGCCTGGCACGCAGCCCACCCGGGTTCAATCCCCGGCATCCCCTGTGGTCCCCCAGAGCATCGCAAGGAGTAACTCCAGAGTGCAGAGCCAGGAGGAACCGCTGAGCATCGCTGGGTATGACCCCAAAACCAAAAAAACAAACAAGCAAACAAAACACGCTATGTTATTAACAGATTGAACATAGGTGCCATCCCCTTCAGGCTGGTTCCAAACAGGGTGCGATAAACAGCCTCCTGGGAGTACCAGTTGGCACCAACCAGGGCATGGAAAGGGATTCGTGGGTTCTGAAGATAGGCTGCCTTGGAGGGCCTGGCTGGATGACACAGGCAAGTTTTTTACTGAGCCGCCCTGGGCCTCTCTTCAGCAGTGGCGATCATTAGTCTTTTAAGTGTGAGCTCTTTTTGTTGACAGATAACTTGGCCAGTTGGTGACTGAGACAGCTTCACTTCTAACCACATCTTTTCTGTTACCTCTGTCCTACAAATGGACCTTTCTTGCCCTTGAGTTAACTTTCCTTTCTTTTCCAGTGTTGTAAAATCTGGGCCTTTTCCCATCAACTCTTGGATGGGGATGGGAGGAGTGGGGAAAGCCAGGATATAAACTTAATACTTCCGTTAGAAATGGAAAGCTTAACTTCCCACTAACTAACTGGTCTACTTTCATTAACTCCAAGGCAAGGCTATGTCTCTCTTTTCTGTCCTGAACGCTAGTTTCCAAATGAGTTTAATCCCACATCTTATGAAGGCTTTCGGACTAGCAGAAATTTTTTTAGAAACTTGATAGATGCGCATTTCCGTAGGCAGTACTGCACAAGCATGTTCTATGAGACATGGCAATAAGGGGTTAAATTCCCAAGACCTGTTCCATTCACTGAACACACCTGGATAGACTCAGAGCTCACAATAAATGAAGTTTGGGGGCACTGTCTGTGCATTCGTTGGTTATCAATCACTGCCAAGGAAGTTTAGAAACAGAGTTAGTTCACATTTAGTGATTTTTGTTTGTTTGGGGACCACACCCGGGGGTGCTCAGGGCTCACTCCTGGCTCTTCGCTCAGGGATGACTCTCTAGCAGAGTTCGAGGACTGTATCAGGTGCCAAGGACTGAACCCAGGTAGGCCAAATGCGAAGTAAACACCCTGTCCCCCATACTACGTCTCTGGTCCTAAAACACTTAGTGATTTAAACTGTCCCTTTTAAGAGTCAATCAAATGAAACACAGTTAGTGTTCTCTGCAAAAACAGCCTTCACCCCATACATTCCTGGAGTGATACTTGTTCAATCTGTTAGTAACAATAGTGTTTGTTTGTTTGTTTGTTTGTTTGTTTTTTGGGTCACAGCCAGCGATGCTCAGGGGTTACTCCTGGCTTTGCACTCAGGAGTTATTCCTTGTGATGCTTGGGGGACCATATGGGATGCCGGAGATGGAACCCAGAGATTGAACCCAGGTCGGCCGCGTGAAAGGCAAATGTCCTACCCGCTGTACTATCACTCTGACCCCAATAAAGACAGCGTTTTCCATAAGAAAATAGCAACAGCATAGTGTTTGAGAGCTTAGACACACCCAGCTGTGCTCAGAGCTTACTCTTGATTCTGGCTTCAAAACTGCCTGAATTGGGGCTGGAACAATAGCACAGCAGGTAGGGCATTTGCCTTGCATGCGGCTGACCCAGGTTCAATTCCCAGCATCCCATATGGTCCCCTGAGCACTGCCAGGAGTAATTCCTGAGTGCATGAGCCAGGAGTAACCCCTGAACATTGCCCGAATGTGAGGCTGGAGAAATAGTATGACAGGCAGGGATTTGCTCTGCATGTGGTCCACCCAGGCTCGATCCCCGGCACTCTATAATGGTCCCTTAAGCTTTGCCACGAGTAATTTCTGGGTGCAAAGCCAGGAGCAACCCCTGAGCATTTCCAGGTAGAACCCCAAAATAAATTTTTTTAAAAGCCTGCCTGAATTAATATCAGAGCTCCATTAATCCCCAGCTGGATGGCCTGGAGGAAAGCCTCCCCCTCACTCAGCAGTTCTGGAGTGAGAAATGGATAGTAGTATGGGCTGGAGAGATATTACACAGGGTCAGGCACTCTGCCTTGCACATGGCCACCCAGGTTAAATGCCTGGTACCCCCATATGTCCCCTGACCCTGCTAAGCAAGACCCTTGGCAGATCCAGGAGTAAGCCTGGAGCACAGAGCATGCAGATCAAACCAATAAATAAATAAATAAATAAATAAATAAATAAATAAACAGTACCTATTTCACAGGGTTATTGGGAGGCCTAAATGAGATACAATATTGTTTATTAAAACAAATTTATAAGAGCCTGTGGTCATCAGTAAACAATCAAAGGCTGAGAAAATTTGTCCAGAGAAGGGAAATTATTATTATTATTATTATTATTATTTTGCTTTTTGGGTCACACCTGGCGATGCACAGGGGTTACTCCTGGCAGTGCTCAGGTGACCCTACGGGATGCTGGGAATCGAACCCAGGCAGCCACGTGCAAGGCAAATGCTCCAGTCCCCCAGGAAAGGGAAATTTAACTGCAAGTATGCTTGAGTCTAAAGTCTGATTCTGGGGGCCAGTTAGTACAAGTAGACTACTTGATTTGCACATGACTGACCTGGGTTCAATCTCCAGCACCCCATAGGATCCCCTGAGGCCCACCAGGAGTGATCCCTGTGCACAGAATCAGGAGTAAGCCCTTAGCACCGCTGGGCGTGTCTCAAAAAAGACAGACAAAAAATTACAAAGTCTGATTCTGCTTAGATCTTTGTATTCTAACTTCAAAGCATTCACATGGGGCAAAAATCTATATTTTAAAATAGCACTGTTGGGGCTGGAGCGATAGCACAGTGGGGAGGGCGTTTGCCTTGCACGCAGCCAACATGGCCGATACAGGTTCGATTCCCAGCATCCCATATGGTCCCCCGAGCACCGCCAGGAGTGATTCCTGAGTGTATGAGCCAGGAGTAACCCCTGAGCATCGCTGGGTGTGACCCAAAAAGCAAAAAAAAAAATAAAATAAAATAAATAGCACTGTCATTGACAAGTACGTGTCAAGAACCTTTACAAGCACTTCAAGAATAAGTTAAAGGGGCTGGAGAGAGAGTCCAGCAGGAAGGTGCTTTCCTGACACATGACTGACGTGGGCAAAATCCCTGGCACCACAGATGGTCCTAGAGCACCACCAAGAGTGACCCCTGAGTAAGCCCTGAGCATTGCCAAGTGTGTGTGGCCCCAAATCCAATAACAAATAAATAAAAGAATAAATTTTAAAATAAAACTTAAAATACTCAGCAGATCTGGGGGCTGGGGGGTAGGGACTGGAGCAATCGTACAATGGGTAGGGCATTTGCCTCACACACGGTCAAGCTGGGTTACATTCCCAGCACCCTAGCATCCCATATGGGCCCCTGAGCCTGCTCGGAGAAATTCCTGAATACAGAACCAGGTGTAACTCCTGAGCATCCCAGTGTGGCAAAAAAAAAAAAGGCCTAGATCTGAGGGCCAGAGCAATAGTACAATGGGTAGGGCCCTTGCCTAGCATGGGGTCAACCCGGGCTTGCTCCCCAGTGCCCTATATAATACCCTAAGCCCATCAGGAATGACTGCTGAGCAGAGCCAGGAGTGACCCCTGAACACCACAAAGTAACCCTGCACTGTAGCACTGTCCTCGCATTGTTCATCGATTTGCTCGAGCGGGCCCAGTAACGTCTCCATCGTGAGACTTGTTACCATATTTTGCATATCAAATACGTCACACCAGGCTTTGCCGTGTGGACTTAATATTCTTGGTAGCTTGCCGGGCTGGCCCAAAAATAAACAAACAAAAGAGATTAGCAGATCTGTGTTTCATTTTTACGTCAAAGGCATTTTATACAATGAGTTTTACAAAGCCCCTTTCCTTTCTTTATTATTCTCACAAAGACCCTGATAGACAGGAAGGGCCTATATTACAGGCTGAGATTTCAAAATTAAGAAAACAACACTAAATGCAAAGCACTTTTAAAAATACAAGGTGTCAGACGTGTGACACTGTCACCAGCAAAACTTTCTACACTGCAAACCTAATTATGTTACCGCACTGCTTAAGAATCTTTCAGTGATTCTCCACCAGTTACCAGCATCAAGAGTCCAAACTCCTCACTAGAGTGTGTAAAGGCCTTTATTGTCCAAGCTATTTCCTACCAAAGCCCTTGCTTCTGTCCCCCAAGGTGCTAGAGCTGCCATTTAAAGACATTTCCCAGGGCATCAGGGAGCGCACCAGAGCACTCACCTTGCACGGGAAGCCTCTGAGTTGCATCCTCAGTATTGACTGCTTAAATACATCAATCAAAACAAAGACACCTCTCTACCTCTGCCCTTGTACTTCCATCCCTCAGAAGTGGCCCTCCCTTTCACCCCAACTCCACGTGCCTCCAACACCTTCCAAGAACTTCCCAAGCTTCATCCTCCCGACGGGTTTATGAGGCTCACCCCAGGGTCTTTCAACATTATGTATTTGCAACCTTTACAACTAAGTTCTCCCACCCTGCTGTAATGACATTATCTCGAACTGGGCTATGATTTCTTTAGAGACAGAACTGTGTGCTTTTCTTGGTTTTATTCCAGGGCCTCAGTGAATATCTACATGTCTGTTAAATATAAATAAAGTAAGGTCTTTTTGACTCCAGATATTTTCATATTTAATTTCATTCTTATTTTAATCTTTTTCTAAGTAACAGTTTTACTTAAAGAGATAAGAGAGGAAAGAGATACGCGTTTAAGAGAGAACAGGGGCTTCTCCGAACGCCCATTTTGGGTTGAAATGTAGGTAACCCTCACAAGGAACGCGTCTGTTTTTATTATCTTAATGACAAATACAAAGGACTAGAGAGCTACAGCAAGGAAGTGGCTTGCCTTGCACAAAGCTGACCTGGGTTTGGTCCCCGCACCAAATTTGGTCCCCTGAGCCCTTCTAAGAGTAAGCTCTGCAGACAGTAAGAAGTAGACCCTGAGCAACATAAGTGTACCCTGCCTGCCCCCCCAAAAAAAGACAAAAACATTGAACTTTTAGCTCTTTTTATTACTAATGAGCACCAAAGCCATCTTCACGCCCTTCCTGAATCTCACCCAACCTTTTATAAGGGATAAATTTCAGAGATGGACTGAATGTCAGGCACAGTCTAAAAATGTCTAATAAAACTAGAAGTCAGAATTTTAACAGTACATTTCCAAAGTATCCACCAAATTCCCTCAGACAGCTTAGTCTCATATTCAGACTGAGTGATCAATAGCCAACTGAACACATAACGTATCTGGGCCAGAATGAAAGTACAGCAAACAGAATGTCTGCCTTGCACTTGGCCAACCCTCATTGTTTCTCTGGCATCCCATATAAACCCTTGAGCACCACCAAGAATAATTCCTGAGTGCAGACCCTGAAGTAATCCCTGAGCATTTCCAGGTATGCCCCCCATCCCCCCAAAAAATAAAAAAACACATAATGTATTTAAATTTTATAATTTAGCCACATTACAATTAAAGAGGGCTGGAGTGATAGCACAGTCAGTAGGGCATTGGCCTTGCATGCAGCCCACACAGCCAACCTGAGTTCGATTCCTCCGCCCCTCTCGGAGAGCCCGGCAAGCTACCGAGAGTATCTTGCCCGCACAGAATTGCCTGGCAAGCTACCTGTGACGTATTCGATATGCCAAACACAGTAACAAGTCTCACGATGGAGATGTTACTGGGTCCGCTCGAGCAAATTGATGAACAACAGGAGGACAGCGACAGTGATTATTAAACTGGAGAGATAGCACAGGGGGTAGGGCGTTTGCCTTGCACACAGCCAGCCTGGCCGAGCCGGGTTCAATTCCTCTGCCCCTCTTGGAGAGCTCGGCAAGCTACCGAGAGTATCTCGCCCGCACGGCAGAGCCTGGCAAGCTCCCCGTGACGGATTCGATATGCCAAACACAGTCACAACAAGTCTCACAATGTTACTGGGCCCGCTCAAGCAAATCAATGAACAACCGGAGGACCGTGACAGTGACAATTAAAGGGGACCCAGCTCCAGCAGCCGACCTCCACTACCCAACCACCACCATGCTCCAGGCAGATGCTCGGGCCAAGTCACACGCATGATTGAAGTCCCATGGAACCCAGGTAATGTGGAACTTTGTGATCTTGGACTCTGGACTCAATGGGACCCGGGAGCAGAGATCATCTGCCTGCTTCCCCCAGTCTCCACTGACCCAGGGCTCACACCCATAAACCACCTCCTGCCTGAGCCAGATAATCTCCTCATCGGCCACCCTCCAGAACTCATGGCTGCTTCTCCGAGAAGGGAGCATAAAATGAGGCCCCCATAACCATGCCACCGGACTCTGCACCAGGCTGTTTTCACTCGGGGCACCCCAGAGGGGCGTGGATGAGAGCCCTCCCCACCCCAAGGGACCCAGCCCTGGCAGCCAACCTCCACTACCCAACCACCACCATGCTCCAGGCCGCTTTCTACATGCTCGGGCCAAGCCTAACATATGAGTGAACACATCATAAGTCACTCCCTACCCATTTTCCATAATTACCTCACCATACTTGATGGGGTTCAGACATAGGCAACAAATCATAGAGGGATAGTTATAGATATAGATATAGATATAGATATAGATATAGATATAGATATAGATATAGATATATATGGGCTGGAGCAATAGTACAGCGAGTAGGGCGTTTGCCTTGCACGCAGCCAACATGGTCAACCCGAGTTCGATTCCTCCGCCCCTCTCGGAGAGCCCAGCAAGCTACCGAGAGTATCTCGCCCGCTCGGCAGAGCCTGGCAAGCTCCCCGTGACATAGTCGATATGCCAAACACAGTAACAATTGTCACAATGTTACTGGGCCCACTCAAGCAAATCAATGAACAACGGGAGGACAGGACAGATATCTATCTATCTATCTATCTATCTATCTATCTATATGTATATATATATATATATATGTCAGATAGTCCAGCAAGCTACCAAGAGTATTTCGCCCACATGGCAGAGCCTAGCAAGCTACCCATGATGTATTCAATATACCAAAAACAGTAACAATAACAGGTCTCTTTCCCCTGACCCTGAAAGAGCCTCCAACATGGCAACGTTGGGAAAGACAAGTAAGGAGAGGCTGCTATAATCTCAGAGCTGGAACGAATGGAGACCTTACTGGCACCCGCTCGAGTAAATCGATGAACAACGATATGACAGTGATACAGTGATACAGTGATAATTAAAGGAGTATTTATTGACTGGCAAATTGTCTATATTCCTGATGTGATTACTTTTTTTTTTTTTTGCTTTTTGGGTCACACCCGCCGATGCTCAGGGGTTAAGTCCTGGCTCTACACTCAGGAATTACTTCTGGCGATGCCTGGGGGACCATATGGGATGCTGGGAATCGAACCCAGGTTGGCCGCATGCAAGGCAAACGTCCTACCCGCTGTACTATCACTGTACTATCCGCTGTACTATCCGCCCTATCCGCTGTACTATCACTGTGACCGTGATTACTAATTTTGGCTTATATGGCAAATCTCCAATTTACCAATATTTATTTAAAATACAGTAGGTGCATGTTCATATTAGGTCGATATGTTCTGTATGTTTTCTTCTGCTTTTGAATAGTTAACATTATCTTTAAGGGATATATGTCTTGGGCCAGAGAGGAAATACAGCAGATAAAGTGCTTACCTTGCATGTGACCAACTCAGGTTCAGTCCCAGCAAGCCAGGTCACCCAAACCCAACCAGAACTGATCTCCAAGCACCGAGTCAGCAGTAAGCCCTGAATACTGCCAGGTGTGGTCCAAGCCCCCTCTCAAAAAAAAAAAAATGTCTCAAGAGCATCAATGCCAACAACCTCAAACCAAGCTCTACAAATCACTCAGCAAACATATGACAAGAAATAAAGCATGATGCCTTCCTTCAAAGAGTTTTACAGTCTGCTGCTGTATCACGTGTTCATCTGTTTCATCCCTTTAGAACACCACTTCCCCCATTCTTTCTTGTCTTGACCTGTGTCAAAGATTCCCAAACTTACATGGTCTTCTTGCCCCCTTTTCAGAAACCAACAAAATGACTCAGTGCCCTTCGGAAAAATTACCTTCCTATGCAAACATATAGGAAGTGCTCTACCAGTTCCACCTGAAGCTACTGTCCCATCCTGGGGTCATTCCAGCACACACCCCCAGCGGGCAGTACTGCCCATGTGGAGGAACACTGATCTATTATCTACAGCACAGACGGACAGCCACTATCACCAACTTTTCATGACTTCCTCTCCAGCAAAGCCTTTCACAACTCATATGATCTCATACCACTGTAACCTGCCTTTTACTCTCACTGACACTTCACTATAAAAAAAAAAAAAAAAGCAAAATGCCTTTAAACCATCCAAATCCCTCGATACTATCCGAAGTACCTCCTACTTTCTATAAGAATCCGCCGAGCAAACCTCCCCTTTGGATAGCCCAGTTTCCAAAGGGCCCAACAACTTCTCAGACACAGTGACCTTCCCTTTGGGCAAAGCGAAACTTCTCAGACTGTCCCTCCTTTCACTGCCGCACAATTGCGCTGGGGGTGGTGGTCTCAACAGGGCAAGGAGCCAGGACTCTGTGACTAAACACTTTTTGGTACTCTAGGATGACGAAGTAGGTCTGCCAGGGCTCTCCCGGGCCACCCCTACTGGCTGTCACTTGACTTCCAGACAGTCTCGGTCCTCCATCCTCCCCCTTCCTCCTCTTGCCCTGCCCCACCCTTCCCTTCTCTTCAAAGGGGAGATCTGCCAGCAGCTCACGACTAAAGCCAGAAGAAGCTCAAGGCTGTTGCCCCAGAAACCCAGACTAGAGAATGACAAGGATGGGCGGTGTTTGTACACGCGCACACGCGCACACACACACACACACGCACGCACGCACACGCACCTCTAATCAGAAAATCCAGACCAGAGAATGACAAAGATAGGCAGTGTTTGTACACACACACACACACACACACACACCACACACACACGCACATGCACCTCTAATCAGAAAATCCACCAGGGAAACACTAGGGGGACTCGCGGCAGCCCCTGAGATTGGGATCTCGGGAAGTCCCCACCGGCCCCCAGGAAGAAGATAAAGTACCAACTTTGCATGACAGTGGGAGGCAGAGAAACTGAGTGGGAGGGGCCTCCCCGGCAGAGTGGAGGAGGAGGAGGAGGCCTGACCCTTGGCAGCTGAAAACAACTTGGGAAAAAAAAAAAAGAAAGCTCAGATTCCGGCCTTTGCAACAGAGCCTCCAAGGACATACTCCATCCAACACTATTGCATTGCCAAAGTAAAAAAAAAATACAGTTCTGAAGGAATCGAAGGAGAGGCCCCTCCAGGAAGCCTCTCTCGTGTACAGAACACATACACCCAAACACACAGGCACGGCGGGGCAGGATTGATTACCCCAGTGTTCTCAGCTTTCTGTTTGGGCCAAGCAAGCTGGCACTTCTGTTCGACTTGTATAACCAGTGCAAGCGAACACCGGGTAACACAGAGCAGAAACACTGGCACTTCCTATAAATTAATTAATTAGCCAGAAACGCTTGGTGGCTAAACCCTCCAGAGCACTAGGGACAGAAAGCTGCTCCGAACAAAACTAATAAGGATATTAGCATTAAAAAGGGGGGAGTTTTTTTTAAAAAAAGAAAGAAAAAGAAAAGCATCCAAGATGCTGGTGGTTATGCACTCTGCAATCCTGGGTACCAAAAAACCCAGGCATCTGCAGGGCTGCAGCCTGCGGAACTCACTCCGGCCGGACACATTTTAAATGAAGGCTCCTCCCTGGGAGCTTCCAGTAAACACACTGGGAATCACTGGGCGTTAGTTGTTCTCAGATCCTCTTCATAGCTCCTGGACGTCAGTCTGATGCAGACGTCTCAATCTCTCTCAAAAATATCGATTCCTCCAACCCCAGAGACAAGGCCAAACAGCTTAGTCACCAACAGGCACGGCAAATCGCTCCATCAAGAAACCGGGGCACAGAGTAGACAGGGTCGTCGTCCATCCCCCCACCCCCACCCACCACCACCACCACCACCACCCCGGAGCACCAATCTCGGCCCGGAGCATCAGCGCCCAGAGGCCCCCCACGCCACCCACCCCCACCCCCCCAGGCCCCGGCCCCCTGCGCGCTCACCTGCAATCCGGAGCACGGCCCGCTCGGCGGGGTCCAGCACGGAGCCCCCGTGGATCTTCCTTTTGGATCGCTCGTGCTTGGGCAGGTTCCAAGGCAGGGTGTCCCCGGGGGCGGGAGAGGCCGAGCCCGACTTGGCGCTGGGGTCCTCCTCGTCGGAGAAATCCGCCGAGGAAGACATGGAGCAGCGGTAGGACGCGCTCCCCGAGCTCTGCGGGAGGAAGGAGAGGAAGAGGAGAGAGAGAGCATCAGCGGCCAGACGCGCAACAGACCGCCCGGCCGATTCCCACCGCGCCCCCGCCGCCCCCTCCCTCCCCGCCGCGCGCGGTACCCACATCCTCCGGCGCCCGCATCCTCCGGCGCCCGCATCCTCCGGCGCCCGCATCCCCCAGGCGCGCGCATCCCCCCGGCGCGCGCTCAGCCTCCTCCCGGGCGGGACCCCAGGGCTCGGGCGCAGCCTCCTCCCGGGCGGGACCCCAGGGCTCGGGCGCAGCCTCCTCCCCGGAGGGGACCCCAGGACTCGGGCTCACCATCCTCCCGGGCTGGGCCGGGCCGGGCCGGGCCGGGCAGGACCGCAGAGACGCGCCCAGACGCACAGCGACTCGCACCCCGGCGGACGGCCGCGCTCTGGTCCCCAGCCCCCCTAGAGGACCGGCCCAACAATGAGGCCCGAATCAACAGCCTTCCTGCTCCAAACCGACAGTATCTGGCTCCCCCGCCAGGACAGGAGCGACATTTCCCCCGCCAGCCCGGCCTGCTGGTTAATTCATTAAATGCAACTAACTCCCAAGTTTCGAGAAAAAAAAAATCAACAACAAAGCACAAATGCAGGATGTCGGCTTCCCAAGCTCTTTTTCCGTTGCCACTTGCCTCACCGTTGCAGTCTCCTCTCTGGTCTTTTTTTTTTTTTGTATTGTTTTGTTTTGCTCTTTTTTTTTTTCTCCTTTCCCAAGCGCCTGGTCCTCTTTTATTTCATTTTCTCCATGAGAGCCAGGCAGGTTCCGAGAAAGAAAAAAAAAAAGAAAAAAGAAAAGAAAAGGAGGGAGGAAAGGCAGCTTCTGAGAAGAGCCTTTTTTTCTTAAGACTGGGAGAACACAAAAGGCTGTTTTCTAAAGCCCAGGGCAGCTCCCATAAACAAACATCTGAACTCCAGTTTAAAGTCCATGAGATAATTCAAACTTCTAGCAAAGCTAACAGCCGCCCATAACGTCAAGGCAGTGATGTGGTACTGTCACAGGAAGAGACTTCTCAGCTCCGGGTCTTCATGCAGTGGGATGAGAAACAGGATGCTTCTCCCCAAGCATTTTGCCCGAAGGAGCAAAGCTGCCTGGTCACATCTTGTATAACGGGATTGTATTTTGCATTAAAATGCAGAAGATGCCATGCCTTCTTTCTTTATGGTGTTTGTGGTTATTTAAAGGGCCACCGGTTAGCAAAAACAAAAGGCTGCTATGCTGAGTGAGACATAAAAAGGAGGAAAAAAAAAGGGAGCGGAGGTATATCATTTCAAAGTCTTCACTTTTTCCCTCTTCCAACTTCACTTAGCTAACCCCAGGCTCCGAGGTACTCAGGTGAAGGAACAACACTGGCATAACTTCAGTTCCTGAAACGTAACTTTCAGTCACGGTTCCTAAGAGACGATCTGCAGGCAGGGATCAGTGAGGCATGCTTGAATTTGAGCGAAAACAGTGGACCACTCACAAAAGCTGTGACGATTGCAGGGAAGGAAAAAAAAGAAAAAGGCTGGTGGGTTAACCTCATAAAGCACTCACTCAAGGCTTGTGAAATAAACTCTAACTGAATCCAGACGACTGACCTTAGCCAGGTCGACTCAGACATGGTACACAGAACCACTTTACTATTTCCTGCCCCAAAAAAGCATACAAGATGTCGCTTTCGTACTAGTCTTTCCCTCCAAAGCCTTCTTCCATTTTTTTTTTCTTCTACGTGAAATTTCATCACCTTGGCTAATTTCTTTGTTTAGGTTTTGTGTGTTTTTCCAAGTAGCAATAATTAGGCGAATAAATAAATAAAATTGATTTTTCTGTCTTAGAGAGTCCACAGAGAGTTGTGAGTGGTATTAGGTCCATCATAGTCTGCTATTATCAACCTAATGTATGTTATGTTTTTCTGAACATTCATCTTGAGCTCTCCAAGGTTACAGTGTTGGTTGACCTAATC
Source organism: Sorex fumeus (assembly GCF_029834395.1). Lineage (NCBI taxonomy): Eukaryota > Metazoa > Chordata > Mammalia > Eulipotyphla > Soricidae > Sorex > Sorex fumeus. Next base: position 90,371 of record NW_026606298.1, on the reverse strand, counting down.
TGTGAAAAGGGTGATCATCTTAAGAACTTTCAACGGGTCTTGGGTTTCTTCTGTTGTTTTCTGTCTTGTTTAAAATGGCCTCCTACCTGTCCTTACATAAGGTCATCCTTTTCTTCTGTAAGATTATACTTCTTGCCGTCTGCCCTATTTCAGTGAGTATAGTAACTTGATTGTTTATCTTTACAGACTTAGGAAATAATAGTTAAAGAACTGCTCCTTTCCACACAACCACTGGTTATTGATTTTTGTAACTAGAGTAAAAAATTTTAATGGCCAGAGTCTCAGCTGATTGAACAGCAAAAAGTGATTTATGCCATGACAAAAACACCATTAATCACTGGAACCAGATGGGAACAGCTACTACCCCTCGACCCTAGGGAGTTGACTGGTGCAACCTCTAATCTGATGGTGTCATTGGTAAACAGATAAGAGAAAAAAGAAGAAAAGACCTCAGTAATATCTCTTATAGCAACATATCATGGGAAAAAATGTGCACAGAGACTAAGAGATACCACACACATTTGTATACAGTACAAGCTTACATGAGTCAAGTATTTTAAAACATGAAAGTATTCATCTTGTTCCACAATAATTTTTACAAAGTTTTTTAATGGACATTAAATATCACAAAAGCAGACGGACCCCTTTGAACCTTGAAAATCAAGAGCATATTTACATGAAGCAGCTTTGAAGTTGGTGAAACCTATAAAATTATTCTTTACCAATTTAAAAGTACTTGTCATGTAGCTATCTTAGGGGTTAGAGAGAAAAGTAGGAGAGGATCTCTTTTCTTTTTTTTTTCTTTTCTCTTTTGGGGGCAGGCATTCATAGGCCACATCGGACTGTACGCAGGGCTTGCCCCTGGATATCCTCTGCACTCCAAAATCACTCCTGTCAGGAACCACATATGATGCCACAAATTGAACCCAGGTCAACTGATACAAGGGCAAAACTCCTATACACTGTACTATCTCCCAACCACCTCTATGGTTCTCTTTCTGGAAAAGAAAACAGTTCTCTACCCCAAAGGCAAGTACCAAACCTGTGGGCTTGAAAAAGTAAAATAAAGGAAAAAGGATTTTATCACAAACAAAAGCCCCGAGTTCCTGGATTAGATTGCCTAAATTTCAATTTCTATTATGTGAAAATACCTGTGTCTATTTATATAGGGGCTTGGTTAAATGAATTAGCTTATAAATATATAAGCAATTATATAAAAATATTGATCTACTATAGACCAAACACGATGGCCACTCAATACCTCTATTGCAAACCACAACACCCTAAAGGAAAGAGAGAGCAAAAGGGAATGCCCTGCCATAGAGGTGGGGCAGGGTGGGGGGCTTTGAGGGAGGTGGTAGGGCAACTGGGTTCATTGGTGGTGGAGAATGGGCACTGATGGAGGGATGGGTACTTGATTATTGTATAACTAAAACCCAAACACGGAAGTTTGTAAGTCTACTTACAACTGTACCTCATGGTGTCTCACTAATTAAAAAAAAAATATATATATATACATATATATTGTTCTACTTTTAGCAAAATACAGAGTACTTATAGAATGACTCCTTTTTTAAAAAATCTGTGCTTCTGTGTGTATGTGTCTATAGAAACAGCCAGTTGGCAGGTAAATAGGTAGGAAAGTAGGTAGACAGACAGGTAACATATGTAAATAGTGGCTATCTCAGCAATGACTAATACGATGAATGGATTTCATTTTACTCCTTATAGTGTTCAATCCAAATCAAATATGCAGAAAGATTGTGGAAATAAAGAGCTACTTTGTAAAGGACTAAAAGGAAAAATCCATAGCAAGAAACAAGTATTTAAGGCAGTGATTTTAACCATTTGGGGCTCACTGACATCCTTGAAAAATTCGCGTTATCTATCGAAATCTCTCTTCAAAACAAACCACATAAGTAAATACACACAAACCATACATATAATTTTATAGAGTTCACTGACCCATTGACTCCAGGTTAAGACCCCAATTTACACCATCATCTGTCATCACCAGTTGACAGGCAAGTTGTGTCCGAGAAAAAAATGCAAAGTGCTACTAAGTACTTGCACCAAAGAGGGAAAAGTTAAACCGATATTAAAGATGATGCTGGCTTTGTAAGGTCATAAAATTTAATCACATTTGTTCCTTTTTTTTTTTGCTTTTTGCGGGGGGTCACACGGTACTCGGGGGACCATATGGAGGCTGGGAATCGAACCCAGGCTGGCTGCAAGCAAGACAAACTACCCACTGTGCTATCATCCCAGCCCCCCACCCTTTATTTACTTATTTATTTTTACTTTGTAGTACGTTTTTATTTTTATTATTATTTTTTTTTCTTTTTTAGTGAAACACCATGAGGTACAGTTGTAAACTTACAAATTTTTGTGCTTGGGTTTCAATTGTACAATGATCAAATGCCCATCCCTCCACCAGTGCCCATTTCCCACCACCTCAGATCCCAGTATCCCTCCCACCCCCATCCTCCCCATCCCACCCTGCCTCTTTGGCAGGGCATTCCCTTTCGTTCTCTCTCTCCTTTTGGGTGCTGTGGTGTGCAAAAGAGGCATTGAGTGACAATCATGTTCAGTCTATAGTCTACTTTCAGCATGCATCTCCCATCCTGGGAGGGTCCTCCCAACACCCTTTACTTGGTGCTCCCTTCTCTATCTGAGCTGCCTTTTTCCCTAGCATGTGTGGCTGGCCTCCAAGCCATGGAGCAAAATTCCTGGTACTAATCTCGGCCACTCTTGCCCACCCTTTTTTTTAAAGGATCCATTAACCACCTCTCAAGTGAAGTTGGGATGCTGAATCTCTACAATCAACAAAACATTTGATTGTGAGAAGTCAAAAGAAATCTCTACAATGAAACCTTATTATAGCGGGTTTAACAATTGCATTAGATCACCAAGAACTTCAAAATTCTTCTCCTAACAGCCAGTTTGTTCAGTTGGTATAAAAACAACCCAAATCTCCTAGAGGCAGGATAATTACATAATGCAAAACTTTTAGAAGGGGAACCAAACAATAACTTTTCTAGCTGAAATCCAGGTGGGGGATCTGAGATAAGCACAATTGGAAGCCGCCCAGCCTTAGCACCCTGATCTGTAGGAAGGAGCCAGGAAATTGTTTTTGCATTGGGTATTCTCTACATACAAGGAGAAACAAGTACAGAGTTAAGGGTGTGTAAAAATAGGCAGATTTTAAATCCCAGAGGCAGGAAAATAAACTTTATAAGCTCACCTTACAAATCATGTATATGTTTTCATATATATTTCAAAAAAAATTTCCAAAACCATGAACAATAAAAAGCATATGAGCTAGCAATTAGACAAGTCTAGATAGCAAGGCATTCCACAAGATAACTGTTTTGGAAGCTTCAGAAGGTTAATGTCAAACCAACATGGCTTCAGAGATAGCTCAATGGGCTGAAGCTTATGCCTTGATGCAGGATCCTCAAGCCTGGTCTCCAGGAAAATCCCCAGAGCACTGGACTGTGAGCAGTAGCCCCTAAGCACCATCAGGGTTAAAATTAAAAAAAAAAAGCCAATGTCAGAAAACAGATCACTACCCAAATGCAGAGGGTGTTATAAATTTTAAAAGACAAAAGAAGCAGAACAATAAATTCATATGCCTTCATTAAATTCTATGTCATTTTGGTCAGCTAAAAAGGGAGATTTGGGGGACTCTGAGAGACATTCAGGGATTTAGCATTTGCCTTGCTTATGGTCAACACTGGTTTGATCCAGAACATTGCATGTCCCCCAAAAGTACTGCCAGGAGTAATCTGAGTACTGCCAAGTTTGGCCCAATCCCCACCCACCAAAAGGGAAATTTAAGGAATTACACACATGGTTCATGAGCTATTAATTAAATTAACAGATTACTGTTCATTTTCTAAAATGTGATTATGATGGGCTGGAGCGATAGCACAGTGTTGGGGCGTTTGCCTTGCACGCAGCCAACATGGCCGACCCGAGTTCGATTCCTCCGCCCCTCTCGGAGAGCCCGGCAAGCTACCGAGAGGATCTCGCCCGCACGGCAGAGCCTGGCAAGCTCCCCGTGACGTATTCGATATGCCAAACACAGTAACAGCAAAGTCTCCAATGGAGGCGTTACTGGGCCCACTCGAGCAAATCAATGATCAACGGGAGGACAGTGACAATGACAGTGATTATGATACCGTGCTGTATAGGAAACTGTGTTTATACTAGGAAACGGAGGCTTGTAGAAACTCAGAATATCTGCACTTTCAACTGTTTCACTCAAAGCTGAGAGTGGGCTGGAGTGACGGCGCAGTGAGTAGGGTGCTTGCCTTGCATGTCGCCAACAGAGGTTCAATCCCAAGCACCACAGATGGTTCCCCAAGCCCACCAGGAGTGATCCCTGAGTGCAGAACCAGTAGTAAGCCCTGGGCACTGCCAAATGTGGCTTCCAAACCAAAAATAAATTAAAGCTGGAGGTCTAGTAATAATGTCAATAGATTGATAATATACACTCGCGGTATTATTCTTTTAACTTTTGTATAAATTTGATTATATTCAAAATAAGGAGTTTAAAGGGAACAGAATGACCGTTTTGGTTCAAGAGTCGACCAGTGTATGACCAGAACTACAGTACAGTGAGTAGGGCATGCAGGCCTTGCATGCAGCAGACCTAAGCTCGATACCCAGCACCCTATATGGTCCCCCAAACACTGCCCCGGTAATTCCTGAGTGCAAAGCCAGAAGTAACCCCTGAGCACTGCCAGGTGTGGTCCACCCCCCCGTGCCCCCAAAAAAAGAATTTCCCAGAGTCACAATGGGTTTGCAAGTACAATGTGGTAGTGTCTATCTAAGTAATTCCTAGCAGCATTTCTTCATCTGTCCTTGATACACACTGAAGCACTGGACTGTTTCATCAAAACACCAGAGAAAATCAATCAGCTCGCCTATGTCCTAAGCATAGTTTCAGACAGAATGATATAAAAAAAACTCCCCTGTTTTTCATGTAATATATAGCCCAGTGAACACAAACTTCAATATAAAATGGTGTATGCATACTACTTATAGCTAGATAACTATATTTCAATAGATATACGTAATAATTGTAGCTATATTTTGAAATAAGTCAAAAGAAAAGCACACGTGAACAAAATCAGATTTTTTTTTTTTTTGCTTTTTGGGTCACACCCAGCGATGCCCAGGGGTTATTCCTGGCTCTGCACTCAGGAATTATTCCTGGCGGTGCTTGGGGGACCATATGGGATGCCGGGGATTGAACCCAGGTCGGACGCATGCAAGGCAAACGCCCTAGCCGCTGTGCTATCACTCCGGCCCCCAAAATCAGAATTTTAGAGGGCTTAGGAAAAGTAATCTCGACAATGAACTAATGTAGAGTACAAATACACTGTAGCACTGTCCTCCTGTTGTTCATTGATTTGCTCAGCTGGCACCAGTAATGTCTCCATTGCGAGACTAGTTGTTACTGTTTTTGGCATATTGAACACGCCACGGGGAGCTTTCCAGGCTTTGCCATGCAGACGGGGTAGTCTCGGTAGCTTGTCGGGCTTTCCAAGAGGGATGGAGGAATCGAACCCGGGTCAGCAAACGCCCTACCCGCTGTGCTATCGCAGTTTTTAAAAATATGAGAAAGTCGTTTAACCTCTTGAGAACAAAATGAGTCGCAAACGTTGGGGACCTGATCCACCTTAACTATTTTTAAAACTAGAGAACAATTGAAGTATACTTATTATACCAATAGCACGTAATTAGCTCTCCACTGGACATCACCTCATAATAGGAGGAAAGAGGCGGGCTCTGGCGGGGTGAAGCCCCAGCTGGCTCTCACTTTCTCCTCTCAGAGGTTTGCCAGAGTCCTTAATTCCGAGAGGAAGAGGCACCAGGGTGGAGCCAGAGAGGAAAAGGAGGCCAGAGGGAAGAGAAGCTGGAAGCTGGGAAGGACACTGGACACTAGGTTTTTGGGATCTGACTCAAGAATCCTTTCTAGGTGCAGGGGCTGGTTCATGAGCTTGTGAAAGAAAAAACATGGGGATTCAGAACACAGACTCTTGCAGGGCATAAAGGCTGCATTAGAGTGCGTTTCAGGATTATTTAGGGGCTACAGAAATAATAAATCTGGGTCCTGATGAGACACAAAAAGGAGGCTCTTTCCAGCATCATTTAAAACCCAGCTAGCATGGGGTTCAGACAGTAGGCAACACATCATAGAGGGACATATATATGTATATATATATGCATATATACATATTTTCAGATATATATACAAAAGCTCACATCACCCAAACTTTAACAACATGTTAGTGATATCCTATAGAAAGTCTTACTGGCTTCTGCCAAAATAGAACAATCTTCACACTGTTTACTATATGAACACTCTTTTGTAAGCATGTTCAGCAGTTCTTCATAACAGACAATATGAAATATATTATTTTGGTTGTGTTTTGGGACAGGGGTTGGGGTTTGGGATGGAAACATCCCTAATTTGGTAATGGGACGGTGTCATGGCGGTGGGACCGATGTCTGAATATTGTAATGTAATCAAATCTTGTGAACCAACTTATAAAATTAAAAAATTTAAAAAAAAGTAATGTAGAGCTCATGTCCAATTCAATCAGCTTAATCAATGGCTGAATAAATAGTAGTGCTCCTATATTGTGTCACTGTCCTGTCCTCCTGTTGTTCATCGATTTGCTCGAGCGGGCCCAGTAACGTCTCCATTGGAGACTTTGTTGTTACTGTGTCTGGCATCTCGAATACGTCACAGGGAGCTTGCCAGGCTCTGCCGTGCGGGCGAGATACTCTCGGTAGCTTGCGGGGCTCTCCGAGAGGAATCTTACAGTAATTATAAAAAATAAATAAATAATAAAACCCAGCCACCTGAGAGGTTTTCAAGGTAAGTGTCAAAGACTCATTTGCAAGCCAAACAAGCTGACTTCAGAGGCTAAAGCAGTCTTCTTAGCACGGAGACATTCTGGAAGACTTCCTTCCTTGCAGCTGTTCTAACTGTAGTCAGGAGCTGTGCTAAACATTTTCAATTATACTGTATTTAATACTCACTGCAACTCAATAAACAAACAGATGTGAGGCCGGGAAGACAGTGCCATTGGCTAAAAACACAGGCTTTGCATGCAGGAAGCTTGGGGCCTTTCCCAGGCACCGCCTGGTCCTCTGAGGAACATAAGGAACAACCCCCCAAGCGCTGAGCTGGGTGTAGCCCCGAGCACTACCAGATGTGGCCCCAGTGCAGAAGGAAAAAAAAGAGAGAGAGAAGCAGATATAACGAAAGTTAAGTAACTTGTCTATGGATGACGGGACTTAGGTCTGTCAGTGCAAGATGGAGCCAGGCTTTTCTTCCAAATCCACGTGACTGCACAGCCTGAATTCTCAACCTTGTGTTATGAAATGCTCCAAAATGTAGTCCCAGGCTCTAGCTACTCAGATCCTGCAAGGACCTCACTGTGCATTCAGGATCTCCAAAGGGAGTAGACTTGCTCTGTATTCAGTTCTAGGCCTAAAGTATTAAAACAATCAGTAAATGCATTATCATTTTATAATCAAGACAAAGCATCCCTCATCCCCAATTCAGCTACTCAAAGGTGGGGAGCACTGACTTGCATGGCCGTGGGCATCTTCCAACTCCAAGGAACCAAGCCCACACTCAGCGAAACAATGAATTTACCCTGATCTCTTTCAAACCTAAGATTCTTTGGTCCATTGTGCTGTGTAAGTCTCTCCCAACTAGATCATAAATAAAAACGGATAACTGTCCTCCCCTTGTTCATCGATTTGCTCGAGCGGGCCCAGTAACGTCTCCATTTTGAGCCTTGTCGTTGCTGTGTTTGGCATATTGAATACGCCACGGGGAGCTTGCCAGGCTCTTCTGTGCGGGCAAGGCAAACGTCCTACCGCTGTGCTATCACTCCAGCCATAAATAAAAAGGATAAATGTTTCAAAATACCAATTTTTCTCAATTTAAAGGTATCTCAAAAACGATACAAGTTTTTAGTTGCATGGCTATCTTAGTTCAATTATATTAAAGTTACAAAATTAAGACATCAAGAATTAACCAATTTGCATCTGAGCCTCTGCAAATAGTACTCCCAAAGTGAGGACGAGCACTTTAATTATGAGCCCCTGCAAACAGTATTTCCAAAGTGAGGAAAAGCGCTTTAATTAATTGGCCTAAAGGAAAGCAAGCATAACTCTAAAAATTGCCTCATAAAATAAATTCATTAGCACAATACAACACAAATGCAGAAAACATCTCTTCAACTGGATAATTTATTAGTGGGGAGGGAGAGGTTTGCCAAGGATAGAACCCAGGTCTCATACATAGGAGGCAAGCTTCTGATCAGTAAGATCTGCCCCAAATGTTGTATTTTAACTGTCCGGGGGGTTGTTTGTTGGGGATTTTGAGGGGACACACCGAGCAGTGCTTAGGGGCTCTTTGTGTTCTCTCCTCAGGAGTGACCTCTGGTTGTGTTCAAGGGCCATATGTGGTGTCTGGATTCAAACTAGGGTCATGAGGGGATGCAAGACATGTCCCATCTCTCCAGCCCCTAAATTGTGTTTATTCCACAGTGAGATGGTGCTTCAACCCTGTGGGAATGGTCTATATTTTAAAAATAAGAAAAAAAAACACAATTCCTAGGGTGAAGTTCAAGTTCATGTCTTTCATGGTTGAGGCCCTGGGTTTGTTTCCCCAGATTTGTATGTCATCCGCCCCACACCCAAAAATATGGACAGGAAAAAAGCAAAACATAGAGAAAGAAAGATTTATACTGCTAGTCCTTAAACAAGAATGTGGAGAAAAAGGAGACTTGTATACTGTTGGTAGGAAGTAGACTGGTAAATGAGGAAGCAAATTATACCATAGAAAATAATATAAATGTTTTCAGTGTATTAAAAATAACTTTAAGGGGCTGGAGAGATAATACAGGGCACTTTCCTACATGCAATTGACCCAGATTTGATTCTCAACACCACATATGGTCCCCCGAGCCTCACCAGGGGTGATCCCCATAAACTGAGCCAGGAGTAAGCCCTGAATACACCCAGGTATGGCCCCAAAATTAAAAAAAAAAAAGATGAAATAAATAAATGGTATGTTTCAGCAATTCCACTCCTGGGTATTTACTCAAAAGATATGAAAATACTAATTTGAAAAGTTACATGCACTCCTGGGCTGGAGCGATAGCACAGCAGTTAGGGCTTTTGCCTTGCATGCTGCTGGCCCGGGTTCGATTCCTCTGCCCCTCTCGGAGAGCCTGGCAAGCTACCGAGAGTATCCCACCCGCATGGCAGAGCCTGGCAAGCTCCCTGTGGCGTATTCGATATGCCAAACACAGTAACAAGTCTCACAATGGAGACGTTACTGGTGCCCACTCAAGCAAATCGATGAACAACGGGAGGACAGAGCTACAGAGCAGTGCAGTAGGCAAAATAGCTCAGGTGTGCGTCAAACGGAAACCACTGATGCCATGATACCAGGTACCCCTGATGCCTGGCGCTGATCTCAATCTGATCCATCCCTAAGAACCCTGGTACACAGATAAGTCCTCCCCAAACAGAAACAGACAGACTCAGCAAATGCCGACCCATCATCCCCCTAGATCTAACTGGACCATTCACCATCACTACCGCTGCTGATGCCACACTGCGTTTTTCCCCTGTATCAATCCTGATCCCCACACGTCCCCCAATCCTTGTCTGTTCCATGGAGGACCCTTTGATGATAAGCACTTCAGACCGCCAGGATATGGCTACGGCTTCTGTCAGAAAGGAAATGTGGGGTCTGATTACTCATACGGCGCCCTAAGCAAAAAGCCCAGGTCAAGCCTTAATTACCATTTGTGTTATCTAGTCATAAAGTGAAAGATAAATACGAAGCAATGCAAGATTAGAGGTCGGGTTAAACAGCTCTCTGGGCTTTGGGTTTCTGGTCTGAGAGATGAAGAAAAGACATAAGGTGGAGTTTGCGGCAGAGTAAGTGATTGAGCAAGTCAGCTCAGAACAACTCCCAGATATAGAAAACAAATCGATTTTAGTTGTGAAGTGATCTTACCTATTCGCAATGTAGGATCCAGAAGTAGACAATCTAACTCCAGTTGATCCAATGTGACGGTCATTCCAGGAAATTTGAAACAACCAACGGAGTCATAGAGACTGTAAATTATTAGACCTCGGTCACAGAGGTAACAACTCGAAGAAGACAAGGTCCACACAGTTCCCATACTTTGCAAGCTTTGTTAATGAATTTTTAATTGCTTGGGATACCCTTGTAACATTTCAATACATTCCTTTTTTCTTTTTTTTTCCTTTGAACTCATTTTCTCCATTATTGGAGACAATTTTTTTTGACAAAAGATGCACCATTATTATTTAAATTTACACCCCCAAATCAGACCTGCTGAAAAGGCATTGTGAAATAATTTGTTTTCTACAGCTGGTTACAAGAAGCAAATGATGAATTTTGGATTTCTGGTATTTTATTTATTAACCTGGAAGTACTTCTGCCGAGAGTCAGATAATTATGAGATTGGTTTCTGTGCTCTGGAGCCATGGCCGTGCCGGAGAGCCGCTCGTGGGGGGCAACTCGTGACCTCGGTAGGGCGTGAAGGATGAGCCGGGAACGCCCCCCTTCCCATGAGGTTTCAGTCACCCCATCACGACCAGCTCATACCTGGCTTTCCATAAAGCTCTGGAGCAGCTGGAGACAATTTTAAAAGACCCTAGACAGACACATTACTGTATTGTATATACTGCATATAGATAATATATATAACTAGATAAACACACTTATATTTATAATATATATTGTATATGTTATATAAAATAAAGAGAAATATATATATGTGTGTATATATATGTATATATATATATATATATATATATATACATACATCCCTCTCGAAGAGCCTGGCAAGCTACCAAGAGTATCCCGCCCACACAGGTAGAGCCTGGCAAGCTCCCCATGGCGTACTCGATATGCCAAAACCAGTAACTATAACAGGCCTCATTCCCCTGACCCTGAAAGAGCCTCCAATCGTTGGGAAGGACGAGTAAGGAGAGGCTGCTAAAATCTCAGGACTGGGACGAATAGAGGCATTACTGGCACCCACTCGAGTAAATCAACAACAACAGGATGACAGTGATACAGTGATATTTGTAATAAACACAGTATATATATATATATATATATGAATAGCTGATGTGAATAGCTGATATATAAGATATTCATAAATGTTCAACTCTTCCCTGTTAAAAATACAAGCTGGATTCCACGGACCTTTGATTTGGGGGTTCAGGGACCACAGGAGTGCCTGGACTATGAGCTCCCACTCACACACTTGCAAGGCTGCAAAACTGCACTCATTTTCCGGGTCTCTTTGTACCTTCTCTATGGTTCCATTTCATCACCTGTCTTCATCTAATGATATTTTAAAAACTGCTTTTGAAAATAGTTGTTACATAGGTATTCCTACAAACAGGCAAAGTAAGGGTAAGAAAATTACTCTCTCTCTCTCTCTCTCTCTCTCTCACACACACACACACACACACACACACACACACACACACACACACCAAAAGCTTCTTTAATAATGGCACTGGAGCCAAGCCCACCAATATTAGGTTCCTAATCTCTTCTAACGCCCCTCAACTGAGGAAAGCAGTTGAGCAGAGACAACTCCACTTCCCTAAGTCACAACTGACTAGGACCTGCCTCAGTGCCTGGACATCGGGAGAAACGTGCTTCTGAGCTGAACCCCGGCTGGGTGGAAACCCTCTCACTCAGGATGCTTTATTAGCGGATGGTAGCAACCAAATCTGACCACAGCTTTCCCTGTGGAGAATGAATTTCAAAGTTTAACTTCTCTTGGGCGTTCCCTAAAACTTGAGGTACATCTCAATCTTAAAGCACTCGAGATCTACCCAGAAAAACAATGTGACCCAAGGCCCTGGTTTCAAGACCCCTTGTTTTCAGTTAGTCTTTCTAACAGATCTCTCTGATGGTCGCTTAGGGCTGGCCTTTCCTTGCTTTACCCCGGGAGGGACGCTATGTGGCAGACAGGACATAGCTTGCAAGAGTACCTGATTTTATTTTCCACAAGCCTAACCCTGTGGAGACCAGGAAGAATGAGGCAAAGGGTTCTAGAGAAAAAACCTTTCACCAGTCTAGCCAAAATGACTGCTCTGAGCCAGAGGAACCTCTGCGGGTCTGAGAACAGATGAGTTCCTGAACCCCAGAGAAAACTCGAAAAGAGGTAACACGTCACATGGTTAACCTTGCCAAAGATCCCTGTGCCCTGTAACTACTCAGTTATAGGAATAAAGATGACTGTAGCCTTAGAACTAACAAGCATTCAACGGCCAAGATCCAGAGACTAAAAACCAAAGCTCCCGGAAGAGAGCGACACAGAATCTCCTGACCCTGCACCAGGCTGTCTCCACCGGGGCAACTCAGAGAGGGGTAGACTCAGTTTCCCTCCCCACCCCAAACTGAACCCCGGCAGCCAAAAACCTCCAGAACCCAATCACCGCCACGCTCAAGGCCACTCTCCACACACTCAGACAAGCCTCAGCCTAGTGGGATCTGGCAGAAAATCCCAGGTATGTGGGCCCCGTAACTGAGACCTCCAAGCCCGCTCAGATTAGGACTGAACTTCCACCCCCAGATCCCCCGTTTTCCAGTAGCTTGGCAGTCACACCCACAAACTGCCCCCAGCGCCATGTAATCTCATCAACAGCCAAGAATCCAGAGACTTTAAAACAAAGCTCCCAGAAGAGAGTGACACAAAATTTCCTGGAGCTCTTATACGCTCAGCCACTTACGTACCAAAAGCAGCACACATTTTTTGGTTTTTAACATACTTCCTTGTGTTCTCTTATATGCGGGCTTAAATGGCTCCAGAATGAAATACAACAACACACAACAACCTTCATGCACTTCCCTCTTACTGTGGTGAGAAGCTGCTCAGTGGTGGAATTGGCGTTTGAATATTATCTGCAATGAACTATTGTGAGTTACGTTATGAAAATAGAATATACAGAATTGAAACAAAAATAAACTAACAAGCACAGAAGCAGGCTGAAGACTGTCATGCTTCCACGAGACTTCCATTGAGACAGTTGTGCATCAATCAGCATGACCTGGAAGTGGAAAAGGTGATCTCCTGCCTGCTCACACCTTGGCAACCTAGAGGACTGCCCGCCAAACACAGCTGGAGTAGAAGTCCCAGGCTGTGTTCAGTGGGGGACTGGGATGTGAGGCCCAAGGTGTGATGGGAAGGAGAGAAAATGCCGTATCTCATGCAAGAGCTGATAGACTAAGAGTCGGTCTCATTCTGTGGGCAGGGACTCTTCTCATCTGCTTTAGAGCCCCAATTCTTGTAAGTGGGCCCTAAAGACTGTGGGTGAACCTACTGGTTTTTTTGGGGGGGTCACATCCAGAGATGCTCAGGGGTTACTCCTGGCTCTACACTCAGGAATTACTCCTGGCGGTGCTCAGGGGACCATATGGGATGCTGGGATTCGAACCTGGATAGGCCACGTGCAAGACAAACGCCCTACCCACTGTACTATGGCTCCGGCCCTAACCTACTGGTTTGGCAGCTTAGTTTATGAGTGGAGACTTAGAGAGGAAACTCCTAACTAGGGTCAAACATGGTGCCCTGGGTTTGCCTGTTTTCTTTAGTGAATACACACACATGCACACACGCACGCACACACACACACACACACACACACACACACAAGATCACCACAACAGCCAGCTCCAACCATACCACCTCTTACTACCCTCCTCCACTTTTTTTTAAGGGTACTTTGAATTACCCTAGAAGCAGAGAAGAAGGAAATGCTTTCACTGACTGGCTTCCTGCCACTTTAAGAATACGATGGGAGGAGTCAGAAAGAAAGTACAGTGGGTAGGCACTGGCCTTGCAAGCAGCTTACCCAGGCTGGACGCCCAGAACCCTTCCAGGAGCGATCCCTGAACACGGTGCCAAGTGTGTTCACCCTGAGCACTGCTGGGAGTGGCCCCCCAAGTCAGAAGAACATGATGGATGAAAGGGACAGAATGCTAAGACCCAAGAATTGTTTAACCAGCACCTTGGGAGGAGGCATCAGAATAGATTAAGTTTCTGAGAAAGCAAAAGGTGGAAGTGGTAGCGAATGAGGCTGAGGAAGCAAGCGACAGACAGAAAGCATTTGGGGTGGGGGGCCAGGGGACGGGAGGGGGCACGTACAAGCCGTGCGGAGTTGAATCTGCAGGGCTGCGTTGTTGCTGGGAGGCCGTATGTCATTTGTCCCTATAAATGGGTGACTCTGACAACCGTGGAAAAAAAAAATAGATTGCAGGGGTCAACCACAAACACGGGGAGTTGACAACAGCTGTAACAACAGCCCAGCCAACGGAAACCTCAACCACATCAGTGGACTTAGGGAGAGAAAGGAAAGGGGGAGTTTGAGAACTGCCTAGAGCTGGAGGAAACGGAAGTGAGGACGGAGCTGTGGTTGCCAGGCGAAGAAGTTGGGGGACTTTACCTACCAAGAGGCCGAACAGCTGCAAGTCAGAGAGCATGAAAAGTAAATGATGCCCAGGCCAATTCAAACAGGGAGTCTGGACATGGCGACACTTTTTTTTTCTTTTTTTAAAAAAAAAAAATTTTATTAGTGAAACATCATGAGGTACAGTTGTCATGCTCACGGTCCTCCCGCTGTTCATCGATTTGCTCGAGTGGGCTCAGTAACGTCTCCATCGTGAGACTTGTTGTTACTGTGTTTGGCATATTGAATACGTCACGGGGAGCTTGCCAGGCTCTGCCATGCAGGCGAGATACTCTCGGCAGCTTGCCGGGCTCTCCGAGAGGGGCGGAGGAATCGAACTCGGGCCAGCCATGTTGGTCACTTGTAAGGCAAACGCCCTACCACTGTGCTATCACTCCAGTTGTAGACTTACAATTTTTTGTGTTGGGTTTCTATTATACAATGTTAGAGTACCCATCCCTCCACCAGTGCCCATTTTCCACCACCACGGATCCCAGTATCCCTCCCACCCCCCATCCCCCCCATCCCACCCTGCCTCTGTGGCAGGGCATTCCCTTTTGTTCTCTCTCTCCTTTTGGGTGCTGTGGTTTGCAAAAGAGGCTTTGATTTCTGATAAGTCAGTGTGCATGGGGACTCGGATGGGATGTGGTCAAAGGCCCGGTTGTCACCAAGCTCCAAGAAAACTGGTTTCTCCCCCAGCCCCAGCCCCCAGGGTGGGGTGGCAGTAAGTGGCCGTGGAAATCTACAGTTTTCAGAAGGAGCAGATGGTGAGAGCTCCACAGGTGGCCACTGACCTGGTACCATGCTGGTACCCGAGTTACTGAGTCCTTCGGTCCTTCACTTGCTCTTTTTCTCAAACACAGAGAACAAGACTCTAGCAACGGTCTTGTTCATTGTCCCCTTCCACACAGATGTTGGACTGGAGAACAGGGATGCCATTTACACGTACTTCTAGGTCTGTGTGCTATGCGTTATTCTGCTACCAGAAAAAAAAACTCACAAAAATAGCAAGACCTATATTATTTTGCTGGGTCCTAGTTGTCTATAACAGGTGAACTCTCCACTGTATTCATAAGGCAAATCTATTCATTCGAGCACAGGCCACTGCAGGGTACACATCGTTTCATCCAGCTTTATGGCCTGGCTGTTTCTTCTCTCTCCTCCTTAGTCAAACGGTTCGCAGATGATGCGTGAGAATTCCAGTGCCGTATCCTCCCTGCTTCCAGGCTGAACCCCGACCCTGAAATATACAACTAAAGGTTTTTTCTTCTTTCATTTTTCAGTTGGGGCTTTCCAGCCAGTCTAATGACTTCCTCCAATAACAACTCTAGAAACAAAAAGAATTTCTTTAAATGTGTATGAGTGGACTGGAGAGATACTTGCCTTGCACATAGCCAATCCTAGTTCAATTCCCATATGGTTCTCCATATCCACCAGGAGTGATCCCTGAGCACAGAGCCAGGAGTAAGCCCTGAGCAGAGCTGGATGTGAATCCCAAACCATAAAAAGATAAATAAAATAACTGTGTGTCTATACATGTCTAGAAAATTATATGATGGTACACATACAGACACACACACACACACACACACACACACACACACACACACACACCATCAAGCCATAAATAGCTGTTTCATGATGTCCCTCTGCATTCTCCTGATCTCGTATTGTGTCTGTATCCACAGCCTAGAAACCAGTTGGAAAGTTAAAAACAAAGTGTCCAGACAGCTTCAAATATTTACTCAATGAAAACCATGATTTCTTGTGTGACAGTTGATTTTATGTGTCAGCCTAGTTGGAGATGACATCGGACTTTATTTTAAATGTTCCTAGGAAGATGACTTTTATTTATTTTATGTATGGGAAGGCACACGTTCTGGTGCTTAGGGGCGATTCCTAGTCCTGTGCTTATGAGTTATTCCTGTGCTGCTCAGGGAACCATATGTAATGCCAGGGATTTGAACAGTAGTAGGCAGGATGCAGGGCAAGCACATTACCCATGGACGATCTCTCTGGTCCCCAGGTGTTTTTAGATTGAATGTTGAGTAGAGCAGATTACCCCTCTATGCTGTGGGTGGCTGAAACTAGGCTTCCTCTGATGAGGACTTTCTTTCCCCCTTTGGTTTTGTGGCTATACCCTGAGACGCTCAAGGGTTACTCCTAGTTATGAACCAGAAATTACTCCTGGAAGGCTCAGGGTACCATATGGAATTTCAGGGATCGAAACCAGGTTGGCTGTGTATAAAGCAAGCATCATCTGTACTGAAAGTTTTTTTCCCAGTCCCTACGACTAAGATTTCATTTCAAAATTATGTATTTTTTTTTTGTTTATTTGGGAGTCACACCCAGTGGTGCTCAGGACTTACTCCTGGCTCAAAGCTCAGGGATCACTCTTGGCAGGCTCAAGGGACCATATGGGGTGCTGGGGATTGAACCTGGGCCGGCCATGTGCAAAGCAAATGCCCTACCCGTTGTCACATTGTCCCAGGCTGGGACTAAGATTTCTAAAAGAATAAATTTCCCCCAAGTCTGTCACACAGAAACCATATCTGAGTTTCCATCAGTATTTCTGATACCCTGTGGAATTTGCAACATCGACCCATCCGGATATTTTAACCTCCTAATTTACCATACAGACTTTGCATTTCCTACAGTCACATAAGCCAATCACTTAAAATAAATCTGAGTGTGCGTGTGCATATGTGTGTATGTGTGGCACGTGCCCATGCTATTGGTTTTGATTCCCCAGAGAACCCTAATCCAAATGGCTATGATGGTGATCTAAAAGTTTTAGGACTAAACTTTACGACATTCCAGAGAAGCACAAATACCTGCTCTGATTCCCATTTTACAATTCTAAGAAAAGAAAGACTATGGAGGATTTTGATCAAATTGGTTAGGTGCTTCCTCCAGCTCCATTATTAACTACATCTACTATCATTATGGTAAAGGTAAGGTAAAGGCCCTCCCGTTGATCATCGATTTGCTCGAGCGGGCCCAGTAACGTCTCCATTGGAGACTTTGTTGTTACTGTGTCTGGCATATCGAATACTCTCGGTAGCTTGCCGAGCTCTCCGAGAGGGGCGGAGGAATCGAACTCGGGTCGGCCATGTTGGCTGCGTGCAAGGCAGACGCCCTACCGCTGTGCTATCGCTCCAGCCCAGTAACAACAGTAACAACTATCACTATGACTTTATTGAATCTGACTTGTCCTTTTGTTTTGTTTTGTTTTCTCAGCCACACCCAGCAGTTCTGGTTCTGCACTCAGAAATCACTCCTAGCAGGATGAGGGACCATATAGAATGCTGGGGATCAAACCTGGGACGGCTACATGCAAGGCAAATGCCCTACTGCTATGTTATCACTCTGGCTTCTAACTTGCATATTTTTTTTTTTTTTGCTTCTTGTATCACACCTGGTGTTGCACAGGGGTTACTCCTGGCTCATGCACTCAGGAATTACTCCTGGCGGTGCTCAGGGGGCCATATGGGATACCGGGAATCAAACCCGGGTCGGCTGCATGCAAGGCAAGCACCCAACCGACTGTGCTATTGCTGCGGACCCTGACTTGCATATTTTAAATGTGGATAATCATACTTTATCGAATTTTAGATCGTCTTTAAAAAATTGATGCATATGACACATCTAATATGCTGCCTGCCTAATACATAATCACCAATATAGCATTTATGCTAAGATATATATTCTAAGAGCTTGCGGGCCAAGGTGAATGGAAGAGAAAAGAGATTATTCTCACAGATGAAGAGTTCAGGTCATCCTGGCAACTCTCAGTCCTAAACGAAAGGTCTGCTCTGCTTTTAAGTGTTCAGATGCAGAAGCAAGGGAGCAAGCAAGCATGTTTACCCAAGCTAAACTGCAGGTAGGTTCACAAGGTTCTGGAGAACAAAGGGTTCCATCCCGGCTACCTCACTCTTTGTGTGTGCAATCCGTCACCGTCTTCCTTCTCAGCCCCCAATGCCCATAAGTGTCTACCAGCTTCCCTCTGAGCAGGCTTGGAGATCTATGCCCTGCATAGATCCGGCACATCTGGGTTCCTTCATGTGTGAGGCTCGTCAGAACGTGTGGAGACTGGTCTTAAGCATGACTGTAGCTGGAACTGGAGATCTTCAGCTGCCAGGGCTCTGCTCGGGGTGGGAGGGAAACTCAACCCACCCTCCTCCAAGGGGCCCCCGTGAGGACAGACAGGCGCAGAGGCAGGAGACTGGGGCCTCCTCCACCCAGATCCCCCATCTTCCAGTATGTAGGTGTTACACCCACCAATTGCCCCCAGCGCCGAGTAATCCCATCAACGGCCAAGACCCAGTGACTATAAAACCCAACTCCCGGAAGCTCCCGGACATCATATTATCTAGTTCTTACTCTGGAGAACCTGGCAGGCTACCAAAAGCATCCTGCCCACACGGCAGAGTCTGGCAAACTCCTCGTGGCGTCTTCAATATGCCAAAAACCAGTAATAATGACGGGTCTCATTCCCCTGACCCTGAAAGAGCCTCAAATGTGGCACTTTTTAAAATCTCAGGGCAGGACGAAGGAGACGTTACTGGGGCCTGCTCAAGGCAACCGATAAACAACAGGATGACAGAGATACAGTGATACAGCTTCCCTCACAATACTTAAAATAATATGATTGCAGTTATGATGTTTTAAAAGTATATCATTTGGGGAACTTAAAAAAAAATTGAACTCCCTTCACATGACTATCATGTGGATACCCAAATTTTCAGTATCAAAGACTCACTCCTTAGGCTGGAGAGAGTCAAAAGGGTTGCATGCAAGATTCCTGGATTCCATCTCTGACACCATGTGGTCCCCTGAGCACCACCAAGCTTCACCAGTAGTGCCCCCCCCCCCGCCCCAATCACCCAGCACTACCAAGTATGGCCCAAATACCAGAAAGGGAAAAAGAATCATTCTGTGATTTATATTTCTTTATTAATAACCAAATTTCTTACAGATAGATGACATTCAATGACACCAGTTGATTATATCTAGTGAAATTTAGTAAGGCCATCAGACTGTCCTGAAGGTATGGTGCTTTTGGGATTTTGCTTTATTTGGGTTTTGGGTTTTTGGGTTACAGCTTGTGGTGGCTCACTCCTGGTATGCTGCTTGGGGGTCACACCTGGCAGTCTTGGAGGACCATGGAGTGCTGGGGTTGAACCTGGGGTTCATCTATTAAGCTATCTTGCTGGCCCAAGAAATGTCTTTGTAAAAGGAAGAGGAAACACTAGGGCTTTTCAGAGTAAAGCAAGTCAGGGTCAAAAAGATAGCAAAACAGGCAGAGTTCTTGCCGTGAACATGCCCAAATCCAGATTTGATCCCCAGCACCATGTCTGGTCCCCCAAGCCCCAATAGGTGCCCCGAGCACAGAGCCAAGAGTAATCCCTTCATCACCACCAGGTTTGGAAAAAAAAACCCTTTTTTATAAAAAAAAAAAGGATTAAAGTAAGATACACTTACCTACCTCACAATTCTTTTTTTCTTTTTTAAATTTTTATTTTATTTTTGAAAGTTGTTCACAACAATTTGTTACATTTAATATTCCAACACACTAATCTCACCACCACTACATCTTCCCACCACCATATTTCGAATGCTTCCACCCTGGCCCCCCAAACCCTGCCCCCAAAGCAGGACCTAAATAATTTATTTTGTATTGCTTATTATGAATAATCTGCTAAAAATGATCCCAAAAAGTTTCCTTAAAGGAAAGTCTGTGAAGATGGTTGTATCTCACTCTGGCGCCAGGAAGCCCTTGTGTAAGAGATTGCCAACATATAAAATGTCACGTATAAAGTTATACAGCTGAAGTTAATTGAATTTTCTTTGAACTGGATGATGACGTTGGGGTCGGGAGGCATGTCTACAGCACATCGTCCTGTGTTGCTCTCTTCCTAGAATTTTATTTGTGTGTCTCAGGATCATGGCCGTTAATAGCGTAGATGGTGCCAGAGGCAATTCGTGGGCATGACTGCCCTGCCAGGCTGCTGGAAGCACAGTGAGATGGGGGGAAGTCATGATTCTTCCTGGAGTCAGTTCCATCTACCACCCCCCATCACAGACTCACAGATGCAAAGAGCCAAATTAGACACCGAATAAACAGAAAGAGTCTGGTCCTCTGACCTTATTCAGGATATTATTCAAAAGGAAAACACATTTTCCATTTAAATGTGGCAATTCTCTCTTCTGCTTCCCTAACTCGGAGTTCGAGCACATCTTCACAGCTCTCGGTTTACTCAGAGACAGATGACCTTCCCTGCTCACCTCCCAGATTCCCCAAAGACAACATCATCTTTTGGTCTAGAAAAAAAAAAGATTTCCTGCCAAAGCCTGTGCACCACGAGAAATAGCTCAAAGGACTGGAGCCCGTGCTCTGTGTGCAGGAGTGCATGGTCTGGCACTGCATGGTCTCACAGACACTATCAGAGGTAACCTCTGAGCACTGCATCAGGAATGGTGCACCAGCACCAGCAGGTGTTAAATTATAGTTCCAAGCATTTTAGGCTTACCTCTGGGTTGTCCTTTCTCCTCCGGCAGGGATTTTATTTATTTGAGTGACACCCACTACAGTGCTCCCATGGGCACACCTAATTCCACTGGGGCTCTCCAATGCCCCCTGTTTATCTTTAACCACTCCTTGGTTTCCTACTCTTACCCTTTGGTCACAGATATTTCCAAATCAGACATGGTAACTTGTCCAGTCAAACGTTCTGATGGCTCTGGATTTTGTAAGTGAAATACTTGCTTTTCTCTTTCCTTTATGCCCTTTGCGTATTTTTATTTTAATGTAATGTCCTTTTGTACACGGGAAGAGAGTAAATGCTATGCTTTTGTATATGGGAGTTAATTTACTCTGAAAAAATTTACTCCTGGGTATTCGTCATATTTGCTTGACTTAAGCCTTCAGTCTAACGCTCTCCCAACTGAGCTATTAGATGCCCTTAGATTGACCCTAGATCCTTACATCCCGAGAATTGGGTCCCACTGAAAGACTTGGATGGATCCGAGGTGTTATATCAGAATAATCAATTCAAGGTCCAGAAGACAGAATCTCAGAACCAAGTCTAACATATAGGACATTCTAATGACAGCTGTAATACGGAAGTGTTGTGCCAAAATTGTTCATTTGATAGAAAATCCCTAGAATCTTAGCTGAGAGCCCTGAAGCAAATTCCAAAGCCACTGGAAGGCTCTTGGTCCTATCACTTTCTGCACTGGCATAACTTCATTTCATTGGATTATGAAATGGTAAAAGCGATTGATACAAATTACACAGCGGCATTAATAAGTGAGGGTTGTGTTAGTCTTTTTCCGAGCTACGTTCTTCCCTTGTTCACCAAGAGTCTATTCTCCATCCTGCGGCTAGACTGAGTCTTTTTTTTTCTTGTTGCAAAGCCACTCAGTGATGCTCAGGGGTTCACAGGATCCTGAGGACCAAAGACAGGGCATCACATATGTAGGGCATGTGCACACAACTACGTGAGCTATACCCCCAACCTAGAACAAATCTATAAAAGTATACAAGTCACAATATATCATGCTGTCATCAAAACTTTCTGGAAGTGCAGGGTAAGATCTGAAGTCGAAACGATGGCCTTCCAGGGCCTCAGCATCTAGCTTTAGAGTTCTGCTCAAACTTTCTAAAGAGAGTTGTTCCTGAACAACCTTATACAACATCGACCCCACTAACACAAGTACTCTCTTCCTCTTAACCTGCTTGAATCTTCCACACAGCACTCACCACCTGACATGTTATATCCTTTTACGTGATAATCTGCTTTGTCTCTCAACCACAATGAAAAATTGGTTCCAAGACAATGTACAGGGATTTGCTTTGCTCATAGCTGCATCCCTCATTCCCAGCAGAATGAAAAATTTGTAAGTAAACAAGATTAACATTTGAGGAACAAAAAGGCAAACAGTAGATAAACCTCGCAAAAGGCACTGTACTGCCTACCTTGTAGAAGTATTGAGTAAATATTCATTTATTTTGAATAAATAAATGAATGTTACTGAATGTTACCTGCCCACACGGCAGAGTCTGGCAAACTACCCGTGGTGTAACCAATATGCCAAATACCAGTAACAATGATGGGTCTCATTCTCCTAATCCTGAATGAGCTTTGATATGGCACTTTTAAAAAGAAATCTCAGGGCTAGGACGAAGGAGACGTTACTGGGGCCTGCTCGAGGCAATCGACGAACAACAGGATCGTCGTGATCGTGATCGTATTTTGATAAATATTAGTTCCTTGCCATCCTTTTCCTCCTCTCCACAATCACTGCCCTGAAACCTGACTTTGAAACTTTCGCAAAGAAGAAATTCGAATGGCAAAAAGGCACATGAGAAAATGCTCTACATCACTAATCATCAGAGAGATGCAGATCAAAACCACAATGAGATATCATTTCATATCACAGAGACTGGCCCACATCCACAAGAACAAAAGCAACCAATGCTGGCGCGGATGTGGTGAAAAAGGGACCCTCCTTCACTGCTGGTGGGAATGCCAGCTGGTCCAACCCTTTTGGAAAACAGTACGGAAGATTCTCAAAAAATTAGAATTTGATCTGCCATTTGACCCTGCTATAGCACTCCTGGGAATATATCCCAGAGAGGCAAAAAGGTATAGTCGAAGTGACATCTGCACTTGTTTGTTCATTGCAGCACTCTTTACAATAGCCAGAATCTGGAAAAAACCTGAGTGCCCAAGAACAGATGACTGGTTAAAGAAACTTTGGTACATCTACACAATGGAGTACTATGTAGCGCTTAGAAAAGATGAAGTTATGAAATTTACATACAAGTGGTACTACATGGAAAGTATCATGTTAAGCGAAATGAGTCAGAAAGAGCGGGACAGACACAGAAAGATTGCATTCATCTGGGGAACATAAAGCAACAAAACGGGAGACTAACACCCAGGAATGGCTGAGATTAGTACCAGAAATTCTGCTCCATGACTTGAAGGCCAGCCACATGTGCTAGGTGAAAAGGAAGCTCAGATAGAGAAGAGAACACCAAATAAAGGGTGTTGTGAAGACCCTCCCAGGGTGGGAGAGACATGCTAAAAGTAGTCTATAGACCAAACATGATTGCCGCTCAATGCCTCTCTTGCAAAAACAGTACCCAAAAGAAGAGAGAGAGAACAAGGGGGAATAACCTGCCACAGAGGCAGGATGGGACGGGGGGGGGGGGGGGGATGGGGGGGGATGCTGGGACCCGTGGTGATGGATGACGGGCACTGGTGGAGGGATGGGCACTTGATCATGGTATAACTGAAACCCAAGCACAAAATTTGTAAGTCTATAACTGTACCTCATGGTGTCTCACTAATAAAAAAAGAAAAAAAAATGAAACTTGACTTTGAATTAAAAAAAATAGTTCTATCACCTACTGCAAAGTCTCTAACCAGGATCTGGAGACGAAACTGTTCTTAGCAAGCTCTCTGGGTAAATAAGAAAACCCAGGTTAGACATAACTTTGGAGTCTGGTAGCAGAGTGATATGCCTTTTGTCTAAGTTTCACCATTGAAGAGCTATGCAATTTCAGACAAGCTGCTTAATCTTTCCGAGCTTTGCTGTTCTAATTGTGTGTGTGTGTGTGTGTGTGTGTGTGTGTGTTCTATGGCTGCTGTCAGGATTAAGTAAATTAATGCCCATTGCTCAGCACAACTCCTGGCTCACAGAACTTGCTTTACAAATGCCAGTTACATGGGGCTGGAGAAAGAAAGAGAGCAGTGGGTGAGGTGCTTGTCTTGCACCTTGGCCAATGCAGATTTGAATCCAGCCTCTCATATGATCCCCTGAGCACCATCGGGAGTGTTTCCTGAGAGCAGGAGCCTAGATTAACCACTGAGCATCACCAGGTGTGGCCCCAAACAACAAAAACAAAATGCCAGTTACCATGACTACTGCTATCTAGCAAGTTAAAATGCTTCGAAGGTGAAGTGCCTACGTGTCCTTAGAACTTCTTTTCTTCGACAGTTTCACTTATTCATTTCTCTGGAGCTACAAGAGAACTGCCCATGTTCCAAAAACAAGTTCTAAGACGATTAATAACAGGAAATAATGATAGTCATTTGTATATAAAAAGCAAGGTCCTCATTTAGGAAGAACTTATTTTTTTCACTTCCTAGTATCCTCAGATATCTTCATCTCAGACTTCCTGATTCTTCTGATCTAATAAACAGTCAAATCAGCCTAGACTCATGGTGATTACGCATATTCTAGACATAAACTTACACAGCCGATTTTGTCCACTTAATATTTCCCAGAACACCAAAGCTTATCGTTTAGTGTGTGTGTGTGTGTGTGTGTGTGTGTGTGTGTGTGTGTGTTTGTGTTTTGGCGAAGTATCTTTACGCTGGTGTATTATTGAGATTTTAAGAGTGCCTCCTTTGCCCTGATTTTCTCCTGGTACCCTACACCCACCCACCCCTGCCTTCCCCTTCCCTTCCAGTAACTAACTGCTACTACAGACCAAAAGGTTAATATTGTTTTACTTAGGTCACCTCTCTTTTTTGTACCATGTGTGAGTGAAGTCCTGGCATACAGGGACAGAATCCTTATTTAAGATTTTGAATTTTTCGGTCTGATTTATTTCAGAAACCAAAAGCAAGCTTAGGGAAGACAGAAATCTTCCACAGTCAAAGGCTCTCTTGATTCTGATACTTAGGTATAAGATTTCTTTAAAAAAAATTTTTTTATTCTTATTCCTCAAGACCTGCATTATAAACACCCCTTTTAGTACTGTTAATTGTTAACAGTATTAAAAAAAAAAACACTGGGAATTTTTAAAATAAGTCTTTAAAAATTTTTTGGTTTTGGTTTTCCTCTTCTCTTGATCCCTTTACCATTATATTTGTCTATATTTTGTCTATATTGTCTATATATTGTCTATATATAAAAAAATATATGTCTATATTTTTTCTTGCTGCTGTATTCTGATGTTCTGGTAAGTCATATTTTCAATTTCATTCATCTTCAGGTATTTCTTTTAATTTCACCTTTTGTTTCCTTATTGACTCAATAGTTTTTCTGTGGCGTGTTTACTTTCCATAATTTTTTTCATTTTCCCCTCTTTCTTCTTTTGATTAGATTTCCAGCTTCCTCTCATTCTGGAAAGATGCTTGAAATGATTTTAAGGTTCTTAATTGTATTGAGAATTGCTATACATCTCAACATAAAGCCTCTACTTGCAAATGTTCTGGGAGCATTTGAAAAGAATATATTTTGGAGTTTTGAAGTGAAATGCTCTGTAAGTCCTGATTCAGTCCATTTCGTGTAGCTCGTCATTTAGTTTCTTTGGTGATTTTTACTGTTGCTGCTTTTTTCCTTTGTCTCTTTTTATTGTTTCCATAGATGGATTATCCATTGAGTAAGGGGGATGTTGAAGTCCGTACATTATTGCGTTGCTATTAATGTCTCCCTTTAGGTCTTGTAATATTTGCTTAGTTTGATGCATGTTTGCTCGAGGGGCCCAGTAACGTCTCCATTGGAGACTTTGTTGTTACTGTGTCTGGCATATCGGATACGTCACGTCACAGGGAGCTTGCCAGGCTCTGCCGTGCAGGCGAGATGCATGTTTGTTACTAATTGTTATGTGTATAAGAAAAACCAAACCATGCAATTTGCTCCAAACTGTGTGCAACTGGAGACCATCATGCTGAATAAAATAAGGAGAGGGACAGATCCGGAATAATCTCTCATATGTGAGAGATAGAGAAAAATGGTATGAGAATAACAAAATGCCAAAGACAATCAAACTTGAGAACTGGTTTGCAGAACTGAACTAATCATTGGGGTGAGGGATTTGGAGGGACCCTAGGCAATGGTGGAAGGAAGTGGACACTCAGAGGCGGAGTTGGAGCACTGTCTGTGTGGAATGCTAATTGTTAACAGTATTTAAAAAAACACTGGAAATTGTTATAATAAATCTTTAAAAATTTCTTGTTTGCCTCTTCTCTTGATCCCTTTACCATTATGTAATGTCTATATTTTTTTTTCTTGCTATCTTTTTTCACCAGTGGTCTGTTTAATCTAAAACAAGTGTTACAGTTCCTACCTTTTGAAGTTTTCCATTGGCTTAAAGAACTAGTTCCTGTCGATTTATTTAAAATTTATGTTTGCCTTTATAGCTTAAGTGAGTCTCTTATAAATAGCGCATGGTTAGGGTTTTCAGTTTTATCCACCTGCTTACTCTGCCTTTGATTAGTGAGTTCACTTCTTGATCACTTGACTTCCCGTTAATCGTCGATTTGCTCGAGCGGGCACCAGTAACGTCTCCATTCGTCCCTGTCGCGTGCTAGTGTAGCCCAATGGCATCTGTTCGATCCAGGAACACGAAGAGCCTCAAACCGATCGTTCATGATCTTGATGAAGAAGTCTGACCATCTGGTAGGTGGGCGGCCACGCGGTCTTTTGACACCCCGTGGAATCCAGTCGGTAACAGCTCTGGTCCAGCGGTCGTCTTTCAATCTCATTACGTGACCAGCCCATCTGATTTTTGACACCTTGGCAAACGAGACAGCGTCCCTGATTCTTGATCGTCGACGGAGGTCGGAACTCCGGATTCTTTCTCTCATTTTTAGTGAGTTCATCCAGGACAATGATGACCTACGAGCGCTTGCTACTACCTTTGTGGCTTTATTGTTCTGGTTCTGTTGGGCTACTTCCTTGTTCATTTTGTGTGTGTGTGTGTGTGTGTGTGTGTGTGTGTGTTTGTGTGTGTAGAATTTATCTCTTCAATTTAGATCAAAGAGCTTCTTTCCATGTTTCTTTTATTTATTTTTGGTTTGGGAGCTATACCGGGCAGTGCTCAAGGGCTACTCCTAGCTCAATAGTTGGTAGTTGTCCCTGACAATGCTCAGGGGACCATGAGGTTCCAGGATTTATTTGCATATGCTCTGCCCTTTAAGCCACCTCCTGGTCCCTCCTCTGAACATTTCTTGAAGGGGAAGTCTGCCGTTGGCCAATTCCTTCAGCTTTTGGATGTGAAAGACTTTATTTCTCCCTCTAACTAAAGAGAATTTTTCAGGATATACTATTCTTCTTTTTGCTTGTTTATTATTTGGGGGGACCACACCCAGCAATGCTCAGGGTTGACTCCTGGCTCTGCACTCAAGATCTACTCCTGGAGGTGCTCAGGGGATCCTATGTGATGCCAGAAATCGAACCTGGGTCAGCTACGTGCAAGGCAAGCCTCCTTGTTAGCTGTACTATCGCTCCAGCCCGGGACATAATATTCTTTGCTTTAATTTTTTTAAATCTGCCATTGTGTTCTCTCCTAACTTGAAGAGTTTCAGCTGAGGTTAATGGAAACTAATATAAGTACTGGCATATGCGACGTGGTTCTTTTCTCCCTGGCAGCCTTCATCATCTTTCTTGGTCTTGAACTATCGATAGTTTCCATATTATAAGCCTTGGTGTAGGGTCTCCTTAAAATTAAATAGGCAGGTGTCCTATTGGTTTCAGAGACATATAATCTGTTTTTTCTCCCAGTTTGGAAATTTTTCTGCAATTATTTCTTGGAATAAGCTCTTTGTTCCCTTCTAAGATGCCCATTATTTTAATCTTTCTTTATGTTGTTGAACAGCACTCGTAGTTTATTCGCTGTTTTCGCATCTAATGTCTCTCTCTTCTTCCACTTAAATCATTTATATATTATTTTAAAAAATATTTTAAATATTTTATATTACTTTTTGTCTTTCGTGGCTGGTTCAGGAGGTCTTCGGCAGAGTCTCCTGCCCCTGCGCCTGGCTGTCCTCACTGGGGCCCCTTGGAGGGGGGCGGGTTAAGTTTCCCTCCCCGCCCCGACCAGAGCTCCAGAGCAACACCAAGTGTAGCCAAAATAAAAAACACACAGAAGACCCCACAGCGCGCTGATACAAAATAACACCATGATGCTGGGGGCGGGGAGGGGGGCTACTGAGGCAGGGGAACAGAAATGGGGGAGCGACTGGCTCCCTACAGTGCATCTTTCTCTTTTGAATTCGGTGCCATGTTGAAGAAAACGTTGTCCAGTGCTAGCCAGGGGCTGGAGAGGTAGTACAGTGGGTGGGGTGCTCACCTTGCACACAGCCGACCTGGCTTTAAGCCACAGCACCACATCTGGTTCCCCTGAGCACTGCCAAGCATGATCCCTGAGTGCAGAGCCAAGAGTAAGCCCTATGCACCACTGAGTGTGGCCAAAAGAACCCAACAACAACAACAATCCCAGCACAGGGTCCAGGACAGGCTGACCTGTCCCAGGAGGGCTCCGGGGGCTGCAGCAGAGATCTGTCCTCAGGCAGCTCCTGGTCTGCATTGCCCAGGCTCAGAGCCAGCAAATGGGATGCTCCCCAGGTATGCTTCCGCCCCGGGAGCCTGGGGAGAGCCTCTCCTCCCAGCAAATAAAAATTCCAGTTTCCAGCCATTCTGCTCATCACCAGAGCCAAGACCCAGAAGAGAGGAGGAGCCTCTTCCAGGGCCACACAGAAACAACGCGACCCACCAGCCTGCCCGTGGAGCTGTCACTGGGCAACGTTCCTTCCAGAAACCACGCTCGCAAGCTCAGGGCAAGGTGGGGGTGCTGACTCCCACCTTGGCTGACATCTCCAAGACTGCTCGGACCGGGGCTGAGCATCCTCCACCCAGATCCTCCTTCTTCCAATAGGCAGGGGTCACGCCCACCAACTGGCCCCCTGGCGCCGTGTAATCCCATCAACGGCCAAGACCCAGAGACTATAAAACCCAGCTCCCGGAAGCAACATCTTATTATCTCATTCCTACTTTGGACAACCTGGCAGGCTACCGAATGTGACCTACCCACACAACAGAGTCTGGCAAACTCCCCGTGGCGTACCCAATCTGCCAAATACCAGTAACAATGATGAGTCTCATTCTCCTAACCCTGAAAGAGCTTTGAATCTGGCACTTTTAAAAAAAAAAATCTCAGGGCTAAGACGAAGGAGACGTTACTGGGGCCTGCTTGCGGCAATCGACGAACAACAGGATGGTCGTGATCGTGATTGTGTCTTTTGAATTTGTCTGATAAGGAGACATAATCTTGCATATCTCTAAGGATGGAGTGTTGTTCTCTTCTTGTGATGCCAAATTCCTTGAGCTATCAACAATTTTGGTACTTTAATTTTCTCTGTTGGGTAAGGTGCTTGCTTTGCATGTAGCTGACCTGATCAGATCCCCAGTACTATATAGGATAGAACTTGAGCACTGCCAGGAGTGACTCCTAAACCAGGAACTAGTCCTCAGAATTGCTGGAAATGACCCCGATATCAAAATAAATAAGTAAATTTCTCTACTGTTTGTTTTGATCTATCTGAATCCGTAAGAAAATTGCAGAAGGAGTGCTGTATTCGATTAGGTTTTAACTCTGACCTCATTTTTGTGACTTTTTTAGACTTCCTTGTAATTCCTTGGGAATTAAAGTTTTGTATCTACATGGTTGAGAAGGGACATGAGCGTGTTGAAGTGCTATCAAGAACACACTGCAGGGACAGGGACAAATACCCCAGATCTCTGAGTCCCGGATCCATCATTCAGCAATCTGTATGTTCTCAGTGAGGCTGGGAAGGTTACGAAAAAGGACTGCATCTACAGCCCATTTCCATCATTCTCCTTGCAGGGGTGCCTATGTGGATCACCCCAGCTCTCTCATGTGAACTTTACCCCACCTCAAACTAAGCTGAATTACAACATAGTTCAGAAAGTTGTTAATTACCAACACCAATAAATAAAATTAATTTATCTGAAGTATTTATTAAAAATTACTAATTTAATAATTTTATCAGTAAATAGTTTCTGTTATGATTTAATGATTATAAAAATACGCGAGTAAGTCAATAACCACAAACGTTATGTCATAAGTTGTTTGTATTTTTGTTACCAAAAAATTGCATGACTATTTTTCTCAATATAATACCTTATGCCCAATTCCAAGTTACAGAAAAAAATACTGTGCAACTAGGAGGTTGAATTGGCTTAACTGAGCTGGCCCATCACTGTATCACTGTATCACTGTCACCCAGTTGATCATCAAATTACTCAGGTGGGTGCCAGTAATGTCTCTATTCCTCCCTGCCCTGAGTTCTTTTTTTCTTTTTTTGCTTTTTGGGTCACACCCGGCAATGCACAGAGATTACTCCTGGCTCTGCACTCAGGAATTACTCCTGTCGTGCTCAGGGGACCATACGGGATGCTGGGAATCGAACCCGGGTCATCCACATGCAAGGCAAACGCCCTATCCGCTGTGCTATCACTCCGGCCCCCAGCCCTGAGATTTTAACAGCTTCTTCTTACTCGTCTTTTCCCAACGACTGGAGGCTCTTTTAGGGTCAGGGGATTGAGACCTGTTGTCATTACTGTATTTGGCATATCGAATACGCCAAGGGGAGCTTGCCAGGCTCTGCCCGTGTGGGAGCTGGCCCATATTTACAGAAATTTGAAGTCTAAAACTAAGTGAGTCACTAAAGTATGGCTCAGTATACACTGTGAAAATAAATTCTACTGTCTTCGGGAAATGACATTGTAGTGTCATCACTTATAGATGAGAAACAGCTGGCACAATGTGCTGCCTAGCCCTGATTAGGATAGAAATTATGATGGAAAGAAGAATTAGAAGTTGGGTGTTGCCTGCACCCTTCAAATACATCCAAAAAAAAAAAAATATGGGCAGACACTCCTAGATACCAAACCACAGGGATGTCCTGGGATACCACTCCAGTGACAAGGGAAACAAAACCAAAAATAAACAAGCGACCCTATAACAAACTAAAATACTTTCGTCTAGAGAAAGGAACCACCACAAACATAAAAAGGCCATTCCTTCTAAGACTGTCCTCTTTATCTCCGATGGCAGACTCTTGTATGCATACCACTAATGGATCTGATTTTATTTATTTAATGCATTTAATTCGGAGAGCCCGGCAAGCTACCGAGAGTATTGGATATGCCAGACACAGTAACAACAAAGTCTCCAATGGAGACGTTACTGGGCCCGCTCGAGCAATGCATTTAATTAATTTATTTAGGGGGGTAGGTTGAGCCACACCTGGTGGGCGGTGTTCAGGAGCTAAGCCTGGCTCTACGTTCAGGAGTGACTCCTGGCAGTGCTCGAGGGACCATATGTCTGGTACTGGGTGTGGGATCAGGATAATCAGGATGTGAGGCCTTAACCCCTGGGTTTTTTGTTTGTTTTATACAATCATTCTTTGTCTTTTTTTTTTCTTTTTGGGTCACATCCAGCGATGCTCAGGGGTTACTCCCGGCTCTGCACTCAGGAATTACTCCTGGTGGTGCTTGGGGGACCATCTGGGATGCTGGGGATTGAACCCAGGTCGGCCATGTGCAAGGCAAATGCCCTTCCCGCTGTACTATCACTCCAGCCCCTTTCTTTGTCTTTTGACCAGTGATGTCAGACGATTTGTGAGGCTTCCTTACTACTAATACACCTTTTAATCCTGCTTTCTGTTTGCCTTCTCTTTTTTCCATTCGTTCCTGACTTTTCATTTTAATTATAGATTATTTTCAAAGTTCAAGTTCCATACTTCTGATTGTGCAATCAATAAAATATTCGGTCATTCCAAGTGGCCTACAAAGTGTCCACACTCCAAGTTCAGAAAAGAATGCTGATGGACACAGAATGTTTGAGTCGCGAATGGCTGGAGCGAAGGCAAAAGGCTGCAGTGGATGGCTTCTGGCTGGGATCTCGGTCATCACACAGTTCCTCCCTGCCATCCTCGATTTCTACCCTCAAATCAAGTTCCATGGAAACTCCAAAACTCTCTTGCTCCTCATTCCCTCCACCTCTACCGCTGCCCTCCAAGCCAACTTTTTCTTTCTTTTCTTTTCTTTTGTTGCTTTCTGGGTCACACCCAGCCATGTTCAGGGCTCACTCCTGACTCTGCACTCAGGAATTACTCCTGGAGGTGCTCGGGGGACCATAACATGCTACGTGATAGCCAGGATAGCGGCAATCAAACCCCGTTGGGCCAGTGTGAGGCAAATGCCCAACCTGCTGTACTGTGACTCGGACCCCAAACCAACTTTTTCTAGGCGCTCTTTGGAAGCTTCACTCCACCATCAACGACCTCTCTTGCCTCACACACTCTCCACTGCTTGTCTAATCTGCCTCATTTATGAAGTGCCTGCTCGCACCCCTCTGTGTTCCTCCAGCAAAAGTTGCTCCTTCTGTGTATACCGTGAAAATCCCCACTTAAGTTTAAGTCCACGCCATTATCTCAGATCACTCTCTTCCCTTCCCTTCTGGCCACACCCCCTCACTCACCAGGAACTTCAGCCTCTGACTCACTCAAGGCTTCTCCTCTTTGAGGTTATTATCTGCAAAAGATCTCCAGGTCATTTTGATAAGCCAACTCTTCCACTTCAAAGAATCTTAACCGCTTGAATTCAAATCATCTTTACCATTTTTTTCTCTTCTGCCCCTTAGATGATGGGGTCTGGATGATGGGGTCATCTGGAAAGGAACCAATTCTAAAGACTCTCATTCTCATGGAAATGACCTTAAACTGCTGGCTCTCGAGGCTGGGGATACCTAAGCTTGTAAAACCCCTGCAGAGCAGGAATGAAGCCCAGTTCAATCTCTAACCCTTGCCCCTGCCCCATGTGCTGAGCACGACCTTTAGGATACCCTGTGTCAAACAGGGATCTGATATGATAGCTCCAGGGCAGTTCAACTGGGAATGAGGATCAGAACAAAGTGCAAGCACTACAAAGAGTGCATAAGACACGCAGCTAACGTTTGTGCTGCCCCTGGCAAGCAACATAACTGAAGTGTGGAAGTACTGCAGCCAAGTGTGAGGCTTCAGCCACTGAAGTAACTGCAACAGAAGGAAAGGAGTGAGGGAGAGAGAGAAAATATTGACTACAGAAATTCAGACTCCCCAACTCTTCTGACTTTTCAAACTAACTAATCAGATCTCTCATCCTTCATATCACTAATTTTTCTTGAGCTCTATCACATTAGAAATAGGAGTCAGAAAGAGCGGGACAGACACAGAAAGATTGCATTCATCTGGGGAACATAAAGCAACAAAAAGGGAGACTAACACCCAGGAGTGGCTGAGATTAGTACCAGGAATTTTGCTCCATGACTGGAAGGCCAGCCACACGTGCTAGGTGAAAAGGAAGCTCAGATAGAGAAGAGAGCACCAAATGAAGGGTGTTGGGAGGATCCTCTGAGGGTTGGAGGAGCATGCTGAAAGTAGACTATAGACCAAACATGATTGCCACTCAATGCCTCTCTTGCAAAACACAGTACCCAAAAGAAGAGAGAGAGAACAAGAGGGAATACCCTGCCACAGAGGCAGGATGGGACTGGGGGGGATGGGGGGTGGGGGGGATGCTGGGACCCGTGGTGATGGATGACAGGCACTGGTGGAGGGATGGGCACTTGATCATTGTATAACGAAACCCAAGCACAAAGTTTGTAAGTCTATAACTGTACCTCATGGTGTTTCACTAATAAAAAAAGGAAAAAAAAAAGAATAAAAAAAAAAAAGAAATAGGAGTCAGTATCTAAAGCACTGACTATGTGCCAAATGCTGTTTTGAGCACTGGTTAAAAAGATGCATCTTTACAGTAATGCAGTGAAGTTATAACACTCACCAACAAAATGAGCTGAAAAACTTACAGCACCCAAAGGCATGTAGTGGGTAAGTGCTAAAGTCAGACCATAAATTACTCCAGGCTTTGTGACCCTAGAATAAACATTCTTAGCCACTGTGTTATTTTACTTACACTTGCAAAGGGGTTTTAAGTTTTCACTCAAACAAAATCAAAGTGAATCTGGCTATTAATAAACCAGATGCTATTGTAACATGTTATATTTAAAATTTTAATTTCCGTTCACATGATGAAGAAATTATTCGCAGATGATTATCACTTAATCACTTAATCACTTAACTTCCCGTTAGTCGTCGATTTGCTCGAGCGGGCGCCAGTAACGTCTCCATTTGTCCCTGTCGCGTGCTAGTGTAGCCCAATGGCATCTCTTCGCTCCGGGAACATGGAGGGCCTCAAACCGATCGTTCATGACCTTGACAAAGAAGTCTGACCATCTGGTAGGTGGGCGGCCACGCGGTCTCTTGACATCCCGTGGAATCCAATCAGTAACAGCTCTAGTCCAACAGTCGTCTTTAAATCTCATTACGTGACCAGCCCATCTGATTTTCGACACCTTGGCAAATGAGACAGCGTCCCTGATCCTTGATCGTCGACGGATGTCAGAACTCCGGATTCGTTCTCTCATTTGAGTGAAACGTGATATTCCAAGCATAGCTCTTTCTATTCTTCTTTGGGAGACCTGAATGGCGTTCTCATCTTGTTTGCGTAGGGCCCAGGTCTCTGAGGCATATGTTAATGCAGGAAGAACAGTGGAATCAAAGAGATGTGCCCGGAGCCGGAGGTTCTTCGTCCTCTTAGCTATTTCTTCGACGTTCTTGAAGGCGTTCCAAGCCGCTCTCTTCCTCCTGCGCAGCTCGGGTGCCAGGTCATTTGTCATGTTGACCTCTCGACCTAGGTACACATAGCTGTTGCATTCGGAGATGGCCGTTCCATTGAGAGCGAATGGGGCGTCAGGAACAAGGCTGTTTCTCATAAACATTGTCTTCGTAAGATTCAGCTGTAGTCCTACCTTTCCACACTCACGGTCAAAATCGGCCAGCATTTGTGCCGCTTGGCTGATGTTTGGTGTTATTAAAACAATGTCATCAGCAAAGCGGAGGTGGTGTAGTTGCCGACCATCTATCTTCACTCCCATTCCTTCCCATTCCAGTCGTCGCATGATGTTCTCGAGGGTGGCACTGAAGAGTTTTGGTGAAATGGTATCACCCTGCCGCACCCCTCTCTTGACATCAACGATCACTTCTTTGTAGAATGGTGAGATCCTGGTAGTGAATCCGCAATAGAGCTCACGGAGGATCCTGATGTATTGGGCTTGAATGCCCTGATTGGCTAGGGCTTCAATGACCGCTTCCGTCTCAACAGAATCAAAGGCCTTCTTTAAATCAATGAACGTTAAACAGAGCGGCATCTTGAACTCCCGAGAAACCTCAATGAGTTTGGTTATCGTGTGGATATGGTCGATGGTGCTGAATCCTTTGCGGAACCCGGCTTGCTCGCATGGTTGTCCTTCATCTAGTGTTCTGCCAATCCTATTCAGGATGACTCGAGTGAACAACTTGTAGATGACAGACAATAGGCAGATCGGGCGATAGTTGCCAATGTCATGGATGTCTCCCTTCTTGAACAGTAGTACGGTCCTGCTGGTTTTCCATTGAGATGGAACCTTGCATTCAGTCAGGTAGCGAGTGAAGAGCCGAGCCAGTGTATTGATGAGTACTGACGGCAGGTTCTTCAGGTGTTGAGGTCTGACCTTGTCTGGGCCGGGTGCTGTTTGCTTCTTTACTGACGAAATGGCGTGTCGGATTTCGGAAGGGAGAACGTTGGGAACGACATACCCATCCTGTGGAATTTGGTATGTCGGCAAGTGGACATGGCTATCGAAGAGATTTGAGTAGAAGTCATGGATAATCTTCTCCATTGCCGTTCTGGAGGATGTGATGGATCCATCAGGACGTCGGAGGGCAGTCATCTTGGTCTTATAGTTGGCGAAGGACAGGCGGGCGTTACGAATACTTTTCCCGGCTTCTGCCGCATCTACCAGTACTTCTGCTCTTCTCTCTTTGAGGTCTTCCTTGATCGCATCTCTGCACTGCTTTGCAAGCTCGGACGTTAGCTTGTGGTTGCCTGAGGCATGCGCCAAACCACGCTGGCGAATTAGCTCAAGAGTTTTTGAAGATAGGCGACTTTTTGTGGCTATCTCTCTCTTGGCGTTCCTCGCACATTCATGGAGGTGCTGAACCAGTCGATCGTATTCCTCGTCAATGTTGTCAACAATGGCATCTTCCCATGTTGCCGCAATAGTACCAAAGAGTTCCCAGTTGGTGGTCATTCTGGGAGTTCTCTTTTTGAACTTTGCAGCCCTTTCTCCCCGCTCTGTGAAGTAGAATTTTGCACGAAGGAGACGGTGGTCCGATCCCGTTCGAAATTTTGGGACAACAGCGACATCAGTCAGGCAAAACCGTCGATTGAATATGATGTGGTCTATTTCGTTGTGGAATCGTCCACCGGGAGACTCCCATGTCCATCGTTTAGATTCTGCCTTCTGGAACTGTGAGTTACCATGAATGGTCTTGGTCGACATGATGAACTCAGACAGTCTCTCACCCTGTTCGTTCCATTCTAGGCCATGGGTTCCGATGTGAAGTTCTTCAGCTGATCTTCTCGGTCCTATCTTGGCATTAAAATCACCCACAATGATCTTGTAGAAGGTGTGGTCTTCTTTATAGAACTTCTCTAGCTCCATGTAGAACTTCTCGATTTCTCTTTCATCATAATGAGATGTTGGTGCGTAGACAACGAAGATAGAAACTGCAGGCAGTGAGCCACATCTATTCAAATGTAAACGTCCGATTCGGGTTGTTAGGCATTCGAATGAATCAATGCCCTTGGCCAAGTTTGTGTTGACAAGGACACCGACGCCTCCAACACCTCTTTTATCGCATGTTCCGAGGAACAATTCTTCTCCAGTGTCGAAAACGGCATGGTGAGATTCGTGTCTTCTTGTCTCGGTCAGACCAATGATGTCGTACTTGATCATTCGCGCTTGTACCATCAGGTCCTCGATGGATGCATCTGATGCTAGCGTACGTGCATTGAAA
Organism: Sorex fumeus; assembly: GCF_029834395.1. NCBI lineage: Eukaryota > Metazoa > Chordata > Mammalia > Eulipotyphla > Soricidae > Sorex > Sorex fumeus. The sequence continues at coordinate 53,055 of NW_026606298.1, read as the reverse complement.
GTACAGACGATCATTTTTGTCTTCCTTCGTTGTGGCAGCCTAGGTCGGCCTTGAGATTTTGTCGGCCTCTCCTTTCTCATCCTTCTCAGTGCTGCCATGTCGGTGAAGCCTTCAGGGTCAGGTGAATGAGACCAGTTGTAGTTACTGGTTTTGGCATATCGAATACACAGCGGATAGCTTGCCAGGCTCTTCCGTGCGGGCGGAATACTCTCGGTAGCTTGCCAGTCTTTCCGAGAGGTATAGAGGCTTTTGGGGTGACCTCTAATCACCCTTGTAGGTGTTACCATATTTGAACCCTATCAAATATGGTACGATGATTATCAACAAAGGTATTTTGAAATAAATAAAATACAATGCAACGTGGTGATTTTTCATGATAATCAAGTCGATAATTTTCCTTTTCTCTCATTCTTGATTTCTCACCGTACAACTGCTCATACTCCATGATGACTAAGAAGTAATTATGCAGGGGGAAAAAAGGCAGAACAGAGGTTCATGGTTAAAAACTTACTGAGGGCCAAGGATGACGTAAGGGCCATAGTTCATGCTTTTCATGTAGGAGCCCTGGGTTCGATCCCTAGCACGAGACGAGGCCCCAGGCACTGCGAAGTACCCCTCCTAAATTCTGAAATCCATGATTCCTTAACACTAAAATTTAGAACACAAAGCACGGCCTCTCTTTTCATAAGGCTACATAATTCTCATTATTAACATAAGAACACAGAGACAGAATTATAATGAAGAAATGACTTCAGGTCAAACAACTTTCCTGCTTATTTCTCAGAAAATAATCATGCTTGTTCTTTGATTCCTCTGGTGCCATTAGTAAAAGATCTATGTCTCAAAATATCAACAAATGTAATACTTACCCAGCACTTAGAATAAAAAACTCTCTTAAAACTCAGTTTATATGCCTGGGAAAAATCAACAGAAACAGTATAGGGCCAGAGAAAGATAGTACAGAGAGTAGGGCACTTGCTTTGCACATGGCCAACCTGGGTTCAATCACCAGCACCCCGTTATAATTCCCCAAGCCCAGTAGGAATGATCCCTGAGAGCAGAGCCAGAAGTAAGCCTTTAGCACTGTCAAATGTGACCCCCCAAATAAAAGCAAAATAAAAATAAACAGCGTACACACTAAGGATATAAGGCAAATACCAAGTACTTGCCCCAAAAATGAGACTAAAAGAGTCTGGCATCCAATATACTCATCTTTCCATTCTGCCCCTCCTGTTCACACATAATAGTCACATTAAAAGAGAACCACCCGGATTTTAGAAGCAGATCATTGGCCACAAAATTCTAAAATTCTTGAATTAAAACAGATAATAATACAATTAGAAAACAGGTCAAGATACTGCAGCAATAGTATATAGCATATAGCAATAGTATATAGCAATAGTATATTGCACGCAGTATATTGCACGCAGTCAACATGGCCAACCCGAGTTCGATTCCTCCGCCCCTCTCAGAGAGCCTGGCAAGCTACCGAGAGGATCTCACCCGCACAGCAGAGCCTGGCAAGCTCCCTGTGGCGTATTTGATATGCCAAACACAGTAACAACAAGTCTCATGATGGAGACGTTACTGGGCCCGCTCGAGCAAATCGATGAACAACGGGAGGACCGTGACCGATAGGTAAGGCATTTGCCTTGCATGTGGCTGACCTGGGTTCAATCCCCGGCATTGCATATGGTCTCCTGAGCACTGCCAGGAGTAACTCCTAAGAACAGAGCCAGGAGTAACCCATGAGTATAACTGGGTGTTACCCAACAACAAAAACCAAACAAAACAAAAACAGCAGGTCAAACTAACTTTATTGGTGGAAATCAAATTTTTTTTATTACTTGTCCTCAGTGGAAAATATAAAGCTGATTCACTTTAATTCACACTTTTATTAAGGTTGGGGTTAATCAACTGTGTCACAGAGGCATAAAAAAAATCAACACATCAGACAAAATGTTGGGTCAGGTGCTGGGCTGATGACTTCCCGGCTATCTTTTCTTTAACATTCCAAAGAGCTGAATGAGCACATGAATGCCACATAAAGCATATAGGTAGGTTAAAAGTATAATTTTTGCCCTTCTGACCTCCTGGAACAAAGGCTTAGGCTCAGTAATATTTAACCTTGGAATGCAGAAGGAGGAGAAAAAGGCTGAAAGCAGTACAGCACAACTGATTATTATCACAGTTCAAGGGAAAGGGTGACTCTGATAACAGAGAAAAGAGATTCATTTGGAATGTTTATGCTAGCTATTTTAAAAGCATTACTTTCTGTTGCAACAAGCTATAAAGATTCGTCCCGTGAAAGCACAAGTTCTCTGAGGGTCCTTTGCTTCTTTGATAAAAGGTATAAGGGGCTTCACAAGGGAAGATCAGGGAGCACCACATCTGATAATTTTCAGCCAACTAGGTCAGAGAGTAGAATACCAGGGCCCAAGGATGCACTCCTGCTCAGGACCCATAGTACTATCCAGGTGGTGCTCGGCTGTACCGGTGATGCTTGGGGGTCCTATCTGGGGACTATCTGGGGTGACTATCTTCCAAGTCGCCCCCCCCGCCATTCCATTGCTTCTTTTTTATTTTTTATTTTTATTAGTGAAACACCATGAGGTACAGTTGTAGACTTACAAATTTTTGTGCTTGGGTTTCAGTTATACAATGATCGAATACCCATCCCTCCACCAGTGCCCATTTTCCACCACCACGGATCCCAGTATCCTTCCCACCCCCCATCCCCCCCATCCCACCCTGCCTCTGTGGTAGGGCATTCCTCTCTGTTCTCTCTCTCCTTCTGGGTGCTGTGGTTTGCAAAATAGGCATTGGGTGGCAATCCTGTTCGGTCTAGGGTCTACTTTCAGCATGCATCTCCCACCCTGGGTGGATCCTCCCAACACCCTTTATTTGGTGCTCCCTGCTCTATCTGAGCTGCCTTTTTCCCCAGCATGTGCGGCTGGTCTTCAAGGCATTGAGTGACCTCCTGGTACTGATCTCGGCTATTCTTGGGTGTTAGTCTCCTATTTTGTTACTTTATGTTCCCCAGATGAATGCAATCTTTCTATGTCTGTCCCTCCTTTTCCGACTCATTTTTTTTAGCTTGATACTTTCCATATTGTACCACTTGTATGTAAATTTCATGACTTCATCTTTTCTAAGCGCTACATAGTACTCCATCGTGTAGATGTACCAAAGTTTGTTTAACCAGTCATCTGTTCTCGGGCACTAAGGTTTTTTCCAGATTCTGGCTATTGTAAAGAGTGCTGCAATGAACACACAAGTGCAGATGTCACTTCGACTATACCTTTTTTTTGCCTCTCCGGGGTATATTCCTAGGAGTGATATTGCTGGGTCAAATGGGAGCTCAGTGTCTAATATTTTGAGAATCGCCCATACTGTTTTCCAAAAGGGCTGAACCAGTCGGCATTCCCACCAGCAGTGAAGGAGGGTCCCTTTCTCACCACATCCACGCCAACACCGGTTGCTTTTGTTCTTGTGGATGTGGGCCAGTCTCTGTGGTGTGAAATGATATCTCATTGTCATTTTGATCCGCATCTACCTGATGATTAATGATGTAGAGCATTTTCTCATGTGCCTTTTAGTCATTCGAATTTCTTCTTTGAGAAAGTTTCTGTTCATTTCGTTGCCCCATTTTTTGATGGGGTTGGATGTTTTCTTCTTGTGGAGTTCAACCAGTGCTTTGTATATCCTTGATATCAACCCCTTGTCAGATGTGTATTCGGCGAATATCCTTTCCCATTCTGTAGACTGTCTTTGTATTTTGGTCACTGTTTCTTTTGAGTTGCAGAAGCTTCTTAATTTAAGATAGTCCCATTTGTCTATCTCTGTTTTCACTTGCTCGGCCAGTGGCATGACATCTTTGAAGATACCATTAGCTTCAATGTCATGGAGGGTTTTGCCAACTTTGTCTTCAATATACCTTATGGATTCCGGTCTGATGTTGAGGTCTTTAGTCCATTTTTATTTTACTTTTATACATGGCGGTAGGGCGTTTGCCTTGCACGCAGCCAACATGGCCGACCCGAGTTCGATTCCTCCGCCCCTCTCGGAGAGCCCGGCAAGCTACCGAGAGTATTTCGCCCACACGGCAGAGCCTGGCAAGCTCCCCGTGACGTATTCGATATGCCAGACACAGTAACAACCAAGTCTCCAATGGAGACGTTACTGGGCCCGCTCGAGCAAATCGATGAACAACGGGAGGGCCTTTACCTTTACCTTTACATGATGTTAGGCAGAGATCTGAGCCCACTTTTTTGCATGTAGCCATCCAGTTTTGCCAGCACAATTTGTTAAAGAGGCTTTCCTTGCTCCACTCCACTTTTCTTGCCCCCCTTATTAAAGATTAGATGATCATATGCTTGGGGGGAGATGTCAGTATATGCAACCCTGTTCCATTGGTCTGCAGCTCTGCCTTTATTCCAGTACCATGCTGTTTGAATTATTACTGCTTTGTAGTAGAGTTTGAAGTTAGGGAGGTTGATTCCTCCCATTTTCTTTTTCCCAAGAATTGCTTTAGCTATTCATGGGGGCTTACTGTCCCATATAAATTTCAGGAGTGTTTGCTCCATTTCTTTGAAGATTGTCATGGGTATCATAACAGGGATCACATTGAATTTTTACAGTGCTTTGGGAAGTATTGCAATTTTGACACTGTTAATTCTCCCGATCCATGAACAGGGGATATTTTTCCATTTCCTCGTGTCCTCTTTTATTTCCTGAAGTAGAGTTTTGTAGTTTTCTTTGTACAGGTCCTTCGCTTCCTTAGTTAAGCTAATTCCTAGTCCATTACTTCTTAAAGATCCACTTCTAGTTTTCCAGTTTTAACAAAAAATGGAACATTTAATTTTTTTTTTGCATTGGCAAAATAACTAAAAATTATAAACCGTTCTCAACTACCGATGCCCATGTCCAATGTGGCTAGTGTGTAAATAAAATTCACAGATACTTATAAAACATGCTGACTAGTGATCAAGTTTCAAACTTTCTGAATCTTTAAACAGAGCTAGAAATGTGTAAGGCCGTCTTCTCTTTCTCTTTAGCAGCAGAAAAGAAGTATGAGTATCAAAGTGAAAGTAAAGAACCTACCTCTGGAAAACCTTCTCCTGAATAGAGAATGACATAATGGGGTGTGATGTCAATATTAAAGATTAACTCGAATCGATTAGGCAATTCAATAGCTTGCATTACAGCCATCATTAAAGTTTCATGAACTCTGTGAGAAGACTTAAGTGGCAGTGCTGGAGTAAAGTAACACTGGAATGGAAAGATTCTACTTACCATGAAAAAATAATAATAATAACAAAAAAACAAACTAGGCATCATGTATGTTTCAGCAAGAGAAAATCAAGCAATGTGCCTGTTGGGTCAGCTTTGTTTAAAAAGTAATTCTATTTTTGTATTGATAAATTAACAAAGAGAGGCTGGAGCAATCGTACAGCGGGTAGATTGTATGCGGCCGACCTGGGTTCGATTCCCAGCATCCCATATGGTTCCTCAAGCACTGCCAGGAGTAGTTCCTGGGTGCAAGAACCAGGAGTAACCCCTGCGCAATGACAGGCGTGACCCAAAAAGAAAAAAAAATTCACTAACGCTGGTAGGGAGCGATGCTGGACATCTCACTGGGCAGGTGAAGGAGGGCAGGATGGTACCAGTTCAGCTAGGTTCTGTCTGCTTCTGCCTAAAATATGCAATTCTTCCTCTCCCCATGTTATTATTTTTTTTCCAAGAATAAACTTGGGTTGAGAGCATCACTGAGAGTGGCCCCAAAACAAACAAAAAGAAAGAGTCAAGTCAAAACTCTTCCCTTCTAATGCCCTGCCACAGAGGCAGGGTGGAATAGGGGAAATGGGGGGGGTGGGTGGGAGGGATACTGGGACCCGTGGTGGTGGAAAATGGGCACTGGTGGAGGAATGGGTGTTCGATCATTGAATAACTGAAACCCAAGCACAAAAATTTGTAAGTCTACAACTGTACCTCATGTTGTTTCACTAATAAACGTTTTAAAAATGAACAAATAAATAAATAAACTCTTCCCTTCTGCCTTTAAGATCCATCTAATGGGGCCAGGGAGATGGTTCAAAGGAAGGGCTGGAGCTCTGTCTGAAAGAACCCCAGGAAGGAGCCCCAGGTGTGATCACTGGAACCACAAGACCGCAAGCCATCCACCCCTCGAAAACCTTCCAGTAGTCGTTATCTAAAATCTGGAAATATTATTAACAAAAATTCAAGTCTACTACTCTATAGAAAACAAAAGTGAGAGAAAAGTGAAGAAACAATGTTGGTGATATACACTTCAAATAAAGGTGCTGCTTCCTTTTTATATGTCATAAATATTCTTCTGTTATGGAAATTTTCAAGCTTCTATGACAACAGAGAAGGATGAAACCCACCACTAACTCGTGAATAAAACTATTACCAACTCTGGCTCAGTTTTGTTTCAGTTTTTTCTCTGCCTCCAAATCTTCTTCCACTCCCCCTGAAGTATTTTGAAGGAAATCCCAGGATCTTAATTATTTCATTACTATATACCTTTAAAAGAGTTCTTTCTTTATAAATTTATAGATAGTTGAGTTTTAGGCAAATAATATTTCAACACCAACCCCACTACTAGTGTCAGCTTTCCTCCACTGGTATCTCCCTATTCCCTTTCCACCCCCAACACCCACCCCATCCCCGCCTGCCAACTTGAAGGGCACCTAACAGAGCTCCAGTGGTTGAAGCTTAGATTACTTGTTTTCAGTATTGAGTTTGTGGTTTTTTTTATTTTGCTTTTTGGGTCACACCCGGAAATGCACAGGGGTTCTTCCTGGCTCTGCACTCAGGAATTACTCCTGGCGGTGCTCAGGGGACCATATGGGATGCTGGAAATCGAACCCAGGTCGGCCGCTTGCAAGGCAAATGCCCTACCCACTATGCTATCACTCCAGCTCTTGAGTCTGTGTTTAAAAGAATTCTTTTGAAAGAAAGAAAGAAAGAAAGAAAGAAAGAAAGAAAGAAAGAAAGAAAGAAAGAAGGGAGGGAGGGAGGGAGGGAGGGAGGGAGGGAGGGAGGGAGGGAAGAAAGAAAGAAAGAAAGAAAGAAAGAAAGAAAGAAAGAAAGAAAGAAAGAAAGAAAGAAAGACAGACACAATACCATTGCCAATCTAAAACAGTAATATGAATTTCCCTAATTATCAACTACCAGTCTCTCTCTCTCTCTCTCTCTCACACACACACACACACACACACTCACATACACACACACTCTCTCTCTCACACACACACACACACATCCTCTCTCACTCTCTCTCCCCTTCCCCCCTTTCCTTTTTGAGGCACAACTGGCAATGTTCAGGGGTTCCTCCTGGCTCTGCACTCAGGAATTACTCCTGGTGGTGCTCAGAGGACCATATGGGATGCCGGCATTAAACTTTGATCGTTCAGGTGCAAGACAAATTCCCTACCTGCTATACGATCACTCTGGCACACCCCCTTTTTATTTTTTTTTTAAACAGGAGACTCATATATCCAAACAGACCTCTACTTTGTATTAGTCAATCTCAAGCCTCTTTAATCCAAAGACTATCCTTTCTACTTTTTGTTCTTATGACTTTGTTGTTGAAGAAGTTGGGAGTGTTTGTCTGAAAGTTTTCCCACAGATTGAATTTTGCTGAGTGCATCTTCAATGTATCATTTAATACCTCCTGCCTTTTGTGCAAATCTATAATTAGAACTATCAGTTTGATCTGCTTGAGACTCCACTTGGGGGGTAAGAGTGCTTCCTAAGTGTGATTGTGTCCTTTCATCAGAAAGTATGAATTGTGTGGTGCCTCTCCTTGGGACACGATCATTCACTCTTACTCACTGCCAAGGTTCATTATTTCATTAGTGTTTCAAAGTGATAAATCCCAGGTTTATCACTCCTTTTTTATTCAAGAACTATCCAGTAACCATGTGGAGCACCTTAGAGTGAAGCTAGAGCATTGCTCATTTTTTTTCCCTTTTCTATTTTTCAGAGAAGTATGTTGGTTCATTTAGCGTTCCACAAAAAGAATTGATTTTTGAAAGATGTATTCACGGATTTTAAATATTCTGATGTATTTCAATCCATGGCAATTATTACTCTTATTATTGGGCAGGCGTTTTCGATATGCCAGAAACAGTAACAACAAGTCTCACAATGGAAACGTTACTGGTGCCCGCTCGAGCAAATCAATGAACAACGGTGCTACAGTGCTAACAGTGGCATTATTGGGCAGGAGGAACCACTCCAGACTGAGTCTTCATCTTGTAACTGAGGTCCTCTTTCACTGCTATTCGCAAGGACAGATAGAGAAAGTGACAGACTAAGAGCCTTCTGAGCAACATGCCGGCACTTTGGAAGGAGGCAAACTCATGTCCCAGAGAACCTCCAGGCTCACAACAAGCAATTTTTATAGGACAAGCACTGTGAAGTACATTTTGGGGAAGGGCGGACTAGAGACTGGAGGATAGAACCAGAGTGGTCCCAAACTTCTCTTGTGGGCTGGTCTTCTGCTGCACTTCTGATGAAAGCTTCAACCTGGCATGTTCCCTTTCTTTTTTTTTCTTTTTTTCTTTGTGCTTTTTGGGTCACACCCGGCGATACACAGGGATCACTCCTGGCTCTGCACTCAGGAATCACTCCTGGCGGTGCTCAGGGGACCATATGGGATGCTGGGAATCGAACCCGGGTCGGCCACGTGCAAGGCAAACGCCCTACCGGCTGTGCTGGTGCTCCAGCCCATGTTCCCTTTCTTGTGTAGGCGTTGTTGGGGAGGACAAGAGGCAGGGAACCTTCATTACATTCTCAACCAAATTCAAAATGGTTTACCAGTTACTGCTAGCCCTTAATTCCTTTTGGACTTGTTTCAGTCTGGCTGGCCAGACCATCCTCATCTTTGATAATTTTTTTGCTTTCTGTCTTGACAAGATGTGCCAGACTCATCCTCCATCTCCGTTTTAGATCTGGAAGCAGCCACTTCTCAGAGGAGCATGTGATGGAGGACCTGAGCAGATGCTTTCGCACGGGCTGGAGAATTCCTAGCATCCTCAATCAAGTGTCCAAGCTCACGGCGGCCCTTCTTTAAAACACTCCCTTGGGCTAAAGGGAGCTTCCTAACGTGCCCAGCGTGGTGCCCATGGCCAATGATGATCTTAGGCTGACTGAGGTGGAGGACAGAAACAGCTTCCTTCAAGCTGACATTAACTCGGTGTTGCAGTTGTACCCCAGAGTACAATATCAGACTAGGCTGATGCAAGTCTACAGCCAAGCCCACGTTTTGCTTACTAGCTTCTGCCCTGCCCTGTCCTGTTTCCCTTTGTCTCTTCCTGAGAGCTCTCCCTTCGAAATCACTTTCATAGGTGGCCTCCAGTTAGCTCTATCTGTTTATTTCGGTAAAATATGATAATCATTTGCCCTTATCATTTGAGCATTGCTACTAGAATGGCCATTGTTTCTAGATCTTTTCGCAAAGCAGAACTAGAATCTACTTTTGTTTTCATCGCCCAGTCAACAAAATTCGTAAAGTGTCCGAATGGATATTTATGGTTCGATTTTAGGATCCTAAGGATGTAACATTTCTAATTTTATATGCCGGGAATCGATAGCACAGTGGGTGCTGTGTGCTGGAGCAATAGCACAGCGGATAGGACATTTGCCTTACACACGGCTGACCTGGGTTCGATTCCTCCGCCCCTCTCGGAGAGCCCGGCAAGCTACAGAGAGTATCCCACCTGCACGGCAGAGCCTGGCAAGCTCCCCGTGGCATAACTGATATGCTAAAAACAGTAACAAGTCTCACAGTGGAGGTGTTACTGGTGCCCGCTCGAGCAAATCAATGAACAATGGACGACAGTGATACAGTGCAGTAAAATTTTAAATACCTGCATTTCTTCTTTCTTCCACTAAAAATTCAGCTTGTCACATCAACATTAACTATTTGCTAGAGGAATTTTCCAGGAGCTGGAAAGACAGTACAGCAGGCAGGGTGTTTGCCTTGCATGCAGCCAGCCCAGGATCCAACCTGGACCCCTCATTCCTCCAAGCCCCTCTTAGGACTGATCCCCAAGCACAGAGCTAGAAGAAAGCCCTGCACACCTCTAGGTGTGGCCCAAGAACCAACATCCCCCTCCTCCCCAAAAAATAAAGAATGAAAGAAAATTTCCAAAGTTATTTGAAATAAAACACAAACATCACAAAACAATACCATCTTTTGGATTATTATCCAAGTAATAGTCATTATTATTTGAGATCACAAGTGCTTATTTCAGATTACAATGCTTTAACTCACATGCCAATATTTCATGCAATATCCCTTAAAACCCCTACCAAGAGTGACAACCCAAGTAGCTGCTTCTTTGAAGAATGATACCTGGCACTTCTCTAGTATAGTGTTACAACACCCAGAGAGGTGCGAATAGCCCTCCTGAAACATTGAGCAAACAAAGCACAGCAACATTACTTCAACAAAATACATAATAAAAGCAATAATAATGTTGCCACTTTAAGAGAAAATTTACGGAGAAGGATAGAAAGGAACTTGAAGCGGTGAACACACAGTAGTTATATAGATGCTGGTTTAGAATGATGTAAAACAGACTTAGATTACATAATAATGCAAGGTTGTCACTGTCACTGTCACTGTCCTCCTGTTGTTCATCGATTTTCTCGAGTGGGCCCAGTAACGTCTCCATTGTGACACTTGTTACTGTGTTTGGCATATCAAATACGTCACCGGTAGCTTGCCAGGCTTTGCTGTGCGGGCGAGAGACTCTCCTTAGCTTGCCAGGCTCTCCGAGAGGGGTGGAGGAACCGAACTCGGGTCGGCCATGTTGGCCGAATGCAAGTTTAGTTTAATAAAAAAAATATTTATTTATTTTTGGTTGGAGCAGATAGCACAGCGGGTAGGGTGTTTGCCTTGCACGCAGCTGACCTGGCCAATCCAGGTTCGATTCCTCCGCCCCTCTCAGAGAGCCTGGCAAGATACTGAGAGTATCTCGCCCGCACAGCAAAGCCTGGCAAGCTACCGGTGACATATTTGATAGGCCAAACACAGTAACAAGTGTCACAATGGAGACGTTACTGGGCCCGCTCGAGCAAATTGATGAACAACAGGAGGACAGTGACAGTGACAGATTTTTGGTTTGAGGGCCATACCCAGTGATGCTCAGGAATTACTCCTGGAAGTGCTGGAGGGACCCTCTGCAATGCCGGGGATGGCTGAAGGTAAGGCAAGTGCCCCAACCACTGTAGTCTCTCTCCCTGGCCCAATAAAAAACTGTTGAAAGTAGATTATAGACCGAACACGATTGCCACCCAATGCCTCTTTTGCAGACCACAACACCCAAAAGGAGAGAGAGAACAGAAAGAAATGCCCTGCCACAGAGGCAGGGTGGGGTGGGGGGATGGGGGGTGGGAGGGATACTGGGATTCGTGGTGGTGGAGGAGGGGCACTGGTGGAGTGATGGGTACTTAATCATTGTATAACTAAAACCCAAGCACAAAAATTTGTAAGTCTACAACTGTACCTCATGGTGTCTCACTAATAAAAATAGAAAGAAAGAAAGAAAGAAAGAAAGAAAGAAAGAAAGAAAGAAAGAAAGAACAAAGAAGGCCAGGAGATAGTTCCAAGGATGAGGGCATAACCTTTACACAATCCAACACCAGGCACAACATGATCTCCCAAGCACTCCAGGAACAACCCCCGACATGAGCAGCATAGAGCCGCTGATTAGTCAGTGATAATTCCTAACATCAGAGCTTATTCACTACTCCATTTTCTAATTTATTAATTACCCTACTTTATAATTTTATATTTTATAATAGCACAGCGGTAGGGCGTTCGCCTTGCACGCAGCCAACATGGCCGGCCCGAGTTCGATTCCTCCGTCCCTCTCGGAGAGCCCGGCAAGCTACCGAGAGTCTTCGATATGCCAGACACAGTAACAACAAAGTCTCCAATGGAGACGTTACTGGGCCCGCTCGGGCAAATTGAGCAATTTAATAGAAAGCATGCAAAGAGATTATTTATGGCAGAGACTTGATCAAAGTGGATTTGACAATACATTAGTATCAGAAGGTGACTGAGATAAATAACGCAGGCCATGAGAAAGCACTCAGAAATACATGAGTATTCCCTGGAAATATATCATGTTAAGAAAATGAGCAATCTCTTGGGGCTGGAGCCATAGCACAGCGGGGAGGGCGTTTGCCTTGCACGCAGCCAACATGCCCGACCCAGGTTTGATTCCCAGCATCCCATATGGTCCCCCGAGCACCACCAGGAGTAATTCCTGAGTGCATGAGCCAGGAGTAACCCCTGAGCATCGCCGGGTGTGACCCAAAAAGAAAAAAAAAAGAAAAAAGAAAAGAAAAGAAAAGAAAATGAGCAATTCCCTCAGTTTCCTACAATCTAGATCCTTCTCCCTGTGATTTCTTACCCAATCCCCCAAATGTTATCTGAGTTAAAATTTTCCTAAATGTAACGCAGGGATGAAATCTGTTTGCCTTCTTTTACATTTAGAATTCATGGTTCAATCCTAACTCGCTTAGCATAACCAAGTAGGATTGAGAACACACACACTTCCCAATGCACAGGTGGTCGTGCAGAGTGAATGAGGCCATGGATATAAGCACACTCTGAACGACATAAAGCATCATTTAACGACAAGTACAAGGGCGAAGAATAACTTCCTTGAAACAATATCATTTTCAGGCTTGACTTCTCCTCCCTCAAAGCACAAACCCGTTCTGGTTAGATGTGCTCAAGTCCCACTGTTAAATTGTCTTGAACCACTCTCATCAGTTCACAACGGGGAAAAGAGAAAAAAAAATGTTGGAAGTGGAGGTGTTATTAATAGGAATCAGATGGATCTTTGCTTCTCTTTGGAAGGAGGCTTAGAGGAGTAGAACAAAGGTGAAATGGGGGGCGGGGTGTGGAGAGGGCCCAGAGAAAGAATCCTGAGAGAATGGACCTTGAGCCTAGCAAAGAAACAGCTTTTTGTTTCCCAAGTACAATGAAATGACTTGAAATCAGAGAGGGCTAATAAAGGGTGATCTTATCACGAAAGTAGAAAAACCAAAGAGAACACCGCTCTCCCCGCCACCCCCCACCTCTCCGGATCTTCTTATGAAATCAGATAATGATTCCTTGTTTCTTGATGAGCACTGAAATCCCCTCAAACGTTAACGTTCTTTGAGTTCCCGAGGACCGATAGCAACAGAATGGCAGGTAGGTTCTGCTCACCCGCTTCCCAGATGAGAAAACAGGAAATAATTAGATGGCTACTGAATGCCAACCAGAATCCTCAGGGAAGCAGTGTGTCTTTTTTATTTTTTTTTCTTTTTTGGGTCACACCCAGCAATGCTCAGGGCTCACTCCCGGCTCTGCACCCAGAAATTACTCCCGGCGATGTACAGGGGAACCACATGGGATGCAGGGGGTGGATCGAACCCAGGTTGGCCACAAGCAAAGCAAATGCCCCACCCCCCACCCACTGTACTTTCACTCTGGCCCTGAGTGTCTTCTTCTTCTTCTTTTTTTTTTTTCTTTTTGGGTCACATCCAGTGATGTACAGAGGTTACTCCTGGCTCATACACTCAGGAATTACTCCTGACGGTGCGGACCATATGGGATTCTGGGAATCGAACCCAGGTCGGACGCATGCAAGGCAAATGCCCTACCCACTGTACTGTTGCTCCAGCCCCTGAGTGTCTCCTTTTAATTGTAGCAAGTTATAGCCATCTTTCCCCAAAACAACTTAATGATTGTTTTGGACAGAAGTAAAATAATGAACAAGACCATCTTTGAAGGAACTTTGTTTTTCGTCCTCATGATCTGTAGTTATCCAAGAAAATAGAAAATTCTTCTGGGAAGCAGAAATAGCTGTTTCAGTCTTTCTTCAACAACCTGTAACATGTTAGTTATCTCTTATACAAGGTTGCAATTGCTCCAGGGTGAAATACAACAATCTTCCCACACTTTCTTCTAAGGAAATCATTTTTGATGATTTTTAGCAAACTATTCATAACAAGCAATAGAAAATAAATTATTTAGGGGCTGCTATCAGGGCAGGCTTTGGTAGTGGTTGGGAAAATTGGAAATAATGGTGGTGGGAAAGTGTGCTGGTAATGATATTGGTGCTGGAATATTGAATGCAATAAAACATCATGAATAACTTTATGAAAATAAAATTAAATTGAAAAAAATCTTCCTTCCGTTTCCTTTGCTTGGACCTTAAATTTAAAGCTTTCAAGACAAGAGGTGACATTGAATACAAAAACACATACAAAAATGGTTATTGGGGGGCTGGAGAGATAGCACAGCGGGTAGGGCGTTTGCCTTGCACGCGGCGGACCCAGGTTCGATTCCCAGCATCCCATATGGTCCCCCTGAGCACCGCCAGGAGTAATTCCTGAGTGCATGAGCCAGGAGTAACCCCTGTGCATTGCTGGGTGTGACCCAAAAAGCAAAAAAAAAAATGGTTATTGGCCTTGCTAAAATCTGAAGAGTTTATATCTTGAAAAGATCTACTGGTTTTCCTCCAAGGAGAGAACGTGAATCCCCACACCAACTCAACAGTTTCATTAATTGAGATTCTAAGTTCTATCTAAATCATTGTACTAAAGGGAATGCCCTGCCACAGAGGCAGGGTGGGCTGGGGGGGATAAGGGGTGGGAGGGATACTGGGATCCGTGGTGGTGGGAAACGGGCACTGGTGGAGGGATGGGTGTTTGATCACTGTATAATTGAAATCCAAGCACAAAAATTCGTAAGTCTACAACTGTAGACCTCATGATGTCTCACTAATAAAAATTTTTTAAAAATAATAAAATAAAATAATAAAAAATAAATCATTGTACTAATTTCTTATTGTTCACTGACCCTTCATGCTCCTGAGTATCAAATCTTCTCATACCTGTTTTGAAGGGAGGGGTGTCTGGGCCATACCTGGTGGTACTTAAGGACCTACTCTGGGCTCGGTGTTCAGAAATCATTCCTGGCGATGCTCAGGGACCTTTATGTGGTACTGGTGTTCAAACAAGTTGGCTGCACGCAAGGCAAGTGCCTTAACCCCTGTACTAGTTCTCCCATCTTATAAGCCCCATCTCTAACTATTGACATAACATTTATAACGGAGATGTTTCGTTTCCAAAAGAGAGGTATAGAAAAGTGTAGCAAAGACTCAGTAAATTGAAAGGAAAATGATTCAACAAAGGTTTTTTTTTATGTAGATAGAACTTTTATTTACATCCAATATCAATATATAGGAACTTAAGTTAGCATTTTGGATATTGTACTTTAACCGTTTTTTTTAAATCATTCTCAAAATGAGAGGAACATATTTAAAACTTTATAAGTCCCTTTTGTCAACAAAGCTTTCTAAAGGGAATTACCAAGGAAATTTACTGTATCAATTCAATTCATTCTCTAGAATTCCAAAGCAGAAAAAAAAAACAAACATTCCTTTTGTCAACTGTACATCAATTAAGCCAGAGTAAAGTATGAGCCCTATAGTCAAGCCTTTCACTAAAAGGGAAGTGTCCTGAGGTCATGCAAATAAACTGCCTGGCTGTACATATTTAAAGAGGAAAGGGAAGACTATTTAACAGCCTAAGCAGGAAAGGAACAGAGAAACATCCTAGGACACTTTCAACAAGATCAAGAAAGTATAGTCTTTTCTAACTGCAATAAGCTTCCTATGAAAAACCTGTCGATATCAATTTATACCCAAACCAAAGCTATGCCCTGTTCCAAAATACCTTGCAGACTTATGATGCCCAAAGGTACAATCAGAAATGGTGAAATTCTTCCCCAACTCCAAAACAAAATCCAACAACAGGAGGAAAAGGAGGGTGAGGTCACGGAAGCGGTTTAACTGGGAAACAGCAGGGAAGGGAATAAGGAACGCATGCCAGGGAAATCCTTTTCTGGAATTTTCTCAAGTTTGTTCCCAAGGAGTCTTTTCTTGGACTAAAAGTTTGAACAAAAGTCAAGACTTGGACAAATCTTAAGGCCAAAGTAGTTCTCAGTCCAACTTCTCAACGCTGGTAGACTCCAACTAGCTTCCATTCTCTAGTAACATTCGCCACCTGGGCATCCCACCTAGTCTGAGGGAATTGATAGCATCCACAGATGAGTAACTCCCTAATCAAGACTCCCCCAGGTCTTCAAGAATTCGTGGCACAGGAGTATTTGATGGACATTTCAAATTCAACATATCAGAGGCCAGAGAAAGAGCAGAGTGGGCAGGGTGTTTGCCTTGCATGCAGCCAACCTGATTTGATCCCTGGCATCTCATTTGGTTCCTCAAACCCACCAGGGGTGGTCCCTGAGAAGAACCAGAAGTAGCTCCTGAGCACTGCTCGGTGTGGCCCCCAAACAAAACAAAAAACAAACAAAAAAGTCAATATATCTGAATTACATATTGGCTTTTCACTCCGCATCTGGTGTCTTCTTCAGCTCTTCCCTGACACGGGAAGCAGAGCTGGGGCTAACGGGTGACTGAGTGGCAGAGTGGCTGCCAGCCATGCATGAAGGTGGCACCAGCCACAGGCTGAGCAAGATGCTGGCACCACCACAAGTGTCTGCGACCTCTGTGACTGCATCCAGGTGTGTGCACTCCAGATAGGTACCACTAGGGAGGACTCCGACCAAGTACACCACCCCCAGTCAAGGCAACAACAACAAAGGGAAAAGAATGGGAACAAATCATTTTATCTTCGATTTTTTACTTCAGTGAATCTAAATTGCTTTTATGGGAAGAAATTTTGAGAGATGCGAGGGGATAAAAGAGAAGAAAATAAATACTCAGGAGAGAATAGAGGATTCTCCAGAGTGGAACGCAGCAGAAGAGAGGAAGAGAGAAATCCATCTTCAAGAGGGTACACGAGTTTGCGGAGAAAAAAGACATTTTGTTCTGCTTTTAATAAAAGCAGGACCACCAATCATCAGTGCTAATTTAGCTTGTTCTAGAGGACGACGATAGCACAGTGGGTAGGGCATTTGCCTTGCACACGGTCAACCCAGGTTTGATTCCTCCGTCCCTCTCGGAGAGCCCGGCAAGCTATCAAGAGTATTCTGCCTGCATGGCAGAGCCTGGCAAGCTCCCCGTGGCGTGTTTGATATGCCAAAAACAGTACCAACAAGTCTCACAATGGAGACATTACTTGTGCACACTTGAGCAAATGGATGAACGATGGGAAGACAGTGCTACAGTGCTACCGGGCTAGAAGACAGACATTCATGGGCAAAGGGGCTGGAGCGATAGCACAGCGGTAGGGCGTTCGCCTTACAAGCGGCCAACATGGCCGACCCGAGTTCGATTCCTCCGCCCCTCTCGGAGAGCCCGGCAAGCTACCGAGAGTATTCGATATGCCAGACACAGTAACAACAAAGTCTCCAATGGAGACGTTACTGGGCCCGCTCGAGCAAATCGATGAACAACAGGAGGACCGTGACCGTGACCATGGGCAAAGGTGTTGCCAGGAGGGAACATAAGCTCTAACTTGGGGAAAGACCTGGGAAAATGGACTATTGTTTTTTGTTTTCCTCTGCAAATCTGCTTCTATTAAGGAATCACCGTCTACAGGAGTATTGATAGTATTGTTGCATACTTGCTATGCAGTGACACTATGCTCGACACAAGAGAACCCACGTGGGCCAGTGATGGCACCAGGATAAGGTCGCTTGCCTTGAATGCCCAGTTTAATCCTTAGCACCACACATGGACTCTCAGAACCACCAGAAGTGACCCCTAAGCACAGAGTCAGGAATAGCTCTGGGCACTACTGGGTGTGGCCCAACCCCCTCTGAACCCCTCCCTTGCAAAGAGATGAACTAATTCAAGCAAAAATAAACTTGAAAGGAAAGTTTTCTCAACTTTTGCCTCAAGTCTCCTATGCCCGACCCTCTTAGATGCCTCAGTTTATAGTTCTATTGACAATATCTCAGGATTTGTTTCATAGGGGATTATCTCATCTTCTTTAATTCGATAGCCCAGAGGGTAAGGCGTTTGCCTTGCACAAGGCTGACCTGGCCAACCCAGGTTCAATTCCTCCGCCTCTCTCGGAGAGCCTGGCAAGCTACCGAGAGTGTCTCACCCGCAAGGCAAAGCCTGGCAAGCTCCCCGTGACGTATTCGATATGCCAAACACAGTAACAAGTGTCACAATGGAGACGTTACTGGACCTGCTCGAGCAAATCGATGAACAATGGGAGGACAGTGACAGTGACCCCACAAATGATTAAGGTCATCTGGTATTTGTCTTTTTATCTCTGACTCAGTTCAACAAAGATATTTGGGGGGGGGGGAGTGGGGAAAGTTGAGGGAGGCACACCCAGGAATGTTCAAGGCTTACCCCTGACTCTGTTCTCAGGAATTAGTTCTGGTGGAGCTTGGGAGATCATATGAGATGCTGGGGGTCGAACTCAGGTTGACCATCTACAAGGCAAGCAACCTACCCGATGTACCATCTCCCCAGCCATGAAAGCTACCTACTTTTAATTAGATATTCTTTCACCTCTGGGATAAAAGGTAAAAGGTAAAGGTAAAGGCCCTCCCGTTGATCGTCGATTTGCTCGAGCGGGCCCAGTAACGTCTCCATTGGAGACTTTGTTGTTACTGTGTCTGGCATATCGAATACTCTCGGTAGCTTGCCGGGCTCTCCGAGAGGGGCGGAGGAATCGAACTCGGGTCGGCCATGTTGGCCGCTTGTAAGGCGAACGCCCTACCCGCTGTGCTATCGCTCCAGCCCAGATATTTTAAAATGTCAAGAAAATGTAGACAATTCCGTGACAGTGTGCAGGAAACTAGAGTCGGTGAAATGTAATAGGAATAGCCAGGGTGCCTGAGAGCTTGATAATTTTCAAGCTCTAAAATTGGTAATTCTCCTTACTCCACCTCCAACACCAAACACAACACTTATAGCTTGAGAGTTATTCGTCAATTGCCTCGAACAGGCCCCGGTAACGTCTCCTTCATCCTAGCCCTGAGATTCTAAAAAGTGCCACATTCAAGGCTCTTTCAGGGTTAGGAGAATGAGACCCACCATTGTTACTGGTATTTGGCATATTGGGTACGCCACGGGGAGTTTGTCAGACTCTGCCGTGTGGGCAGGTGACATTCGGTAGCCTGCCAGTTTGTCCAAAGTAGGAATGAGATAATAAGATGTCGCAGCAGCGATAAAGTAGGAGTCAGATAATAAGCATTCGCGGCCGCGCGCTTCCAGGAGCTGGGTTTTATAGTCTCTGAGTCTTAGGCCATTGATGGGATTACACAGCGCTAGGGGGCCAGTTGGTGGCCAGCTTGAGAGTTATTACATGTTAATAGGTTCCCCTGAGTGGTTTAATCAGGTAGAAAGACTCTTGATGATTCTCAGGTGCTACAAAAAAGTGAGGTTCAACGAAATGGTAAAAAGGAGGTTTGGGGGGCTGGAGCAATAGCACAGCGGGTAGGGCGTTTGCCTGGCACGTGGCCAACCCAGGTTCGATTTCCAGCATCCCCATCTGGTCCCCCGAGCACCGCCAGGAGTGATCCCTGAGTGCAAAGCCAGGAGTAACCCCTGAGCATTGCCGGGTGTGACCCAAAAAGGAAAAAAAAAGGAGGTTTGGGAGTTATGATTTTCAAGAGCATTTTATAAACGTTTTGATTGACATAATCATTTGAAAGCAGAGGGCTGTGATAGAGCCCTGTAGGAGAGTGTGCCTTGTGGGAAACCGCAGGTTTGATCCTTGGCTTGCACCTCAAAGCACAGACAAACAGAACACAAAAATCTCATGTCTATCTACCACCCATCGTTAGTAGGATTGTAAGACACAGTGCCTAAATTTTGAAAAGAATAAAAAATTTCAATAAAAAAAAAAGACAATGTTTAGCTTAGTCAGGGGAAGTATCAGGAGTCAAACTCAGGTATCAAGTCTGCAAGGCAGGTGCTGGACCTTATCTACATCCCCAGATAAAATTACAAATAACTATAGGAAAAATGAGCATAAATTATGAATTCACAATAAACAAGAAGGCCCGAGCTTGTGGAAGTGCTTAAATATGATGAACTCTGCACAGCACATGACCCACTTTATCAAGAAGACAGTTCTACTGAAATCTGGCCGAAACTGTACCGTCACACCTCTGATTCATCCCCACAGTGACGTCCTGTCTCAGTCCCTTAATTCATGGGTCTCTGTGTTTCATCCAAATTATCACTGGCAATGCCTGCAGTACTTCACGTAAAGCTATTGAAATAATCCTGACTCACTACCACTGATTTATTTATATTCCATCAACAAACCAGAATCAGAGTTACAACCTTCGTGTGGCCGACATGTACTAACAACCTAGAATTACTTCTTTTGTTTTTTTTGCTTTTGGGGTCACACCTGGCGATGCACAGGGGTTACTCCTGGTTGTGCACTCAGAAATTACTCCTGGCGGTACTTGGGGAACCATATGGGATGCTGGGAATCGAACCTTGGATCGGCCACATGCAAGGCAAACGCCCTACCTGCTGTGCTATCATGCCAGCCCCAACAACCTAGAATTACTCTTTCCTTAAACGGTTCAGCTAAAAAAGGTCCAGGCTCCAGGATCCTGTGGCCAAGGAGGGCGCGGGTGGCACCACCAACTGCACCGAACCTGATCCAGAAGTGGACACGAGGCTTCTGCTCCTGGGCATAGAAATAGAAGGTCAGCAAGAAGCCAGAAGGGTCCAAAGTCTGAAGAGAAATCATGTGACACACGGAGTCAACATCCTCCTCACAGCCAGCTCTGCAGCTTGCAGTTTCCAATCCAGAGCTGGCACTGCAAATAGATGGAGAAAGCAAAACCCAGCCTATCCTCAAGCAAGGTCCCCGGTGTTTTTATTGCCCAATCAACAAAGTGGCCTCCAGGGCTCTTTCCCACCTTCTAATCTTTGCTCCTTAGCCATCAGAAGGACAGGATGAAGGTCATCCTCAAAGTCCTCATCAGCAGTCATCAGATGCTGGCACAGACTGTCCTGGGTTGGGGCCAAGTTCAAGTTCAAGTCGGAATCACCTCATACCTACATTTCTGCAAGAGCAGCTTTTTCCTTTCCCTGCCATTCACCCTTCTCATGCTGACTCTTAGACATGCTTCGATCAAGCTACTCCCAGTTCCAGTAGATCCATGAAGCTCACAGAATAATGAGGCGGTTGTTTGGAATATACTATGACCCCATGCCGTTATTCCATGAAAATTCCCACTTTCAGAAAAATAATCCTTGGTGCCTTTTGGGATTACTTCCTAGACCTAGCATGTGCTCTCTCTCTTTTTTTTAAATCTTATTTCTTTGTGGGGTGTTTTGGGGGTGACTAGGGTGTCATACCCAGAAGTCCACAAAAGCAACTCCTGTTTTGGTGCTTGGAGTCATCCCTGGTGGTGTTTGGGGAACCAATATGGTGCCAGAGATCAAGCAAGCACAGGACCCTGGCATGCAAGGCCCACTCGAATCCTTGAGTCATTTCCCCAACATCTGCTGTCTACCTGATTTTTATTAATTTTTATCATTTTTTAGCCACACTTGGAGGTGCTTAGGACTTAATACTAGCTCTGCACTCAGGGATCACTCCTGACAGGGCTCAGGGGACTATAGGAGATGCCAGACAGTGAACCCAGGTTGGTCACATACAAGACAAGCACCGTACAGACTGTATTGTTGCTCCAGCCCCTGGGTTTGGTTTTTTTTTTTTGGGGGGGGCCATACCCAGTGATGCTCAGGGCTTACTCCTGGCTCAGCACTCAGGAATTACTCCTGACAGTGCTTGGAGGACTTAGGGGATGCCGGGGATCAAACCTGTGTTGGTCAGGTGCAAGGCAAACACCCTACCCACCATACTATCACTCTGGTTCAACAGTAGCCAATTTTTTTTTCTTGCTTTTTGAGTCACACCTGGCGATGCACAGGGGTTACTCCTGGCTCATGCACTCAGGAATGACTCCTGGAAGTGCTCGAAGAATCATGTGGGATGCTGGGAATCGAACCCAGGTCGGCCGCATGCAAGGTAAACACCCTACCCGCTGTGCTGCCACTCCAGCCCCAACAGTAGCCAATTTTTAAAGCCCAACTCAACTCTATTTCTTCCATGGGAAAGTTACCTACTGGCCACCCTATTTAAGGAGTGAAAATAAATAAAACTCTCCATTCTCTGAACTCCTACAGTGTTCAGCCACACGTAGCAGTCATTTCAAAATCTTTATTTCATACATAATTATCATTCAGTTATTGATTTGATCAAGTGTACTCAGGTACCCGCTGCCAGGAGAACTTCAGGACCAGATGATACAGCCCCCAAAGCAAGTCTAGATGGGGGAAGGAAGCCACTTCCGCTACTGGCTGTTTATGCAGAGCAGGCCACATGCCATGTCATTCCGTACGTCAGCTCAGTGTTCCCTCAGAACCTAATGAGACGGCTATTACTATAATCACTTTATAATGAGCAAACTGCATCTCAGATTACTCAGCAACTCCGTGGAGATTCCCAGGTGGATATTTCATTTCCAGTGCCAGCCCCTCTGCCCATCCCTGCCACGTTCTGTCTTGGAAGACAGATCTCTGTCATCTAAACCACCCAGGCCGCTCTGTCTGTAACTTCCAGTTACACTTGGTCAGCGGAAGGCAGTGTTTAGGAGCCAGGGGGCCGGTAGGCTTACTCCCCTGTCTCCCTTTTGCCCCACCAGGTTCAGGGCATGGCTGCAGTCTCAGACTCTCTCCTATCAAAGGGCTTTTTTTTTGTTTGCTTTTTGGGTCACACCCGGTGATGCTCAGGGGCTACTCCTGGCTCATGCACTCAGGAATTGCTCCTGGCGGTGCTCGGGGGACCACTGGGGATGCTGGGAATCGAACCTGTGTCAGCCATGTTGGCTGCGTGCAAGGCAAACGCCCTACCTGCTGTGCTCCAGCCCCAGGGCTTTAAAAAAAAATTTATTAGTGGAACACCATGAGGTACAGTCGTAGATTTACAAAGTTTTGTGCTTGGGTTTTGATTATACAATGATCGAGGACCCATCCCTCCACCAGTGCCCATTTTCCACCACCACGGATCCCAGTATCCCTCCCACCCCCCCAGGCCCCCCATCCCACCCTGCCTCTGTGGCAGGGCGTTCCCTTTTGTTCTCTCTCTCCTTTTGGGTGTTGTGGTCTGCAAAAGAGGCATTGAGTGGCAATCATGTTCAGTCCATAGTCTACTTCCAACATGTATCTCCCCTCCTGGGAGGATCTTCCCAACACCCTTTATTTGGTGCTCCCTTCTCTATCTGAGCTGCAAAGGGCTTTTCTAGAGTTCTGGATCTTCTTTCCAGAATCTAGTAAAACCACCAACTTCCATTTTCCCTTCAGTCGAGGAGTGCTAAGCACTTGTTTTACTGGGTTCAGCCAAGCACCTTAGTTCTGTCCATATTCTGTAAATAATCCTTTCCCTAAACTGTCTTCTGCCAAGGCTCTCAGCGTACCACTGTTTCCTGCCAGACACAAAACTTAAGCCCATGCCTAGGCATACTGCAGAGCCTTCCATGGTCACTCAGGTAACTGTGTTGTCAGCAAACTGTGCAGTGCTGAGGATCAAAATGAGAAAAAAAGGTCTCGTGCGGATAGAAAGACTGTTCAAAACACATCACTGAAACACGATTCAGTTTTAGGAGACGAACTGGAATTTACTAAAGAGTAAGGCACGGCATCCAAAATAAAATAAATACCAAGCTAAAAGCCGCCGAGGTAGAAGGAGTGTGTGTTATTAACAAAGGCAAGGTAAGGTCGTCGCTCTCGAGACGACAATGGTGGTTGGTGGCTTCTAAACACTGGTGACCATCATTGACTTCCCCATCCTCATGTACGTGTTGAGGGTTCAGAATATCAACAAATTTGCTAGATTTGAAAAATGAGAACTAACGTACCTGTTCTCTACTCTAATCGATTGATCTCCATCACAGAAGATAAAGATAAAAATTTAACGTAATCCACTTTCCTTGATGATCTGACCATTTGGTGTCAGCTCCCGGAGAGTGACATACCTGTTCTGCCTCAGTGCTTTTATGCCCTTTCTTCTCATCTGTGATGCCTATCTCTGGTTCCTCCTTGCCTAACGCCTGGTCTATGGGAATTTATATGAACTGTCTGCCATGCTGTAAACGTTTCTGGCCATTCAAGATGCTCAATGGCTGGAGAGATAGTATAGTGGGTAGAGTACTTGCCTTGCACACGGTTGACCTGAGTTCAATCCTGGACATCCTATAGGATGCCATAGGATGCCCTGAGCATTGATAGGAGTGATTCCTGAATGCAGAGCCAGGCGTAATCCCTGAGCATCACTGGGTATGCCCCCCCAAACAATTTTTTTAAAGATGCTCTTAAAACACAGATATGCAGGGGCTGGATTGATAGCACAGGGGGTAGAAAATTTACCTTGCACGCGGCCAAGCCAAGTTTGATTCCCAGCATCCCATATAGTCCCCCGAGGACCGCCAGGAGTAATTCCTACGTGCATAAATGAGCCAGGAGTAACCCCCGTGCATCACTGGGTGTGACCCAAAAAGAAAAAAAACATACATATGCATCATGGATACTTCTCTGCATAAAATGACCAAAGATTCTGTCCTGTGGTTCTAAAGAGCAGGTCCTAGGAAGGTAGCAGATTGCACGGACAGGTGCTCGGAACGGGCTGCCTAGAGATGAATCTAGGATCTGAATCTCTGTCCCAAACAATGAGGTAACCTTCAGAATGTTATTTAAGCCTCTGGGTCTCAGTCTCATCATCCACGGGATAAGAATAATAACAATGTCCACCTCATAGAGTTCTGAAGTGAATCACATAGATTATATATAGATTATTCTATTATACACTAATCACATAATATTATTCTATTATACACTAATCACATAATAGTATTCTATTATACACTAATCCTCCCCAAACTATTCATCATTTTTATATCTGTATCCCTTGTTTTCTATTTTAAAAGCGTGTTTTGGAGGGCATATCTTTTCTCTTATTTTATTTTGGCCAGAGTACAAAGTGTTCTACTTAGCCTTTATTAAGTGATGAAGAAGAAGAAAAAAATAATAAAAGACTGTCCTCTGCAAATACCTATACAATTGGCTAAAGACAAACGGGACCTTCTCTGTAATGGAATTAAACTTAACAGTGCAGTGGGCCACTGAGTCACTCTCTTGGCCTCTCAGCAATTTTCGCATGTGCTTGCCACACGGTAACCCCAATGGAAGGCAGTTAGTTCTGCTTTAACAACTCACAAGGATCTTTCAAGGCAGAGCTCAATGAGTCCTTTAGATTATCTGAGGAGGGGCATGACAAGGTGCCCTAACTCAGAGCAAAACATTTTTTAATGCACGAGTCATGTAAGATGAGTCGAGCCAAAAAACATTTCAGAGAAAGTCTTCAAGAGGTATTTTCTAAGTGGAGGCACCATGATTTTATTTTTTATTTTATTTTTGAAATAAATAGATTTTATTTGGAGGATTTTTAAGGGGTGGAGGGGGAGAGAGTGAGAGAGAGTAACGTACTCGAGAGAACACAGGCTTCTCCGAGGCCGGAGAGAGCCCCTATGCACATCCTAGCATTAGACACGAAAGCAGGAAAGCACACATCCCAAGAGGGGAGATGCGGGTGACACATGTGCTCGGGCAACACATGTGGTCCGCCACGTGGGCGCAAGCAGCACATGGGCTTGGGCAGCATATGCGCGCCGGCACCATGGTTTTAAAATGCAGTTAAGAACAGAAGTCCCGAGCAGACTATAGACTGAACATGATTGCCACCCAATGCCTCTCTTGCAAAACACAGCACCCAAAAGGAGAGAGAGAACAAAAGGGAATGCCCTGCCACAGAGGCGGGGTGGGATGGGGGTGATGGGGGGTGGGAGGGATACTGGGACCTGTGGTGGTGGAGAATGGGCACTGGTGGAGGGATGGGTACTCGAGCACTGTATGACTGAAACGCAAGCACAAAAATTTGTAAGTCTACAACTGTAACTCATGGTGACTCACTAATTAAAAAAAAAAAAAGAACAGAACTCCCATCATCTAATGACCAACTCCAAATCTACCACCAGTGTCAGCATCCCTCTGTCAACGATGACTCACGTTTCCCTCCCTCCCCACACCCTACTCATCCTGGTACATCAGCCCCTCTCTCCAGAACCCACCCCCACTCTAGAGGTGCTCAGAATTCACCAGATTTTAAAACAATTTGATAGGAACTAACTTTGATCTGTCTCTGCCCTCCAGGACACGCGATGCAAACACATTCAAGGTTAGCACACTAACGCTTGCCATGGTAATAAGGGGCAAACCAAGTATTTACAGTTAATCTGATCATTTTTAAAAATTTTTTTTATTAGTGAAACACCATGTGGTACAGTTGTTGACCTTACAAGTTTTCGTGTTTGGGTTTCAGGCATACAATGATTGAGTACCCATCCCTCCACCAGTGCCCATTCTCCACCACCACTGATCCCAGTAACCCTCCCACCCCTCCCAACCCCCTCCCAATCCCATCCCGCCTCTGTGGCAGGGCATTCCCTTTTGTTCTCTCTCTCCTCTTGGGTGCTAAGGTTTGCAAAAGAGGCATTGAGTGTCAAACACATTCGGTCTATAGTCAACTTTCAGCATGCATCTCCCATCCAGGGAGAATCCTCCGAACACCCTTTACTTGGTGTTCCCTTCTCTGTCTGAGCTGCCCTTTACGGTAGCTTGTGCGGCTGGCCTTCAAGCCATGGAGTCAACCTCCTGTAACTTCTCTCGACTATTCTGGGATGTTAGTCGCCTGTTTTGTTCCTTTATGCTCCCCAGATGAATGCAATCTTTCTATGTCTGTCCCTCTCTTTCTGACTCATTTCAAGTAGCACAATACTTTGCACGTAGTACCATTTGTATGTAAATTTCATGACTTCTAATCTGATCATTTTTTAAACTAGAGCGATGACACCCTGTATTGAATGTTTTTAAACAAGACAACCCTCCACTTACGGGCCTTCTGGTCGGAGCACCTTGAACGGAGTGATAGAACTCTGGCTGGACCCGGCTGTTCTTCTTGATTCTCCGTTTCCTCACTGAAATTTCTTGCTCGCTCTGTTGGTGAACTTCCACCACGGGCACTGCCTCTTCCAGACGGGCTGCGGCGGCGGCTGCAGCTCTTCTTCGAATGTGCCGAGGGCTTGCTCTGAATCCCTGTGGCACAAAGAGAAACCCAGATTGAGATGGAGTGAGTTCAGGGCGTTTCTAGAGTTAGATGAAGAGCTCTCAAGGTCACTCAGTTCAGTGAGATCATTTACATCCTCCAAGTGAATCATGTAGGAGGCGCAACATGCAAGCAGGCTCTAGGTAACTCTCAAGCACTCCAGTAACTCTAAATTTAATACTTTCCATCCTGGAAGGTCAGTCACCAGAGAGAGGGAGTGGGGAGAAGAGTTGATAGGCCCATTGCTTTATTTTTGTGAAATGTATATATGCATAAATAAAAACATATATATATATATATATGAGAGACTGTGAAAAAAGCTATTTAGTTTAAGCAGGATGTATAAAGGGAGCAGGACTGAATGTTACTCTAGGGTATTAACCACTACTCAGTATTCCTGACAGCAGACTTTGAAGGAAAGGACGAATACCAAGCATTATCATAGGATCATAAAGTGAATATCTAAAAGTAAAAGGAAGCTAAAACAAAAAAAAAAGGAAATAGTAAGGACTATTAATTTTACTTTACTTTCATTTTACTTTAGCGATAGCACAGCGGGTAGGGCGTCTGCCTTACACGCGGCCAGCATGGCCGACCCGAGTTCGATTCCTCCGCCCCTCTCGGAGAGCCCGGCAAGCTACCGAGAGTATTCGATATGCCAGACACAGTGACAACAAAGTCTCCAATGGAGACGTTACTGGGCCCGCTCGAGCAAATCGATGATCAACGGGAGGGCCTTTACTTTACTTACTTACTTCATTTTACTTTAAAAAGTAAAAATTTAAAAAGTGAAAGTAAGGGGCCGGAGCCATAGAAAGGGGTTTGGGCGTTTGCCTTGCACGCGGCCGACTCAGGCTCGATCTCTGGCATCCCATACGGTCCCCCAAGCACCGCCAGGAGTGACTCCTGAGTGCATAGTCAGGAGTAACCCCTGAGCATCGCTGGATGTGATCCAAAAAGCAAAGAAAAAAAAGGAAATGGAAGCAAAACGGTGAAACAAAGAGCAAAAAAGTTTCCATTAAGAGATGTTAAATACTTGGGAATGTAGAAGTAATTTTTGAAATGTCAAGGGATGACACAAATCAGTCTCTGTCTTCGTGGAGGAGACAATTTACCAGAAAGGAGAAAACAGGCAGTGTTCAGGAGGACACTAGCAGGGTGTGATAAAGTGGTCAAGTGGGCAATGGTGAATTCTAAGAGCTATAGATTGTGGAGAAGGAAACAGTGGACAAATCTGAGAACGGTCTGTAATTGGCTTAGTTGAGTAGGCTGCATTTGAAAAATAAACAGAATTTATATTCAGGAAAACAAGATGACACAAAGAATGAAGACATGCATAGAAGGGTGGATAATGGGTGGGTGGATGGATGGATGGATGGATGGATGGATGGGATGGGATGGATGGATGGATGGATGGATGGATGGATGGATGGATGGTGGGTGGGTGGATGGATGGATGGGTGGGATGGATGGATGGATGGATGGATGGATGGATGGATGGATGGATGGTGGGTGGATGGATGGGTGGGTGGGATGGATGGATGGATGGATGGATGGGTGGGATGGATGGATGGATGGATGGGTGGATGGATGGATGGATGGGTGGGTGGGTGGGTGGGTGGGTGGGATGGATGGATGGATGGGTGGGTGGGTGGGTGGATGGGTGGGTGGGTGGGATGGATGAATGGATGGATGGGTGGGTGGGTGGGATGGATGGATGGATGGATGGATGGAATGGGATGGATGGATGGATGGATGGATGGATGGATGGTGGGTGGGTGGATGGATGGATGGGTGGGATGTATGGATGGATGGATGGATGGATGGGTGGGTGGGATGGATGGGTGGGTGGGTGGGTGCATGGATGGATGGATGGATGGGTGGGATGGATGGATGGATGGGTGGGTGGGATGGATGGATGGATGGATGGGATGGATGGATGGATGGATGGGTGGGTGGGTGGGTGGATGGATGGATGGATGGATGTATGAATGGATGGGATGGATGGATGGGTGGGTGGGATGGATGGATGGATGGATGGATGGGTGGGATGTATGTATGTATGTATGGATGGATGGATGGGTGGGTGGGATGGATGGATGGATGGATGGGTGGGTGGGTGGGTGGATGGATGGGTGGGTGGGATGGATGGATGGATGGGTGGATGGATGGGTGGGATGGATGGATGGATGGATGGGTTGGATGGATGGATGGATGGATGGATGGGTGGGATGGATGGATGGATGTATGGATGGATGGATGGGTGGGATGGATGGATGGATGCATGGATGGATGGATGGATGGGTGGGTGGATGGATGGGTCGGTGGGATGGATGGATGGATGGATGGATGGGTGGATGGATGGGTGGGATGGATGGATGGATGGATGGGTTGGATGGATGGATGGGTGGATGGATGGATGGATGGATGGGTTGAATGGATGGATGGGTGGATGGATGGATGGGTTGGATGGATGGGTGGATGGGTGGATGGATGGATGGGTGGATGGATGGATGGATGGATGGGTTGGATGGATGGGTACAGAAAATATTTATAGGGAGTTTTGAACTAAAACTTGCTAATGCACTGAGATGAAGAGTACAACCTATCCACTGAGGCTGGCAGGAAGTTAAAAAGGAAGCTTTCAATGCCATGAGGGAAGGTTTCTTTGAGGTTGTGAGTTGTCTGGATGTTAAAAGAAGCAACAACAACAAAAAAATTGTAGCAAAGACAAAATGAGGGAGCCAGAGCGAATAGCATTGCAGGTAGTGTGCCTGCCCTGCATTCCGTCAACCTGGGTTTGATTCCTGGTACCCAATAAGGTCTCCCAAGCACTGCCAGGAGTGATTCTCTGAGCCCAGAGTAAGCCCAGAGCACCTCAGGGTGTGCGATCCCCTACAAAAAAAAAAAAACTAACAAAGACATAAAGAATGGAAAGGAAGAAATTTCAGGTTGGAGATGAAGTATGGGATACCAAAGGACTGAAAATTACGGGGGTGATTCCATTGGCAAACATGGAGAAGAATCTGCAGGATGACTATGAAGACCTGAATACTATGTCGAAGGACAAGGAGGAAGAAAAAGACCAAACTAGAGGGTGAGTCATTCCCGCTGGATCAATAGAGCACCAAGGGCAACAAAAATCAATAGAGGAAGAGAGGACGTATAAATGGACTCCTGGTTGTTGCTTGGGAACTCTCCTCTCACCCCTAAACACATTAGCACATTCTCACACCTCCCCTGTGTGCGAGCTCTTATGGATCCTCTTCAACCCAAGCAGCCCTCGGGGCTGGAGTGATAGCACAGCGGGTAGGGTAGGGCGTTTGCCTTGCACGCGCGGCCCGACCCGGGTTCTATTCCCAGCATCTCATATGGTCCCCCGAGCCGAGCACTGCCAGGAGTAATTCCTGAGTGCATAAACCAGGAGTAACCCCTGTACATCGCGGGATGTGACCCCAAAAGAAAAAAAAAACAAACAGTCCCCAAAGATCCCCACATAATCCAAGACGTACAGCAACTACAAGGGAAGAGGAGAATGGAGACAGAGCAAACCACAATGACGTAACTGCATGCTATGGCCGAGATTAGTACCAGGAATTTTACTCCATGACTTGGAGGCAAACCACACATGCTAGGGGAAAAGGGAGCTCGGACAGAGAAGGGAGCACCAAATAAAGGGTGTTGGGAGGATCCTCCCAGGATGGGAGAAGCATGCGGAAAGTAGACTATAGACTAAACATGATTGTCACCCATTGCCTCTTTTGCAAACCACAACACCCAATAGGAGAGAGAGAACAGAGGGGAATGCCCTGCCACAGAGGCAGGGTGGGATGGAGAGGATGGGGGATGGGAGGGATACCGGGATCCGTGGTGGTGGAGAATGGGCACTGGTGGAGGGATGGGTCCTCGATCATTGTATAACTGAAACACAAGCACAAAAATTTGTAAGTCTGCAACTGTACCTCATGATGTCTCACTATTAAAAAAATTTTTAATAAAAAAAAACTGCATTCTAAAACAGAACTAAGTCCAGTTGCACCAGAATCAACAACAACATGGCTGCTTTTTATTTTTTAATTTTTATTTATTTTTAAGATTTTAAAAACTGAATCACTGCGATAGACCCTTGCAAAGCTGTTCATGATTAGGTTTCAATCATACAGTGTTCCGGTACCCATCCCTCCACCAGTCTACGTTCCCAGCACCAGTGCCCCCAATTCCCCCTCCATCCCCTCCCCCCCTACGCAAACCCAAACCCAAACAGCCTGCCTCCATGGCAGGCACCTCTCTCTCTCCCCCCCCCCCCTTTTGGACAACGTGGTTTGCAATACAGATGCTGAAAGGTTATCAGGAATATCCCTTTACCCACTTTTAATACTCAGTTCTATTGTCATACTGGTCCCCTCTTTATCTCACCTGACCTCTGCCCCACACACATTTGTGGTTGTTCCCAACCACTGACCAATCCTCCCACCCTCTGTTCTCCCTGAGACATGGCTGCTTTTTAAAAACAAATAATGGTGGACACCCCAGCGAGGCGACAGGAAATCTATCCTGGCTTCCACTTCCTGGAGAAGGAATAGAGCAGCCGTGATCCTTTGTGGTTTCGAAATGACAAGAGGACGGGAGTATTTCTTGCTCTTTTGCGGTGACAAGATTGGGGACTAGTCACCAAAAGAACCAAGTCAAGATTGGCAGGTTAGAATCCTCAGCACCCCAATCCTTCATAGAAGGGAAAGGGGTAAGAAATGGATTTAATTACAGATCACCCTAGCCTGAAGAAGCACCCAGGAGACCCCAGATGGTACAGCCTCCAGAGGGCTTCCGCACTGCAAATGCAGGACAACAGACCCGAACTCCACAGGGACACAAGCCTGTTCTCTGGATTCTCCCAGACGGCATCCTGCGACTCAATTCACCTGTGTTCTTTACTGTATTCTTTAGTAAGTGGATAAAGGTAGATCAGTGATTCTGAGTTCTGTGAACAGCCCCAGCAGACTGAGCAAAGAGGGAAGAGGTTCTGAGGACCTGATTTGTAGCCAAAATTGTCATGGGGAAATGGGGACTGCGTGTAATTGGCATCGGAAGTTGGGAGCAGAACTGCGAAGTCTGACGTGATCTCTAGATAGAGTTCAACTGCAGGACATCCAGCAGGTGTCTCAAAGGAATTTTTGGTGTGGGAGAAAGCACCGCACCTTTGATGTGGAATAAAAGGTGCGTTAAAGCTATTAAAAGGCGTGCTGTCGCTCCAGCAGGTAGGGAGTTTGCCTTGCACACGGTTGATCCAGCTTCGATTCCCAGCATCCCAAATGGTCCCCTGAGCACTGCCAGGAGTAATTCCTGAGTGCAGAGCCAGGAGTAATCCCTGTGCATCGCCAGGTATGACCCAAAAAGAAAAAAGAAAAAAAGAAAAAAAAAAGCACAGGACACATATAGGAAATTGAAGTAGAAGGAATTGAGATTCCCACTCCACCAGAAGAAGGCAGATCTGTTCATTTTTCTTTTATACCCCTTGCACATGCCTACACACACGCGCGCGCGCACACACACACACACACACGCACGCACACACGCACACACACACACCACAGGACAGGATGCCAGAGATCAAACCCGTGTTAGATGCATGCAAGGCAAGCACTCTAATCATTGTATTATCCCTCTGAACCCCCAAATTTCTCTTGTTTGGGGTTTTTTTTTTTACTTTGTTTTGGGATTTTTTTTTCTGTCACCTGGTGGACCTCAAGTCTTACTCTTGGCCCTTTACTCAGAAATCACCCCAGTGGTCAGGGGACCATCTAGGGCATAAGGCATCAAACTTGAGTCAGCGCATGCAAAGCAAGTGCCCGACCCATGGTAGGGCTCCGATTCTCCACAAGCCACCGAGAATCTCAATTAAAAAAAAACAAAACAAAACAAACAAACAAAAAAAACAAGTGCCTCTGGCAACTATTCTTGGTTGGAAGATTTAAAACCTCTGCAAGTCAGAATTCGTTGGACCACTAGATGGCATAATCTCCCAAGCCACTGAATTTTGTCTTGCTCCACAGAAAACTAACCAAGTGCTGTTGAACTGGCTTGGGTCACGGCGCAGGAAGTTGGAAATACCTATTTGGTAAGAAAACAGGTTTTCCTCCTTGAGGAGAATTATTCCTATGGATAATAAGCAACCAAAAATTCGCTTAACTTACACTATTACCAATAGTCCTTGTGTTCAATTCTAGGAACGTGACAGGAAAAAAACTTCATCATAGTGACCAAAACTTTTTTTTTTTTTAAAGACTGGAGCATAGTACTGCAGTCATCCCAAAGAGCACTAATCGAGTAAACTCACGTTTCTATATCTATCCTAAAGAACTCTACAGTCAAAGAATATGCCCAAGAAGATACGGAAGAATTACTTATGGTACACAGTCAGGAAGTTTTACATATTTCTGAAACTTCTGTCATTTTCATTCTGCATTTCTCAATCTGTATTCATACTTCTTAAGAGCTGAAAACCACCATGTAGACATATATTATTTCTGTTACATTCATATACACTTATCCTAGTTTTTTTGCGATAGCACAGGGCTGGAGCGATAGCACAGGGGCTGGAGCGATAGCACAGCGGGTAGGGCGTTTGCCTTGCATGCAGCCAACATGGCCGACCTGAGTTCAATTCCTCCGCCCCTCTCGGAGAGCCCGGCAAGCTACCGAGAGTATTCGATATGCCAGACACAGTAACAACAAAGTCTCCAATGGAGACGTTACTGGGCCCGCTCGAGCAAATCGATGATCAACGGGAGGGCCTTTACTTTACTTTACTTGGGGTCACACCTAGTGGTGCTCTGGCTTAGTCAGGATGCTGTGACCAGAGATCTTTCCTGGTGATGCTCATGGGACCATGTGGGATGTCAGGGATCAAATTCAAGTTGGTCATGTACAAGGCAAGCACTGCATTATTGCTCCGGTCCCTACGCTTTTGCTCTTTTATTTTATTTATTTTTAATTTATTCTTTTTATTAGTAAAACACCACAAGGTACAGTTGTAGACTTACAAATTTTTGTGCTTGGGTTTCAGTTACACAATGATCGAGGACCCATCCCTCCACCAGTGCCCATTCTCCACCTCTAGAGCTCCCAGTATCCCTCCCCCCCTGCCCCCATCCCACCCTACCCTTGTGGCAGGGCATTCCCCTCTGTTCTCTCTCTCCTTTTGGGTGCTGTGGTTTGCAAAAGAGGAATTGAGTGGCAGTCATGTTTGGTCTAGAGTCTACTTTCAGCATGCTTCTCCCACCCTGGGAGGATCCTCACAACACCCTTTACTTGGTGCTCCCTTCTCTATCTGTGCTCCCTTTTCCCCTAGCACGTGTGGCTGGCCTCCAGGTCATGGAGCAAAATTCCTGGTACTAGTCTTGGCCACTCCTGGGTGTTAGTCTCCCATTATGTTACTTTATGTTCCCCAGATGAATCACTTCTGCTCTTTTATAAGTCCTAACTTGTATGTCACGCAGATCACAGCCAAATGACTGGCGCTCAAATATTGCCTCTTCCACTTCCCAGTTGTGATGAGCCTATAGGTATTGAAAAGGTGCGTTATCATTCCCTCATCTGTAAAATGGGAGCTAAAACTGTCTTATTTCGGGCCTGGGACACATGTTCAGTGACTTAAAGCTAACACCTGTCTCACAAGCATTTTGACCAGGAATTTTTTTTTGCTTTTGCTTTTTGGGTCACACCCGGAGATGCACAGGGGTTACTCTCGGCTCATGCGTTCAGAAATTACGCCTGGCTGTGCTCGGGGGATCATATGAGATGCTGGGAATCGAACCTGGGTCGGCTGCGTGCAAGGCAAAGGCCCTACCAGCTGTGCTATCGCTCCAGCCCCGACCATGAAATTTTGACCCTGGACCAGCACCCTGATGTGCTAAGATCATGGTCAGGAAGTGCAGCTCCTGGCGAGTGTCTGTGAGCATGTGAGCACTATAACAACCAAGGAGTGTGACAACCAGAGTGAACACCCTAACTAAAGGGTGTGACCCCTGGGGAGCCTGTGTGCAAGTATCACAGCTAACACATGACAACCATATCACACACGATCCCCAGTGAATACCACCACTAAATATGCAAGTTTATATCCTGGCCAGGTATAGGTGTGAACATTGGTCGCTGCAACAATAACATTTACAACAAAGGAAGGGGACAAACATTAAAAGGTTTTGATAGGGGCTGGAGTGATAGCACAGCGGGTAGGGCGTTTGTATGCGGCTGATCCAGGTTCGATTTCCAGCATCCCATATAGTCCCCCAAGCACCGCCAGGAAAAATTCCTGAGTGCATGAGCCAGGAGTAACCCCTGTGCATCACCAGGTGTGATCCAAAAAGCAAAAAGATAAAATAAAGTTAAAATAAATTAAAAAATTTATTTTCTTATTATCTCATTCTTACTTTGGACAATCTCGCAGGCTACCGAATGTAACCTGCCCACACAGCAGAGTCTGGCAAACTCCCCGTGGCGTACCCAATATGCCAAATACCAGTAACAATGATGGGTCTCATTCTCCTAACCCTGGAAGAGCTTTTAATATGGCACTTTTTAAAAAATCTCAGGGCTAGAACGAAGGAGATGTTACTGGGGCCTGCTTGAGGCAATCGACGAACAACAGGATGGTCGTGATGATGAAAAATAAATAAAAAGTTTTGATGTTTAAAACTAGTACTTATGGGGCCGGAGCTAGAGCACAGCGGGCTGAGCGATTGCCTTGCACAAGGCCAACCTGGGTTCAATTCCCAGCATCCCATATGGTCCCCAGAGCACCACCAGGAGTAATTCCTGAGTGCATGAGCCAGGAGTAACCCCTGAGCATCTCCAAGTATGGCTCAAGACCCAAAAATCAAAAAAATAAATGAATAAATAAATAAACGTATTGGGCCAGTTCAAAGTGTTAGAGCACAGGCCTGGTACGTAGAAGGTCAGGGTTCAATCCCCAGCCCTGAGGGTCCCCTGAGCACCATTTGCTGGTGAAGACCAATCTAAATAAACAAAAAATCTGAGTGTTTGTTCTATAGGGATGTTGGGAATACAGGAATTAATGTATGTAACCTAGACTCTGCCAAGTATTGACATGTGTGGGCTATGCTTATTGTGCCTGTTACTTCTGTGAATGAAAAGTATAGTGAAAGACAAAATTTCATTATTAATCACCTGTTAAAACTCATCCCACTGCAGGGCTGGAGAGATAGCACAGCAGGTAGGGTGTTTGCCTTGCACACGGACGACCCGGGTTCGATTCCCAGCATTCCGTAGGGTCCCCTGAGCACCGCCAGAAGTAATTCCTGAGTGCAGAGCCAGGAGTAACCTCTGTGCATCGCCGGGTGTGACCCAAAAAGCAATAAATAAATAAATAAATAAGTAAATTCCTCTTGTTAAAAAAAAAAAAAACCAACTCATCTCACTGCTAGCTTGTCTGCAGACACATGACAGAGATGTAAAAATCACTGCCCAGACAACCACGCCCTGAGCATCAGGAGAGAGTTCTTTGTTCTGGAGCACTTTCTCTCTAGTGAGCCAAACTATTGGGACTTGTAACTTATCTCTGCCTTGATTTCTTCATCTGTCAAATGCATTGAACAATCTCTAAGAGGTACGAGAGGTATTTAAATAAAATCATTCATATAAGCTACTTACAACAGAGGGTTGGAATGACAGCACAGTGGGTAGGGCGTTTGCCTTGCACACGGCCAACACTGCCGACCCAGGTTCGATTCCTCCACCCCTCTCGGAGAGCCTGGCAAGCTACCCAGAGTATCTCACCTGCACGGCAAAGCCTGGCAAGCTACACGTGACGTATTCCATATGACAAACACAGTAACAACAAGTCTCACAATGGAGACGTTACTGCACCCGCTCGAGCCAATCGATGAACAACAGGAGGACAGTGCAGTACTTAGGACAGGACATGGACTATAAAAAGTAGTCAAGAAGCCTTAAGCATAAGAGAAAGAACACATGGAGGGTGCGGGATCCCGGAGGAAAAAAAAAAAAGAAAAAACAGGTTCCAAAAAGAGCCAAGTTCACCCGCAAGTTCCAGATGGAGTAGGCGCCGCATCTCGCCTCCCCCAGATGGAACCCCGGTGACCAGAAGCCTCTACAAACACAGCTCGAGTATGCGGGAACGAGGACTTTTTCTCAAATCTGCCGAACTACACCTCCCAGGTAACCTCTGATTCCGGAAGTCATGCCCACAGCCCGCCCCCCAGCGCCATCTTTGAAGCCTTAAGCATAAGAGAAAGAACACATGGAGGGTGCGGGATCCCGGAGGAAAAAAAAAAAAGAAAAAACAGGTTCCAAAAAGAGCCAAGTTCACCCGCAAGTTCCAGATGGAGTAGGCGCCGCATCTCGCCTCCCCCAGATGGAACCCCGGTGACCAGAAGCCTCTACAAACACAGCTCGAGTATGCGGGAACGAGGACTTTTTCTCAAATCTGCCGAACTACACCTCCCAGGTAACCTCTGATTCCGGAAGTCATGCCCACAGCCCGCCCCCCAGCGCCATCTTTGAAGCCTTAAGCATAAGAGAAAGAACACATGGAGGGTGCGGGATCCCGGAGGAAAAAAAAAAAAGAAAAAACAGGTTCCAAAAAGAGCCAAGTTCACCCGCAAGTTCCAGATGGAGTAGGCGCCGCATCTCGCCTCCCCCAGATGGAACCCCGGTGACCAGAAGCCTCTACAAACACAGCTCGAGTATGCGGGAACGAGGACTTTTTCTCAAATCTGCCGAACTACACCTCCCAGGTAACCTCTGATTCCGGAAGTCATGCCCACAGCCCGCCCCCCAGCGCCATCTTTGAAGCCTTAAGCATAAGAGAAAGAACACATGGAGGGTGCGGGATCCCGGAGGAAAAAAAAAAAAGAAAAAACAGGTTCCAAAAAGAGCCAAGTTCACCCGCAAGTTCCAGATGGAGTAGGCGCCGCATCTCGCCTCCCCCAGATGGAACCCCGGTGACCAGAAGCCTCTACAAACACAGCTCGAGTATGCGGGAACGAGGACTTTTTCTCAAATCTGCCGAACTACACCTCCCAGGTAACCTCTGATTCCGGAAGTCATGCCCACAGCCCGCCCCCCAGCGCCATCTTTGAAGCCTTAAGCATAAGAGAAAGAACACATGGAGGGTGCGGGATCCCGGAGGAAAAAAAAAAAAGAAAAAACAGGTTCCAAAAAGAGCCAAGTTCACCCGCAAGTTCCAGATGGAGTAGGCGCCGCATCTCGCCTCCCCCAGATGGAACCCCGGTGACCAGAAGCCTCTACAAACACAGCTCGAGTATGCGGGAACGAGGACTTTTTCTCAAATCTGCCGAACTACACCTCCCAGGTAACCTCTGATTCCGGAAGTCATGCCCACAGCCCGCCCCCCAGCGCCATCTTTGAAGCCTTAAGCATAAGAGAAAGAACACATGGAGGGTGCGGGATCCCGGAGGAAAAAAAAAAAAGAAAAAACAGGTTCCAAAAAGAGCCAAGTTCACCCGCAAGTTCCAGATGGAGTAGGCGCCGCATCTCGCCTCCCCCAGATGGAACCCCGGTGACCAGAAGCCTCTACAAACACAGCTCGAGTATGCGGGAACGAGGACTTTTTCTCAAATCTGCCGAACTACACCTCCCAGGTAACCTCTGATTCCGGAAGTCATGCCCACAGCCCGCCCCCCAGCGCCATCTTTGAAGCCTTAAGCATAAGAGAAAGAACACATGGAGGGTGCGGGATCCCGGAGGAAAAAAAAAAAAGAAAAAACAGGTTCCAAAAAGAGCCAAGTTCACCCGCAAGTTCCAGATGGAGTAGGCGCCGCATCTCGCCTCCCCCAGATGGAACCCCGGTGACCAGAAGCCTCTACAAACACAGCTCGAGTATGCGGGAATGAGGACTTTTTCTCAAATCTGCCGAACTACACCTCCCAGGTAACCTCTGATTCCGGAAGTCATGCCCACAGCCCGCCCCCCAGCGCCATCTTTGAAGCCTTAAGCATAAGAGAAAGAACACATGGAGGGTGCGGGATCCCGGAGGAAAAAAAAAAAAGAAAAAACAGGTTCCAAAAAGAGCCAAGTTCACCCGCAAGTTCCAGATGGAGTAGGCGCCGCATCTCGCCTCCCCCAGATGGAACCCCGGTGACCAGAAGCCTCTACAAACACAGCTCGAGTATGCGGGAACGAGGACTTTTTCTCAAATCTGCCGAACTACACCTCCCAGGTAACCTCTGATTCCGGAAGTCATGCCCACAGCCCGCCCCCCAGCGCCATCTTTGAAGCCTTAAGCATAAGAGAAAGAACACATGGAGGGTGCGGGATCCCGGAGGAAAAAAAAAAAAGAAAAAACAGGTTCCAAAAAGAGCCAAGTTCACCCGCAAGTTCCAGATGGAGTAGGCGCCGCATCTCGCCTCCCCCAGATGGAACCCCGGTGACCAGAAGCCTCTACAAACACAGCTCGAGTATGCGGGAACGAGGACTTTTTCTCAAATCTGCCGAACTACACCTCCCAGGTAACCTCTGATTCCGGAAGTCATGCCCACAGCCCGCCCCCCAGCGCCATCTTTGAAGCCTTAAGCATAAGAGAAAGAACACATGGAGGGTGCGGGATCCCGGAGGAAAAAAAAAAAAGAAAAAACAGGTTCCAAAAAGAGCCAAGTTCACCCGCAAGTTCCAGATGGAGTAGGCGCCGCATCTCGCCTCCCCCAGATGGAACCCCGGTGACCAGAAGCCTCTACAAACACAGCTCGAGTATGCGGGAACGAGGACTTTTTCTCAAATCTGCCGAACTACACCTCCCAGGTAACCTCTGATTCCGGAAGTCATGCCCACAGCCCGCCCCCCAGCGCCATCTTTGAAGCCTTAAGCATAAGAGAAAGAACACATGGAGGGTGCGGGATCCCGGAGGAAAAAAAAAAAAGAAAAAACAGGTTCCAAAAAGAGCCAAGTTCACCCGCAAGTTCCAGATGGAGTAGGCGCCGCATCTCGCCTCCCCCAGATGGAACCCCGGTGACCAGAAGCCTCTACAAACACAGCTCGAGTATGCGGGAACGAGGACTTTTTCTCAAATCTGCCGAACTACACCTCCCAGGTAACCTCTGATTCCGGAAGTCATGCCCACAGCCCGCCCCCCAGCGCCATCTTTGAAGCCTTAAGCATAAGAGAAAGAACACATGGAGGGTGCGGGATCCCGGAGGAAAAAAAAAAAAGAAAAAACAGGTTCCAAAAAGAGCCAAGTTCACCCGCAAGTTCCAGATGGAGTAGGCGCCGCATCTCGCCTCCCCCAGATGGAACCCCGGTGACCAGAAGCCTCTACAAACACAGCTCGAGTATGCGGGAACGAGGACTTTTTCTCAAATCTGCCGAACTACACCTCCCAGGTAACCTCTGATTCCGGAAGTCATGCCCACAGCCCGCCCCCCAGCGCCATCTTTGAAGCCTTAAGCATAAGAGAAAGAACACATGGAGGGTGCGGGATCCCGGAGGAAAAAAAAAAAAGAAAAAACAGGTTCCAAAAAGAGCCAAGTTCACCCGCAAGTTCCAGATGGAGTAGGCGCCGCATCTCGCCTCCCCCAGATGGAACCCCGGTGACCAGAAGCCTCTACAAACACAGCTCGAGTATGCGGGAACGAGGACTTTTTCTCAAATCTGCCGAACTACACCTCCCAGGTAACCTCTGATTCCGGAAGTCATGCCCACAGCCCGCCCCCCAGCGCCA
Source organism: Sorex fumeus (assembly GCF_029834395.1). Classification (NCBI taxonomy): domain Eukaryota; kingdom Metazoa; phylum Chordata; class Mammalia; order Eulipotyphla; family Soricidae; genus Sorex; species Sorex fumeus. The sequence continues at coordinate 12,122 of NW_026606298.1, read as the reverse complement.
TCTTTGAAGCCTTAAGCATAAGAGAAAGAACACATGGAGGGTGCGGGATCCCGGAGGAAAAAAAAAAAAGAAAAAACAGGTTCCAAAAAGAGCCAAGTTCACCCGCAAGTTCCAGATGGAGTAGGCGCCGCATCTCGCCTCCCCCAGATGGAACCCCGGTGACCAGAAGCCTCTACAAACACAGCTCGAGTATGCGGGAACGAGGACTTTTTCTCAAATCTGCCGAACTACACCTCCCAGGTAACCTCTGATTCCGGAAGTCATGCCCACAGCCCGCCCCCCAGCGCCATCTTTGAAGCCTTAAGCATAAGAGAAAGAACACATGGAGGGTGCGGGATCCCGGAGGAAAAAAAAAAAAGAAAAAACAGGTTCCAAAAAGAGCCAAGTTCACCCGCAAGTTCCAGATGGAGTAGGCGCCGCATCTCGCCTCCCCCAGATGGAACCCCGGTGACCAGAAGCCTCTACAAACACAGCTCGAGTATGCGGGAACGAGGACTTTTTCTCAAATCTGCCGAACTACACCTCCCAGGTAACCTCTGATTCCGGAAGTCATGCCCACAGCCCGCCCCCCAGCGCCATCTTTGAAGCCTTAAGCATAAGAGAAAGAACACATGGAGGGTGCGGGATCCCGGAGGAAAAAAAAAAAAAAAAAAACAGGTTCCAAAAAGAGCCAAGTTCACCCGCAAGTTCCAGATGGAGTAGGCGCCGCATCTCGCCTCCCCCAGATGGAACCCCGGTGACCAGAAGCCTCTACAAACACAGCTCGAGTATGCGGGAACGAGGACTTTTTCTCAAATCTGCCGAACTACACCTCCCAGGTAACCTCTGATTCCGGAAGTCATGCCCACAGCCCGCCCCCCAGCGCCATCTTTGAAGCCTTAAGCATAAGAGAAAGAACACATGGAGGGTGCGGGATCCCGGAGGAAAAAAAAAAAAGAAAAAACAGGTTCCAAAAAGAGCCAAGTTCACCCGCAAGTTCCAGATGGAGTAGGCGCCGCATCTCGCCTCCCCCAGATGGAACCCCGGTGACCAGAAGCCTCTACAAACACAGCTCGAGTATGCGGGAACGAGGACTTTTTCTCAAATCTGCCGAACTACACCTCCCAGGTAACCTCTGATTCCGGAAGTCATGCCCACAGCCCGCCCCCCAGCGCCATCTTTGAAGCCTTAAGCATAAGAGAAAGAACACATGGAGGGTGCGGGATCCCGGAGGAAAAAAAAAAAAGAAAAAACAGGTTCCAAAAAGAGCCAAGTTCACCCGCAAGTTCCAGATGGAGTAGGCGCCGCATCTCGCCTCCCCCAGATGGAACCCCGGTGACCAGAAGCCTCTACAAACACAGCTCGAGTATGCGGGAACGAGGACTTTTTCTCAAATCTGCCGAACTACACCTCCCAGGTAACCTCTGATTCCGGAAGTCATGCCCACAGCCCGCCCCCCAGCGCCATCTTTGAAGCCTTAAGCATAAGAGAAAGAACACATGGAGGGTGCGGGATCCCGGAGGAAAAAAAAAAAAGAAAAAACAGGTTCCAAAAAGAGCCAAGTTCACCCGCAAGTTCCAGATGGAGTAGGCGCCGCATCTCGCCTCCCCCAGATGGAACCCCGGTGACCAGAAGCCTCTACAAACACAGCTCGAGTATGCGGGAACGAGGACTTTTTCTCAAATCTGCCGAACTACACCTCCCAGGTAACCTCTGATTCCGGAAGTCATGCCCACAGCCCGCCCCCCAGCGCCATCTTTGAAGCCTTAAGCATAAGAGAAAGAACACATGGAGGGTGCGGGATCCCGGAGGAAAAAAAAAAAAGAAAAAACAGGTTCCAAAAAGAGCCAAGTTCACCCGCAAGTTCCAGATGGAGTAGGCGCCGCATCTCGCCTCCCCCAGATGGAACCCCGGTGACCAGAAGCCTCTACAAACACAGCTCGAGTATGCGGGAACGAGGACTTTTTCTCAAATCTGCCGAACTACACCTCCCAGGTAACCTCTGATTCCGGAAGTCATGCCCACAGCCCGCCCCCCAGCGCCATCTTTGAAGCCTTAAGCATAAGAGAAAGAACACATGGAGGGTGCGGGATCCCGGAGGAAAAAAAAAAAAGAAAAAACAGGTTCCAAAAAGAGCCAAGTTCACCCGCAAGTTCCAGATGGAGTAGGCGCCGCATCTCGCCTCCCCCAGATGGAACCCCGGTGACCAGAAGCCTCTACAAACACAGCTCGAGTATGCGGGAACGAGGACTTTTTCTCAAATCTGCCGAACTACACCTCCCAGGTAACCTCTGATTCCGGAAGTCATGCCCACAGCCCGCCCCCCAGCGCCATCTTTGAAGCCTTAAGCATAAGAGAAAGAACACATGGAGGGTGCGGGATCCCGGAGGAAAAAAAAAAAAGAAAAAACAGGTTCCAAAAAGAGCCAAGTTCACCCGCAAGTTCCAGATGGAGTAGGCGCCGCATCTCGCCTCCCCCAGATGGAACCCCGGTGACCAGAAGCCTCTACAAACACAGCTCGAGTATGCGGGAACGAGGACTTTTTCTCAAATCTGCCGAACTACACCTCCCAGGTAACCTCTGATTCCGGAAGTCATGCCCACAGCCCGCCCCCCAGCGCCATCTTTGAAGCCTTAAGCATAAGAGAAAGAACACATGGAGGGTGCGGGATCCCGGAGGAAAAAAAAAAAAGAAAAAACAGGTTCCAAAAAGAGCCAAGTTCACCCGCAAGTTCCAGATGGAGTAGGCGCCGCATCTCGCCTCCCCCAGATGGAACCCCGGTGACCAGAAGCCTCTACAAACACAGCTCGAGTATGCGGGAACGAGGACTTTTTCTCAAATCTGCCGAACTACACCTCCCAGGTAACCTCTGATTCCGGAAGTCATGCCCACAGCCCGCCCCCCAGCGCCATCTTTGAAGCCTTAAGCATAAGAGAAAGAACACATGGAGGGTGCGGGATCCCGGAGGAAAAAAAAAAAAGAAAAAACAGGTTCCAAAAAGAGCCAAGTTCACCCGCAAGTTCCAGATGGAGTAGGCGCCGCATCTCGCCTCCCCCAGATGGAACCCCGGTGACCAGAAGCCTCTACAAACACAGCTCGAGTATGCGGGAACGAGGACTTTTTCTCAAATCTGCCGAACTACACCTCCCAGGTAACCTCTGATTCCGGAAGTCATGCCCACAGCCCGCCCCCCAGCGCCATCTTTGAAGCCTTAAGCATAAGAGAAAGAACACATGGAGGGTGCGGGATCCCGGAGGAAAAAAAAAAAAGAAAAAACAGGTTCCAAAAAGAGCCAAGTTCACCCGCAAGTTCCAGATGGAGTAGGCGCCGCATCTCGCCTCCCCCAGATGGAACCCCGGTGACCAGAAGCCTCTACAAACACAGCTCGAGTATGCGGGAACGAGGACTTTTTCTCAAATCTGCCGAACTACACCTCCCAGGTAACCTCTGATTCCGGAAGTCATGCCCACAGCCCGCCCCCCAGCGCCATCTTTGAAGCCTTAAGCATAAGAGAAAGAACACATGGAGGGTGCGGGATCCCGGAGGAAAAAAAAAAAAGAAAAAACAGGTTCCAAAAAGAGCCAAGTTCACCCGCAAGTTCCAGATGGAGTAGGCGCCGCATCTCGCCTCCCCCAGATGGAACCCCGGTGACCAGAAGCCTCTACAAACACAGCTCGAGTATGCGGGAACGAGGACTTTTTCTCAAATCTGCCGAACTACACCTCCCAGGTAACCTCTGATTCCGGAAGTCATGCCCACAGCCCGCCCCCCAGCGCCATCTTTGAAGCCTTAAGCATAAGAGAAAGAACACATGGAGGGTGCGGGATCCCGGAGGAAAAAAAAAAAAGAAAAAACAGGTTCCAAAAAGAGCCAAGTTCACCCGCAAGTTCCAGATGGAGTAGGCGCCGCATCTCGCCTCCCCCAGATGGAACCCCGGTGACCAGGAAGCCTCTACAAACACAGCTCGAGTATGCGGGAACGAGGACTTTTTCTCAAATCTGCCGAACTACACCTCCCAGGTAACCTCTGATTCCGGAAGTCATGCCCACAGCCCGCCCCCCAGCGCCATCTTTGAAGCCTTAAGCATAAGAGAAAGAACACATGGAGGGTGCGGGATCCCGGAGGAAAAAAAAAAAAGAAAAAACAGGTTCCAAAAAGAGCCAAGTTCACCCGCAAGTTCCAGATGGAGTAGGCGCCGCATCTCGCCTCCCCCAGATGGAACCCCGGTGACCAGAAGCCTCTACAAACACAGCTCGAGTATGCGGGAACGAGGACTTTTTCTCAAATCTGCCGAACTACACCTCCCAGGTAACCTCTGATTCCGGAAGTCATGCCCACAGCCCGCCCCCCAGCGCCATCTTTGAAGCCTTAAGCATAAGAGAAAGAACACATGGAGGGTGCGGGATCCCGGAGGAAAAAAAAAAAAGAAAAAACAGGTTCCAAAAAGAGCCAAGTTCACCCGCAAGTTCCAGATGGAGTAGGCGCCGCATCTCGCCTCCCCCAGATGGAACCCCGGTGACCAGAAGCCTCTACAAACACAGCTCGAGTATGCGGGAACGAGGACTTTTTCTCAAATCTGCCGAACTACACCTCCCAGGTAACCTCTGATTCCGGAAGTCATGCCCACAGCCCGCCCCCCAGCGCCATCTTTGAAGCCTTAAGCATAAGAGAAAGAACACATGGAGGGTGCGGGATCCCGGAGGAAAAAAAAAAAAGAAAAAACAGGTTCCAAAAAGAGCCAAGTTCACCCGCAAGTTCCAGATGGAGTAGGCGCCGCATCTCGCCTCCCCCAGATGGAACCCCGGTGACCAGAAGCCTCTACAAACACAGCTCGAGTATGCGGGAACGAGGACTTTTTCTCAAATCTGCCGAACTACACCTCCCAGGTAACCTCTGATTCCGGAAGTCATGCCCACAGCCCGCCCCCCAGCGCCATCTTTGAAGCCTTAAGCATAAGAGAAAGAACACATGGAGGGTGCGGGATCCCGGAGGAAAAAAAAAAAAGAAAAAACAGGTTCCAAAAAGAGCCAAGTTCACCCGCAAGTTCCAGATGGAGTAGGCGCCGCATCTCGCCTCCCCCAGATGGAACCCCGGTGACCAGAAGCCTCTACAAACACAGCTCGAGTATGCGGGAACGAGGACTTTTTCTCAAATCTGCCGAACTACACCTCCCAGGTAACCTCTGATTCCGGAAGTCATGCCCACAGCCCGCCCCCCAGCGCCATCTTTGAAGCCTTAAGCATAAGAGAAAGAACACATGGAGGGTGCGGGATCCCGGAGGAAAAAAAAAAAAGAAAAAACAGGTTCCAAAAAGAGCCAAGTTCACCCGCAAGTTCCAGATGGAGTAGGCGCCGCATCTCGCCTCCCCCAGATGGAACCCCGGTGACCAGAAGCCTCTACAAACACAGCTCGAGTATGCGGGAACGAGGACTTTTTCTCAAATCTGCCGAACTACACCTCCCAGGTAACCTCTGATTCCGGAAGTCATGCCCACAGCCCGCCCCCCAGCGCCATCTTTGAAGCCTTAAGCATAAGAGAAAGAACACATGGAGGGTGCGGGATCCCGGAGGAAAAAAAAAAAAGAAAAAACAGGTTCCAAAAAGAGCCAAGTTCACCCGCAAGTTCCAGATGGAGTAGGCGCCGCATCTCGCCTCCCCCAGATGGAACCCCGGTGACCAGAAGCCTCTACAAACACAGCTCGAGTATGCGGGAACGAGGACTTTTTCTCAAATCTGCCGAACTACACCTCCCAGGTAACCTCTGATTCCGGAAGTCATGCCCACAGCCCGCCCCCCAGCGCCATCTTTGAAGCCTTAAGCATAAGAGAAAGAACACATGGAGGGTGCGGGATCCCGGAGGAAAAAAAAAAAAGAAAAAACAGGTTCCAAAAAGAGCCAAGTTCACCCGCAAGTTCCAGATGGAGTAGGCGCCGCATCTCGCCTCCCCCAGATGGAACCCCGGTGACCAGAAGCCTCTACAAACACAGCTCGAGTATGCGGGAACGAGGACTTTTTCTCAAATCTGCCGAACTACACCTCCCAGGTAACCTCTGATTCCGGAAGTCATGCCCACAGCCCGCCCCCCAGCGCCATCTTTGAAGCCTTAAGCATAAGAGAAAGAACACATGGAGGGTGCGGGATCCCGGAGGAAAAAAAAAAAAGAAAAAACAGGTTCCAAAAAGAGCCAAGTTCACCCGCAAGTTCCAGATGGAGTAGGCGCCGCATCTCGCCTCCCCCAGATGGAACCCCGGTGACCAGAAGCCTCTACAAACACAGCTCGAGTATGCGGGAACGAGGACTTTTTCTCAAATCTGCCGAACTACACCTCCCAGGTAACCTCTGATTCCGGAAGGTCATGCCCACAGCCCGCCCCCCAGCGCCATCTTTGAAGCCTTAAGCATAAGAGAAAGAACACATGGAGGGTGCGGGATCCCGGAGGAAAAAAAAAAAAGAAAAAACAGGTTCCAAAAAGAGCCAAGTTCACCCGCAAGTTCCAGATGGAGTAGGCGCCGCATCTCGCCTCCCCCAGATGGAACCCCGGTGACCAGAAGCCTCTACAAACACAGCTCGAGTATGCGGGAACGAGGACTTTTTCTCAAATCTGCCGAACTACACCTCCCAGGTAACCTCTGATTCCGGAAGTCATGCCCACAGCCCGCCCCCCAGCGCCATCTTTGAAGCCTTAAGCATAAGAGAAAGAACACATGGAGGGTGCGGGATCCCGGAGGAAAAAAAAAAAAGAAAAAACAGGTTCCAAAAAGAGCCAAGTTCACCCGCAAGTTCCAGATGGAGTAGGCGCCGCATCTCGCCTCCCCCAGATGGAACCCCGGTGACCAGAAGCCTCTACAAACACAGCTCGAGTATGCGGGAACGAGGACTTTTTCTCAAATCTGCCGAACTACACCTCCCAGGTAACCTCTGATTCCGGAAGTCATGCCCACAGCCCGCCCCCCAGCGCCATCTTTGAAGCCTTAAGCATAAGAGAAAGAACACATGGAGGGTGCGGGATCCCGGAGGAAAAAAAAAAAGAAAAAACAGGTTCCAAAAAGAGCCAAGTTCACCCGCAAGTTCCAGATGGAGTAGGCGCCGCATCTCGCCTCCCCCAGATGGAACCCCGGTGACCAGAAGCCTCTACAAACACAGCTCGAGTATGCGGGAACGAGGACTTTTTCTCAAATCTGCCGAACTACACCTCCCAGGTAATCTGATTCCGGAAGTCATGCCCACAGCCCGCCCCCCAGCGCCATCTTTGAAGCCTTAAGCATAAGAGAAAGAACACATGGAGGGTGCGGGATCCCGGAGGAAAAAAAAAAAAGAAAAAACAGGTTCCAAAAAGAGCCAAGTTCACCCGCAAGTTCCAGATGGAGTAGGCGCCGCATCTCGCCTCCCCCAGATGGAACCCCGGTGACCAGAAGCCTCTACAAACACAGCTCGAGTATGCGGGAACGAGGACTTTTTCTCAAATCTGCCGAACTACACCTCCCAGGTAACCTCTGATTCCGGAAGTCATGCCCACAGCCCGCCCCCCAGCGCCATCTTTGAAGCCTTAAGCATAAGAGAAAGAACACATGGAGGGTGCGGGATCCCGGAGGAAAAAAAAAAAAGAAAAAACAGGTTCCAAAAAGAGCCAAGTTCACCCGCAAGTTCCAGATGGAGTAGGCGCCGCATCTCGCCTCCCCCAGATGGAACCCCGGTGACCAGAAGCCTCTACAAACACAGCTCGAGTATGCGGGAACGAGGACTTTTTCTCAAATCTGCCGAACTACACCTCCCAGGTAACCTCTGATTCCGGAAGTCATGCCCACAGCCCGCCCCCCAGCGCCATCTTTGAAGCCTTAAGCATAAGAGAAAGAACACATGGAGGGTGCGGGATCCCGGAGGAAAAAAAAAAAAGAAAAAACAGGTTCCAAAAAGAGCCAAGTTCACCCGCAAGTTCCAGATGGAGTAGGCGCCGCATCTCGCCTCCCCCAGATGGAACCCCGGTGACCAGAAGCCTCTACAAACACAGCTCGAGTATGCGGGAACGAGGACTTTTTCTCAAATCTGCCGAACTACACCTCCCAGGTAACCTCTGATTCCGGAAGTCATGCCCACAGCCCGCCCCCCAGCGCCATCTTTGAAGCCTTAAGCATAAGAGAAAGAACACATGGAGGGTGCGGGATCCCGGAGGAAAAAAAAAAAAGAAAAAACAGGTTCCAAAAAGAGCCAAGTTCACCCGCAAGTTCCAGATGGAGTAGGCGCCGCATCTCGCCTCCCCCAGATGGAACCCCGGTGACCAGAAGCCTCTACAAACACAGCTCGAGTATGCGGGAACGAGGACTTTTTCTCAAATCTGCCGAACTACACCTCCCAGGTAACCTCTGATTCCGGAAGTCATGCCCACAGCCCGCCCCCCAGCGCCATCTTTGAAGCCTTAAGCATAAGAGAAAGAACACATGGAGGGTGCGGGATCCCGGAGGAAAAAAAAAAAAGAAAAAACAGGTTCCAAAAAGAGCCAAGTTCACCCGCAAGTTCCAGATGGAGTAGGCGCCGCATCTCGCCTCCCCCAGATGGAACCCCGGTGACCAGAAGCCTCTACAAACACAGCTCGAGTATGCGGGAACGAGGACTTTTTCTCAAATCTGCCGAACTACACCTCCCAGGTAACCTCTGATTCCGGAAGTCATGCCCACAGCCCGCCCCCCAGCGCCATCTTTGAAGCCTTAAGCATAAGAGAAAGAACACATGGAGGGTGCGGGATCCCGGAGGAAAAAAAAAAAAGAAAAAACAGGTTCCAAAAAGAGCCAAGTTCACCCGCAAGTTCCAGATGGAGTAGGCGCCGCATCTCGCCTCCCCCAGATGGAACCCCGGTGACCAGAAGCCTCTACAAACACAGCTCGAGTATGCGGGAACGAGGACTTTTTCTCAAATCTGCCGAACTACACCTCCCAGGTAACCTCTGATTCCGGAAGTCATGCCCACAGCCCGCCCCCCAGCGCCATCTTTGAAGCCTTAAGCATAAGAGAAAGAACACATGGAGGGTGCGGGATCCCGGAGGAAAAAAAAAAAAGAAAAAACAGGTTCCAAAAAGAGCCAAGTTCACCCGCAAGTTCCAGATGGAGTAGGCGCCGCATCTCGCCTCCCCCAGATGGAACCCCGGTGACCAGAAGCCTCTACAAACACAGCTCGAGTATGCGGGAACGAGGACTTTTTCTCAAATCTGCCGAACTACACCTCCCAGGTAACCTCTGATTCCGGAAGTCATGCCCACAGCCCGCCCCCCAGCGCCATCTTTGAAGCCTTAAGCATAAGAGAAAGAACACATGGAGGGTGCGGGATCCCGGAGGAAAAAAAAAAAAGAAAAAACAGGTTCCAAAAAGAGCCAAGTTCACCCGCAAGTTCCAGATGGAGTAGGCGCCGCATCTCGCCTCCCCCAGATGGAACCCCGGTGACCAGAAGCCTCTACAAACACAGCTCGAGTATGCGGGAACGAGGACTTTTTCTCAAATCTGCCGAACTACACCTCCCAGGTAACCTCTGATTCCGGAAGTCATGCCCACAGCCCGCCCCCCAGCGCCATCTTTGAAGCCTTAAGCATAAGAGAAAGAACACATGGAGGGTGCGGGATCCCGGAGGAAAAAAAAAAAAGAAAAAACAGGTTCCAAAAAGAGCCAAGTTCACCCGCAAGTTCCAGATGGAGTAGGCGCCGCATCTCGCCTCCCCCAGATGGAACCCCGGTGACCAGAAGCCTCTACAAACACAGCTCGAGTATGCGGGAACGAGGACTTTTTCTCAAATCTGCCGAACTACACCTCCCAGGTAACCTCTGATTCCGGAAGTCATGCCCACAGCCCGCCCCCCAGCGCCATCTTTGAAGCCTTAAGCATAAGAGAAAGAACACATGGAGGGTGCGGGATCCCGGAGGAAAAAAAAAAAAGAAAAAACAGGTTCCAAAAAGAGCCAAGTTCACCCGCAAGTTCCAGATGGAGTAGGCGCCGCATCTCGCCTCCCCCAGATGGAACCCCGGTGACCAGAAGCCTCTACAAACACAGCTCGAGTATGCGGGAACGAGGACTTTTTCTCAAATCTGCCGAACTACACCTCCCAGGTAACCTCTGATTCCGGAAGTCATGCCCACAGCCCGCCCCCCAGCGCCATCTTTGAAGCCTTAAGCATAAGAGAAAGAACACATGGAGGGTGCGGGATCCCGGAGGAAAAAAAAAAAAGAAAAAACAGGTTCCAAAAAGAGCCAAGTTCACCCGCAAGTTCCAGATGGAGTAGGCGCCGCATCTCGCCTCCCCCAGATGGAACCCCGGTGACCAGAAGCCTCTACAAACACAGCTCGAGTATGCGGGAACGAGGACTTTTTCTCAAATCTGCCGAACTACACCTCCCAGGTAACCTCTGATTCCGGAAGTCATGCCCACAGCCCGCCCCCAGCGCCATCTTTGAAGCCTTAAGCATAAGAGAAAGAACACATGGAGGGTGCGGGATCCCGGAGGAAAAAAAAAAAAGAAAAAACAGGTTCCAAAAAGAGCCAAGTTCACCCGCAAGTTCCAGATGGAGTAGGCGCCGCATCTCGCCTCCCCCAGATGGAACCCCGGTGACCAGAAGCCTCTACAAACACAGCTCGAGTATGCGGGAACGAGGACTTTTTCTCAAATCTGCCGAACTACACCTCCCCAGGTAACCTCTGATTCCGGAAGTCATGCCCACAGCCCGCCCCCCAGCGCCATCTTTGAAGCCTTAAGCATAAGAGAAAGAACACATGGAGGGTGCGGGATCCCGGAGGAAAAAAAAAAAAGAAAAAACAGGTTCCAAAAAGAGCCAAGTTCACCCGCAAGTTCCAGATGGAGTAGGCGCCGCATCTCGCCTCCCCCAGATGGAACCCCGGTGACCAGAAGCCTCTACAAACACAGCTCGAGTATGCGGGAACGAGGACTTTTTCTCAAATCTGCCGAACTACACCTCCCAGGTAACCTCTGATTCCGGAAGTCATGCCCACAGCCCGCCCCCCAGCGCCATCTTTGAAGCCTTAAGCATAAGAGAAAGAACACATGGAGGGTGCGGGATCCCGGAGGAAAAAAAAAAAAGAAAAAACAGGTTCCAAAAAGAGCCAAGTTCACCCGCAAGTTCCAGATGGAGTAGGCGCCGCATCTCGCCTCCCCCAGATGGAACCCCGGTGACCAGAAGCCTCTACAAACACAGCTCGAGTATGCGGGAACGAGGACTTTTTCTCAAATCTGCCGAACTACACCTCCCAGGTAACCTCTGATTCCGGAAGTCATGCCCACAGCCCGCCCCCCAGCGCCATCTTTGAAGCCTTAAGCATAAGAGAAAGAACACATGGAGGGTGCGGGATCCCGGAGGAAAAAAAAAAAAGAAAAAACAGGTTCCAAAAAGAGCCAAGTTCACCCGCAAGTTCCAGATGGAGTAGGCGCCGCATCTCGCCTCCCCCAGATGGAACCCCGGTGACCAGAAGCCTCTACAAACACAGCTCGAGTATGCGGGAACGAGGACTTTTTCTCAAATCTGCCGAACTACACCTCCCAGGTAACCTCTGATTCCGGAAGTCATGCCCACAGCCCGCCCCCCAGCGCCATCTTTGAAGCCTTAAGCATAAGAGAAAGAACACATGGAGGGTGCGGGATCCCGGAGGAAAAAAAAAAAAGAAAAAACAGGTTCCAAAAAGAGCCAAGTTCACCCGCAAGTTCCAGATGGAGTAGGCGCCGCATCTCGCCTCCCCCAGATGGAACCCCGGTGACCAGAAGCCTCTACAAACACAGCTCGAGTATGCGGGAACGAGGACTTTTTCTCAAATCTGCCGAACTACACCTCCCAGGTAACCTCTGATTCCGGAAGTCATGCCCACAGCCCGCCCCCCAGCGCCATCTTTGAAGCCTTAAGCATAAGAGAAAGAACACATGGAGGGTGCGGGATCCCGGAGGAAAAAAAAAAAAGAAAAAACAGGTTCCAAAAAGAGCCAAGTTCACCCGCAAGTTCCAGATGGAGTAGGCGCCGCATCTCGCCTCCCCCAGATGGAACCCCGGTGACCAGAAGCCTCTACAAACACAGCTCGAGTATGCGGGAACGAGGACTTTTTCTCAAATCTGCCGAACTACACCTCCCAGGTAACCTCTGATTCCGGAAGTCATGCCCACAGCC